>NC_138507.1:118501830-119101830 GCF_964252035.2 Podarcis erhardii | reverse complement strand
CTGTGATTGATAGGTGTCAGATTCTTGTCATGTTGCAGATGTGTTCCTGTTCCGATTTCCACTTTGTCGGGTCCCCCTCTTTAAATGTTTTGAAGTTACGGCTTCATCCTGGCATTCAAGAAGACTCTGCTACCTTGATTTTTGAAATTAGCACACGTTTCGGAAACAACTTGTTCCCTTGTTGGATCAATCCATATTCTTCTACCACGTGGTTCTCTGAACCTCTGCTGTTCCAAAGTAAGAGGCCCAGGTAGCTGCTTACTTTTCAAGTACTTGGCATTGTGATGTGCCCTTGCAGGACATATAACCCGCCACCATAATTAATGTGCTTAGCAGAAATGCTCAAGAGCTTTAAATTTGGCCCACGTTGCTTTGCTATAGTTGTATCAGCTTGGATGCATCCCTGCTGGTGTGGCTAACACTTGAAATTGTGTGAGGTTGCACAAATGCCCAGACCCGAATGTTGATGGAGAACTCGCCAAATTCACTGCGTCACCAACTGTACTTTGCCAGAGGGAGATCAGGATAGCAGAGGGGGAAGGCAAAGTCTCACATTGGGTTCCTGGGACCGTGGAAGAAGGAAAGACTTCAGCAATGATGGAGCCAATCACTTATTCCACTTGTGTCCATGGGTGATATGAGTTATGGGCTCAGTGAGTTACTGTGAAAACAGAGAAAAGGGATGCCTTCCGAAAGCTTTGCTCGAGGCTTCCCAAACTGCTGGTGCCAGTCCTCCTCTTAAATTTGGGAGCTTGTGCAACCTTCAAAACGCAAAGCCTTTTAAGTAATCCTACTCGCCAGAGCATGAGCCAGGTGGAAACCTATAGCTACCCCTGCTACCCTTACCTCCAGCCAATATCTCTCATATCTTAATTCTTCTGTTGGATGCTCTTGAGAAAGGTAGAATGTAGGAAGCCATGGTCGACCTTCCAAAGGGAAACACTTTTGTCGTAGATTGTTTGCATCGAACGCTGAACATTTCTGATTGTACCCAAGCTTTACTGTCTCCCATGCAGCTTGGGGTGCCTGGATGTAGTGACCCTGCCCTTCAGCAGCACATAGGACAGCCCCACAAGTGTGTACACAGTTTGCCAAAAATGACTTGATTTTGCACGTACAGTAGTGGGCATTGCACCTTTTACGGGGAGGGCTGCAGTTTGATTGTATTTGGGACTGAGCGTTTTCTTGAATGTGGCAATCTTGTTTTCAAGTGCACTACTGTCTATTGTCTCTGCCATCTCTGTTATTTAATGGCATATTGGCGCCTTGATGCTTTCTTAAGCCTTGCAAAAAAAGAAAAAAGAAAAAGCAGTGCTTTTCTTTATGAAGCAGGAAAACTCCAGTATATCAGCAGATCTTTGTGCAGCGGAGTAGAACCATTGTAGCCTACTGTACCACACCGTGTCTGTTAACGATTTACAAACTAAGTTGTAACTGCATCTCAGTCCTAAATGTGGGCCTTCTGCTGCTTCCGAGTTTTCATTTTTCAAGCGAACCAAACCTGGGAGCATCTGGGGGAAATCGTGCGCTCGCATGCTGGAGAATGTTTGCCGTTTTCTGTACAGAATCTGGAAACGCTGTTACACAGCCTTTTGTCAGAGAGGGGAATAAATTTTAAAAAGAGAGTGGGGAAGGGGTTGAAGTTTATTCGTCTGTTTTAGGAAAGCTGCAGTGGAAAAATAGCTATCAAACTTTGCTTTTAGATTTGTGGGTGTAGCGTAAATGATCTCAATTAAAATATTTAAAGACTTTTTTTGCTACACTTGTATCTTTTTTGTCTGCCTTTCCAGTGTCATTTATTTTACGAAATTTGCGAGGAATTCGCATTCAAACTGATGTATGCATGCAGATTAGATCATTGTGTTACCAATTACTGGAGATTCACTCCCTCCCTCGCTACACTTTCTAAATATATCCTGCCTTCTGGGAGAAACCATTTGGATCAGTATTTTTATACTGCTTTTTAGCCATAAGTGTCTCTAAGCCAAGCATAGGCAGACTCGGCCTTCCAGATGTTTTTGGCCTACAACTTCCATCATCCCTAGCTATCAGGAGCAGTGGTCAGGGATGATAGGAATTGTAGTCCCAGAACATCTGGAGGGCCGAGTTTGGCTATGCCTGCTCTAAGCGGTTCACATCAACAAGGCCAGAAGTATAGGTAGGGTTGCCATATTTCAGAAAGTAAAACCAGGACACCCTGAAAGTTGTTGAGCTTTTTTTTTTTTTTCTAGGCAAACCACAAAACTATTGTGCTTTTAAAGGAAATCAATGGGAAATCCAAATATAAGGCAACCCTAGTAATATTGCCCTCAATAGTAATGGATCCAGGATACCAGGTGCTGATGCTGGCATTCAACAATGGTACCTTTTGGCTCCTGCCTCTGCTCCCCTGAAAGGTGGTGGTAACAAAAGCCAATCCAGGATACTTCAAGAAGGACACTGACAAACTGGAATGTGTCCAGAGGAGGGCAACCAAAATGGTCAAAGGCCTGGAAACGATATCTTATGAAGAACGGCTAAGGGAGCTGGGCATGTTTAGCCTGGAGAAGAGGAGGTTAAGGGGTGATATGATAGCCATGTTCAAATATATAAAAGGATGTCACATAGAGGAGGGAGAAAGGTTGTTTTCTGCTGCTCCAGAGAAGCGGACATGGAGCAATGGTTCCAAACTACAAGAAAGAAGATTCCACCTAAACATTAGGAAGAACTTCCTGACAGTAAGAGCTGTTCGACAGTGGAATTTGCTGCCCAGGAGTGTGGTGGAGTCTCCTTCTTTGGAGGTCTTTAAGCAGAGGCTTGACAACCATATGTCAGGAGTGCTCTGATGGTGTTTCCTGCTTGGCAGGGGGTTGGACTCGATGGCCCTTGTGGTCTCTTCCAACTCTATGATTCTATGATTCAATATTGGGGGCAGATGGTGCTCAGAGTCCTCTCCTAAGTAATGGATCATTACTTAAGTAACATTAGGAAGAACTTCCTGACAGTAAGAGCTGTTCGACAGTGGAATTTGCTGCCAAGGAGTGTGGTGGAGTCTCCTTCTTTGGAGGTCTTTAAGCAGAGGCTTGACAACCATATGTCAGGAGTGCTCTGATGGTGTTTCCTGCTTGGCAGGGGGTTGGACTCGATGGCCCTTGTGGTCTCTTCCAACTCTATGATTCTATGATTCAATATTGGGGGCAGATGGTGCTCAGAGTCCTCTCCTAAGCCCAACAAATGTTCCTCAAGCTGCTATAAGCAAGAGAGAGAGAGAGAGCTATGAACCAGGAAGTCCCTGGTTGCAAATCTCAGTACACCCATGAACCCATTAGTGGTGTAGGAGAGCTGAAAAAAACAACATCATTGGCAACCAATGCACTCCTTTGGTTTTGGATAGTAAAAGGTAAAGGGACCCCAACCATTAGGTCCAGTTGTGGCCGATTCTGGGGTTGTGGTGCTCATCTCGCTTTACTGGCCGAGGGAGCCAGTGTACAGCTTCCAGATCATGTGGCCAGCATGACTGAGCCGCTTCTGGCGAACCAGAGCAGCGCACGGAAACACCGTTTACCTTCCCGCTGGAGCGGTACCTATTTATCTACTTGCACTTTGACGTGCTTTCGAACTGCTAGGTTGGCAGGAGCAGGGACCGAGCAACAGGAGCTCACCCCGTTATGGGGATTCCAACCGCGACCTTCTGATCAGCAAGTCCTAGGCTCTGTGGTTTACCGCACAGCGCCACCTGCGTCCCAGTACATGGGTAGATGACATCTAAAAATTCCTGGACACAAATTTTCATGGCCTCCTTGAGCTATGACAGCTCATTTCCCATAAGTAATGTGTTTAGCATTAATTCTGGAAGTGTATACTCGATTCTGACCAAAACGAAGCCTGCTATAGTGTAACATACATCAGGAAGCTGTGCCTTGGAATAGATGATAGGAGAAACGAACCTGGGCTTGATCTTAAGTGGCACCCAAGACCTGATGCAAAATGCTGAACCAATTGGGTATGGTGAATACAGTGCTATCAAGTTCAGCACAGCTTGGTGGACTGTATACTCTTTGACTTGCATATCAATATACCGTATTTTTTGCACCATAACACTCACTTTTTTCCTCCTAGAAAGTAAGGGGAAATGTCTGTGCGTGTTATGGAGGGAATGCCTACGGGTGGCATGCCTACAGATTTTCCTCCTCTAAAAACTACGTGCGTGTTATAGAGCGAAAAATATGGTACCTCCGGCATGCCCTTCTCTGTCTCTTCCTCTAGGATTTGTATCTTCCTCTAGGATTTGTATCTGGAAATAAACATACCCCACCAAGTCTCTCCATTTCCACCAGGTTTCTGTTACATTCACCAAAATCTCCCTTGAAATCAAGCTCACTCATTTTGGCTTATAGGTTTCTAAGTATTTGCACAGTAGAACCTATACCGTACATGATGTGTTGTTTCCCAATGTCTCTACCACCTCTGTTTTTGCTCCTGAGCATAAGCATCTGGGAAGTGTGGTCTTTTCCAAAGACAATTCTCCAGGGAGTATGGGAGAAACGAAAGCAAGCGATTGAAACAAATGCAGTGATGGTGCAAGAGCAAGCCCAAAACATCTGTGTCGGGAAATTCAGCAGCATCCCTTTATGATACTGGCTTGGTTGCAAGCTGAACTTTCTTCCCCCACTCCCAAAAGAGAAATTGTCTGTGCAAACAAAGAAGTTGGTAGACCTGCTGACTCCCGCTTCAAAAGTGACAACTGACTAGATCAGTAAGGTAGGTTGTATAAAAGAGTATTGGGAAATGCTTCATAATGAATGTTTAAAATTACTTTCTAAAAAAAACCCAGAGTCCTTTCTGTTGGGGGTAACTCAGACTGAAATCCCCAGGTGTCAGAAAAGGTTATTTATTTAGGTATGCAACAACTGCAGCCTGTGTTTTGTTAGCCCAGAAATGGAAAGTGAGCGAGGTCCCAACTAAAGAAGATTGGCAACTTAAATTGACAGAATATGCACAACTTGCAGACTTAACATATAGAATAAGAGAACAAGAAGAACATATGTTTAAAGAAGATTGGAAAACGTTTATTGAATATATGGAAAATAGCTGTGTACAGCTCAAAATGCTGCAAACATTAAGATAAGTTCAACAGTGTAAGTAATCTTTGACGGATGCAAACCAATTGGAATAGTTTTTGTAAAATATGGAGGGATGGAAGAGATGCAAAATGAACCATGGAAAGAGAAGTAGAGTCACTGATATGTATGTACAGTAAAATGTTTATTTGAAATCGTAAAACAAAATTTAATAATACATTATATATATATATATATCCCTCACAGTGAGGGAACTGCCAGAAGGCCCTCAAAGCTAGACCTCAGTGTCCGGGTTGAACGATGTGGGTGGAGACGCTCCTTCAGGTATACTGGGCCGAGGCCGTTTATGGCTTTAAAGGTCAGCACTAACACTTTGAATTGTGCTTGGAAAAGTACTGGGAGCCAGTGTAGGTCTTTCAGGACCAATGTTATATGGTCTTGGCGGCCACTCCCAGTCACCAGTCTGGCTGCCACATTATGGATTAGTTGTCGTTTCCGGGTCACCTTCAAAGGTAGACCCACATAGAGCACATTGCTGTAGTCCAAGCGGGAGATAACCAGAGCATGCACCACTCTGGCAAGATAGTCTGTGGGCAGGTAGGGTCTCAGCCTGCGTACCAGGTGGAGCTGGTAAACAGCTGCCCTGGACACAGAATTGACCTGTGCCTCCATGGACAACTGTAAGTCCAAAATGACTCCCAGGCTGCACACCTGGTCCTTCAGGGGCACAGTTGCCCCATTCAAGACCAGGGAGTCCTCCACACCCGCCCGCCATCAGCCCTTGTCTTTGTGAGAACCCAAGCCTGTGGAGCATAGGAAGCAGCCTCCTACCAAGTCATACCACTGGTCCACCGAGGTTAGTATTGTCTACACTGACCTGCAGCAGCTCTCTGGTCTTTTCCAACCTTCCCTGGAGATGCCCAGGACTGAGCATGCGAAGCTTTTTGCATGCGAAGTGGATGATCTGCCACTAGGCTATGGCCCTCCCCTGAGCTGTGAACATTTTCTGCATTTGGTGGGGAAGGGAAAATGATATTCAATGGTTAGCAGTGAGAGCAAGCAGGTTTTAAGGTACAGTCATACCTCGGGTTACAGACGCTTCGGGTTCCGCAATTTCGGGTTGCGCACCGCGCCGAATCCGGAAGTACCGGAATGGGTTACTTCTGCGTTTTGGCGCTTTGCGCGTGTGCAGAAGCACCGAATCGCAACCCGCATGTGCGCACAAGTGGAGCTGTGGGTTGCGAACATGCTTCCCGCATGGATCATGTTCGCAACCCGAGCATCCACTGTAGTCTGGAAAAGTGTGCCTTTGTAACACATATCTTCCATACTTCTGTGTGTGAGAGGGAGTTGCGTTCAATCTATCGTAGCACCAGTATTCTCTGTGTCCAGAACACTGCTATTCTTCCATCTCATCAACAAACCATTAGGTCCATGAAATTTGGAAAATACTACTTGGCACAGAATTGTAAATCCTCTACTGTTTTGTTGCCCGTGCAAAGTCAGTTCCAGGCAGGTCTGAAATAAAAATGGGTAGAGAGGAGAATTAATTAGCTCTCTGAAAAGGTTTTTAATTCCTCCCCTAAAACAAGGAGAGAAATGTAGCAGAAAGCCTGGGGAAGGCATAAAACGACTGCCTTCTGGAATGATTCTGCAATGTTTCCTTTTGTCTAGTTCAAAAGGCTCATTAAGGTAATTCCTGTTTTTGCTTCTGGCTCTCAGACTTGCTTTTCCTCCTAGCCAATGCAAGTCATTACTTCCTCCCCCTGAAGGGAAAATCGGGACTTGTGAACTCTTGCACCGCCTTAAATTGCAGGAGCATCTCTTATCGGACAAATCTAGTTTGCAATGCCCTTTTTGGGTGAAGAAGGTGGCAACGCCCAACATCTTCCCAAAGGGTGTGTGAGAACTTCAGAGCTTGTGAAGGCTTCGTTTACAAAGACTTTTATTTATTATTCATTTGCAGCAGCTTCCCAGGGTGGTAGCAGTGTTAGACCACATCAGCACCATATATTTATAGTATTATAATGCCAATTTAAACAGTCATGGCTTCCCCCAAAGAATTCTGGGAGCTGTGGTGTGTTAAAGGTGTGTGGAGAGTTGTTAGGAGGACCCCTAAATTCCCCTCACTGAGCTATAATTCCCAAGCGTGGTTCAACATTCAATCCCTCTTCACAACTCTGGAAATTGTAGCTCTCTAAAGGGAATAGGGTTCTCTTAAGATCTTAAGAGAGAGGCAGTGAGAGATTTTACTTTCTTGGGCTCCATGATCACTGCAGATGGTGACAGCAGTCACGAAATTAAAAGATGCCTGCTCCTTGGGAGAAAGGCGATGGCAAACCTAGACAGCGTCTTAAAAAGCAGAGACATCACCTTGCCAACAAAGGTCCGTATAGTTAAAGCCATGGTTTTCCCAGTAGTGATGTATGGAAGTGAGAGCTGGACCATCAAGAAGGCTGATCGCCAAAGAATTGATGCTTTTGAATTATGGTGCTGGAGGAGACTCTTGAGAGTCCCATGGACTGCAAGAAGATCAAACCTCTCCATTCTGAAGGAAATCAGCCCTGAGTGCTCACTGGAAGGACAGATCGTGAAGCTGAGGCTCCAATACTTTGGCCACCTCATGAGAAGAGAAGACTCCCTGGAAAAAAAGACCCTGATGTTGGGAAAGATGGAGGGCACAAGGAGAAGGGGACGACAGAGGATGAGATGGTTGGACAGTGTTCTCGAAGCTACAAACATGAGTCTGACCAAACTGCGGGAGGCAGTGGAAGACAGGAGTGCCTGGCATGCTCTGGTCCAGGGGGTCACGAAGAGTCGGACACGACTAAACGACTAAACAACAACAAGATCTCTCAGCACTCTTAACAAACAAGAGTTCCCATAATTATTTGGATGAAACTTTATTCATGTCTATGCTATGGCCATTTGAACTGCCTACTGTAAGTAAATGAATTGCCCTTTCCTGATCTTTCTTTATTACTATTTCTGTGATATACCCAAATCATACAATTTGGGAGTCATCTGGGACCTCCCTCTTTCTCTGACACACATAGAGACTAAATTGATATCTTCTAGTGACTGAGATTGCTTTTAGCAGTGAAACGAAGGCTATACGTGTATATATACAGTGGTACCTCGGGATATGAACGGGATCCGTTCCAGAGCCCTGTTCACATCCTGAACGCAACATAAGCCGTGACGGCGCGTCTGCACATGCGTGGGTCATGTTTTGCCGCTTCCGAGCATGCGCGTGACATCATTTTGAGCGTCTGCGCATGTACGAGCGGCGAAACCTGGAAGTAACACGCTCTGTTACTTCCGGGTTGCCGCGGAGCGCAACTCGAACGCGCTCAACCCGAAGCACATTCAACCCGAGGTATGACTGTATATGCCCTTATTTCATAAAAAAAAATCAATGCAGTGTATGACAAAAATACATAAAACCATACAAAAAATTAAGGACACATCAATTATCCATTGTGGCAATATAGTACAGTGGACGCTCAGGTTGCAAACGTGATCCGTGCGGGAGGCATGTTCGCAACACGCAGCGCCGCGTCTGTGCACGAGTGGGTTGCGATTCGGCGCTTCTGCGCATGTGCAAAACGTGACTTAGTGCTTCTGTGCATGCGCGAGCACTGAAACCCGGAAGTAACCCGTTCTGGTACTTCTGGGTTCAGTGCAGTGCGCAACCCAAAAACAGACAACCTGAAGGGTGTGTAACCCGAGGTATGACTGTATTCTTAATTACATATATAGGCCTGGCTGAATAGATAGGTTTTCAAGTGGTTAAAAGGAGGAACAAATGGTGCCTGTTGAAGCACCAGTGGCAGAGAGTTCTACAAGACTTGCCTGATGACACCAAGGCTTTGTTCCTTGTTGTGAAATGAGCCTCACCAACTTGGAAAATGACCAGAGGCGCTCTTGCAGATAATCTCAGTGTTCGGTCTTTTAAGACCACACCTGCCATGATGCACAATACTTTCTGCCCCTGATCTTACTATATACGCAAAGCATTTCTAAACTGCTGCATATTTAAAATATCAAAGCACCATACAAAAGCACAAACATAAAAACTGTGTGATAAAAGCAGAAATCTTGTATCAACAGATATTTCTGTAATCTGCATGCATACATGCATAATTAGGTTGCATTCCTAGCCCCGCTTTCCCAAGAGTAGGCTAAATACCAAACTCTGGGATTTAATTGTGAGCAGACACAGTCAGGACTGCACTTGTTAATCAGTTTAAACTAATCAGATTCATTTAAGATTTCTTTAATTGAGTGACAGCTCTTCCAAGACCTCGCCCTCTGTTAGATGAGGGTGATGCCTCATGCTTCTAATGACACACTTGTCTCCAAAAGCCTCTTGCCACAATAAATCTGCTATTTTATTATCAATACAGATGCTGCTGTAGTCTTCAAAGCGCTGGAAAATACTGCTTTTTTTCTTCTTCTATTGCTCAGCAAGTATTTTAACAACTCAGTCCTGCAGATGTCTGCTTAGAAGGCAGTGCGATAGGTTAACATTTGGCCTCGCCCTCAGTTTCCGCACTTTTGCAATAGGGGGTTAATCATACTGTTCGGTGTCACAGGATCTCTGTACGGCTTACAACGATGTTTGTGAAGCAATCCTGGCGCTCTGAATTGCTGCATCAGTGTGAAGTATTGTATCCATGATGCAAAAGTTAAAAGGAAAATGTGCTGAGGTAAGAAGCGGCTGGGTCTCTCTACTGGTTTCCATTTTGTGTGTGTGTGTGTGTGTGTGTGCGTGTGTCTTTTGTATTGAATTATGCTAGTGTCGTTTCTGATGGATGAGGTAGGGTGTTTGAATGTGTGGTCACATCTGGCAAAATACGCTGCTTTCTTCCCATTTGCTTTCAACCTTTTATTGTTTGGGTGCTCCCCTCCCGGCCCACAAAATGCAACGGTGAGACAAGCACTAAGGCACAGACAAACTCAAGCCCTCCAAATGTTTTGGGACTACAAATCCCATCATCCCTAGCTAACAGGACCAGTGGTCAGGGATGGATGGGAGTTGTAGTCCCAAAACATCTGGAGGGCACTAAAATGTCTAAACTATAGGACAACACAGAAATGTTAATCTGAGAGGGGAAGGAAGAGTAGGAGGAGAAGGCGGCTGGATCGGGTCCAAAGCCCATCTCGTCCACCACCCCATGTGGCTCAGGACCCTAATTCCCTGAGGACCGCCTGCAGTAGTGAAGTGTGGGTTGCCAGGGCAAGGCAAGTATTGCATCCCTTAAGGCAAGCATAGGCAAACTCGGCCCTCCAGATGTTTTGAGACTACAACTCCCATCATCCCTGACCACTGGTCCTGTTAGCTAGGGATCATGGGAGTTGTAGTCCCAAAACATCTGGAGGGCCGAGTTTGCCTATACCTGCCTTAAGGCAGTGTTTCTCAACCTTGGGTCCTCAGATGTTTTGACACTACAACTCCCATCATCCCTGACCACTGGTCCTGCTAGCTAGGGATCATGGGAGTTGTAGTCCCAAAACATCTGGGGGCCCAAGGTTGAGAAAGGCTGCCTTAAGGCAACTATTGCACCCCTTAACCAAAGAGTCCATGCAGTGCTGCTGCTGGACAGATCTGTGGAGCAGCGGTGGGGCACATGAGTGCATCTCCTTGGGCTGGGGTACAGCCGCAAGCCCTGCCATCTGCCTGCCTCCCCTGCATGGCCAAGAGATGCAAGGGCACATCTTCTCCCAGCTCCTGTTCAGGTAAGGTACATTGGATGGACAGCGCCTCCAGTCAAGGCAGCAACTGTAGAGGTGCGCCTCTAAAAAAATTTGTGCCTGGGACAATTGCCATGGTAACACGCCCCCCTCCCATGCCTCTGACTGCCTCTCCATATATGATCCAACCTGGACCTGCGATTGTCACCTGAGGTCCTTCTTTGTGTTGCTGTTCCACAGGAGGTATGGAGGGTTGCAGCTCAAGAACCAGCCTTTTCTGTAGTGTCTCTGCTCCTGTGGAATGCTGTATCCAGGGAGGCTCACTTGGCACTCATCATTATCTTCAGGCTTGAGATGGAAACTGTTAGAATTCCTGCTCCATGATTGCAGTCATGGAATTGTTGTCTTTCGCATGATGGTATATGTTTAGACTCCACAGAGTGGGAAGTGACAGAGACAGGATGTTTGTGTTACTGTGTTCCGTGAAGTGGGACTATTGTCCTTTGTTTTTTCTCTTTGCTGTCTGATGCTAGAGAGAGAGGGAGCCATGTTGCAGTGCTCCATGTCTGTTTATATGTAAATAAAGTAGATTAGCCAAAATGCTGAGTTGCTGGGGTTCTGTTACGCAAGCTGCGAAGACTCTGCAGATCCCTAAGTGTGCCGATGTCTGTTGGCATCGGTCGCTGTGATGTTCGGGCTGAAGAAAGCTTTTGAAGCTCCCGAACGATTGACCAGGAGGGAGAGAACATGCCAGTCGGGCATGTATCTCTGCTAGGGTTCTACTCAAGAGATCTTCCTCATCTGTGTGAAATCTGGTTCTTGCTTACTGGCAGTTGATAAACTGGATCTTTCTGGCAAATACAGCAATTGGTGCAGTAACAATATACAAGACCTTTTTTTAAAGCAGCAGAGTTTGCTAACCAGGAAGAATATTTAGAAAGCCGTGCATGGCAAAATGCTCTTGGACCTGTACTACCATGCCTGAAGTCTTAGCTTTCTTTAATGGCTCAACATAGTGTAAGGAGCTCAAATTTCAAATCTACAGTGGTGCCCCGCAAGACGAATGCCTCGCAAGATGAAAAACTCGCTAGACGAAAGAGTTTTCCGTTTTTTGAGTCGTTCTGCAAGACGAATTTCCCTATGGGCTTGCTTCGCAAGACGAAACGTCTTTCGAGTTCTTGCGAGTTTGTTTCCTTTTTCTTAAAGCCGCTAAGCCGTTAATAGCCGCTAAGCCGCTAAGAGCCGCTAAGCGGCTAATAGCCGTGCTTCGCAAGACGAAAAAACCGCAAGACGAAGAGACTCGCGGAACAGATTAATTTCGTCTTGCGAGGCACCACTGTATTAGAAGTTTTACTTTCAGTATGAAAGTTCTTGTATCCAGGTTTTTTTCTTCCTGTTGCTCAAGTTGTACATTTACGGGTACTTGGATATTTCCTGTCTCTTTTGAGGCAATCAAATACCAGCATGGTGTTTGATGAAGCAATTGCAGATCCTAATAGCTAAACAAACAGGATAGCTCTGATTCTTTGCTTTCTCTTTCAACATTAAAACTGCTATGCCTCTCTCTCAACCTTCAACTAGAAAAAACAAATTGCACAAGGTTCCTGTTTCCAAGAAACGGATGCTTTCTGGGAAAGTTGTCTGCACTGTGGATTCCTGTTCTTCTGGGTTCCTTTTGGTTTCTGTTCTTTGCAAACTCCCCCACCTGCCCATCAAAAAGTAGGCCCACATCCAGAATCAGCCCCCAGCTCCTCACCTGTTCACAAAAGTTCACCACAATTCCTATGTTTATATTAGCATGGTATTTATATGGTTTGTGACATTTCAATGGTTTGCAACAGTGTGGTTTGCAACATCTGCAGAAGCATTAAATTGGTAGCAGCAGCACTCATCTCACTCAATAAAGCATGAGACTCAATCTCAGGGTTTGGGGTTCGATTCCCATGTTGGGTGAAAGATTCCTGTATTTCAGGGCGTTGGACTAGATGACCCTGTGGTCCCTTCCAACTCTACAAATCTGTGATTCTGTGATCTGCGCTGGCCCAGAAAGTCTCTCTTGCAGAAAGGTGCAGAGAATCTGATTCTGGCAGCTGCTGTCAAAAGGAGTGGCCTCAGAGATCATTCTAAACCAGTCCCACAGAGTTCTGTCCTGGGCCCTGTCCTGGTTGTTCAAAGTCTTTATAAATAACCTGGATGACGGAACTGAGACAATGCTTATCAAATCTGCAGATGACAACAAACTGGGAGGGGGAGCTAATGAAGGCAGAATCCAGATTCAATATGACCTCAACAGACTGGAGAACTGGGCACAAGCTAACAAGCTAATGAATTTCAATAGGGACAAATGTAAGGTTCTGCACTTAGGCAGGAAAAACTAGCTGTACAAATATAAGATGAGGTACACCTGGCTTCTCCTTCATGGATCACTGCTTTGTCCTTGCCGACAAAGCGATGATAAACCTAGACGTGAAAAAGCGATGATAAACCTAGACAGCATCTTAAAAAGCAGAAACATCACCTTGCCAACAAAGGCCCGTATAGTTGAAGCTATAGTTTTCCCAGTAGTGATGAATGGTAGTGAGGGCTGGACCATAAAGAAGGCTGATTGCCGAAGAATGGATGCTTTTGAATTGTGGTGCTGGAGGAGACTCTTGAGAGTCCCATGGACTGCAAGAAGATCAAACCTCTCCATTCTGAAGGAAATCAGCCCTGAGTGCTCATTGGAAGGACAGATCCTGAAGCTGAGGCTCCAATACTTTGGCCACCTCATGAGAAGAGAAGACTCCCTGGAAAAAAAGACCCTGATGTTGGGAAAGATGGAGGGCACAAGGAGAAGGGGACGACAGAGGATGAGATGGTGGGACAGTGTTCTCAAAGCTACCAGCATGAGTTTGACCAAACTGTGGGAGGCGGTGGAAGACAGGAGTGCCTGGCGTGCTCTGGTCCAGGGGGCCACAAAGAGTCAGATACGACTAAACAACAACACCTGGCTTGGCAGTATTACTTGCAAAAAGGATCTAGGGGCCTTGGTAGACCACAAGCTTAACATGAGTCAACAGTGTGATGCAGCAGCAAAAAAGGCTAATGCTATTGTAGATGTTCAAGGGTCTGGAAACCAAACCTTATGAGGAACGGTTGAGGGAGTTGGGGTTTTGGAACGAGGAGACTGGGAGGAGATATGAAAGCCATCTTCAAATATCGCAAGGGCTGCCTCATGCAGGATGGAGCATGCTTGTTGCACCAGAGGGTTGGACCAGAAGCAATGGCTTCAAGTTACAAGGAAAGAGATTCCCTTCTGTCAGGACTTTTCCATCATTGCAGGGGGTCGACTAGATGACCCTTTGTGGAGGAGGCACTTGTCCTTCCTAAATGCTGAGCTTCTAGGCTGTAAGAAATGCTAAACTTGGATCCACTTCAGTTTTGCTCTTTGTCTGCCACCCACCCAAGCAGCATCCCTTTCCTTTCCATGTATTCCTGCCTTTATAAACCTTCACAAATGACGTCATGAGAAGGCGCTGACGCGGCAGGTGCGGGGGGTGACGTCACTCCCGCCCCGGCCTTCGCTTTAGCTTAGCAGCTTGTTCTCTGCTAGGCCGCCGCCAAGCGGTTTCCATAGTAACCCCGCGCGGCTCGGCAGTTGCCGGCGCGGCGCCCCTCATTGGCCGAGGCCGCTTTGCCTCCGCTACGTCGAGGGAGGCGCGGCGGGGGAGGGAGGCGGCGGCCCGACACCAGCCTATCAGGAGGCGGGAGCCGGAGGGCGGGTCGCCGCGAGCCGGCGCTAGGCTATATAAGGGCAGGTGCCGGAGCCGTTGCGTCAGGTGGGTCGTGAGGCGGCGGAAGAGGAGCGGGAAGGATTTGGTCGCGTGTGAGGGGGGGAAAAATTAAAAGAAAGAAAGCAGGTGAGTGAGGGAGCGCGTATTTATTTCTTCTCCTCAGAACCGTCCTTTGTCCTCCTTTCTCTCCTTTTATTTTATTTTATTTTATTTTATTTTATTTTATTTTATTTTATTTTATTTTATTTTATTTTATTTTATTTTATTTTATTTTATTTTATTTTGTTGTTATGGCGGTTGGCAACAGAAAAAAAAATACAAAACGAGAACACAATAATGAAAAACCCGAATACCCGAGTTTTCAAAATACCTTATTTTCTTAACCAGCGACGTGGTGGGACCCCAGAGGATCCACCTCAATTAATTTTAAGGGGTTTTTTTTTGGGGGGGGGGAGTTAGAAGAGGGTCTCTGCACATGCTCAGAGGAAAGCCTCATCTCTTCCACCCGCTGCTCTGGTTTCCATCGAACCTCCACTGTCTCCTGGGCATTTATTGGATACATTTATGTGTTTTTCTTTAAACACGCACACACAGAACAAGAATGCATTTTGCATGTATGCGTTATACTTGACTTTCTTCTGTAATGTTTTATCCTGGGTTGTTTTATTAGATGCTTTAATGTAGATTGTAAAATGCTTTGATGCCAGGGTTTTGTTTTGTTTTTAATTAGAAGTGGTATCGACATGAAATTAATAATAATTGTAAAGTATTTCTAGGGTGGCTAACAACAAAGATCAGTGTAAAGTGGTAAGTTTCAAAAAGGAAAGAACAAAGGGTTTTTGTTTTCTTGGCTGGCTTTTTTTGTGGTGTAATCTTATTAAACTCCTCTGTTTTTCCCTCCCAATGGAATGACTAAGATTTTTCAGCAATCTCAATCTCTCTGTCTCAGCAGCAAATGTACTGAAATAGCATTTTATTTAAATTTATTATCTATGCTGTTTTGTTTTGGTTGAAAAATCTTAGCCCTCCCTTAAAAAAACCCAACAATCAGCAAACCCCTTTCTTCCCTGATATATGTTTCTAGGTGGCATTTTATTTTATCTTCTATGCTGATTTATTTTGGTTATCATTTTTAAGCAGACCTACCTTGCTTGCTGAATAGCACTCCCAGCCCTTCATGTTGCAATCCTCCTTATTCCTGGTGCTTTACAGAGCAGAGGCAAAAAGTGTGGGTCCCTGCCCTGAGGCGCTCAGTCTTGAAAATTTAATATGTTAGGGGCTGGAGGTGGCAGAAGGCATGTGTGTTCCATTAACATTTAAAACACATCACTTTCCTCCAAAGAATATTGGGGAACTGTAGTTTCCCTCTCAGAGCTGCAGTTCCCAGCACCCTTAAACTAAAGTTCCCAGAACACATGTGCTTTAAATTTATGTTGTGGAACTGGCTTTAGGCTCTGTTTCAGTAGGGGATGAGGCTTAAGCCAGAGGCTTAGAAGATTATTCATACCAAATCAATAGTGAGATAATTGTAAAGTGCAGAAACGCTGTACAAGTGCATGCACTTGTCTAGCCCTTATTTTCCCTGCCCCATGATAGACCTTCCCAGACAGGTTAGCCTCTCTCTCCCTCTCCCGTACCTGTCACTGAAAGTCCTTCTGCCACTTTTGCAGGGCCACAGTTCTTGTTCCCTAATGGTGTCCCATGAGGGACGCGGGTGGCGCTGTGGGTTAAACCACAGTGCCTAGGACTTGCCGATCAGAAGGTCGGCGGTTCGAATCCCCGCAACGGGGTGAGCTCCCATTGCTCAGTCCCTGCTCCTGCCAACCTAGCAGTTCGAAAGCACATCAAAGTGCAAGTAGATAAATAGGTACCGCTCCGGCGGAAAGGTAAACGGCATTTCCGTGCGCTGCTCTGGTTCTCCAGAAGCAGCTTAGTCATGCTGGCCACATGACCCGGAAGCTGTACACCGGCTCCCTTGGCCAGTAAAGCGAGATGAGCGCCGCAACCCCAGAGTCGGTCATGACTGGACCTAAAGGTCAGGGGTCCCTTTACCTTTAATGGTGTCCCAGAAGGGGAGACACCAAATCGATATATTTGAGGTGACCCCCACAGACACCAGTGCATCCCTGGTGTTTGCAGCATGCTCAGTTTCTCTCTTCACATCCTGAAACACACGCTTGGACTGAGTAGAATCTGTTTGCCTGCCTCTACACAGCAGCAGTTAATGAGGACTGACCCATGCACCAAATTGCTGTTAAATTAGTGCAAAAAGTTAAAAGGTCTCAGAGAGTAGCTTAAAGGGCAAATGGTAACCTGTTTTAAGTTCACTTCCTTTTTCTCAATAACCTGGCGGCCAAGATGTTTTGTTATCACCACCTGCATCATGCCTGACTTTGTCTCTGCAGCTGGTCCACCTCTGCACACGGGTAGCTAAGTAGCACCATCCCATGTGGTCAAATTGCTTCTATGCTTGAACAGAGAAAAAGTCTTGTACATTGGCTGCAGATGTTAAGGGCAGCAAGCAAGATGTGTGAAGCTCATCTCCCTTTGAAACCTTTGGCTAATTTATTTCCCTTGCCGCTGTGGGTCCTGCCTGCCCAGTTGGATGCATGGACTATTCCTTGCTCACATTCTCCTCCTCCTCCTCCATAGCAGCCAGCCCTTGAAAGATGAGGCTGCAGGAAATCTAGTGTTATCTTTCCTGGGGAGGGAATTGGTCCAGGGATGTGGGAGTACATTTGAAAGCATGCTTCCCCAAAAGCTTTTCTCACCTCCCAGAGCCTTTTAAACTGGTGTGTGTGTGTGTGTGTGTGTGTGTGTGTGTGTGTGTGCGTGCAAGTGTGTGTGCGTGCAAGTGTGTGTGTAAGTGCC
Organism: Podarcis erhardii; assembly: GCF_964252035.2. NCBI lineage: Eukaryota > Metazoa > Chordata > Lepidosauria > Squamata > Lacertidae > Podarcis > Podarcis erhardii. Next base: position 119,084,429 of record NC_138507.1, on the reverse strand, counting down.
CATGGGTCCCCTTGGAGCTTTAAGAATCCAATGGAGTCAGGGGCTTGGGCACAGGTCTCATACGTTCCCATCAGCTGGACTCTTCTCCTGCACTGCCCCAGGCTGAAGGCAGGCAAGCAGTAAAGGTAAAGGGACCCCTAACGATTAGGTCCAGTCGTGACCAACTCTGGGGTTGCGGCGCTAATCTCACTTTATTGGCGGAGGGAGCCGGCATACAGCTTCTGAGTCATGTGGCTAGCATGACTAAGCTGCTTCTGGGGAACCAGAGCAATGCATGGAAACGCCGTTTACCTTCCCGCCGGAGCAGTACCTATTTATCTACTTGCACTTTGACGTGCTTTTGAACTGCTTGGTTGGCAGGAGCAGGGACCGAGCAACGGGAACTCACCCCATCACAGGGATTTGAACTGCTGACCTTCTGATCAGCAAGTCCTAGGCTCTGTGGTTTAACCCACAGCGCCACCCGCGTCAACTTCTTTCCCTATACAGTAGTCTAAACTTGATCCATAAGGGTTGCCTGCATGGTGCTTTATGGTGCTTTTTGCTGCTGAGGCAGCATGATCACAGGAGAGCAATGTACATGAGTAGTCTGTTTGGGCATTTTGGGAAAGCTATTGCTTTTTCTCTTCATGTTTTTTTTTTTAAGAAAGAGAGGAAACCACCTTTATTTCTCCCTGGCCTATTTGGGCACCCAGTGTAGAAAGAGGATTATTTCTGTAATACTATTCCGTTTACACAATACCTTACAATTTTCATCTCGTGTCCTCAAGGTGAGGTGAGGCAATGACTTAACAAGGCCATGAGGGTCACTCCTCATGTTGGTGAAACTTTTGTTTTCAGAGGGAGTTGCATAATGCTAATAGCAACTTTCCTCAGCTCCCCCCCCCCCCAACTGCAAACATATGCCTTAAGAATCTAGGGCAAATTGTAGCTTCCCAACTAGAATATACTGCAAGTGCAGAGGAGAGGGAGTTTTCTTCTTACATTCCAGAGTTTGCCATTAAAATGTGCAAAAAATATGTGTGTGCTGTAGTTAATTGTGTTGAAGTCCCACTTTATCAAGTTGCTAGTTAATAATTTAAGTTACGCTCATTTTAATGGGAAGAGAGCACAACCACCTTTCTCTGGATTGCATTCAACGTGGCATCCTGTTCTGCTGTAGGAGGCTGATGCCTTTAATGGAAAGGCGAGGTGGCAACTGTCTGTCCCAAGAGACAATGGGAGAGTGCACCAATGGGGATGAAGTCAAACTGTTGGAAGGGAGAGGCATGTTTTGTTGCAGCTGGGGCAGATCAAGATGGCGTTTCTTCTCTCTGCAATCATCCCTGCGGTCACTTCTCCTGGTCCCTGCCGTGGATACACAACCTGACTGTCTGTCTCCAGGCACTGCGGTTGTCTGCAAGGGATTCCCACATGGCAGGGTTTATGCTGCCAGCCTTCATGTCATGTTCGCTTACATCTTTGTAACACAGAGTTGGTCTGCCAACAGGCCTACTCCCTGAAGCCAGCTCCCTGCAGAGCATGTCCTTGTGGATCCTGCCACCTTCCGTTCTGTGTACATGACTAAGCCAGTGAAGACTTGTTGAGATAGAAGTGCGAACGTTCTGGGAATGTGGGCTTAAAAAGAGAAAGCAAACTATAGTGGTACCTCTCATTACAGACGCTTCAGGTTACAGACGCTTCAGGTTACAGACTCCGCTAATCCAGAAACAGTACCTCGGGTTAAGAACTTTGCTTCAGGATGAGAACAGAAATTGTGCCGTGGCAGCAGGAGGCCCCATGAGCTAAAGTGGTACCTCAGGTTAAGAACAGTTTCTGGTTAAGAACAGACCTCCAGAACGAATTAAGTTCTTAACCCGACGTACCACTGTATGCTTGAGTTCTGCAAAGTTCAGGTATCAAATTGCATGGAAATTAATGGTAAAGGTGCTGCCTGCCGTCTTCCAGAAATAAAACGCATCACAGTCTTCATTTCAGTGCCACTTAATGCTGAATTCCAACGTTTGTCTTTCACTTTCCTCTGAACTTCTATTTCATCAGCATTTTTTTTTTAAAAGCCCTTGCACGTGTTGCTGCAGTAGCTGAAGAGGCAATGGGAGACCCATAAATCGTCCACTAACTGTGCTGCAGGCAGTGCGTAGTAACTGCTACACAAGCTATATTGCTCAATGCAGTGTGTGAGCCAGAGGTTAACCAAGCACTTGGCTGTCATGAGCTAAGAGTTATGGGTTGTAATTTAAGAGCGCCTTGAAATCAAAATGGGCATTGCAGTGTTAAAAGCAATTCCAGGAAAGGAACTTGCTGTAATAGACCTAGAGACGTAAAAGTGAGAATCTGCGTAAACATGGGAGTGACGTTGCACACTGTTCAGTGCTGCCAAGAAGTTAAAAATGAAATCCTCTTATTAAATGGATATGTCTAGTCTAAAATTGCCTTGCAACAATAACAACATGGGTAAAAGGTATAGGACCACTGGACGGTTAAGTCTAGTCAAAGGTGACTATGGGGTGCGGCACGCATCTCAATTCAGATCGAGAAAGCCGGTGTTTGTCCACAGCTTTCCAGGTCATGTGACCAGCATGACTAAACCGCTTCTGGCGCAACAGGACATGATGACGAATGCCAGAGAGCATGGAAATGCCGTTTACCTTCCCACCACAGCAGTACCTATATATCTATTTGCACTGGTATGCTTTTGAACTGCTACATTGGCAGGAGCTGGGAAAGATCAATGGGAACTCACCCCGTTGTGAAGATTTGAACCCACCAACCAGCAAACCCACCAACCAACCAGCAAACCCACCAATCAGCAAACCCAAGAGGCTCAGTGGTTTAGACCACAGCGCCACCCGCTCCCCCGAATAATGTAGGGTACAATTCAGCCCAAGTAAATACTTTTGAATCTCATTGATTGCAGTTGGGAAGAGTTAATTTGTAGGTTTTTTGATAAAGAGATCCCCACACAGTCCCATGCAGGCTTTGTTTGTTTACAAAAAGGGCGGTGCACAAAATATTTTATTTTGCTTGAGGAAAAAGCCATTGAACAACGTTCTTGCATTCTCTGATCATTTACAGCATGTTGGGTGGGGTGGGTTTGGCAACACTTCTCCATCAGTTAAGGAGAAAAGAATTTGCATTTGGAAATTATATTTCCCTTGTAAAAGAACATAGAAGAGAAGGTTGGCTACTGTCTACTGTCATCCCTACGTCTCTGCAAGTCGAATGAAATGCATCCTGTCAGTTCCTCTCCACTCCTCCTCCTCTAAATTTTTTGATCCCCAGGAAGTGCAAAATATGGAGATTCCAAGGACTACTAGAAAATGGAAAAGGGCAGTAAAGCAGAGGGGGAAACAGCTCTTTAAAGTCCCAGGGATTCCTGTTGCCTGGGATGAATACAGTTCATCAATCACTGCATTGGCTTCACTCATTGGCTAAAAACATGGATAGGTGGGAGCAGCCAGGCTGGGTCGTTTCACCAATTTTTTTATTTTTAAATTAGATGAGTGCTTGCACAATTTGCTTAATTTTCATTCTAGGAGGGCTATGATTTTTTTTAATGATAGCTCAGAGTTTGGATTTTTTGTACAGTACAGTGGTACCTTGGGTTAAGTACTTAATTCGTTCCGGAGGTCCGTACTTAACCTGAAACTGTTCTTATCTAATGGGGCCTCCTGCTGCTGCCGGAGCCCGATTTCTGTTCTTATCCTGAAGCAAAGTTCTTAACCTGAAGCACTATTTCTAGGTTAGCGGAGTGTGTAACCTGAAGCGTATGTAACCCGAGGTACCACTGTAGTAGAGTCTGCACAAATTGCGAACTTCTTCCTGACTGCCAATCCATTCTTAGCAGAAACGGCACCGTCCAGGCACAAGAGGGAGGTATTGGCATGTTCAGGGGAGCCCTGATGCTTGCAGAAATAGCAAGCGGAATGGAAAAAAGTGGAAACCCCTAACAGGAGAGACCTCCTAAAACAACTCAGTGAGCACTGAACATACTGTGTGTAAGAGGAGGTGCTTGTTTTTTTCGGGGGGGGGGGGATGCCAGGTGGGGAGTTGGATATATGGAACCCTGAAAAGGACTTCTTCACACTGCAACATTTTGTTGCAAGACTAACTTGCAGTTTTCTAGTGCTGAAAACTTTGGGTGTGAATCTTGTCCCTTTGGATGGCTTCTCCAAATAGCAGTGTGTTTAACTTTAATTGGACAGCTATTAAGTACATCGGTGAAAGAATTACAGTAGATTGATATAACATAATCTCCATTTTGTTCACTGCAATCTACAGCTCTTAAAAGCTTCAATTCAGCTTACCTAAGGACCAAACAGTGGCGTAGCGTGGGGGGTGCAGGGGGGGCCGGCCGCACCGGGCGCAACATCTGGGGGGGTGCGTGCTCGCCGCCTCCGGAGTCGCCGAAGAGCCTCGGGCGCAGGCTGTAGCAGAGCCCCATGTTTCGCGGAACCGGCGAGCTGTGCTCGCGTCCGGGCTGAAGGCGTCTGGCAGGCAGCGGCTCTCAGCGGTCCCCGCGTGTCAGGGCCGCGGAGGGCGCGCCAGGCAGCCCCTCCTCACAGCTCTGCCGCTGCTGCAGCGGCAGGGCCATGTTGCATTTTCCTCGCCTCTCTGCCCTCCTCCGGGCAAGCGGTGTCGTTTGGGCGGCAGCGCCAGCAGCAACTCGCCTCAGATCACCTGACACGGACCCGCCGCCGCCGCCGCCGTGGCTACCTTACCGTAAATACCCCAGCCCAGGCAGCAGCAAGAAGAAGCTGGCAGTGGCGGCAGGTTAGGGGTTAGGGGCGCAAATTACTTGCCTTGCCCTGGGTTAGGGGGCGCAAATTACTTGCCTTGCCCCGGGTGCTGACAACCCACGCTACGCCGCTGGGACCAAATTATGCGGTACATTAACTTACTCTTCATAAAAGCATGCTTATTGCTACCAGTTTTCTTCTGTAGAAAACCAGCTGGTGGGTCATAGTCCAGTTCCTCAGTTTTCTTTAGAGGCCTTCTATTGATTTCATGCTTCAAGTTGCTACCCTCTTCCCTAAATTTGTTAATTACAGCAAAATAAGACCTCCAGGGTTCCTAACTCTCTGAATAGCCTTATTGTTGCTGAATGAACCTGAGGGCTGCCAATTTATGCAAAATGTTCTTGATTTCTGTGTGCAGGTGCCTAGGTTACGTTATCACTCTGGAGATCTGTCACGCTGCAGCCAGAGAGTATTATTTCTATTACCTATCTGCCAGCAGTAAGGCTTACATAACTTTGTTTTTAGAACATAGGAAACTGCCTGGTACTGATGAATCACACCATTGGTCCATCAAGTTTGCGTTAATAAATTTAAGTATTAAGCATAAAAAAAATGTCCCACCATTCATACTTTGTGATCCATCTTATATTCTTATATATACCGTGTGTATGTATATATATGTGTGTGTGCGTGTGTATATGTTTAGGGATGCTTTTAATACTGGATGAATCATTGTATTTTAATATTCTGCTGGAAGCCACCCAGAGTGGCTGGGGAAAGCCAGCCAGATGGGTGGGGTATAAATAATAAATTATTATTATTAAATAATAAATTATTATCACCATCATCATCATCATTTCAGACTAAACCTTAGAGGCTTTTTAGTTTACCAGTTGTGTAAATTGAAGTACTATTGGAGAGTTTTTAATCTTTCTTTTTAAGCCAAACAAATCCAGTTTATAGTACCATTGCTTCAGTTTCCATTAAAACAATAGTCGGCAGGTGTTAATTTAGGATAAAGTATTAATCCAGTGAGCCAGGCAAGCAGGCCCTGTATTATTAGAAAAGCAGCATTGCTGTTGCTTCTTGTCTTCAAAGTTCTGTACCCATTGTGTGGTGACGCTATTTTTAAATCAAACAACCTGGATTATGATGTGTGTTTTGTGCTGATATCATGTGTTCTCTCGCACACCCTTTTTCTGTGTAATGGACAACTCCCACTCTTTCAAGAACTCCAATTGGCTTGACGGAGAGAGGCTGTGCCCTATAAATGTCTCTCCCCTCTTCTTTTCCTTCTTGCTTTGCAAAGCCACTGGCAAAAAAGGGGAAGGTAAGCTGAGAAAAAAAGTCTTATTGTATGGGAAGAAGGAAGACACTGTTTAAAGATTTGCTTTTTAGAATTTTTTTTCCAGTTGCATTTAGAATAAATGAATTATCTCTAGTTTGATGGCTTCTCTTAGATGCTAAATGGGACCCAGTCAGGATAATTTTAATAACCAGACACAGGTATTATTTTTCCTTCCAGTGCTAAGGCTTAGCACTATTACTGATCTACATGAAAAATAGTAGTTTCCGTCAGTTGGTGATGTGAGGATTTATGTAAGTTCTGAGAGTATAATGTGTGTTCTTATATTCATGTATATCAACTTTAGAAGGTGTGTAGCTTTTAATCTTAATGAAGCACTGGAATGCCCTTTTCTATTATTCTAATCTTTTAATACCCCAATATAATGTAATCAATTATGAACTGGGTGAGTGTGAAGAATGGATTTGAAATAGCCATCATTAGCTCTCGTCCTCTCCAAGGTCCCAGGGCGGATTACAACAATTAAAATAGGATGTTTAATACACTTTAAACAACACAGAAACAAAGCAAGTCCTAAAAATATGAAGCTCAGGTATCAAAAGCTAGAGTAAAGAGATGTTTAGGATCTTAGGTCAGTAGGGCATTAGAACTCTGCCTTTTACAACAAAGAAAAACATGGGATAAGAGCAACCTTTCTTGAAAGTCACATTCAGTATTAGAAAACTCCAGAGGCATAATGAATGGAAATTAGACTTCCAGGGCACCCGGTGCACAGTCTCCCCAAAAAGACAAGCAACATCATGATATGCATTTGCAAACAGATGAAGAAGGTCAAATGATCAATTTCTTTTAACAGCTGGGGGATACTAAGGTATTAAGAACTCCAGACTGACAGTCATCATGGGGGAAGAACTTGACACCCCAAGATGACTGTGAAGCTTTCACCCTAGCCTGACTTCAGCTGTCAATTACCCTTTACTTCTAGACTGGCCATCTAGCTAGATGGAACACTTGTTGACTAGGTAAGGGTAAAAAGGTAAAGGACCCCTGGACAGCTATATCCTTGCAGTGTGAGGTGTGGGGGGGGGAGGGAATCTTTATTATTTATTAATTTTTTAAATGTGTCAATAAGTGTGAGGTCTGGCCTTTTACCTCCCCACCCCCACAATGTATGCGTCTCACTAATTTATTTCTGGCTGAGCTTTATTAACCGTAAGCTTTGGGAACTTATTAAAGTGAAGTTAGGCTGAGCAAGATTCTACTTTGTGGTTGGGGGTGTGTTGGGTGTACAGGATAATGGTATATATTTTGTAATAGGTGTGTTCTCTCTAATCGAATCCCTATTTCCTTGCATGGTTGTGAGGAAAGCTACTGCAAATTTAATGAATTGCATGAGCCCGCAGTCAGACTTCTTAACCCCTCTGCACTAGATTTATAGACAACAGGTGTAGCTAGGATCTTGTTGATTCTGGCTGCCTTCAAGAAGCTGTAACATTAGGTAGCAAGCCAGCAGGCATGGTACTTAATACTGTGTTGTGCGTGCGTTTATTTGTTACTTAGAAGTTTCAAAAATATGCCTCATACTGAACAGCAGGAATTTATGATAGAAATATGATTAGTATGCAATATGATTTCTATTTTTACTGCAGTGATGTATTGTGATTTTTTTAAAAAAGTGTCTATGCTATTATATTACATCAGGGAAGATTTATTATTGGTCTTCATTCTGGTCTTAACATTATACAGTGTTCTCTTACAATCAGAGCTAATATTAACTGATTCAAAAAAATCATAGAATTGTAGAGTTGGGAGGGACCACAAAGGGTCATCTAGTCTAACCCCTGCAATGCAGGAATCCTTTGCCCAATATGGATCTCAAATCCACAACCCTGAGATTAAGAGTCTCATGCTCTACTGAGTTAAGTAGGGTGTGCAGAACTTGATGGTTGCGGAAAAGCATGGTACAAATTTAATGGTACAAATTTAACCAGTAGTCCCTGAAATGGAAGACAGGAGTGCCTGGCGTGCTCTGGTCCACGAAGAGTCGGACACGACTAAACGACTAAACAACAAAGTCCCTGAAATAATATGTTCTTCTGTAGCATCTGTTCATTTCAATGGGTCTTGTGCAAGAGAAGTTCATTGCATGCTGTGTTGTTAATATAGTGTAGACCAGAGCTTTCCAAACTGTGTGTCATGACACATTAATGTGCTGGCTGCAGTGTGTAGGTGTGTTTCGTAAATGCTCCCCGTGCTCTTCCCAGGGCTGCAAAGAGGTTAGTTTAACCTGTGGTTTGTTAGTAAAACTGAATTACTGTGTGGCAAAATGATGCATGTGTAAAAAGTGCGTCACCAACATGAAAAAATTTGGAAAGCCCTGGTGTTGATTTTGGCCGTGTAGACCAGCAGACATGACAATTTAGCTGTCAGAATTGACTATTTGTTTTATAATAAACAGTTATAACAAGGGAGGCCCCTCAAGCAAATTGCCATATTGGGATAGCAAATTTTTGCTGGCCCTGTGTTGATTCAGGCACTTCCCTTTCTGACAGTGGCATGCCAGTGTTCTGGGCGCATAGTAAACTGTGTTGCAGAGTCGAACTGTTCCAACTACATGAGTATTGTCTGTGACTGGCAGCATTTTCCTATGGTTTCCTGGAAAGACTCCTGTGTGAAGATGCAAAGCACATGCTAAGAACATAAGAGTTGCCATCTTGAATCAGAACCAAAAGCCCATCTAGTTCTGCAGTCTGTTCCCGTGGGAAGTCAACAAGCAGGGCCTGAATGCAATAACACTCCCTAACAACTGTTATTCAGAGACATGCTGCCTTCAATACAAGACATAGATCAGGCATCCCCAACCTGCGGCCCTCCAGATGTTTTGGCCTACAACTCCCATGATCTCTAGCTAACAGGGCCAGTGGTCAGGGATGATGGGAATTGTAGTCCAAAACATCTGGAGGGCCGAAGGTTGGGGATGCCTGACATAGTACACAGCAGTCATGGCTAGTATCTATCAACCAGCAGCTTTACCATTGAGCGTACAGTGGTACCTCGGGTTACATATGCTTCAGGTTACATACGCTTCAGGTTACAGACTCTGCTAACCCAGAAATAGTATCTCAGGTTAAGAACTTTGCTTCAGGATGAGAACAGAAATCATGCTCCGGTGGCACAGCTGCAGCAGGAGGCCCCATTGGCTAAAGTGGTGCTTCAGGTTAAGAACAGTTTCAGGTTAAGAACGGACCTCCGGAACGAATTAAGTACTTAACCTGAGGTACCACTGTATATGAGTACTCCCACTGTAGCTAATGAATTGTTGGGTAATTCAGGCAGAGCTGGTTTTTCTGAAGCACTTATGAAAAATGACTGCTTGTAGAACCTCTTATTAGTGACCGTAAAATATTTCCTTTTCTTCCAACAGCCTTGAAAAATGCCAGCCATGAGGAGCTTGAGCCGAGCTGTCAAGCAGGTGCTGCAGAAACCTGGCTGTGGCTGTCAAGTTGCTGTTGTGCCGGTTAGGTGTCTTGGTTTCTCACCACGGCAAGTAGCTTCAGACGCCAGCTTTCACTCAGTGTCGTTCTCAGAATCGGACCATCCACGGGTGTTAATTACAGGTCAGTCTGCTGTTAAGCAGTACTCTGCAGTTGATTTCCTCTTTTTGGTTTGTATTTCTTTGTATCAGGCCACCTGTATTGATAGTCATCTGATTATATGTAAATACTCGTTTAGAGAAACACTGTGAACCATCTTGGAGCCCTTATCCCCTTGTACACATAGGCCTGTCCATTCTACCTCACTCCAGACCACTGAGAACAGGAGCATTGCTCCAAATGTAGGCCTGGAAAAAGAGGGTTCAGCTTCCATCTGATTATTGTAGATGATGGATCATCTGCCACTTCTTTCTTGAACCCAAGCCCTCTTGAAATGCCAATGTTTTGTGAGGTAGTAATTTTGAGGTTTGAGGATTTAGTACGCTACAGGTCATTCTTGTGCAGGTCAAAGTCACTAAAGTAAATAACCCATCTGTAGCTTCCTTTGATGGCTTCTGTTAATTGAGTTTATGTCTAAAGTTCTCAGTCTCTGCAGAACAAAAAGTATTTTTATTTGTGTTGTTATAAGGCATAACATTTCAGGTGCTGTAAACATTTAATCTTGTTTTGTAGGGGGACTTGGCCAACTTGGAGTAGGACTTGCTAAGCTCTTGAGGTAAGCTGTAATTTCTATTTACAACTAGAAGTTCTGGTGCCCTTTTTGAAGATACAGGTTAAGATTTCCCATGAATGATCACATTTACTTGTAGTTAGAAGGTGAAAATCAGGCACACCTCATTCACAATCCTAAAGTTGTGCCCGGGGAAGAAAAGCAGGGAGGCAATGGAGATTGCATTGTACAGTGATCTGGGTTGATCACAAAACTGAATCCATATGTTGTCGGCTGATGTTTTCTGATGCAGGAGGGTTGTCGATGCTGCTGTTTCAGAGTGCAGGAACTTTGGGCTAGAAGGCACATCACCTAGCAAAACTAGTTCTGTTCAAAGAGTCTTGTCCAGAACCTATCGTTCTAATTAAAATGAATTCAGAAGAGCTGTTCTGAGTCTAATCTTTCTGTCTTCTCTAGAAAACGCTTTGGAAAGAACAATGTAATCCTATCAGATATTAGGAAGCCCCCTGATAATGTCTTTCATAGCGGTAAGTGACCAGATTATGATGAGAGAGCCACACTATGATTACATTCCAGCAGCAGTGATCCTCTTTGACAAAGGATCTTGAAAACTTAGTTATATGCTATATCTCACCTTCCTGTTTCTTCCAGTTCACCTGAATTTGCTGACCTAAGCCTAAAAATAGGCATTTGGCATATTAAAATAATGGTATATGCATTTTGAAAGAATCTTTGCCCAACCGTTTTCATATTTTCCATAAAACAAAGCCAACATGTATGTGGTATAGCTAGACAGGGTTTGTGTTGATGCTAGTGCAACAGCAATTGAACTGACTCGCTTATTTCTTTGTGAACATAAATGGTAAACGAACCAAAGGACACCTGTACATTAAATGTATGCCATATCTAATCATGCTGAACAGGCAACAGTGTGATGTTCTGCTTTGAAGAGAGGCAATAGAGTTGAAAAGTGGAATGAAGAGACATCCTAATTTGTGGTGTACTCACTCATTCCACTGCTGCTTTTGGTTCACAGGGTATTGCAGTACTTCAAAACCTTGTAAATCCTGTTTGACAGTTGCCAATGGCAGGAAAAATAAATGAGTGTGTATTCCAGTGGAAAACAATGTTTTTATCATCCTTTTACCTTTCTTAAAAGCTATTGTCTGGTTCCAGCTTAGGGCATATTGTAAACCTTTATCATAGTGACCCCAGGCATGTAAGAAAATCCTGTGTGGTATTCCATGCATGCAGCTCTATATTTTAACCAACTCTTCAGCATACTCTTCATAACTCTTCAGTTATACAAGCAGCATTGACAGGCCAGCTTAGTGCTAGCTATAGATCCCTTGCATGCTTATCACAGCACACAAAAAATGAAGTAACCAGTTTAACCAAGCTTCTAGTTTTGTATACGGTGTGGTGGGAAACTTTTTCCTCATATGCCTGATACATTTTTTTCTAAATCTCGCCATGCAATTTGCCTTGTCAGTGGTATTTTCCTGGTACAGAAGGAAACTGATCAAAGCAAAAAGATCTTCCAAATGGATGCTCAAACAAAGCAAAATGCTTGCATCAAATGAGATCTGGGTCTGTGAACAGTGCATAGCTTTTCAAGAGCTGAAGATGCTGTAGTTATGTCGTCCTTAGCTTTGTTGTGCATGCACTCATCTTTTTTTATACTTTGAAGGTCTCTGGTGAAATCAGTTTTGCAGTTCTTGTGCTGTTTCAAACAGTGCCTTGGTCAACTGAAACGAGTGTCAAATTTGGCCTAGCTGCTATGCAGTAGATGTATGTATGTTTGGGGGTGACTGCCATGGACACCTGCTGATTAATGTGCACAACTGATGGTGCACAACATCATGGTCAAAACATTTTTGCGCCTGTTTGTAATGGATCGTTCTGTATGTACATGAAAGGATGCACAGACGTGTATGAAGTTCGTTACACATGCAGTGTTCTGCAGAGAACATGAGAATGGAATTCCTTGAGATTCTGTTTTCCATCAACAGGCTTTTGTCCAAAAGGCAGGTGACCCTCTCCAGTTTGTAGGTTCTTACGCTGCTTCTTACCTTCATGCTTTCACCTTCCTCCTCCTCTTAGGTCCTTTCATCTACTCTGACATTTTGGACTACAAGAACCTCCGTGAGATAGTGGTGAACAACCGGATTACGTGGCTCTTTCATTACAGCGCTTTGCTCAGCGCCGTTGGAGAAGCCAATGTCCCTTTGGCAAGATCTGTGAATATCACCGGTAGATGTCAGCTTGCTTCATATTGTTTGTTTAGCTGTTCCTGCCTCCCTCTGGGAGTGTTAACGCTTGGTTTCAAGCCTGATAACTCTGTTTGCTGTTCCCAGGATTGCACAACATTCTTGATATTGCTGCTGAGCACAGCTTGAGACTCTTTGTCCCCAGCACAATTGGAGCATTTGGACCCACGTCCCCTAGAAACCCAACTCCCGATCTCTGCATCCAGAGGCCAAGGACAATCTATGGTGTTTCCAAAGTTCATGCTGAGCTCATGGGAGAAGTAAGAGTTGCCCTTTCCTTATGCAGATGCCTCCAGCCCTCTTCAATATGTGGTGGTGGTTCCCCTTTCATGAGCATTTGTCTGTGGTGCTTGGATGGACAGTGAATGCTGCTAAAAGCACAGAAAGTGCTTGTTGTTGTTTAGTCGTTTAGTCGTGTCTGACTCTTCGTGGCCCCATGGACCAGAGCACGCAGGGCACCCCTGTCTTCTACTGCCTCCCGCAGTTTGGTCAAATTCATGCTGGTAGCTTCAAGAACACTGTCCCACCATCTCGTCCTCTGTCCTCCCCTTCTCCTTGTGCCCTCAATCTTTCCCAATATCAGGGTCTTTTCCAGGGAGTCTTCTCTTCACATGAGGCAGCCAAAGTGTTGTAGCCTCAGCTTCAGGATCTGTCCTTCCAGTGAGCACTCAGGGCTGATTAAGCAGAAAGTGCTTAAAGTTGCTTAAATGAATTTCTTGTACAGTGGTGCCCCGCAAGACAAAAGCCTCGCAAGACGGAAAACCCGCTAGACGAAAGGGTTTTCCGTTTTGGAGGCGCTTCGCAAAACGAATTTCCCTATGGGCTTGCTTCTCAAGACGAAAATGTCTTGCGAGTTCCTGCAGGGTTTTTTCCCTCCCCCCCCTTTTCCTAAGCCCTAAGCCGCTTATCAGCTGATCCGCTGATAAGCCGCTTATCAGCTGATCCGCTAAAAGCCGCTAAACCGCTAATAGCGCTAATCCGCTAAGCTGTCAATGGGCTTGCTTCGCAAGACGAAAAAACCGCTATACGAAGAGCCTCACGGAACGGATTAATTTCGTCTTGCGAGGCGCCACTGTATTTTGTTTCTTACCTGTACAAATGGCATCTTAACCCAAGAGAATTCATCAGATGCCAGTACAGTCATACCTTGGATCTCAAACGCCTTGGCTCGCAAACAAATTGGCTCCCGAATGATCGAAACCCGAAAGTGAGGTTTTCGGATTCTGTACATACTCTGCAGTTTCCAATTGGCTGCAGGAGCTTCCTGCAGCCAATCGGAAGCCACGCTTTGGTTTCCAAATGTTTTGGAAGTTGAACGGACTTCCGGAACAGATTCCATTCAACTTCCAAGGTACAACATGCACTGTGGAACATTCCCTCTCTCCTCCCACTCCATGAAAACTGGATTGACACTCTTAACTTTTTAGGCTTTTTTCCTTCTAAGAGAGAGAATGTAAACAACAAACTCCTGTCAAAACAAAACAAATTCCTTCCAGTAGCACCTTAAAGACCAACTAAGTCAGTTCTTGGTATGAGCTTTCGTGTGCATGCACACTTCTTCAGATACACTGAAACAGAAGTTTCCAGACCATTCTATATAGTGAGAAGGTGGGGAGGGGTATTACTCTGAGTAATACCCCTCCCCACCTTCTCACTATATAGAATGGTCTGGAAACTTCTGTTTCAGTGTATCTGAAGAAGTGTGCATGCACACGAAAGCTCATACCAAGAACTGACTTAGTTGGTCTTTAAGGTGCTACTGGAAGGAATTTGTTTTGTTTTGACTATGGCAGACCAACACGGCTACCTATCTGTAACAAACTCCTGTATTACCAATGACACTAGATATGTTTATGAAGGTACATGAGGCCACCACCTTGCTGAATAGGTCTGACTCTGGTTGGTTTGTGGATGGACTGCCTGCCTGAGAGCCACATGTACATGCAAGTCCCGCTTTCTGGACACAATGCGTTCCCAGGAAATGGTTCGCTAGGCAAGTGTTTCCATAGCAAGCTGATGATTTCCAATATTTCCTATGGGAACATTTCTAATCCGTGATTAGTCCAGTCTCTCTCCCTGCTCCCTCCATGGTTTCTTCCTGAAATGGCTGCAGCCAAACAGCAAAGAAGAGATAAAGGAAAAACTGATTTGTCCAATCTCCCTGCATGGTTGTTTCCCTCCCATATGGCTGCCACAATTTAGCATAACATAAACAAGTAAGAAAGTGAGAAAACTCCATCTGCTCTGATAGCTGAATCTGTGGTTTGCATAGCGAGGTTTAGGTACCAGTTCTTCACGTTGGATAATTGCTTTTTCACATCGTGAGCATTCAGAAAGTGGTGCCCCGCAAGACGAATGCCTCGCAAGATGAAAAACTCGCTAGACGAAAGAGTTTTCCGTCTTTTGAGGTGCTTCGCAAGACAAATTCCCCTATGGGCTTGCTTCGCAAGACAAAACGTCTTGCAAGTTCTTGCGAGTTTTTTTCCTTTTTCCCCTTTTTCTAAGCCGCTAATAGCCGCTAAGCCGCTAATAGCGCTAAGCCGCTAATAGCCGTGCTTCGCAAGACGAAAAACCGCAAGACGAAGAGACTCGCGGAACGAATTAATTTCGTCTTGCGAGGCACCACTGTATGCTGCTTTGGGTTCCTTGATGGAGGAAAGGCAGGGATATAAATTTAATTAATTAAACAAAAATAGCTGATAGGTTGTGAAATGCTGTCATCAGCCACAATTAATTTCTCAGTTTTGAAGGTGCCACAAGACTTTGTTGCAGCAAACGTCCCTTTTTTGCTCCTAAAATCAGTCTGTTTCCCTAATTTCCTCTATAAACATTTTAAGAAGCCACTAACACCAGGTAGCTAGAGTTGCTACTGTAGAAGAATTAGTAGCTAATTGTATCTTTTTTTTCCCTTGTTCAGTATTACCATTACAGGTATGGACTAGACTTCCGGTGCCTAAGATACCCTGGTATTATCTCAGCTGATTCCCAGCCTGGTGGGGGAACAACTGGTAAGGGGGCCAATGCTGCCTGGACAGATTAAGTTAGCCTATAAAATACAATAGTGATATTAAGAGGGAGGGGGAAAATGGGGGTCTTGCCTTAGATCATGACAGAACATTTCATGTGCTGTAGGAGAAGGGAACGATGGAGGGAATAGGTATCTCTCACACATAAACACTCCAGCCGTTGTTTATCATCCTTTATTTCTTTCTCTAGTGCAGGAATAGCCAGTGTGATACCTTCTGTGGATTCCAACTCCCATTGGCCCCAGCCAGCATGGTCAGTGACCAGAGATTATGGGAAGAGTAGTCCACAATATCTGGAGGTCCTCATGTTAATAATAATAATTAATAATAATGTATTCCCCTGTCCATCTGGCCAGACCTTCTCAGCCAATCTGGGTGGCTCCCAACAGAATATTAAAAACACAATAAAAGATCAAACATTAAAAACATCCCTAAACAGGGCTGCCTTCAGATGTCTTCTAAAAGTCAGATAGTTTATTTCCTTGATCCTTGACATCTGGTGGGAGAGCTTTCCACAGGGCGTGGGTGCCACTACCGAAAAGGCCCTTTGCCTGGTTATCCTTGCCCTAGTCAGTAACTTTACTTCTCAACTGTTAGGGGAAATGGTATGTAAGGGAAGATGAACATCAAGGAGAGAGAGGCATTCAGCAGCTCCTTCTTCGCTGTGTGTGACAGAGATGGCCGTCTACTTGGATGGCTTTACAGGAGGAGTAGACAAATTCATGCAGGTGACTGCTGCCAGTGGCTACTAGCCACGGTGGCTATGCTCTGCTTCTACAGTTGGAGGCAGAATGCATCCGAATACCATTTATTGGAAACGGCAGGAAGAAATAGTGCTCTTATTGCTTGGGTCCTGCTTGCCAGCTTCCCGTAGGTATCTGGCCAGCTACTGTTGTTGTTGTTTAGTCGTTTAGTCGTGTCCGACTCTTCGTGACCCCCTGGACCAGAGCACGCCAGGCACTTCTGTCTTCCACTGCCTCCCACAGTTTGGTCAAACTCATGTTGGTACCTTCAAGAACACTGTCCAACCATCTCGTCCTCTGTCGTCCCCTTCTCCTTGTGCCCTCCATCTTTCCCAACATCAGGGTCTTTTCCAGGGAGTCTTGCCTTCTCATGAGGTGGCCAAAGTATTGGAGCCTCAGCTTCAGGATCTGTCCTTCCAGTGAGCACTCAGAGCTGATTTCCTTCAGAATGGAGAGGTTTGATCTTCTTGTAGTCCATGGAACTCTCAAAAGTCTTTTCCAGCACCATAATTCAAAAGCATCCATTCTTTGGCAATCAGCCTTCTTTATGGTCCAGCTCTCACTTCCATACATCACCACTGGGAAAACCATAGCTTTACCTATACGGACCTTTGTCGGCAAGGTGATGTCTCTGCTTTTTAAGATGCTGTCTAGGTTTGCCAGCTACTGTAAGATGGGCCATTGGCCTCATCCGAAAGGCTCTTTTTATATTCTTACAGCTGCATTACCAGTTAACATTGTTTAACTTTCCTCGTCTCCAGATTATGCCGTCCAAATCTTCCACGATGCGATGAAGACGGGCAAGTTCCAGTGCAACCTCAAACCCGATACCCGCCTCCCAATGATGTACATTGATGACTGCCTGAGAGCTACCTTGGAGATCATGGAAGCCCCTGCCGAAGGGCTGAGCATGAGGACATACAACATCAGCGCTTTGAGTTTTACTCCCGAAGAGCTGGTTCAAGAGGTCCAGAAGCATATTCCAGAACTTGAAGTTTCCTACAAAGTAGATGCTGTCAGACAAGCCATAGGTCAGTACTGGGCTCTGATCTTTCGCTGCAATGTGTGTTCGTCTTGTTGCTGGGTCTTAAAATAGGCTAGATGTAGTTGGGTCTGGGTGTTCCTCTCGGCTCTATCCCATTGTTTCTTTTCATCATCATCATCATCATCATCATCATTTATTATTTATACCCCGCCCATCTGGCTGGGCTTCCCCAGCCACTCTGGGCAGCTTCCAACAAAGTACTAAAATACAGTGGTCTGTTAAACATTAAAAGCTTCCCTAAAGAGGGATGCCTTCAGATGTCTTCTAAAAGTCTGGTAGTTGTTCTTCTCTTTGACATCTGGTGGGAGGGTGTTCCACAGGACAGGTGCAACTACTGAGAATGCCCTCTGCTTGGTTCCCTGTAACTTGGCTTCTCGCAGTGAGGGAACCGCCAGAAGGCCCTCAGCGCTAGACCTCAGTGTCCGGGCAGAACGATGGGGATGGAGACGCTCCTTCATATGAATGGCACCGGGCTTTGGGCCAAGGCATGATAGATGTAACTAGCCTTCACTAACCTGGTGCCTTCCAGAACTTTTGGACTATAGCTTCCATTGGCCCCAGCCAACATGGCTGTAACCCACAACTTCTGAAGGCTGTCAGGTTGGTTAAGGCTGATCTAAGTAGTACTTAAAAGTTGTGAAGTGAAGGTGGGGGACTTGGATAGCAAGGCTGCGCCTGGAAAAACACATTTCAGCTGGTAGACTCCTGTCAATTGGCATACAGTTGGTTTGGCAGATCCAAAGGTCTGACTTTGTAAGGCATCTTGATAACAAGAAAGGAGTCTTACAGGTGGATTATGTCGCATTTTATCCGTAGTGAGCAATGTAGGAGTCAGATCAATCAGAGGAGCATTCGTTCCTGCTAAGAAGAGTTGGTGGGTGGTGTTCTGCAGTGGTCTGGTGCTATATAGGCAATGGGGATGCTCAAATTTGCTCTTGGGAGACAGGAAAGCATTAAAAGATGTACTGGGTTGCGTGGGAAGCAGAGCCTCAAAATGGTATGGCAAAAACCACTGGGTTTTATAAAATAGTAAAATGTCCTCATAAAATGCGCAACACATTCCATTGAAAACCTTGCAGGGCCACAAGAATCTTGTCTTCCTCCCCGCACCCCAAAGGCAACATCTCTCAGTTAATGCCAGGTGAAAATTGCTTTACCTTGGGCCAAGTGGGGAAATGTGTGCATTGAAACCTAGGCAGAAGCTTTTCCTACTTCATGAAGGAGGTGACTTCAAATGAAGGAGGGGGGGGGCTGTGTTCCATAGCCATTTACCATCACAAACAGACCAGATACCTTGTATATAATATATAGATCCCAGTGAAAGAAGGAAACGCCTCCCTTTGGAACAATATTTTTTGGTAAAGAGATGAGAGAAGATTTGTGCCCTCTCCCCTCCCTAATGCTTTCCTGTTTCAAAACTTCTCCCTCCTGAAGCTGCTGTTCCTTTTCTTTTTTCTTTTAAAAGTAGAAAAGCAAACCTGGGGTTTTTTGTGGGGTTGGGGAGAGCCACTGAAGTTATTGAATTAAGCATAAAGCGAGGAAAAATTAGCTTATGACACAATCTGTTTTGTCTCTCCCCCCCCCCCCCCGTGCTACAGCTGACAGTTGGCCAATGATTTTTGACGACAGCAATGCTCGCCAAGATTGGGGATGGAAACACGATTATGATCTACCGGACCTGGTGAACACCATGTTCACCTTCCTCGACTCGGCCCGCTCCATTTCCAGGGTTGCCCAGGTCAACTGACTCTCCAGGTGTGATGCAGCCTCAAGTGATCAGCTGGCAAGACCTGGGCAGAGCCATACTGAGTGTTCATCTGTTTTGAAGTCTTGAAGCAGCACAGCACCAGAATACCATCTTCTAGGAAGGGTTGCTCATATCTCCGTTCATCTTTCTTCCTGTTTGCCCCTCATCTCCTGTGCACCCACATAGATAATTTCAAAAGCACTTCTGGGCGCTGTGTAGCTCCTGGGTTTCACAGAAAAACATCATTCCTGTCTCATAATGTGCAACTTGTTTGCCTCAGGCTCCAACAAATGTTCACAGGGACAGTCTCCTCTCCCTCTTGAGTATCTCTTCCATATGATAAAATATTTGACTTAGTTACTGGATAATATTCTGTGGAATTGTATTCACATAGAGATATTACAGGCTCTCACTGTCCGCACTTTCTGGAAATAATTGGGGATATTTCTATTCTGATAGGCTTTCCCACCTGGATAAATGAGTCTTTACTTTGTCCTGTTTTCACCTTGTTTTAAATGTGTTTGCGTTCTTGACTTTTAAATTATTTTATGTGCACATCTCCTTGAGACCTTATTCCAGGTTGCAGTTGATACATTGATTGAGGGTGTTGAGGATGACATGTACAGTGTGGTCTTAACCCTGAAGCTGCTACGATAATGGGAATAGACAGTGGGTGATCATTATGGGGAGAATGGACTCAATCTATGGGGTGAACAGGTCATCTGTGGGGCTCACCTTAAGCACACATTGCCCGTCAGCTGAGCGTCCAGTTGTGTTGATCATGGGGTGCAATCTTAAACATTAGATCCATCTGCCCTTGCAAAATAAAGAACAATGTTTATTCACTTCATCTTTTGGATAACATGGCTGCGGGTATAGGATGGTATACAGATTTAAGTGGTAGTAATAATAATAATGGCTGATGCCAACTCCAGGTGTTCTAGGCTGATGCAGATTATCTTGGCCGTTTAGAGGGATTAAACTTTCCTTGAGAGTTAGAAATATAGTTATATTAGCATCTTTCACTTGACAATCCTTTTGGACCATGTCTGTAGGCTTGATATTTTAGACACTCAAAATATGGGGTGGGGAGAAGCTGGCATGGGAGAGGTATTTTTAACCGAGCTGGATCACACAGATGTGTTTGGCCTGATCCAGTAGGCTTCCTGCATTCAGCATCTTCATATAAGAAGTACATAACGGGCTATCTACTGCAACCCCCTCTCCCTTTCTCAGTTAGGTACCAGGATGCACTTCTTTCATTCGTTTCTTACCCAAAGTACCTTCATCTGAAAAAACTATGTGTTGCCATGTTCAGATTTTGCCCGTAATATTTACAGTTCCAAGAGAAATTTGAACTTCTGGTCAATTCTTTGTTGCCAAACAGTTCAAATTTTAAAAGATTTGGCCCAGTGGGTCTTACAAAGTTGAACTTGATCAAATACGTTTCTTGTTTTGCTTTCTCCATTTCCTTTAACTACGTTCAATGAACAATATAAATAAGAAGCAGTAATTCATGAGCAAAATGTTTCCCAGTGTCCTTTATCCTGTGATGGTGAGAGGTGAATAAGAGGAGGTGTCTATGTTAAGATTTGGGCTGTAGAGGCAGTTACTATTCATATGACGACACATTTAAGAGGGTTCTGTCATTTGGGTTTTGCCCCCAGTGTGCAGTGCAACTAAATCCTGTTGGTTTACAGCTTGATGTATTTAGTTGGAAGTAAGCAAACCACCTCATTTTGCATCTTTCCAAGTTCTGCAGTTTTGTTTTAACAAAAATAAATTCCTGTTTCTGAGAAGAGCTTTGCTACTTGGCTTCTGTATCACTCATGTGCCAGTTTTTAGGATTTTGTCTTCTCTCTCCACCGCGCCCCCCCCCAATCTATTGTAAGACATCAATAATGGTTACTTGAATAAAATCCTAAATGCAAAGGTGACTGTGTTGGCTTCTATTTACCCTGCAACCCAGATGTTAACTAGAGTCACCTGCTACCAGTGCTGTCTGCATTATTTAATTTCTATAGCTGCCCATAGGTGAATATTCTCTTGGTGGCTTATAAGAAGAGCAATGCTAAGTTACAATATATTGAAATCAAAACAGGAATAACTTCCTGATAGGAAGAGCTGCTCAACATGGAGTGGACTCCATCTGAAGGTACTGGACTCTACTTCATTTGAGGCTTTTAAACAGGTTGGATGGCGATCTGTCAGGGGCCCTTCAGCTGTGATTGCAGGGGGTCAGACTAGCTGACCCTGGGTGTTCCTTGCATCACATCTAGGATATTCATGACTACAGACTTTACATATTGATCCACAGCAAATCCAGTGTGTGGCTGCCTGCTGGGAAAGGCTTACCTGGGTCAGGTGTTCAGGCAGAGTAATAATAATGTATTATTTATACCCCTCCCCCCATCTGGCTGGTTTCCCCAGCCACTCTGGGCAGCTCCCAACAGAATACAGTGGTACCTCTGGTTGCGAATGGGATCCATTCCGGAGGCCCGTTCGCAACATGAAAAGAGCGCAACCTGCAGCGGCAAGTCTGCACGCACGGGTTGCGATTTCCTGCTTCTGCGCAAGCGTGTGATGCCATTTTGCATTCTGCGCATGCACGAGCGGCGAAACCCGGAAGTAACCCTTTCCAGTACTTCCGTGTTGCCGCGGGACGTAACCTGAAAGAACGTAATATGAAGCAAACGTAACATGAGGTATGACTGTATTAAAATCACGATAAAATGTCAAACATTAAAAACTTCTCTAAACAGGGCTGCCTTCGGATGTCTTCTAAAAGTCAGATAGTTGTTTATCTCCTTGACACCTGATGGGAAGGCGTTCCACAGGGCGGAAGCTACTACCAAGAAGGCCCTCTGCCTGGTTCCCTATCACCTCGCTTCTCACAGGCAGGGAACCGCCAGAAGGCCCTCGGAGCTGGACCTCAGTATCTGGGCTGAGCGATGGGGGTGGAGACGCTCCTTCAGGTATACTGGGCCAAGGCCATTTAGGGCTTTAAAGGTCAGCACCAACACTTTGCATTTTGTCAGCAGCAGAATGAATTATATTTGTATATCACACTTTAAATTGTGCTCAGAAACGTACTGGAAGTGCATTCCATGCTCCCACACTATATATAAGGTCTCTACACTTGAGTTCTCATTTGAAACATTCCTATTTTTGTAGTTTTTTTTATAGCCCTTCATCTGTAATTTTAGGGAAACAACAAAAGGAACAGCACTTTAAAGGCTAAAAGGTTTGGTGCAGTTGCATCATTTGTGGTAATTCACCAAGGTTTAGGTGGTAATACAGTTGGTAGCCTTTAGAGTAAGATAAAGGTAAAGGGACCCCTGACCATTAGGTCCAGTCGTGAACGACTCTGGGGTTACGGCGCTCATCTCGCTTTTCTGGCCGAGGGAGCCGGCATACAGCTTCCGGGTCATGTGGCCAGCATGACTAAGCTGCTTCTGGCGAACCAGAGCAGCGCACGGAAACGCCGTTTACCTTCCTGCCGGAGCAGTACCTATTTATCTACTTGCACTTTGACATGCTTTTGAACTGCTGGGTTGGCAGGAGCAGGGACCAAGCAACGGGAGCTCACCCCGTCGCAGGGATTCGAACCGCCGACCTTCTGATCAGCAAGTCCTAGGCTCTGTGGTTTAACCCACAGCGCCACCCGCGTCCCTTTTTGACATGTTACCAGGAGTAATTTACCCAATATTATAAGGTGAGCTTGTGGCAGAAAGGGGGAATTTTAAGTTAGCTTTCTAGATCTGGGAGGCTGACGTAGATATGAAAAGAAATTGTGAGCCCCAGAAATAAATGACATGAGCATGCACAGAGTGCACCTGTCTGACCAAATCTCAGTATCTATAAGGATGATACCACAACATCCAAAAAATAAATAGCTTTGAGGATGTCGTTGAGGAGCTCACCCCCTGTACTGTTCTGGGAGTTCCCTGACCCTCCAGAGCAGATTTGGGGGGGGGGGGGGGCTAGGCCAGAGGGGAGCCCTAGTGTGCTAGCAGCAGTCCTTGTGCTGGTTTTTGCTGCTGGAATGTGGTAGCTGAATGTGGCCCATCAAAATTAATGGACACTACCACTGTAATTGATTTCGGTGGGTCTGCTCTGAGTAACAGCTAGTTGAACACCACCCTTTGTGGCTAGCCAATAAATTTCTTTCCAAGTAAGTCAGGCAAGAATATCTCTTGTTGGTTGTATAGTCTGTTTTCTGATACCCAGTGTGGTCAGCCGTTCCTGAAGCCGCAAGATGGTTTCCCTTCCAAATGCGTATTGCGTTGCTATGGAGCTGTGTGACCGTTGGTGGCGGCGAGACATTGGTTTGCTCAGAATTCCAGTCTCGTAGTTGCGTCATCAGTTCAGAAGAACTGGAGTCTGAGAAAGTTTCTGTGTGTGTCCAGAGTTTGGGAACGACGAAAGCCAGGTGGTTTCTGGTAAGTTCTTCTTATCTAGGACTGGTGTTTTCTAATAGCTGAAAACATGCCAAGGATGTTCAGTGACACTGTATTCATTAAGGACCAGGGATGTGGAGAAAACTGCAAGATTCATCTTTCATCTGTATCTGTAGCATTTGGAAGCAGCCCAATCTGTTAAGCATCTGCCTTGTGTAACTCCAGTTCATTATTCAGATCTGAATCTGTTCAACCCAAAACTCTGTTTTGACCACATTGACTACAACGGGGAATCTAAAAATGGCTATATATTTCCCCCTCTTTTTACATAAGTGGGTGAAATTTGCAGGCAAAGAGTGGATCAAGACTGCCAAATTTGAGGCAGAATCCAAGAGAGTTTGGTTAAGTAACTTTTGGTTATTATTTTTTAAAAAAACAGGAATGTTTTTATTTTCTGCCAGAATGGGCCGCCACTTCTGAGGGGATAACGCAGAAACCGATAGTTTTGGGAAGGCCAAATCTAGGGAAGTCCTTGTTAAAATGAGATCTTTAAAACATGGTGCTTAAAATATGAACTGAACTGAATTTCCCCCTGCCCCTTATTAGGTACACTGTGCCTATGTCCCAAGTCACTTTTTGCCACCTTAAAACTGGAGGCACACATTCCTCATCCACCCAATGAGGGTAGCTCCAAAAGCAGGTTTTAACAAAATCATTAGGTTAATGTGCACCTTGGGACCAAAGGAGTTTGCAAGGAACATAGCCAGTATTGTGCGATCTTTTCTATGTTTAGACAATGGCAGACAACCTTCTGCAGGAGAGCATTTACCAGCTACAGAGAGACTGGGACTGGTGAGTGTACACCCTTTCTGATGTGCGTGTTATTGAGCAGGGGATACGATATAAAGGTGGGTTCTAGACCTTTGAGCAGTGGAATTGGCCATGCATAATACTGTTTGCAGGTGTGCCTGTTGCAGAGATGCTCCAAATCCCCCTGTTGATACTCCGATGGACTTATTTGTAACTCATCTGTTTTGGCAGCTTCTCTCTTGCTGCTTCCTTCTGCTAGGGACAGTCCCTATTGGCTAGTTCCCGATAAGTCACAAAATTTAATATTGTGTTATGGGGAGATTGGGGGCTCTCAGTGCCAACCAATTGTATGCCCCACGGAGGACCTTAAGGTCCATAAATAGCAACACCCTAGTGGTCCTGGGCCCTAAAGAAGTTAGATTAGCGTCAACCAGAGCCAGGTCTTTTTCAACACTGGCTCCGGTCTGGTGGAACACTCTGTCTCATGAGGCCAGGGCCCTGCAGGATCTGATTTCTTTCTGCAGGGCCTGTAAGACAAAGTTGTTACGCCTGGCTTGGAGCCAATTTGATTCCCTCCCCCTCTTTCTTTTTCCTTCTCCTGTGATGAGGCTGCATTTTAACATTTTAATATTTTAATGTTTCAATATTTTAATGTTGTATTTTAATCTTGTTTTTAAGTTGTATTCATTCAAGTTATTTTTATTATTGCTTGTTAGCCGCCCTGAGCCCGGTCTTGACGGGGGAGGGCGGGGTATAAATAAAAATTATTATCATTATTATATTAGTATTATTATTCATTGTGCGCAGGATATGTGTGTACAATCACCCTTAACTCTACCGGTTTAAGTCTAGCTTTAAAGGCCAGCTGAATCAAAAGTACTTCAGAGACGTACACCCGAGCCATTTTCAAAATCCAGGAATAATGCCGTTGTCCTTAACATGAATTCCTGTGGGGAAAAGAGCACAGGGAGCCTTTCTAACATTTTGAGGAATGCAATTAGACTCTGGTCCATCACATGCAGAAACAAGTGGCCTTCATGGGGATTCACAACTGGGCCTTATTTATTTATTTATTTATTTATTTATTTTGAATATTTATTGAATTTCATAACAATTAATGATGCAAATCTCATTCATCATGTTATTTACAATTATTCTCCCTCCCCTCCTCTGGACTTCCCTCAACTCCCCCTCTGCTGAGTTAGTTTTCTCTATCGTATATTGCTTTTCCTAGACAAAAATAAAATCCCTTATCATTTCTCTGAATTATCTGTTACTGAAATGAAATTGTGAAAGTTTATTCAAATCCTGCCAGTGAATCCAGTCCATTCTGTTGTTTCTGCAGATAAACTATAAATGGTTCCCAGACTCTTTTGAAGTCCTTTTTGTCCTTCTCTCGTAGATTGTCTGTTAGCTTAGCCAAAAGCTAAGATAACACAACTGGGCCTTATGATTTCAGCACATCTGGGTGCACCTCTGCACATGGAAGCATGATGGACCCAAACTGCTTTCTCTGCAGAGGGGAGAATGCTTCATTCTATCTATTTATCTATCATCTATCTATCTATCTATCTATCTATCTATCTATCTATCTATCTACCTATCATCTATCAGTTTTTTTAACATATCATTTTGAACAACAATCATAACTTCTTATCTTATACAATGTTTTAGACTTCCATCAATACCTCTGATGATTTTCCGTTCTTTATCTTATTCTGCATTTCTTAGTTTCTCTATTACACTTAATTATCATTAACTAATAATTCTCCTCAAGGTCTTTCTTGCAATATTTCAAAAAGTCCTCTTTACAAAACTTCTTGCAATCCTACTAGCGTAATCTATTCATTACAATTGCTTTTCAAATAGTTCATATATTTACTCCAGTCTTCTCTGGTCCCGCAGGTTTTGAATCCTTCCTGTTAGTTTATCCAGTTCTGCATAGTCCATCAATTTCATCCTCCATTCTTCTTTCGTCGGTAATTCTTCTTGCATCTATTTTTGTGCCAATAATATTCTTGCTGCCGTCATTGCATATAAAAACAACTTACAATCCTGTCTATTAATATCATCTCTTACAATGCCTAGTAAAAATGCTTCTGGTTTCTTAATAAATGTATATTTCAACATCTTTTCCATCTCATATATCATTTCCCAGACGTTTTTCACTTTTTTTACAGGGAATGCTCCATGCTAAAGGGAATTTTGTCCTCTGCAGAGATCCCTGAGGGGCTCATTATAACTGCTAATCAGTGATTGAAGCAACAGCCCCCTCTTGGAATTTTGACAGGTGTCAGTCATCTGGTGTCATGATGTCAGGTGATTGACAGGTGTTGTGGTCCCTCTCACCTCCGAGAGTTGGCCCATGGGAGGACGGGGAGGGAAGAGAAGAATCTGACCTGACAGCTGGATCCAGTCCCCACCCCCCCATATACAATGAGGGATTCTATATGCACACACACACACACCTCCCGCAAAGGATTTCTGGGACTCCGTTGTGTATGGATTTCCCACTCACCAGCTGCACAAGGAAACTCACTTAGACTGCAATACGTTACACACTACTTTCAGAGTAAGTCTAAATTGAACTCGTTTGGGATTAGAGGGCATGGAAGTGTCGTTTCACCCAAATCCATGTGTCTTCTTTGGCGATCCCTCGTGGCCGAGTAAGATTGTCTTCCATGAACACGGTCTTAACAGTGAGTCTGTAAGTGACTGTGGAGGCCAATTCTGGATCCACACGTCCTTCCAGAGTGGGGACATTGGTTTCTGGGCAGGAGTTGATCACGGTGAGGGTGGAATGTTAGAAGGAGGCTGGAATGAAGTTATGTGGCTTTAGCAGAAATATTATAAAGGATTAAGTAAAAATAGACTGTTAATGGATGAAAGGAGGAAAGGTAAAGTTACATTATATTAAGATAAATTATAGGATAAAAATTGGGAAGGATGGAAAGGATTTGTTGAAATAGCTAACCGAACTAGAATACAAAAAAGGGAGGTGTGAGGAGGTCAAGGAAACAAGCAAATGAAAGATAAGTTATGGGAAGGTTTGTTGTGGTTTTTTTCTGTTTTTTTAATTGTTTCTATTTTTCTATTTTTCTGGTTTTTTTACAAGTTTGTGTTTAACTTGGTGTGTTTTCTTTTTCTTTTTGTAACCTTTAAAACCTTAATAAATATTATTATTATTATTTTAAAAAAAGATCACGGTGAGGGTTTGCCAAGTGTGCCTTCCTCTTAGCACGTTTCTCCCTTGCGTCCTGAGTTCAATGTCTTTAAAGACCAGAACACCTTTGGGAAAGGCTGTTCTCTAGTGAACGCTCACAGGCTAGTGTTTCCCAATTTTCGGTGTTTATACTACATTTTTTAAAAATTGCCTTGAGAGAGTCTTTAAACCTCTTTTGTTGACCACCAGCATTATGCTTTCCATTTCTAAGTTTGGAATAGGGTAGTTGCTTTGGAAGACGATCATCAGGCAGCCAGGCCAAAGAAGTTGATGTTGAAGAATCATTGCTTCGGCACTGGTGATCTTTGCTTCTTCCAGTACACTGGCATTAGTTCGTCTGTCTTCCCAAGCAATGTGTAATTTTTTTTGGGAGACACCGCTGATGGAATCTTTCAAGGAGTTGGGGATGGCGTTTATAAATTTAAAAATAGCATTTAAAATCCTTGTGTGTGAGGGTCCTAACGTCTCTTTTTCATTCTTATCTTCCCTTCTCCAGTCAGCTATTTGAAAAAATGGAAAGTGCGGTGAGTAGAGAAATCTCTTGGTGTCTGACTTGGGCTGCAGGGAATTGTCTGAATTGTTAATTCACTGTAGGTTGTCATAAGAACAGGTGGGAGGGAATGTCCAAATCGGAGGAAGATTGGGAGGGGCAGGATCTGAACTTCATTTGCCAGGCCTTAGGGGCTCCTTGTGATGTCACCAACCCTAGACACTCAAGGCAACCTTCTCTGTTTCTTCTCCTTTCACCCCAGAACTGGCCCTACTAAAGCTCTTCCAAGATGACAAAATTAATATTTTCTTGTACGCGACAACAGCAGCGAGAATGTTGATAGCCAATAATTGGAAAGGAAATTATGTTCCAACCAAAGAAGAATGGTTGAATAAATTATGCAATTAATACTTGGAATTAGCAAAGTTGACTGATTTGATAAGACAAAAACCGAAAAATATAATCCAGAAACAATGGAAATGTTTAAATGACTATTTATGTAGACAAGGATTAAATGTAAGGTATTGGTTGTGTATAGAATAGATTTATGAAAGATTTAGAAAACATTGATTAGAATATTTGTGTGAGATTGAATGGGAAAAATACGGAATAACAGATACAATCTTGCTTAAAATGTATATCGGAAGTGCAGTGTAAGCGATGGAAGTCAATCAATGAAATTTTATTATTATTTTCATATTGAGATATTTGTAGAATAAACTTGGAAGAAAATCTTCCAACTTTTCTTCTTTTCTCTTTATTTTTTCTTCTTTTTTCTTTTCTTCTTCTTTTCTCTTTTGTTCCCTTTTCAAATATATGTGCTTATTTTAAATATATATGTATGTATTTGCAATATTTTGCTTATATTTTGTAACAATTATGTTAAATAATTTTTTTCTAAAAAAAATAATCTTCCAAGATAATAATGCCCTCTCTCATCACAAAGAGCTCATAACCCACTTCCACTCAGTAGCCCGAAACACTATAGCCAGACACTGGAGAGACCTGTCAGGAGTAAGCATGGGCCAATGGTACCAAATAGTATGGGAAATAACCTTCTTAGAAAAAAAACTAACCAATAAACTGAAACTGACATGGGGACATGGAAGAAGACGCCTTCATACACAGAAGAAGACTGACATGGAAGAAGACGCCTTCATACACAGCCCAACAAGACAACGACAAGAATCTGCCAACAGCATACAAAATCAATCTGGCTAACCTGATACAAAAACACCCACCCGCCACACTCACACATGAAAACAAAGTTTCTTCTCCTTTCTAAACCAATATTCTGTTTCCTGCCAGCCACTTTTTGGGGGGTGAAATAGGGGAGGAATCTTATACTTTAGTCATGTGAGATAGATGACTGTGGCTTTCAAAATGGTAAACTGCGCTGGGGGGAAAAATACCGTATTTTTAGCTCTATAAGACACACCAGACCACAAGACGCACCTAGTTTTTGGAGGAGGAAAAAAACAAGAAAAAAAATATTCTGAATCCCAGAAGCCAGAACAGCAAGAGGGATCGCTGCGCAGCGAAAGCAGCAATCCCTCTTGCTGTTCTGGCTCCTGGGATAGCTGCACAGCCTGCATTCGCTCCATAAGATGCACACACATTTCCCCTTACTTTTTAGGAGGGAAAAAGTGAGTCTTATAGAGCAAAACCCACTCTCAGGTTTCCAGCTCTCCTTCATCTCCTGTTTAGGCTACAATTTGCTTCTAAAAAGCATTACAGATATAGAATGCTGAATCATGCAGAGTTCATCTTTTAAGGGTTGGGTGTTTTGTGGGTGGTTTTTTTTTTGCAATTTTGACTGCTGAATAATGTATTTCTTATGAATCTAGGATTGATGGTGACTTACTCATGTGGCTAATTCTCCCTCTCTCCCCGCCGCTGCCTCCTCCAAATCCAGTTGCTTGAATTCACCCATTTGAAGGCTGAAATGGAAAATGCTCCACCAACTTTCCAGGCAAGTGTCTTGCCCTTTCTGGGGATTTTTAAAAAATATATATTTTGAAATGCAGAAAGATGACTTAATAGCTGCAACCTCTTGCCCGCCTCCACCTGGACAAATCTTAGAATCATCTAGTCCAGGCCCCTTCAATGCAGGAATCTCAGCTAAAGCATCCATGACAGATGGCCATCCAAACTCTGCTTGAAAACTTCCAAGGAAGGAGAGTCCACCACCTCCCGAGGAAGCCCATTCCACTGCTAAACAGCTCTTACCCTCAGAAGGTTTTTTCGTGTGTTTAGTTGGAATCTCCTTTCTTGTAACTTGAAGCCATTGGTCTGAGTACTATCCTCAAATGCAGGAGAAAACAAGCTTGTTCCCTCTTCCATGGGACAGCCATTGAGATTTTTGAATATGGCTATCACATCTCCACTCAGTCTCCTCTTTTCCAGGCTAAACATACCCAACTCCTCCAACTGATCCTCATAAGCCTTGGTTTCCAGGTCTCTTTTAACTTCCAGGCATCTTTTAACAGTTTCCAAGAATAATTCAAAGTGTTGGTCCTGATCTTTAAAGCCCTAAATGGCCTTCAACCCAGTATACCTGAAGGAGCGTCTCCATCTCCAGTGTTCAGTTTGGGCACTGAGGTCCAGCTCCAAGGGCCTTCTGGCGCTTCCTTCCCTGCAAGAAGTGAAGCCACAGGGAACCAGGCAGGGGGTCTCCTTGGTAGTGGTGCTCGTTCTGCGGAACGCCCTCCCATCAGATGTCAATGAAATAAACAACTATCTGACATCTGAAGGCAGCCCTGTTTAGGGAAGTTTTTAATGTTTAATGCTGTATTGTGTTTTTAATATTCTGTTGGGAACCCCCCAGAGTGGCTGGGGAAACCCAGCCAGATGGGTGGGGTATAAATAAATTATTATCATTATCATTATCATTATCATTATCATTATCATTATCATTATTCGCTAGTCAGGCCCAGACACACTTTACCAGGGGTCGCCAAGGTGCTGCCAATATCCCTTTTGGCCTCCATGAAAGGTCTCACTGAATACCCCCTCAAAAATCCACAGTGCCTGAGAGACTGTTTGCTCTTCCCATTCAGTTCCTGTTTACACTGACGTGGCATCTCTTACACCAGGCCTAGGCAAACTTGGCCCTCCAGATGCTTTGGGACTACAACTCCCATCATCCCTGACCATGCTCCTGTTAGCTAGGGATGATGGGAGTTGTAGTCCCAAAACATCTGGAGGGCCGAGTTTGCCTATGCCTGTCTTACACTGAACACCCCCCCCCTTCCAAGTCCCCACATTTTCTTTGAATCCAGGATTGGACATCCATGTTCTTCTTGTGAACAGAGGAGGGGTACAAAGAGCTTCTCCCCGTTAGCAAGTCCAGCAGGGGCTGAATGCAGGGAAACCCAGCTAGATGGGCAGGGTATAAATAAATTACTACTACTACTAAGGGATGCGGGTGACGCTGTGGGTTAAACCACAGAGCCTAGGGCTTGCCGATCAGAAGGTTGGCGGTTTGAATCCCTGCCAACCTAGCAGTTTGAAAGCATGTCAAAGAAGTGCAAGTAGATAAATAGTTACCGCTCCGGCGGGAAGGTAAACGGCGTTTCCATGCGCTGCTCTGGTTTGCCAGAAGCGGCTTAGTCATGCTGGCCACATGACCCGGAAGCTGTACGCTGGCTCTCTTGGCCAATAAAGCAAGATGAGCGCCGCAACCCCAGAGTCAGTCACGACTGGACCTAATAGTCAGGGGTCCCTTTACCTTTACCTTTACTACTACTACTATTATTATTTCTTATGTGTTATAGCATGTACTCATGGTATCCATGTCAGGACTGTCCCCCACAATGCTTTCACAAAATTTCACATCTATCCAGCACACAAAGTTTACCAAACCCCTGCTCTTGGAGTTGAATTTGGTGGTACGGAAGAATAAAGCCTACAGACACTAGGTGTCATGTGTCAAACAGGAAAGCAGGCAGTGCAGTATTTGCCATGAAAGATGTTTGGTTTTGGATTTTTCTCCCCTAGAACCTTCAAGGTGCCAGACCTGAGGAAGGAGCTGTGGAAGATAGAGAGGCAAAAGGCAACCGAGACAGTTGAGTGGACACTGAACGCTGCCTTTCTTTTATCAGAGCAGGGAATGAAGGGCTCTCGGCGATGCCTTAGCAAGTGCAGGCGGCTGTTTTCTTGAAATTTAAATTCGTTGTGGCAGGTTGCTATTAAATGGAGTGCTTTTGTTGTGTTTCCATTGTGCTGCCTTTCCTTTAAAAAAAATGTGTGTATTGCGGAATCCCAACCCTGGGCTGGTATCTTGAGACAGGTGTCCAAGGCATCAATTCTCTGGCGATTAGCCTTCTTTATGGTCCAGCTCTCACTTCCATACATCACTACTGGGAAAATCATAGCTTTAACTATACAGACCTTTGTCGGCAAGGACAAGGCAGTGATCCATGGAGGAGAAGCCAGGTGTACCTCATCTTATATTTGTACAGCTAGTTCTTCCTGCCTAAGTGCAGAACCTTACATTTGTCCCTATTGAAATTCATTTCATTAGCTTGCGCCCAGTTCTCCAGTCTGGGGTCATATTGAATCCGAATTCTGCCTTCATTAGCGACCCCTCCCAGTTTGTTGTCATCTGCACATCTGATGAGCATCACCTCAATTCCTTCATCCAAGTTATTTATAAAGACTTTGAACAACCAGGACAGGGCCCAGGACAGAACTCTGTGGGACTGGTTTAGAATGATCTCAGAGGCCACTCCTTTTGAGAGCAGCTGCCAGAATCAGATTCTCTGCACCTTTCTGCAAGAGAGACTTTCTGGGCCAGCGCAGATCACAGAATCACACAGGGGCCATCTAGTCCAACCCCCTGCAATGCAGGAATCTTTCACCCAACATGGGAATTGAAACCACAACCCTGAGATTGAGTCTCATGCTTTATTGAGTGAGATAAGTGCTGCTGCTACCAATTTAATGTTTCTGCAGATGCTACAAACCATACTGTTGCAAACCATTGAAATGCCATGCTAATACTGTATACACATAGGACTTGTGGTGAACTTTTGTGAACAGGTGAGGAGCTGGGGGCTGATGCTGGATCTGGGCCGACTTTTTGATGGGCAGGTGGGGGAGTTTGCAAAGAACAGAAACCAAAAGGAACCCAGAAGAACAGGAATCCACAGTGCAGACAACTTTCCCAGAAAGCATCCGTTTCTTGGAAACAGGAACCTTGTGCAATTAGTTTTTTTCTAGTTGAAGGTTGAAAGAGAAGGCAAAGAATCAGAGCTATCCTGTTTGTTTAGCTATTAGGGTCGGCAATTGCTTCATCAAACACCATGCTGGTATTTGACTGCCTCAAATGAGGCAGGAAATATCCAAGTACCCGTAAATGTACAACTTGAGCAACAGGAAGAAAAAAACCTGGATACAAGAACTTTCATACTGAAAGCAAAACTTCTACCAGAGTTGAAATTTGAGCTCCTTACACTATGTTGGGCCCTTAAAGAAAGCTAAGACTTCAGTTATGGTAGTACAGGTCCAAGAGCATTTTGCCATGCACAGCTTTCTAAATATTCTTCCTGGTTAGCATATTCTGCTGCTTTGAAAAACGGTCCTGTATATTGTTACTGCATCCCATCCGACTCTGCAATTCTCTAAGTCTATGAAAATGCAGTAGGCATTGTGATGATAGGTGCCAGTCTGAACTTTATGCATGGTTTATTTCTAAGGATCGTGGCCTTAGAACAGCTGGCATAAGTTCAATATAAAATATTCCCCTCGGGAACTATCTGTGACCTGCTCCAATCGCATACATGATCTAGATGGAGCAGAGTATATTTGCGGAAAAGATTGGAGCACCAATTAGTGTATTTGCCAACGGAGCTGGTTTATTAACCTCCAGGAAGCAAAAACAATAAAATACAGTGGTTCCCCGCAAGAACGGGGTTCGAGTTTCTGCTCCTCCACATGCAGCTGCTGGGTGACCTTGGGCTAGTCACACTTCTCTGGTCTCTCAGCCTCACTCACCTCACAGAGTGTTTGTTGTGGGTGAGGAAGGGAGTCGCTTTGAGACTCCTTTGGGTAGTGGTAAGCGGGATATGAAATCCAAACTCCTCCTCTTCTTCCCATCTCTCCAGCTTTTGTATCCTTCCAGTGCATAACTTCCCTCTCCTCCAACTCTCCTTCCCAGTCCAGGCTGTTTGCACCAATAGCTCAGCTGATGCAGCTCACACCCCTGCCTGGGCTGGATTTCCCTGGCAGGGCTGGGTTTCTGGGACTCAGATTACACCAGTTCCTGACAGACGGTGAAGAGGTCAGGGGCACAGCTGCATGGCAGGTCAAGCTAGTAAATAACCACCCCAGGAGTGTCTGCTTGACAGGCCACGCTCTGTGTCTTTGCAGGCAGCCCCTGCTCAGGTCATGCAACAGTCATGGCTCTTCTCCTTGCCGGCTTGAATATATCGCGTCTGGGTTTCTCCCTGCTTCTTTAGAAAGAATGCCTCCACAAAGTCCTGAGCAAGGCGGGGTTGCTGGCCCACCCAAAACCACACTGGCCTAACCGGAATCAGAGATAAGAAGTTTGGGCATGCAGCCAGAACTGGAGGATGCAAGGCCAGGGAAAAGCACTGAGCTGAGCTGCCGATTGTGCCTTCGAATACCCAAGAGAAATAGAAAATTATGCACATCATGGAAACAGTGGTGGATCTGCATTTTTAAGGTCCTGAAGCCTGAACTGTCACAGACCCTCCAAGTGTCCCAGAATCAGTGCCGGATTTACGTATAAGCTAAACAAGCTATAGCTTAGGGCCCCACTCTCTTGGGGCCCCCCAAAAAAATTTAAAGGAAAAAAACACCTGGATGTACATTACCAAAATACAGTGGTACCTTGGGTTACATATGCTTCAGGTTACCGACTCCACAAACCCAGAAATAGTGCTTCAGATTAAGAACTTTGCTTCAGGATGAGAACAGAAATCGTGTTCCCACGGCGCAGCGGCAGCAGGAGGCCCCATTAGCTAAAGTGGTACTTCAGGTTAAGAACAGTTTCAGGTTAAGAATGGACCTCCGGAACGAATTAAGTACTTAACCCGAGGTACCACTGTATAAGATAAAAAACAAATAAAATAAAACCTACATACAGCAACAGTGTTTTGCGTTGCGTTGGCTCATATGATGTAAGCCAGTCATGTCCAAAGTCTGGCCCGGGGGCCAATTGTGGCTCGCTGGTTGGTTTAATACGGCCCCACAGCTCGCTCAGCTGCCCACCGTGCGCCTTGCGGTGCAAGCGCAGTCACGCGGTGATCAGATCGAGCAGCTGCCCAGCGGGTTTGCCGCGCGCGCATCCCGAGGTTTACGTAACCAGAGCGTTAGGTAAACGGAGGTACGGCTGTATATGTTAGTACCAACACCTTGAACTTGGCCCAGTAGCAGATTGGTGGCCTGTGCGAATCCCGTGAGCTGAAGATAGTCTCCAGAACACATCTTGTTTGGCAGGGTGAAAGGCTGAATTATGGTGTTGTGGACTTGAGAGGGGTGGTTTTGTTTTGTTTTTGTATAAGGCTGCAGTTGTTGGAGGTTGTGGGCATTTGTACACTTCAGTCCTATGAGAATTCTTTGTGGGTAGAAAATGTATGTTGTTTCAAAGGCCAAGATATCAGGCTTTGGGTCAGGCTGTTTGGATGGTGCTGTGTGGAAGGGATTGGAAATAAATATTCCTGCATTGCAGGGGTCCCATGCAGCTCTACTATTTTGTGATTCTATTTCCCCCCCAATTTTTTAAAATAGTTTTCGCAAAATTATAAACAAACAAACAAACAAACAAACAAAAATCATAACCTTATTAAAATTATGCTTATTAACATTCTTAAGTGGCTTCCTCGCTCTCCCTTGGTTGGACTTCAATGCATATCTTTTTAACGGCTTTCCAAATCAAAGTTCTTATAAACTTAACTTAATCTCTTAACATCATTCTATCTTTTCAATTCAGGATTAAACATAATAATTCATCACTTAACTTACATAAAATCCTAGGCCGCTCTAGTATTTGCAAGCTAATTCCAATTAGTTTAACTTAACGTATTTAACGAAATAATCATTAAATTTCGTCCATTCTTCCTGGTACTCCTCCTCCTTCTGGTCGCGGACTCTCCCGGTCAGGTTCGAAAAGCTCCGAAAAGTCCATCAACTTCATCTGCCATTCTTCTACAGTTGGTAGTTCTTGCGTTTTCCACTTCTTAGCTGACCATTTTGTGATTCTAAGCAACCTAGCTCGTCCATTCTGCTGGCATTTTGAAGTGGCGCCATCCGCTGAATTAACAGGTCTGTTCCAAAAATCTCGATTCAACCCCCCCCCCCCCTTGAAACAGATCACACACAGCGGCTAGTTTTGCAAGCAGATTTTGACATGTCTGTGAAGAAATGTCCTCCGCCTTCGCTCATTACGGGCTTTGTTAACCCACATTGACTCTTTGTCCCCGGTGACCTGGGCTATGTTATTTTGCAACTGTGGGCATTACCCTTCTCGAGTTTCACAACGCTTTCTCCAAATACTGCAGTGACAAAAATTACAAAATCGATGAGCTCTGGAGCTGTTGCAGCCAGAAATCAAGGTTGCTGTTTGGTTCGTCTCCCGTGCCCTGTGTCTGCCACATTTACGGAAGCACCATAGCTCATTGGTAGAGCATCAGGTTTGTGTACAGGAAGCCCAAGGTTTAATCTCTGATAGGGATGGGAATCGTCCTGGTCTGAAACACTGGAGAGGTTGCTGCCAGACAAAACTGAGATAGGTGGACCACTGGCTCCTAATAATAATAATAATAATAATAATAATAATAATAATAATAATGGGATAATGCACACAGTGACTTGCGATCTCGATCACACGCAGTCTGTAGTCCACTGGCAGTAGGAGTACAATATGGGCATGTCTTTAAGTTAACATCTTACATTAAAAACCTGACAGTACCAAATTATCGAAGGCTTTTCACTAAAGCCAGACTAAACGTCTTTCCTTCTGCAGTGTTGGATGGCAGGTTGAGAGGAGTTCCCTACCAGGACAGACTTTGCTCGTGTGCTCAAGACATTGATTCTATAAAACATATTTTGTTGCACTGTGCGAAATATGAGCAAGCCTGGTTCGCCAGAAGCGGCTTAGTCATGCTGGCCACATAACTCGGAAGCTGTACGCCGGCTCCCTCGGTCAATAAAGCGAGATGAGCGCCGCAACCCCAGAGCCATCTGCGACTGGACCTAATGGTCAGGGGTCCCTTTACCTTTACCTTTATGGTTGGAGAAATGTGCCACAAAATTCAGAGAACTGTGAATTTTGAAAGATGGCTGTGTTTCCCTCCGTCGACATGTTTGTTTCAGGAAGTGCCAGTTAGGTTGGTTCTCCATTAAAACCAAATCAAATTTCTTCTCCCTCCCTCCCATAGAAGCCAACTCCTTGGGACTGAGTTCCTTTTGCCCCTCCCTGCAATAAAATGTTTTAGGGGCCCAGCTCCAAGTTGATGTGCATTGCCATTCAAATGGGTGTGTGTGTGTGTGGTATGCTGTGTATTGTGATCGATTATGTTACCTGCCTCCCCCATATATTATTCCAGCTGGCCCCTTGCTCCCTCACATTCCTTCCTTCTCATTTTCTCTTTCCTCATCCTAACTCAGGCTTCCTCAACCTTGGCCCTCCAGATGTTTTTGGCCTACAACTCCCATGATCCCTAGCTAACAGGACCAGTGGTCAGGGATGATGGGAATTGTAGTCTCAAAACATCTGGAAGGCCAAGGTTGAGGAAGCCTGTCCTAACTGCTGCTCAGCCTTCCTCATT
The DNA here is from genome assembly GCF_964252035.2 of Podarcis erhardii. Classification (NCBI taxonomy): domain Eukaryota; kingdom Metazoa; phylum Chordata; class Lepidosauria; order Squamata; family Lacertidae; genus Podarcis; species Podarcis erhardii. Next base: position 119,046,672 of record NC_138507.1, on the reverse strand, counting down.
GGATTGTTTTGGGGATCTTCTCCCTGTTATGTACTGAGTTGAATAGGATCCAAAATGCAGCAGTCTGATTGGTCCTAGAACAATAGGATCCAAAATGCAGCAGTCTGATTGGTCCGCAGGAGCCACCCAATCCAGCTCCAAGTTGAATCCACAACCTGATTGAATCCACAACCTGATTGGCCTACAGGAGAATCCCGGATTTAACCAATCACATGCAGCCCATTGTGTAAATAATGTATATAAAGCAGATATTTTGGGGAAACATTGATTCCTCCTCACCACTATGAGCTGAATAAAGAGCATGAAATCCACTCTTGACTCCGAGTATATTTCGCTCCCCCTTTTAGGCTTTCCCCCCTCATTACATTTTGGACTTCCGCACAACCATGCCTGGTAACACCTCCCTCTTATGGCTGTAAGGTGGCATTTGGGCTAGATAACCAACAGCACTCAGGCCTGAAAACCTCAAACCAAGGAGACAAATCTCTTGAATTTGCTTTTATTGCAAGGGAACAAGCTCATACTCTCATTGTAAATGTTGCAAAAGCCCCTTCATTTTGAGCCAGATTCTCTGGTGAATAAATGGACGGGATCTCCAGCTGGGGGGTGATGCAGGATGCAGTAGCTCTCAAAGTTGAAGGAACATCTCCCATTTTTCAAAGGATCTTGAGTCAGCAGGCAGCAATTAGTCTTCTATCACATTGGGCTTAAAAGCAAACAACAATAATTATTTCAATTTCATTGCCAAGTCACAATCTTTGAGAGGTGGAAAAAGCAAAGGAAGCAATGTTGCCCCATCAGAAACATACCAAAACCCCATTGGATGACTCTGCCAATCTCAGTTTCTCACTTTCACCATTTTAAGTTCAGTTCTCGCCATTGGTATGCAAATTTTGTTTTTAAAAAGTTCCTCGTGAACTTTTGCAAGCCTCGTGACATTAACTGGGCCACCAATTGTGCAATTAAAAGACTACATATATAGTGCAATGTGCCTTTCATACTCTGAGCAGCTAACAAGTTACATACTTGATACCCTGTGCGTAACTAATGGGATATGCAAATAGCACTCATTGGTCCATTAAACTGAAATTGCATGTATTTCGTAAGCTGTCTTAGTTATACTTAGCACAACCAGTGCCTGTTCAATTAACACACTACATAATGAAGGTAATTATAAATCTAGCAAGCTGCATAATCAGTAATTCCCTTCAAGAACAACAATGAAAGTGTACACGCTTCTGAGGTTTTTTTTTGTCTTCTAGATTTGGGAAGAAATAGAATGATTGTTACAAGTCGAAGGAAGGAAGGAAGGAAGGAAGGAAGGAAGGAAGGAAGGAAGGGAGTTTTTGTATGGATCAAGTTTTTCAGTAATAGAGGAATTTAAATGGAAAAATTAAATGGATTTTAACAGAGGATAAATGCTAAATTAGAGGATGCTAAACTTGAATCCGATGTAAAAATTATAAAGGAAGCGCTCAAGAAGATAACAGTGCAGGGCAGAATAAATGGGCAATTAATATTGAAAGGTAACGTAAAAAACTTGGAGACAAGAATAAATAACTTGGCATTGTTTTATGCATTTATTTATATAGCAGGGGTCCCAACTCACCTTCACACTAAGTAAAAACCACACACCAATTCCTTAAAAGAGTTAACTGGGAGATATGGATAATAAGTGTAAACAATATAGGATTCCCATCGTAGGTATAAAAGAAAAAGTAGAAGGTTACTTTTAATCTTCTTAAGACCTTAAAGGCCTTTGGGATTTACTTTGTTTTGTTTTTTTAATTAGAATCCCAAGATCCACTGAGCAGGGATCAGTGCAAAAGCCTGCAGATCCTGAGCTATCTTTTGCCTACTTCTGAGCAAGAGGCTGCTGGGCATCCGCTAAGACGATGGATATGGTATTTGAGGCTCCTTAGTTGTGCTAACCTTGGTCACACCCACAAAGCACATTCAAAGAAATCTTATGCCTCTGTATAATAATAATAAAGTGAAACCACCCCCTCAAAAATCGAATGGCAGACCAAATTGTTAGAATACCTAGAGTTAGCAAGGATAACCAGGTTAGTGAGCGGAAACTCGATACAAGATGTTAATAAAGAATGGATAGTAATCAAAAAATATCTCAGAGGTTACTGTGATCACAAAAGCTTTATGGCAGAGACTGAATGAGTCTTGTAACATAAGGTGATATCAGAGGAAACCAGAATCAAAAAGGAGGAAAATATTTTCAGGAAACTGTGTAAAAAAATTAATCTCAAAATAGTACAACGGGTATAGTCGGAAGGTCCCCCCCCCCTTTTAAATAAAATCATATTCTGTCTCTTTTCCTATTTCTTTTCTCTCTTCTTCTTCTTCTTCTTCTTCTTCTTCTTCTTCTTCTTCTTCTTCTTCTATATTCTTTTGTATGTCTATAATTTGTAATGTCTGAAATGTGATGCTTCAAATTGTATGTATTTTAAGATTTATGTATAATAAAGGTTGATTTAAAGAAAAAGAAACTTCCCTAAACAGGGCTGCCTTCAGATGTCTTCTAAGAGTAAGATAGTTGATGATTTCCTTGACATCTGATGGGAGGGCATTCCACAGGGCGGGCGCCACCACCGAGAAGGCCCTCTGCCTGGTTCCCAGAGTTCTTGACATGTGTGTTGTTGATGTGACCTAGATGTGTACAACTGGAATGTGGTCTCCACCCAGTGTTGCCTATGTCTCTTGGGTGTGAAAGCCCTGAGCTGCACCTTTAACCATGTTGTTTGGGCACCTATTGAATTCCCCTTTCAGCAAAGCCTTCCAGGTGAAGATCTTTATCTCAGCCTGCACCTGCAATGGGAGCATTTTGAACCAGTGACATCAGCTGAGTGTTGGGAACCAGGTGTGGGAACCAAACAGTCGACTGATTCCAGTTGTGTTTGCATGCTCCTTGAGTTCTGCAAAGGCAACGTGAAAGAGGACAGCCAGGACTAATCTCTGGACTGGGTGCAAGGAAGAAAGCAGACTGCTGGGGATTTGTCGAATTCAGACTGAGCTTAGTGAGACATTGCCCCATTTGCTCCAGTAGGCTAGCCTCCACTTAAAATAATAATAATAATCATCATGGAATAGTTTTTAAACATTTGCATTGTTTTTATATGTGGAGTTGTCCTTGGTTTGTACAAATGCAACAGATATACAGTGGTACCTCAGGTTAAGTACTTAATTTGTTCCGGAGGTCCGTTCTTAACCTGAAACTGTTCTTAACCTGAAGCACCACTTTAGCTAATGGGGCCTCCTGCTGCTGCCACACCACCAGAGCACAATTTCTGTTCTCATCCTGAAGCAAAGTTCTTAACCTGAGGCACTATTTCTGGGTTAGCGGAGTCTGTAACCTGAAGCGTATGTAACCCGAGATACCACTCTATGGAGATAAATACACTAGCGGAGACATCACCTTGCCAACAAAGGTCCATATTGTTAAAGCTATGGTTTTCCCAGTAGTGATGCTTTTGAATTATAGTGTTGGAGGAGACTCTTGAGAGTTCCATGGACTGCAAGAAGATCAAACCTCTCCATTCTGAAGGAAATCAGCCCTGAGTGCTCAGGACAGATCATGAAGCTGAGGCTCCAATACTTTGGCCACCTCATGAGAAGAGAAGACTCCCTGGAAAAGACCCTGATGTTTGGAAAGATGGAGGGCACAAGGAAAAGGGGACGACAGAGGACGAGATGGTGGGACAGTGTTCTCGAAGCTACCAGCATGAGTTTGACCAAGCTGTGGGAGGCAGTAGAAGACAGGAGTGCCTCGTGTGCTCTGGTCCATGGGGTCCGGAAGAGTCAGACACGGCTAAACGACTAAACAACAACAATACACTAGCGGCCAAATTTTAGAAACCTTTTGGGAAAAAGTGTATTTCTGTTGTTTCATAAGATCACTTTTTCGGTGAGTAATACCATAAAATTATATATCAATGGAAAGATAATTTAATGAAGAATGTAATGCAATAAAGGTTGTTCAATTATCTGCATTCCATCAAAAGTTATAGCCAGATAACCAGAAAAAGGAAGCACAACTTGCTCAGGCTGATTTGCAGTCGCTTTCCTTCAGTTGAATGTAGCCAATGAGCAGGAGTGTTTAGAGAGCCAATCAGGTGTTATGAACCATCAAACTTTGGGAACACACTTTCCCCAAAAGGTTTCCACAATTTTGGCCCCTAGTGTAGCTATAGGTTTGTCTACCCAAGTTGCACAGTTAACCTAAATAAGCATTGCACTTTAAGTCATTTTCATCTTTTATCCATAGAAGCCCTGGAGAATGGCTTTTTGATGTGCAAACTATAAATCTTATAACAAAGCATACAAATACACTTAACGTACAAATTATGGTAAACATGCAAAAAAAATTGTATAGTTAACTCTAGCAAGCATCTCAAAACTTTTGTTATTGCTCCTCTCCTGCACACAAAGGTATCAGAGATATACAATTAAGCTGCTTTCTCAGTTCAGTAGATCCCTTTGGCTGAATCCAGACTGGGAAATTACTGCTCAAGTAAAATACCAACTTAAAAACACTGGGGAGGGTAAGTAGGTCATCATGAACACTGAGATAGAAATCAGTTTAGTTCAGTAATATACTCTGGATTTCACGGCGACTTTCATTGTGGAAGGTTGTACAGGGTTTCATTTAAGCTTTGATCTGGACTTCTGGAATTCAGAGTACTGGAGGTGGTGGGCAGGGAACCAAATGTGTTTCCTAGGAAGCGAGTTCCATTAAATTTGATGGAAATGATGGACTCGTGCTTAGGATGGCAGCTCAAATCAGGGGCTTCTTACAGGTGCAAAACTAGGCTTTATTTCACCCGGGACAAAGACCCAGTTTGGCACGCCCCACAAACATTTGCGTACACACACACAGGCTGAGAACCTCAATGGCACTCCTTGGAGGCTTCACCTGGGGCAAAAAACCCCCCCAAACCCCCCAGCTAACTCCCCCACAGCTTTGTCTCTGTCTTCTCAGCATGCTCAGTTCAGAAGGTGCTGGGGAGGGAAGAACCTCAGCAACTTGTAGGACCTCTCCTTTGGCGAGCTGAAGTTACCTTTTGCAACATTTTCTCAGGATTCCACATTTCCCGATCTGAAGCATGGGAGAGGGGCACTTGAAAAGTTTGCAAGCACCGTTGGCTTCATAGCATTGCCGTCTGGTGTGTGGTTTGAAAAAGGCAAATCCTGCGGAAAGTGGGGAGAGAGAGAGAGAAAGAGAGAGAGAGAGATTACTGTCCACTGCATAAGACGCACCTGACCATAAGACGCACCTAGTTTTTAGAGGAGGAAAAGGGGAAAGCCCTGTTTTTTGAGGATCAGCTCACAGTTGTGCAGCTTCTTTTGCAAAGGGGAAAAGCCCCATTTTTTGAGGATCAGCTCAAAGTTGTTGAGCTTACTTTGCAAAGGGAAAAAATCCTGTTTTTGGGGGTTCAACTCACAGTTCTGCAGCTTCTTTAGGAAAGGAAAGGGAGCCGTTTCTACAGTTTCCAGACAGATAATCTAATCAGTCACATGTCACCGGGAAAACAAACAGCCTCCTTCTGCAGAACATTCAACAATGGAGGCCTGGGCAAGGGGCCGGAAAGGGAGCCAGCGATCGACCACACATTCACTCCATAAGACGCACAGACATTTTCCCTAACTTTTTAGGAGGAAAAAAGTGCGTCTTATGGAGTGAAAAATACGGTAAATTAGGAGGAGGAAGAAAAGGAGGCACAAGTTTTCAAGCTTTATGAGAGGAGTGGGGAACCCCAGAAATATCTGGATAACTGCTGCATTCCAACTTCCCGGAAAGCTACTGCTGTTCAGTTTCCAGTCTTTCCCAACCTTGTGCCCCCAGAAATTGTTGGACTACAATTCCCATCGTCCCTGACCACTGGACCTAGCTGTCTGGGAAACCTTGGAGGCTTTTAAGCAGAGGTTGGGTGGCCATCTCTCTTGGATGCTTTAGCTGAGATTCCTGCATTTCAAGGGGGTGGGACTAGATGAAGAAGAAGAAGAAGAAGAGTTTGGATTTGATATCCCGCTTTATCACTACCCAAAGGAGTCTCAAAGCGGCTCACATTCTCCTTTCCCTTCCTCCCCCACAACAAACACTCTGTGAGGTTAGTGAGGCTGAGAGACTTCAGAGAAGTGTGACTGGCCCAAGGTCACCCAGCAGCTGCATGTGGAGGAGAGGAGACGCGAACCCGGTTCACCAGATTACGAGTCCACCGCTCTTAACCACTACACCACACTGACCCTTGGGTCCCTTCCAACTCTACGATTCTATCCTTCTATGGCAGAAAAGCTAGAGAGAAATGCTCCTTTCCTTTTTGAGGAAATAGAACATCTCAATTCCTTTCTCCCTTCCACTCGGCTATTGGCTGAGCAGCCCCTTTCTCCCTTCTTTACTCTCTATCCCTTACCTGAGGAAGCCAGGAGCAGCACAGACAAAGCAGCCCAGAACAGGTGAAGGATCTTCATGGCTCCGTTGGGGTGGACTGATGCAGCGAAGGTGAATGCAGCGTTACAAGCCAGACGGGTGTCCAGTGTTTATTGGAGGAGGGCTGGGCTGCCTATATTTGTAGGCTCCTTGGGAAGTGGTTCCCTCCTCCTGGCTTGGAAAGTCCAGCATGCCATCACCATGACCTGAGACAAGGTGCGGCTGCTGTCCAACCCATAAGCACACTGGCTTAACCAGGCAGAGATGTGGGGATAAGTGGTTTTGTCCTGTTGGAAGACCTGGCAGAGAAGCAAAACCCAGAACAAATCACTGGAGGCGAATATCCCTCTGAATACCAGAGAGAGGGAAGAGAAAGAAAGGGGGAAAAGAAAGAATGATGGAGTTCCTGGAAAATAAAGGTATCGGTGATTACTAAACCATAATTACTGCTGTTGTTGCTATTGCATGCAAATCAATCTCTGTGTGTTAAGAGAGTCCATCGTTTACCCAGGATTCAGTTTCCCTGGAATGAAGACCGGAGGAGACTGTGGTGTCTATTAGGATCTATGGTTTTATTTTCACATATGTGCAACATGTTGTGAGTATACAGTGGTACCTCTGCTTAAGAACTCACTTTGTTCCAGAGGTCCGTTCTTAACCTGAAACTGTTCTTAACCTGAGGTACCACTTTAGCTAATGGGGCCTCCTGCTGCCGCTGCGTGATTTCTGTTCTCATCCTGAAGCAAAGTTCTTAACCCAAGGTACTATTTCTGGGTTAGCAGAGTCTGTAACCTGAAGCGTCTGTAACCTGAAGCATCTGTAATCCGAGGTACCACTGTAGAATGGAGGGGCTTTGGGTTTCAGCACACAGCAAGACCAGCCTCTGTGTTTCCAGCTTCCAGAATTAGCCAGATCTCTCTCTCTCTCTCTCTCTGACACACAGAGCTCTCATGGGGTCATGAAGAGTCGGACACGACTAAACAACAACAGCTGTTACAGGTTACTTAGTATTATATAAAGCAGCCGTGTCAGGGAACTGCCATCGGAGCCAGAGGGAGAGGGAGGGCTCCAGAGGGGTTCAGGAGAGCGTCCCGGGAGGGAGAGAAGCAGCCCATCTACTGGGGAAGGAATTCAGCGTAGCACCAGTGGAGAAGGGGGGCAGATGGGGGAATCGGCGAGGTGGCTCCATGACTCCTCGCCGGAGACCAGTGGGGAGAGCACGGGTCCTCCGCTGCCCACACCCTCCCTGCGCAGAAGGCTTCCGCGCAGGGAGAGTAGGCGGAGGCTAGGCGTCAAGGAGCTTCTTTGCTGGAAGAGGTTCAAGAAGCGCCCACTGACGGATTCTGCCAGTGACTGAGACAGCCACGGGCGAGTGGCTGTCCGGACAGAAAGGGTTCACCCAGGTGACTCAGCCAGGTGTGGCGTCGATTTACACACGAGCAACCCCTAGAACCATTACAAGCCGGCTAGGCTGCAGTGAGTCTGAGCAGCTCTAACTACTGTAATAAAGAGCTGTGAATCTAACAGGGCTGTGTCCTTCGTCCATCTTTCCCACTATTTTACAGATTGTTTCCAGAAAGTGCCAAGAGGAATGCTATTTCACAGAACAGAGCCAACCACACTAAAAGCCCTACTCTGAGTTCCCATGGAGCTGGCTTCTGATATCTTTGGAATTTGCTGGAGAAGCTCTCCTGTGGGCTGCAGCAATGTACTGGGTATATAAAGGATGTTTTGCTGTTTAGTCGTTTAGTCGTGTCCAACTCTTCGTGACCCCATGGACCAGAGCACACCAGGCACTCCTGTCTTCCACTGCCTCCCGCAGTTTGGTCAGACTCATGCTGGTAGCTTCAAGAACACTGTCCCACCATCTCGTCCTTCATCGTCCCCTTCTCCTTGTGCCCTCCATCCTTCCCAACATCAGGGTCTTTTCCAGGGAGTCTTCTCTTCTCATGAGGTGGCCAAAGGATTGGAGCCTCAGCTTCACATATAAAGGATAGTCTCTGATATAACCTTAAAGGTAAAGGGTCCCCTGACCATTAGGTTCAGTCATGACTGACTCTGGGGTTGCGGCGCTCATCTCACTTTATTGGCCGAGGGAGCTGGTGTACAGCTTCCGGGTCATGTGGCCAGCATGACTAAGCCGCTTCTGGCAAACCAGAGCAGCACACAGAAACACCGTTTACCTTATTATATCTCAATAAGAATTGTAAATCTTTAAGCTGCTTCTTGTTCGTGCTTAACACAGAAAATAAAAATCACACCACAGAGCTCTCTCCTCTATTCCTCCTCCTCCTCCTCCTCCTCCTCCTCCTCCTCCTCCTCCTCTTCTTCTTCTTCTTCTTCTTCTTCTTCTTCTTCTTCTTCTTCTTCTTCTTCTTCTTCTTCTTCTTCTCCTCTTTACAGAAATGTATCCAGCAAGGGGAAAACTGTTCCTTCTTTCCTTTCCCCAATTCTTCTTCTTCTTCTGAAAGTGAGCATATGATGCCACCACCTGGAAGGAAGGCAAAACTACAAAATACTAATAGGGCAATTTGAATTATTATTATTGTTTTGAATACTTTTTAAATTAAATTTGCACTTTAACCAAACAAGAGTAAATTTCCACATTCATTTGTACAACTCTTCCCCCCCCCCGCTCTACCGAGCAATGACTTCCCTCCCTCCCGCCAACAGTTTTCTATTTCCAATCTACATCTCACAGTTTCCTCTTTATTCAAATCCATGTCGTAAGATTTATTTTAATCCTGCTAGTGTCTTCAAACTTCTACAGTTCTGGTTTAAATAGTCAATGAATTTACTCCAGTCTTTTTGGATTTTTTAAAATAACTTTTTTATTCGAAATTTAAACAAAACATATTATCCAGAAACATATCATCTTTATTCCCCCCCCATTTTTCCTCCCTCCCCCCTCCCCCCACAGAACCCTCCCACCCCCCGACTTCCCCCAGTTCCAGTCTTTGATTTCTCTAAAAATGCTGTTTTCTGCATGTTACACAGTTGTATAGATCCTCAAACTATTTAGCTGATTATTATCAATAAAATGTCTATGAGTGTTTATTCAAAACCAGCCAAGTTGTCCAGATCGCTTTGTTGCATCTTCAAATACTTTGTAAAGGGTTCCCATTCATCTTTAAAGTCACAGTTATCCTTGTCCCGTAGCTTATATGTCAGTTTTGCCAGTTCTGCATAGTCCATCAATTTTTCTTGCCATGATTCTTTAGTTGAGGTTTCTTCAGTCTTCCATCCTTATGCTATTAAAACTCTTGCGGCTGTTGTCACATACATGAAGATGTTTTTCAGCTTTTTTGGCAGATCTTTCCCTACAATCCCTAAGAGAAATGCTTCAGGTTTTTTAACAAATGTTAAATGGAACATTTTCATCAATTCGTTGTATATCATTTCCCAATTTTTTTTAATTACCTTACAATCCCACCCATATGATAAAATGTCCCCTCCTTTTCCTTACACTTCCAACATATATTTGAACTAGTTTTGTACATTTTCCCTAACTGCACTGGTGTTGTGTACCATCTGTACATCATCTTTATGTAATTCTCCTTCAGTAGGGAACAATCTGTAAATTTTAAGTCAGTTTTCCATAATTCTCCCCAATCTTTCATCATAATGTTGTGACCTACATCTTGTGCCCATTTAATCATAACTGATTTTACCTCTTCATCTTTCTTCTCCCATTCTAATAGTATGCTGTATGCGGCCTTCAGTTATTTCACTTTCCCTTCGATAACTTCCGTTTGAAACCTAGATCTTGTATAACTAAATCCTTTCTTGCTGTCTTCTTTATGTGTTTCATATAGTTGTTGATAATGCAACCAACTCTGAAAGTGGTCTTTGATCTCATCATAATCTCTTAATTTCCATTTTCCATCATGTTCCTTTAATAAATCAACATATGTGAGCCATTTTCCTTTCTTTTCCAAGTGGTTTGAGCAGTAATGCTTCATGTGGTGAGAGCCACTTTTGTTCCAAGAGGTCTTTGTATCTCTCCCATACTCTCATTAGTGATTTCCTGATTATATGGTTGTAAAAACTTCTATGAACCTTCCCTTTCCCGTACCATAAGTATGCGTGCCAGCCGAATCTGTAATTTCCAATTTTGGGCCAATAAAGTTCTCGCCGCGATTGTTGCATACATAAATAATCTTTGATCCAATTTCCTCTCCCATCAAGCCTAGCAGGAAAGCTTCTGGCTTTTTGGGAAAGGTATATTTAAACATCTTTTTCAATTCATTATAAATTAATTCCCAAAATAATTTTGTTTTCTCACACGTCCACCACATATGATAAAGGTCTCCATCTTTCTCTTTACATTTCCAGCATAATTTATTACTCATCCTGTACATTTTAGCCAGCTTAACCAGTGTTAAGTACCATCGGTACATCATTTTCATTACATTCTCTTTTAAGGTGGCACATGCTGTACATTTTAGACTCTCATTCCACAACCTCAACCATGCTTCATACTCAATGTTATACCCAAAGTCCATTATAGGGGATCGAACCTGCAACCTTGGCATCATCAGCCCCATGCTCTACCCAACTGAGCTGTCCATGCCACTTATCTACCTTTGCAGTCTACCTTTCCCCCATTGTGCTCCTGCAGAGCCTAGGACTTGTCAATCAAAAGGTCGGTGGTTCGAATCCTCGCGACGAGGCGAGCTCACGTTGCTCGGTCCCTGCTCCTGCCAAACTAGCAGCTCGAAAGCACGTCAAAGTGCAAGTAGATAAATAGGTACCACTCCGGTGGGAAGATAAACGGCGTTTCTGTGCGCTGCTCTGGTTTGCCAGAAGCGGCTTAGTCATACTGGCCACATAACCCGGAAGCTGTACGCTGGCTCCCTCAGCCAATAAAGTTAGATGAGCGCCACAACCCCAGAGTCAGACACGACTGGACCTCATGGTCAGGGGTCCCTTTACCTTTACTATTAAAAAAAGAAACTTGGAAATAGAGGGAACCATGCCTCTTAATTTGCTTTTATTGCAAAGGAGAAGCTTGTGTACTCATTAAAAATGTTGCAAAGGCTTCCTTTTTTTGGTTCAGATTCTCTGGTGAATAAGCAGAAGACGTCTCCAGTCCGGGATGAAACAGGATCCAGTGGCTCTCGGAAGGAGGAAGCACCTCTTGTTTTTCACAGATTCCTGGGTGAGCAGGCAGCACTCAACAGCATACTTACTTACTTAAAAACAAAGAAGAAGAAAACCCAAGGGTTAGTTGATAGCAAATAACTTCATAGCAAAGCCACAACAGTTGACACGTGGAAAAACAAAGGAAGTCATGTTGGTGCATAAAGTAAGGTAAAGGTAGAGGACCCCTGGATGGTTAAGTCCAGTCCAAGGCGACTCTGGGGTTGTGACGCTCATCTCGCTTTCAGGCCGAGGCAGCCGGTGTTTGTCCACAGACAGCTGTCCGGGTCATGTGGCCAGCAGGACTAAACTGCTTCTGGCACAACGGGACACCGTGACGGAAACCAGAGCGCACGGAAATGCTGTTTACCTCCCCACCACAGCGGTACCTATTTATCTACTTGCACTGGTGTGCTTTTGAACTGCTAGGTTGGCATAAGAAACATTCCTAAGCCCATCATTTGGTATGGATGGGTTGCAGGCAAATTCAGCTCCTCATTTTCTCAATGTTAAGTTCAGTTCTTCATCTCAGTTTGCAAATTTTGTTTTGTTTTGGTTTTATGCCTCTTTGTGTACACCTCTCCACTCCTGTGCACTTTTGCACACATTACGTGACTAGGGAACGGTGCTGCAAAATTCAGAGAAGTGTGAAATTCAAAGGATGGCTGCGTTTCAGTTTGTGTATTGCTTTGGACACTGGGAGTTAGGTAGGTTGCACCTTGGGTCTAAAAGAAATGGAAGAGGGAGAATTTAGGAGACTATTTAAGTAATAAAACTATTTTCCGTTATATACTCATTATAAAGAATTATAAAGCCATTATAAATAATGCATGCAAACACACTTACCTTACCAAAGATTAAACAAAACAAATTCCTTCCAGTAGCACCTTAAAGACCAACTAAGTCAGTTCTTGGTATGAGCTTTCGTGTGCATGCACACTTCTTCAGATACCTGAAGAAGTGGTATCTGAAGAATACCTGATACCTGAAGAAGTGGTATCTGAAGAAGTGTGCATGCACACGAAAGCTCATACCAAGAACTGACTTAGTTGGTCTTTAAGGTGCTACTGGAAGGAATTTGTTTTGTTTTGACTATGGCAGACCAACACGGCTACCTATCTGTAACTTACCAAAGATTGTCAGCATGTAAATAAATGTATGGCTAATTCTGGCAAGCATCATAAACACTTTTCTTCAATTATCCTCCCATGCACAAAAGATTATCAGAGTTAGTCATAATAAAACTACTTTCTTAGTTCAGCAGGTCCCTCAGCCAATATCCAAGATGGCAGAATTGCTGCTCGTGTAAAATCTGCAGCACTAACTTAAAAACACCGGGGAGGCAAAAGGAGGTAATCTTTAACACTGATACTAAACTGAAATAGAAATCCTGCCTTTCTCATTGAGTCGCTTTTAGGAAATATTTTACAAGATTTTATTTCTGACCTGGACTTCAGACATTAGGAATGCTGGTTGATGGAGGTATGTAACCAGATTATGGAGGGTAAGAAGGCACCAGAAACGTGGAAAGAAGCTTTCATCACATTGATTCCTAAAACAGAAACTGAAAAGACTCAACTTAAGAACTACCGTCCCATCTCACTCCTAAATGTGGATTACAAAATTTTTGCAGACATTTTGGCAAATAGATTTAAAAAGGTATTGAATGAAGTGATTCACAAGGACCAAGCAGGCTTTCTCCCGGGTAGGCATTTGTTTGACAACACGAGAAACATTATTGACATCTTGGAACTCTTACAAACAAATATTAACACTAGAGCGGCGTTAATTTTTATTGATGCGGAGAAAGCCTTTGACAACATTTCTTGGATGTTCATGAAGAAAAATTTGGAAGGGATGGGAGTGGGACGGGGGTTTGAAAATGGTATAGAAGCAATATATTCAGACCAAAAAGCTAAATTGATAGTAAACAATGTGGTGACGGAGGAATTCAATATTGAAAAAGGGACACGACAAGGGTGCCCTCTATCCCCATTATTGTTTATCTCGGTCCTGGAGGTGCTTTTGAATATGATTAGAAGGGACCGGTCAGTTCGGGGCATTGAGGTCGGAGTGAAACAATATAAACTGAAAGCATTTGCAGATGATTTGGTACTAACATTACAGGAGCCAGTTTCTAGCACAAAAAGAGTTTTGGATTTAATATCTGATTATGGTCGGGTGGCGGGATTTAAGTTGAACAAGCAAAAGACTAAGGTCTTAGCTAAGAACCTAACGTCTACAGAAACAGATGAGTTTTTGAAAGAGACAGGATTAAATGTGGTTAAAAAGGTAAAATATTTAGGGGTGTTCTTGACTTCTAAAAACTTGAATTTGTTTAAGGACAACTATGAGAAATGTTGGTCAGAAATCAAAAGGGATTTGGAAACTTGGACAAGACTAAAACTTTCCTTGTTAGGCCGAATAGCAGCTATAAAGATGAATGTTTTGCCGAAAATGTTATTTTTGTTTCAGACCCTGCAGATTGTGGACAAAGTGGTATGCTTCGAAAAGTGGCAGAGGGATATTTCTAAGTTTGTTTGGCAGGGCAAAAAGCCCCGAATTAAGTTTAAAATACTAACAGATGCGAAAGAAAGGGGGGGATTTGCCCTGCCAGACTTGAGGTTATATTATGAATCTGCAGCCTTCTGCTGGTTGAAAGACTGGTTTTTGTTAGAGAACACCGATGTCCTAGATCTGGAAGGGTTTGATAACGCTTTTGGGTGGCATGCGTATTTGTGGTATGACAAGGTTAAAGTTCATAAAATGTTTAAAAACCATATTGTTAGAAGAGCAATCTTTATGGTCTGGACAAAATATAAAGACTTATTGGAGAGTAAAACACCAAGGTGGCTTTCACCGGCAGAGGCCAAGGCACGCAAGAGACTTAACATGGAGGCCTACTGGCCAAAATATTGGGAATTAATAGAAAAAGATGGTGACAATTGGAAGCTGCAGAGTTTTGAAAATGTAAAAAGTAAGGTGCGAGACTGGTTGCATTATGCCCAAATTCGGGAAATTTTCAAAACAGACAAAAAGGTTGGGTTCCAGGTGGAAAAATCGAAATTAGAGACAGAATTGTTAGAACCTAAAGACAAATTACTTTCAAGAATGTATAACTTGCTGCTTAAATGGAATACACAGGATGAGACAGTCAAATCCGCCATGATAAAGTGGGCACAGGATATTGGACATAACATTATGTTTGAGGACTGGGAAAGGTTATGGACCACCGGATTGAAATTCACGGCATGCAGTGCCCTGAAAGAAAATATTATGAAAATGATATACCGGTGGTACATGACCCCAGTCAAGCTTGCTAAGATATATCACCTGTCTGATAATAAATGCTGGAAGTGTAAAGAGGCGGAAGGGACGTTCTTTCATCTCTGGTGGACATGTCCGAAAGTGAAGGCCTTTTGGGAAATGATCTATAATGAGTTAAAAAAGGTATTTAGATATACCTTGCCTAAGAAACCGGAGGCCTTCCTTCTGGGCATTGTAGACCAGAATGTGTTAAAGAAGGATAGAACTTTTTTTATGTATGCTACAACAGCAGCAAGAATTCTCATCGCAAAGTGTTGGAAGACACAAGATTTACCCACACTGGAGGAATGGCAGACGCAGTTGATGGACTATATGGAACTGGCGGAAATGACTGGCAGAATCCGAGACTTGGGAGAAGAAAAAATGGAAGAGGACTGGAAAAAATTTAAGGACTATTTACAAAAATATTATAAGCTGTATGAATGTTAAGAAAATGCACTTTTTAGGAAATATTAGCCCCAGCAATGGTAATTAGGTGAAATCAAAATTAAGGCACAAGAAAAGAGAGGTGAAATTAAGAAAAATCTTTATTGCATTACGTTTTAATCACAATATATAAGATCATGGTCACAATAACTTTGACTTTGGTAACATGAAATTGAAAGATACAATAACGAACTGAAAGATACAATAAGTAATGAAATAAGATAACAAATAGCTGAAGACTTTGTATTATGAACATTGGGTTATAAATATATTGAAATGGGTAACATGACAAAATGAAAGATACAATAAGTGATGAAATAAGATAACAAAATGCTGAAATTGGTATTATAAATAATGCAGATTCGGGAAGATGTGGGGAAGTCCGAAAGACTCTGTAAAAGAAATATGATTTATGAAACTTTTGTATTCTATTCTTTGTTCTTTTTTATTTTGTAAAATTAATAAAAATATTAAAAAAAAAAAAAAGGAATGCTGGGTAAAAAACCCAATACAGTGGTACCTTGGGTTACATACGCTTCAGGTTACATATGCTTCAGGTTACAGACTCCACTAACCCAGAAATAGTGCTTCAGGTTAAGAACTTTGCTTTAGGATGAGAACAGAAATCGTGCTCCAGTGGCGCAGCAGCAGCAGGAGGCCCCATTAGCTAAAGTGGTGCTTCAGGTTAAGAACAGTTTCAGGTTAAGAACGGACCTCCGGAACGAATTAAGTACTTAACCCGAGGTACCACTGTAGGTTTCCTTGGGGAGAAGTGAGGTTACAGTGAACCAGGCAGAGGGCCTTCTCAGTGGTGGCGCCTGCCCTGTGGAATGCTCTCCCATCAGATGTCAAGGAGATAAACAACTATCTGACTTTTAGAAGACATCTGAAGGCAGCCCTGTTTAGGGAAGTGTTGAATGTTTAATAGAATATTGTATTTTAATATTTTGTTGGAAGCCACCGAGAGTGGCTGAGGCAACCCAGCCAGGTGGGCGGGGTACAAATAAATAAATAAATAACTAAATAATAAATAAATAAATAAATAAATAATTTTTAGCGGAAATGACTAACTAGCAAAGGTGATTAAGATGGCAGCCTGTTGTCGCTCAAATCCGACGAGTGCTGGGAGTGAGACAGGGCAGAGGTGCAACTTTCATCCAACAACCTTTGAGAACTTTTCTTTGGTGAGCTGTAGTTACCTTTTGTAACATGTCTTGCGGTTTTTGCACACTCCAATCTTAAACATCTTCTTGGGACAGAAGGAATAGAGGCATTCTGCACGAGCAGCCCGGCATTGTAGATTATTATGCACTATGTACCTTGCATATCCTGCATAAACGGAGGGAGGGGGGAATATCACTGTCTACTTCGGAGAGTAAAGCAAATTCAGAAGAGGAGAAAAGGGAGACACAAGTTCACCGGCTTTAGAAGGGGAGGTAAGGAATCCCGTGCCCCTCTGAGTGTTGTGGCAGTCCCATTACCCCACAACCATTGGCCCCAGATGTTCCTCATGGTCCCCAACCTCCCACTTTACAATCAGTTCATCATAAATGGGACAATCCAGAACATCTTCATAGTACAGGCTGCTTCCTTCATGGTTCCAGCCAGCCACGCTCTCATTCAGGATAACTTCATTCCAATCTCCCTCTTCCCAGTTTTACACACACACACACACACACACACACACACACACACACTGCCGGATTTACGTATAAGCTAAATAAGATATAGCTTAGGGCACCACTCTCTTAGGGCCCCCCCAAAAAAAAACATTAAAGGAAAAAGACCTGGATGTACATTTCCAAAATATAAGATTAAAAAAGAAATAAAATAAAACCTACATACAGCAACAGTGTTTTGTGTTGTGTAGGCTCCTAGGATGTAAGTCATGGGCCCCGCCTGCTAGCCTGCTCCCTAAAATACCACTGGTTTGCTCCTTTCTATATATAGGGTGCCTACATTCTGCATGGACTGGTTGCATGTGCAAATGGCTTTAGAGACCTATTAGGTCCATAAATTACCATATAACATTTATTCAACACAAAAAACAGCCGCAATTTGTTGTTGACAAAGGGCAGCTGGATATATAAAGGGCCCTATTACTTTCAGTAGCTTAGAGACTCATCAAACCTAAAAATGGCCCTACACACACACACACACACACACACACACACACACACCCCAACCACACCAGTCAGCCTCATTAGACGGTGGGTTTATTTTTGGGTGGCGGCGGGAGGTTCCCTGAAGTTTGGCAAACGTTACGTTGCCCCCAAGCCTTGCTGATATGTTACTTGTATGCATGGATGGTGCTGTTTTGGCCAAAGCACCAGGATTTGGACAATTTCAAGGATGGGCTGGATGAGGACAGTGGCGGAGGAACCCTCTCTGGCACTCGGGACGAGGCAAACAGCTCGGCTGCACATGTGCAGCATCCGTACGGACTGTGCACGTTCTCTCCATCCCTTACCTGAGGCAGCCGGGAGCAGTAAACACAGGGCAGCCAAGCACAGGGGAAGGATCTTCATGGCTGCGTTAGGATGGGTTGAAGCAGCGAAGCTCAATGCACGACTAGAAACCAGAAGGTTGCCAGAGGACGGCTGGGCTTTCTGCAGTTGTAAGCTCCTGGAGAAGTTGCCTCTGAGCACTCCTTTGCAACGTCCAGCAAGTCGTACCATGCTTTGAAGGAAGGTGGGGCTGTTGTTCTAACTGGAAGCACAATAGGTAAAGGTAAAGGTACCCCTGCCCGTACGGGCCAGTCTTGACAGACTCTGGGGTTGTGCGCCCATCTCACTCAAGAGGCCGGGGGCCAGCGCTGTCCGGAGACACTTCCGGGTCACGTGGCCAGTGTGACAAAGCTGCATCTGGCGAGCCAGCGCAGCACACGGAAACGCCGTTTACCTTCCCGCCAGTAAGCGGTCCCTATTTATCTACTTGCACCCTGGGGTGCTTTTGAACTGCTAGGTTGGCAGGCGCTGGGACCGAGCAACGGGAGCGCACCCCGCTGCGGGGATTCAAACCGCCGACCTTTCGATCGGCAAGCCCTAGGTGCTGAGGCTTTTACCCACAGCGCCACCCGCGTCCCATAAGCACAATATCCTCCCCAAAATGAGATGTAGGGATAAGAGGTTTAGGCCTGTGGTGAGACCAGGAGGATGTGAAGCCAGGAAAAAGCTGAGTTAATGAGTGCATTCTGGTAGATTCATGGATGATTTGTAATCAGTAGATAAGGACCTCTGACTCTCAGTTGTTCCACAGGGCAGCAAGACGTCACCATTTCCCCTGCTCTACTGCTTCTTAGAGTCTAAATGTCATGCGTTCGATAAAGAAGGTAAGCTTTTACAGATTTATGATTAAATACAATAAACTCTGCTTATAGAGATGGGAGACACAGAGGCATACCAACAAACGAACGTGTTTGCATTAGGGGATGTCCTGAAGTATAGGACCTTATGCATTATATCCTGCGCTGCCCCTTATATAATGAAGCAAGAGAAAGATTTTTAGCACCTATAATGACAAGGTCCCCTGGCCAGAACCCCTCTGACATGAATTTATATTGCAGACAGACATAGGTATGTGACCTGGCGTGTAGCACTCTTTGCAAATGCTGCTAGGAAAATTAGAGCAAATTATATAGCCAAGGTAACCACCAAATGTAAAGGAGATGAATTTATCTGACCCTATCTACATCAAGCTATATTCTATCTTTATCACTAAACTCCAAATATAATTGCACATTGTATTAATTAACATTATTTTTTAATATATTAGTGGCCATGTGATAATTTTAGCTTATAAATTTTATTGTTTAATGTCTTAACTTGTATATTAAGGTACTTTTATAGCTCTTTTTAGAGTAGGTAATGTTTTGATGATATAAATGTTTTAACAAAATAAAAAAATTCCTTCCAGTAGCACCTTAAAGACCAACTAAGTTAGTTCTAGGTATGAGCTTTCGTGTGCATGCACACTTCTTCAGATACACTGAAACAGAAGTCACCAGACCCTTCTATATAGTGAGAAGGTGGGGAGGGGTATTACTCAGAAGGGTGGTGGGAATGGGTGATTGGCAGATAGCTGTGATGAGCCTGTTGACGACTCTTAACGACTGCAATAGGTCTTACAGGAAAAAGCAAGGGGTGAGAAGGTGAAAAATGGCTTTGTCAACATGATTCTTATCTCATTATACATGAGCTTTATACGAGCTTTTTTGGCTCGTAACAGTTCCCTTTTGTGCATAAAAGACACATAGAACAGTTGCTGCTTGGCTGTGGGAGACCATATAAGAATGATATTGAGGAACTTGGAAGTAGCAAAATTATGGAAGTCTGACAGCTGGGAGTCTGGCTATGCCAGTTTACCAAGGACAACTTGCCCTCATACAGGCTTGTTAGCTAGATGAACATTAATCGCAGACTACAATTCTCCTTTCTTTAGTACGTAGGTGTGGCATTCGCTGTAATTCGCTCTACACGGGGCTGCCCTTGAAGCTGTCCCAGAAACTCCAGCAGGTGCACAATGCTGCAGCGAGGCTCCTCACGGGGTCTCTGCCATGGGAGCATATTCACCCAGTGCTCTACCAGTTGCACTGGCTCTCGGTGGAGTACAGGGTCAGATTTAAGGTGCTGGTCTTGACCTTTAAAGCCCTTAGGCTTAGGGCCCTCGTATTTACGCGACTGCCTCTCCTGGTATGCCCTGCAGAGGACCTTAAGGTCCATAAATAGCAACACCCTAGAGGTCCTGGGCCCTAAGGAAGACAGATTAGCCTCAACCAGAGCCAGGGCCTTTTCAACTGGTCTGGTGGAACGCTCTGTCTCATTGAAGGAAGGTGAGGACAGGTGACCTCACCTAGGCCCGAAGTCACCCCCCACCAAAGCAGGCTCAAAGCTTCTCAGAGCTTTTCAAAATCATTTTCTCAGCAGCTAAGCATCAGAAACATTCCACTCTGCTGTAACAAAGGTAGAGAACAGTCCATTGTTTCTCAGGCCTTTCTCATGCCTTCTGGCCTTGCTAAAGAACCACATTGCAACTTACTTTCTGTCCGGGAGCCATGCCAGAACAAGAGATTGAAACATATCTGAACACTCTGAAACCCCTTTCCTGGGAAGGGTGCCAAGAGTCCCAAGACAGCTTTCTGTTCATGCTCAGAGGACTCCTGAGGGAGGAGAAAGGAGGAGGGAACTGGAAAGGGGTATATGCTTGTGCACATGACTGTGAATTTCGTGCATGCTTTTTGTGACTTATCACACTTGCTCCTTCTACCAGTTCATGGATGGTAGAAATAAAAGCCTTTTCTCCGAAACTATTCCTTGAGGGTCTGTTGACTCCCACTTCCCTTTCCCAGGCGCAATATTTTTCCCACCCGAGGGCAAAGCCTCATAAGGCTACATCATGAGACCAGGGCCCTGCAAGATCTGATTTCTTTCCGCAGGGCCTGTAAGTCAGAGTTGTTCCACCTGGCCTTTGGCTTAGAATCAGTTTGATTCCCTCCCCCCTCCTTCTTTTTCCTTTCTCCTCCTGTGAAGACGCTGCATCCTAATGTTTTAATGTTGTATTGTAATCTTGTTTTTTAAGTTGTATTTTAATCAACTTGTTTTTATTATTGGTTGTTAGCCGCCCTGAGCCCAGTCTTGGCTGTGGAGGGCGGGGTATAAATAAAATTTATTATTATTATTATTCGTACGCAGCCCCCGGTCGTCTCACAGACTATTGACCCGTACACTGCCACCAACCAGGTCCTCCCCGGGAAATCACTTAGTCTCAGTCAGGTTCTTAAGTTTAAAAAGAAGAGTGTAGTTTATTGCAAGCACAAATAAACTTTAACTGCATTCCAAACGTTGCTACTCTTTACTTTCTTAGTCTTATTTTATTCTCTCTTTCTCTTCTACCTCCCCTCACACAAGAACCAACCGCACTGTCTCTCTATTTCCAACTGCCTGCCAACTGCTTTTCCAACTGCCTTTCCCAACCAATCAACCCACTAAAACCAACTACCCACCCCAAACCTCGGGCTAAGCCCTTTTATAAACAGGTAGGCTCCGCCTCTGGCTTTTCTATTGGTCTACCTATTAACTCTTTCTCTCCCCCTGTACAGACATTTCCAAACGAACGGGCAAACGCCACAGTAGGCTTCAAAACTTTAGAAGCGAGGGGCCCTAGAAGAGCTGGACACATCTCAAGTTGCAGGCTGGACATCCAGACAGTTGTATCCAATGGGTGTTTTGCCAGCTACCGTCTGCTGATGTCTGCAGCTTTTTGGTTGGATTTTATACGAATTCTTTGTCTGTATACCCTATAAAAGGTCCGGGGGGGTAACACCCCCCCTCTGTTCAGCCTTTGTGGAAATGACCACGCTGAACCTATTTACTGCAGTAAATAAACTTTTGGACTCTTTTTTCAACCCAACAAAAGAGTAGTTAATGGTACTAGTGAGACAGAAGATTTGCCCTGCAACACTGGGAGGAAGAGGGTCCTTTTTCTTTCAGTTTACCTCGCCTGTCACCCCTGCAAAACCCAGGTCCAGTGAGGCCATGGGCAGAGATTAAAGATGATACTCACTGAAATGCAAACCCTATAGGCCAAAGCAAGAAAAAGCAAATATGAACTTTATAATAGCCATTTTCCACCAAGAATGGCAGTAGGCTGATGGTAGGAAAACAACAGCAACAAACAAGGACCCTTTGCCAATATTTCACTGAGGTTGCCTCCAGATTGTCACCACTATTGTGCATAAGGGATTCAAGCGCATACAGGAAAGTTAGGTTTGCATGTTTAAAGTGGGTTTAAACGATCTGTTGCCCTAGTGCAACATATTCACTACAAGAGAAACCCAGACTTTTTGCAGTTAGGAAAGTAATGGGGAAATGCACAAAAAATGGGATTAATGGGGAAACATATATTCTTCATACAAGCAAATCTGAACAAATGCAGGGCGAATGTGCATTGTAGTGTAACCTCCTCATGAACAAATTGAAACTAATGCTCAATAAAGGCCAGATATTAGGCCCCTCCAGAAATCCTTCTTATTGTGCAGGTGAAGCAGATAAAAGTACAAATTGTTGGAATTCTGCCTCGGTCAGAGGAATGTGCCTTCTTCTCCAGGCACCGGCTGAATTCCTTTAGACCTCCCGCTGTGACTCCCGGCAGGTAAACAAAACGAGGTCTGTATCGGCGATTTTTCCCAGACTGTGAGAAAAACACACCACCGCTTCTTCCTCCTCCCTGCATATCCCCAGGGAGGGGAATCAGACAGACAGAAGTGTATTTACATGCCTTTATTTCTGTCTTTAGCAGCCATACAGATAAAGATGTCTGCACTCTTCGAACAACAGAGAAACTCCAAAACTTCACCCATGCACATCCTGTACAGGTCATATGACACACACTGAGCTCACATCCGGTGCTCAATACAGAGAATGGACTGCCCCTTTCTTGCCATGGTAACAGTCATAAACATCCTGTCTGGCTTTCCAGCCAGCAGCAGCTGGCTTAGCTGCTTCTTGCTTCCGCATTGCTTCTTTATAGTAACATACTCCCCCTAAAGAATCAATGCGTGCAGCGTGCAATGCTTGATCCAGAGAAGAAAACAAACAGTTATATGTATAACATTCCCCTGTTGTTTGAGTTCCACCCTTGGAACTACCCGCCACTGGTTTTACCAATGTACCTCTCTGGTTGTGTGACTTCCAAGGAATGAGTGCTTCTGCATTACCTTGGTTAGCAACTCTCTGTTGTGCCTTTGTCTCTGACTCAGACACAGCTTCAATTTGACCTTGGTCGTTTACAACAGCAACACATGCAATAGCTAGGTTGGCAAACTCTTTTGAATACCTCTTGGGTGGTACACCCTTCGTTGCTCTCTCAGACCTACGTAAGAGGTGCTGCTCTTCTTTGCTTTCTGGTTCAGCCTTTGGACTCTTTGGAGAACCAGTACCAATTGTAAACAGTGGTTCGTCCTCCTCCTCTGAGGGTCTAGTCATTATGTGAGATTTCCTCTCAATGACTGTGACAACTGAGCTGTCTGAGCTATCGCTGTCATCA
Organism: Podarcis erhardii; assembly: GCF_964252035.2. NCBI lineage: Eukaryota > Metazoa > Chordata > Lepidosauria > Squamata > Lacertidae > Podarcis > Podarcis erhardii. Next base: position 119,023,292 of record NC_138507.1, on the reverse strand, counting down.
TCTGTACTACTGAATTCAATAAAATCAACATCATTATCATCATCAGAATCATCATCTCCTGTGGGAAATGTGTGAGCAATCACTCTCTCCTGTTCAGGAGCACTCTCTAGAAATTTTGTGAGAATCACCTGACCAGATTCAGACAAAATTACTCTGTAGAGACTCTTTTCATAACCCACAAAAATGCCTCTGGCATTCTTTACTCCACCCGGAGCTTCTGTCCTCACATGAGACCCAAAAACCTTGAAATGGGCAACAGAAGGTTTTCTATGGAACAGTTTCTCAAAAGGAGAACTTTCCAACTCTTTTGAAAACTTTCTCACCCACGTATAACAAAACGACGTTAGCGACTCAGCCCAGTACTCATGTGGCAGATGTGAACTAAGCAATTGCGCTTCCATTCCCTTTTGCAATTCTTTGTTCACCCTAACACAGGCACATCTCTTCCATGCTTCTTCGGAAGCTGCAATTTTGTGTCTTATCCCTTTCTTCTTCAGGAACCTCTGGAAATCCTGTAAGAGAAAAATTGGCTTCTCATCTGTGCAAAGACAATCTATGTCAGCATCATGCATATTTTTAACCTTGTCACAAAACTCTTTAAACCTTTCTAAGGCGTCTTTTGGTCTCTCCAAAAGATAAATCCAGACAAAACCTGTGAAAGAATCAACACATATTAGGTAATACTTTGCATTGCCTCTAGATGGTGCTAGAGGACCAATCACATCAGCATACACCCGCTGAAATGCCCTGTCGACCCTCGAGGTGACCTGCTTGGCGTTCTTCTTGGTTACACCTGCAAAAGAGATCATGTTAGAATCACAATTCATTTAATCACTTTGATCAAAAGTCAACAAATACAGTCCATCTTTCTCTTTGGCAGAAAGATACAACTCTCCATCTTTGTAGATCTCGCAGCATTCATCATCATAGGACAGTTTTAGTCCCTTCTTGGCAATCTGCGAAATGCTGAGCAGATTGTACTTCAACCCTGGAACCAAATAAACATTGTTTATAGTCAAGTTCAGACTTTCAAGATACACAGTTCCAATTCCGGTGGCTTCTAGCTCTTGACCGTTGGCTTGTTGTACAACGAAGCTTTGCTTCTTAAACGACGAAAATAGCTCTCTGTGATGGGTCATGTGAACCGTCGCTCCCGTGTCAATGACAAAAGCGTTCTCCACTTCTGGTGTGCCTTTTAGGGACATCAAAGCCTTTGCAGGCTTCGCCTGTGACTTGGCATGACTTCTGCCTGACGCCTCAGACTTCGTGGAGCTTCCCTTGGCACCTTTGTTCTGACGTGGCTTCTTGCAGTTCCGCTGAAGATGCCCAGTCTGTCCACAATTGAAACATCGGACAACGTTCAAAGCTACAGCATTTTCTCCAGTAGCAGTAGCAGTGGGGGTGTCAGAACTCCGTTCTTGTCTCCCCCTGTCCTTGACCTCCAGGGCAGCAAGTCTGTCATGTTCATTAAGCACAACTGCATAGACCCTCTCCGAAGTTAACCGAGCAGCCGGTAGCGAACCAAGCTGACTGGCAACGGATTTGTAAGTCCGATTCAGGCTGTTTATCACCATGAAGCAAAACACTTCCTCATCCAGACGGAAATTGCGTTCCACCATCTGTTGGCGCAGATATTTCATTTCCGTCAGGTGCGCTTGAACATCTCCATCAGGCGCAAGCCTCAGGTTGGTCAGCTTTTCAAAATACAGCAACGCTGAAGAACCTGCATCTCTCTGATGTGTCCTTCTCAGCGTGTCCCAAACATCTTTCGCGTGCTCTAAATCTTGTATATGGATAAGCTGAGAGTCTGACACACACAGAATTATAGCCGTTCTGGCCTTCACATTCTGTGACTCCCAAGCACGCGTTGGTGCTGCAGGGATGGGGTTCTCAATCACCCCAAACACTCTCTGATTCTGCAGCAGGGCCTTCATCTTAATAGACCAAGATGCATAATTGTCATTGGTCAGGAGGGGTGGAGAAGGCAAACCTCTCCCCTTCTTGGCATCCATTTTGAGTCCTTTGCCTTAATTTTCAAACACAAGCCTCTAAAATCCAATAGCTGGCTTGTTTACACTCTTGGGCACCTGGCAGCTCTGACACAGGCTGCGTTGGAATGTTTCTTCCAAGGGTTCGTGAGAGCCTAGTCAAAACATAGGTTGTTTTTGCCTCTCTGAGGCATAGCCTGACTGTCCAGCCCTCTCGAGTAACTGGCCGGTGTTGCTTAGCAACAGTGCATTCCTTTCCTTGGACAGGAAACCACAAGAATTTCTGGAATGCAGGTCTCTTTCACTTGGAGCTGTTTTTCCAAAACGCTGCTCCCGTGAAGCAGAGAATGAATCAATCTGCATTCACATTTCTAAGCCCGAAAATCTCATACCTTGGGCTCATACCGTGGCTTGGCTGTCAGCTTCTTCTGGTCAGCTTCTGGCTGCAGAGAAACAGCCCCTCACTTCAGGCTTCCATGGAGCGATGAAAACAGCAGCTCTGCTACTATTTTTGCAGACTTCCATGGATCGAAGGAACCAGCAGCTCTGCTACCACTGTTGGAATTCTGCCTCGGTCAGAGGAATGTGCCTTCTTCTCCAGGCACCGGCTGAATTCCTTTAGACCTTCCGCTGCGACTCCCGGCAGGTAAACAAAACGAGGTCTGTATCGGCGATTTTTCCCAGACTGTGAGAAAAACACACCACCGCTTCTTCCTCCTCCCTGCATATCCCCAGGGAGGGGAATCAGACAGACAGAAGTGTATTTACATGCCTTTATTTCTGTCTTTAGCAGCCATACAGATAAAGATGTCTGCACGCTTCGAACAACAGAGAAACTCCAAAACTCCACCCATGCACATCCTGTACAGGTCATATGACACACACTGAGCTCACATCCGGTGCTCAATACGGAGAATGGACTGCCCCTTTCTTGCCATGGTAACAGTCACAAACATCCTGTCTGGCTTTCCAGCCAGCAGCAGCTGGCTTAGCTGCTTCTTGCTTCCGCATTGCTTCTTTATAGTAACACAAATTTGTTTGAAGGCACTGGAAGCATTCAGCATCCGTTTTACATCTATACCACAGAGTTGCCAGCCTCTGGTATTTTGAAAATGTAACAAGGGAAAAGGCCTTCACAAATCTACTTGGAAGCACAGCAGGAGTGAGTGAGCAGGGCACTGAACAACACAGCTCATGTCAGACTTGCGTTCGACCAAGCTACTCCTCCAGCTGAGTCCTCCAACGTGATTAACGACCTGAGCCTTTGATGAGGCTCCAGGCACATTCCCTCATTACGTAGAGTATACAGCAGCAGCAGATGAGATGTGAGCTAGATGCTAGGAGTTTTATTTCTAACTACACAGACATAAAAGAAACACACACCCTCTCTCTGTGAAAGCAGAGAGGCAACTGGAACAAAGAAACCAGGAAACCAGTAATATCAACATCCGTCTCTCGTGAGACTTCCAACAGCCTGGAGTCTCTGGAATATAAACAGAGCCTTGGGAATGATGTAAAGCCATTGCCACAGCATCCTCCGTGGATCTCTTTGCCTTGTACGCAAACTGGTAAGGGTCAAGTCCTACTGGCAGACAAGATATGATATGGTTCCTTACCCACTTTTGCTTTCCTGATACCCCTCTTCAAGTTCACTCTTTCTATACCATATGGTACCCGGTCCCCAGTTCTAAAAGCAGAGTTTCTGGCCTTCAAGAATCTCCTAACCTCTCCCGTCATCCAGGGCTTCCTATTCGGATATAACTTAAAATACTTTTCCCTGGTGCATTTCCTGTGCCGAATCTAATATAATCCAGGACCGTTGATGTAGAAGTTTCTAGATCTTGATGGTCAAACATATTCCAATCGGTCTCCTGGAAACAGTCCTGCAACTGCTGAGAGGCTCCCTTAGGCCACAGAGTAACCATCCGTGTTTATAGCTAGCCTTGTTTCCTGAGGGGTGTGTACACTGGTGTCAGAAGCAGGGACACATAAATCACTGAGGTGCGCCTCATATTCCCGGCTGATGTTCGTATACACCTTGTCAAGACTATTTTCTCCCCTTATTGCACACTCAATGTGTTGATGGGATTTTGGGAGTACTGCCCTCACATCTGTGTGAGTGAAGTCCCCCACAATAATCCGCACTGCCTCAGGGTATCCGCTCAATTTAGCATTGATGTTTACATGCATACTACTTATGCATTTAATTATGGGGTATCAGAGTTTTTAGGGGGCTGACCAGGTGGGATAGCAGTCTTGTTGGTTTTTGAATGTCTGATGTACATTTTTTCAATTTTGTTATTCTGTTTGGGACAATGACAATAAAGATTATCGTACTGTATTGAGACTCATCTGGAAAGTGCCATATCATGTTCCTTTCCCCACTTGCCAGGAGTCTGAGCTCCATTTGGGGTTCCTCCTTCCGCACCCCAAGGTTCCCCCAAAGCCTTGGGGAAGGAAACTGAGGCAGGCTCTACTTGCTCCCCAGGGCCCTGCAGGGGATTCAGGGTGGGGGCCCTGTGTCTTCCTCTGGCCATGGCACCCCCAGGAAGCCTTGGAAGAAAGGCAGGAGACCCTCAGCAGAGAACAGCCAAGTCCAGATCTTCTCCGCAATGGCTTCCTCTTCTGAGAGCCCCCTCTCTTTCTTGTCTGGGCTGGACTGGGAGGACCCCAGTTCAGCCAGTTCCCTAGAGCCCCCCCCCCACTGCCTCCTGAGACCCACAGGGATCAGGAGTGGGAGCGGCTTCTCCTGTTCAACTACTGCCTGAGGGGAAGGAACAGATGTCTTGGCCCATTTGGGGGGCAAGTGAGGACCATCCAGAAAGGGCTCCTGGGACCCCGAGGGGCCAGAAGGGGAGTCTCCAGCCTCGTCTAGGCAAGAGCCCCCTTTCCCCTAGGCCTGCAGGTGGAGCCCTTCTTCTAGCGCTGACTCTTGGGGTGACCAAGGATGCTGCTCCGGGGGTCAAACTCCCCTCAGGGAACCCTCCACCTTTGAGGGGGATGAAGCCCTTAGTACTACTACTACTACTGTTATTCTCCTCCTTCTTGGGCCTCCGAGACAGAGAGGGGCTTTCCCTCCTGGCCCCCTTTGTAGAACCTGGCGGATCCCCCAAGGCCGCTTGCCTGGTGTCTCCCAACAGAGAGGCCTCCTCCGTGGGGCCAACATGGCGAGGAGAGAGGCTCCCCTGCGGAGGCCAAGCCATCATGGCAGGAAGGCGGCTGAGGACCAAAGGTGCCGCCCTCCTTGATCCAGGAGGAGAGACCCCGAGAGCGTGGGACCCCCGAGGCCCACAGGGGAGCCAATGGCGTCTGTGGGAGCGGCTGGGGCCTCCGGAACAAACAAAATGGCGTTCCCGCCTATTTTTGGAAAAGGCCGGGAAACGCCTTCTCCTGGCCCTGCCGCCTCCGTGGGCTCCTAAACGGCCTCCCTGGACCTGGGGGGGGGGGGGAAATCCAGCTGCCCCCAAACAATGAGGGGAACGAAGAACAGGAAGAGAAGGAAGGAGAAATGAAGGATAAGCTGGGAGGGTGTTATGTACTCAGTCGAATAGGATCCAAAAGGCAGCAGTCTGATTGGTCCTAGAACAATAGGATTCAGAATGCAGCAGTCTGATTGGTCCTAGAACAATGTAGCAGTATGATTGGTTGGCAGGAACCACCCAATCATGCTCCAGATAGAAGTGAACCTGATTGGCTTACAGTAGAATTCCGGAATTAGCCAATCATGTGCAGCCCATTGTGTAAATAATGTATATAAAGCAGATACTTTGAGGGGACTTTCATTCATTCCTCCTCTCCACTATGAGCTGAATAAAGAGCATGAAATCACTTTGCGACTCTGAGTATATTTCAGAGGGGGAGCAGCCATGAGGGAAACTCAGGGGGGAAACTCCCTCAGGAAACCAGCGAAGGAGAGGAGGAGGCCCAGGGGAATCTGAAAGGGGATTGGCCAGCTGTCCAATGGAGAGGCTTCTGATTGGTCCAGCCCTGCTCTGGGGTGGGAAATGGGGTCTCCTGCCTCCATGTGGTTCTGGGAGCCCAGTAGAAACTGGTTTTCTGGCAGGAAACGCAGGGAAAGGATGGCTGGGGTCCCTCTTTTTCTTTGAACTGGGAAGAGTCCCAGAGGGAGGGGCCACACCCCTGAGCAACATGCGCCCCCCACTTGCCCCCCCCCCCGGGTCGCAGGTGTGTTTCATTCCTCGCCTGGGACACTTCCTCCGCCGTCTCTTTTCCTGGGGTGAAAAGCGGCTGCAGCAGAAAAAGACACTTGAGCGCGGGGAATATTTTTTGGGGGGAGGGGTCTCCCGGCTGGGAAGCCCCCCATCCTCCCCCCGATGAGCAGGAGGGTGTTTTTTGGAGGGGTGTCTTGAGGGAGCCATTACTGAGCCCAAGGCACCTCCCGCCACTAGGCAGCCCTTCGCCTCTTCTCCCTCCCAGCCTTTCCTTGGGATCCAGGAGCCTCTATGTTGGGGGAGAGCCAATGGACGCACCCCCCCAGTCTCCCTTGCAGTTAGTCGGCTTGGATGTGGGCTCTTTGGGGCAGAGTCCTTGACCCAGAGGGAGAAAGAGGGAGGGAAGGTGGGCAGCCGCTAGAGCGCAGGCGCAGAAGCAGGAAAACTGAAGGCAGGGAGAGGGAGGGGCGCGCTAGGCTTTGTAAGGGTTAAATGGAGCAGAGCTGGCTTCCTAGAGAGGACGGGAAGTGACAGGGGAGGGGGCAAGGTCCTCCAGAGCAGAAGCCCCTCCCTCCCCGTCCCTTCCTGCTTTCTTCCCTCTCCTTTGCAAAAGCTTCCTTGGTGCCCCTCCTGGAATCCGGTGAGTCACCTCTCTCTTCCCCCTGATTTTGCAGTGGGGAGAAGGGGGTCCCAGGGGTGCAGGGAGGGGGCATGGGGGTCCCTGTTCAGATCATGCATGGTGGGGAGAGACCCCCAAGTCAGGGAGCAGAGGGTCCTCCCTTGTCCTCTGCCAAGCCAGGGAGGGGCCACTTGCTGCCCTGTTCTTCCCTGGGATCCAGATTCTGCCTTCCTTTTGGGGGAGGGGACTTTGGGTCAGGAAAATAAACCCCCTTCAGATGGAGGGAAAAGTCACATATGTGAACAGAGGCTGCAGCCAGACGGGAGACAACAAGAAGAAAGGAGACAACAAGATAATCCACACAATGGAGAACCCATATAAATATTCAGAGTGAAGAGAGAACTTGAGTCAGAGCTCCCAGAACTAACGGGGGGAAGAATTAGTGCTTGAAATGTGGAAAGCTTCCTTCGCAGCTCCACCCACAATTCCCATGAGATACTTCATACAGGGGAGTGTTTGGAAAAAGCTTCATACAGGTCAGAAACCATATCAGTGCTTGGAATGTAGAAAGAGCTTCATTCAGTTGGTGAATCTAATTTTCCATGAAATATTTCCTGCAGGGGACTGTTTAGAATGTGGAAAAAGTTTCACCTAGGAAACCAGTCTCAATTTCCATTAAATAAAACACAGCAGGGATAATGATAGAATTTTAGAAAATGGTATAAGGCATATGGTATAACTGGTTTTAGGAAACTTCATGAAGAATTAAGGGGAAAGATAGCATTGACCTGGAGTAGTTACAAAATCTATGGTCTCTCCCCGAGTGCCATGGACCCTCCTCCAAAAAGAGCTTTTTTTGTTGGAATTATTTCAGAAGCCATAAAATTCCAACTCTCCTTCCATAATTTTCCCCATGATGTTAATTGAATAGGTTTACCTAAATCCATATCCCATTTGATCATTACCGCCTTTACCTGTTCATTCACATCCCCCCACTCCGATAAGGTTCCATACATTTTAGAAACTACTTTTGTTTTATTTTGTTTTGTAATAATTCTTTATCCAATACTGAAATTGCAAAACCCTTTTTCTTGTCAGCTTTGAAGACCTCATTTATTTGGTGATACTGGACCCAGCCTGTTAGGTGGTGTTTATTTCCACCCTCAGTTTGGTCAGACTCATGCTGGTAGCTTCGAGAACACTGTCCCACCATCTCGTCCTCTGTCGCCCCTTCTCCTTGGGCCCTCCATCTTTCCCAACATCAGGGTCTTCTCCAGGGAGTCTTCTCCTGAGGTGGCCAAAGTACAGTATTGGAGCCTCAGCTTCAGGAGCTGTCCTTCAAGTGAGCACTCAGGGCTGATTTCCTTCAGAATGGAGAGGTTTGATCTTGCAGTCCATGGGACTCTCAAGAGTCACATCCAGCACCAGAATTCAAAAGCATCAATTCTTCGACGATCAGCCTTCTTTATGGTCCAGCTCTCACTTACATACATCACTACTGGGAAAACCATAGCTTTAACTATACGGACCTTTGATGGCAAGGTGATGTCTCTGCTTTTTAAGATGCTGTCTAGGTTTGTCATTGCTTTTCTCCCAAGAAGCAGACGTCTTTTAATTTCGTGACTGCTGTCACCATCTGCAGTGATCAGGGAGCCCAAGAAAGTAAATTGTCTCACTGCCTCCATTTCTTCCCCTTCTATTCGCCAGGAGGTGATGGGCCCAGTGGCCATGATCTTCCTTTTTTTGATGTTGAGCTTCAGACCATATTTTGCACTCTCCTCTTTCACCCTCATTAAAAGGTTCTTTAATTCCTCCTCACTTTCTGCCATCAAGGTTGTGATATTTCTTCCGGCAATCTTAATTCTGGCTTGGGATTCATCCCGCCCAGCCTTTCGCATGATGAATTCTGCATATAAGTTAAATAAACAGGGAGACAATATACAGCCTTGTCGTACTCCTTTCCCAATTTTAAACTAATCAATACTTCCATATCCAGTTCTAACTGTAGCTTCTTGTCCCACATAGAGATTTCTCAGGGGACAGATGAGATGATCAGGCACTCCCATCTCTTTAAGAACTTGCCATAGTTTGCTGTGGTTGACACAATCAAATGCTTTTGCGAAGTCAATGAAGCAGAAGTAGATGTTTTTCTGGAACTCTCTAGCTTTCTCCATAATCCAGCGCATGTTTGCAATTTGGTCTCTGGTTCCTCTGCCCCTTCAAAATCCGGCTTGCACTTCTGGGAGTTTTCAGTCCACATACTGCTCAAGCCTGCCTTGTAGAATTTTAAGCATAACCTTGCTAGCGTGCGAAATGAGCGCAATTGTGCAGTAGTTGGAGCATTCTTTGGCACTGCCCTTCTTTGGGATTGGGATGTAGACTGATTTTCTCCAATCCTCAGGCCACTGCTGAGTTTTCCAAACTTGCTGGCATATTGAGTGTAGCACCTTAACAGCATCATCTTTTAAAAGTTTAAATAGTTCAGGTGGAATACCATCACTTCCACTGGCCTTGTTATTTGCAGTGCTTTCTAAGGCCCATTTGACTTCATTCTCCAGGAAGTCTGGCTCAAGGTCAGCAACCACACTACCTGGGGTGTATGAGACTTCTTTCTGGTATTATTCCTCTGTGTATTCTTGCCACCTCTTCTTGATGTCTACTGCTTCTGTTAGGTCCTTTCACTTTTGTCCTTTATTATGGTAATCTTTGTACAATCTTTCATATCTCCAATTTTATTGAACAGATCTTGCTTTTTCCCATTCTATTGTTTTCCTCTATTTCTTTTCATTGCTTGTTTAATAAGGCCTTCTTGTCTCCTTGCTATTCTTTGGAAATCTGTATTCAATTTCTTGTAGGTCTGCCTTGGATTCCGGTCCCGGGCCCTAAGGAAGTTAGATTAGCTTCAACCAGAGCCAGGGCCTTTTGAACACTGGCTCCGACCTGGTGGCACGCTCTGCCTCATGAGACCAGGGCCCTGCGGGATCTGATTCCTTTCCGCAGGGCCTGTAAGACAGAGTTGATCCACCTGGCCTTTGGCTTAGAATCAGTTTGATTCCCTCCCCCTTTCTCTTTCCTTTCTCCTCCTATGAAGAGACTGCATCCTAATGTTTTAATGTATCTGAATCTTTTAAATTGTATTTTAATCAACTTTTTATTATTGGTTGTTAGCCTCCCTGAGCCCGGTCTTGGCTGGGGAGGGAGGTATAAATAAAATTTTATTACTATTATTATTATATGTTAACGTCACAGGAAGATATGAACGGTTGACCTGGTCAGGTTGTCTCCTGCATCGCTCCCCACAATTTCTGAGCATTCCCTCCCAGGGACCTCCGAGAAATCTGGTGAGTTCCAGGAGAGTGGAGATGGGGACATGGATGGATGGAGGGTGAGGAGGGAAAGCTCTCTGGCCAGAAATGAGATAAAGCAGGGGTTTTGCTGTGGGTGGGGCCCCCAACATATTGGGAGGCTTCCCCTCCAGCCAGAAAATCCCTGCAGGGCCTCTGAGGCTGCCTTTGCTTCTTCCTCTCTCCCAGGACCCTGCAGCTTCTTTTGGCTCCTTGACTCCTCAGGAAGGATAAAAGACACAGATCCTTCAAAGCTAGTGAGGATGGAAGGGGGAAGATGGATGGTTGACCTGGTCAGGTTGTCTCCTGCATCCCTCCTCTCAACCACTGAGCATTCCCTCCCAGGGACCTCCGAGAGATCTGGTGAGTTCCAGGAGAGTGGAGATGGGGACCTGGATGGATGGAGCCAGAGAGGTATAGGGGCTTGCTCAGCTAGGGGGTGGGGGGAGGCAGGCAGGCAGATGAAGATGGAGAAGGGGGAGCACCTTTTTGGGCTCCCCCACCTGCCTGCCTGCTCCTTGGTCATCTGCAGGCAATTTGAGCTAGGAATAGGTCACAGCTCCCCAGCCACCGCAGCTCAAAAGGTCTAAAACCAGTTCTGTGATCTGAATGCCCTGCCAATGTCAGACAACTCACTGATCCCGCTTTGCAGTTTAAATGCAGATGGGGCCTCTGTGTGTTGTCTTTTTCCTTTTGGAATAACTTTTTATTTGCTTTTAAAAACAAGGAACATAGGACTAATAAATGATACAAATATGTAGACTAAGTCTTCGCATGCCATTTGCATATCAAAAATAGCAGAGTAATTTTGCAGGATTATCTTTAACATACGGTTCATCGTTAGTGGTCGGTGTATTAGTTCTGGGTTCATGAATTGGTTTGAACTGAGTTATAGTCACTTTTCCTCTTCTGTTGCTAATGAAACAATACAGAGTTGGTCTCCTCATGGACATGGGAGGGGGGTTCAAAGAGAGGAAAGCGATTTACTTATAAATTTAAATTTAGACCAACCAGATTGAGGCAACAGCTGACGGGGAGTGTTCAGGTGAAGATGTTGCTGTTTGTTTCACAGACAAGGTGTGGACGTTCCATACATACCAGTATGTGATGAACTTCAACTCTTTGGCTGGAGACCAACAGCATCTGGGATTCTAACATCTCCCACCGTGAACCCAGAATGGAGGGATGTCAACTGTTTCCTCTGTGAATGTTCTTCGTCTAGTCATGCCTTTTAAAACAGTGACCAGGATTCTCTGGAGAGACTTCCGGGTTAGTGCCATCGGCGAATGGCGGAGTTCCTCCGACCGGAGGAACGGGCTCTGTGGAAATTGGGTCTTCCCGCCGCGGCGAAGGCGGGGGCCCGCTAGAAATCCCAGGCGGAGAAGCCTGGGAACGTGGGGTTCAGCAGAGCACCAAGAGCACCTCCCCTACTCACGAGGAAGCCCATTTTCGGGGCTCCGGAGTGAAGTGGGGTGAGCAGCGCGGTGCTGCGAACCGATCGCTATTTCCATGGAGGGAAGCCGCACAGCCATCGCCGGAGAGCGCTACTTTTTCCTGATGACATTTGGACTCTAAGTCAAGTACCCGTGAGTAAAAACGGAGAATCGGATTAAGAAATCTGCAAAATTTATGACTTAGGCACGAAGCGGGAAGGTGTAAACAGGAAGCCCGCCTCCTGTTCTTGTATATAGATTGAAACAAAGATCTTGCAACCTAATAGCCTGAAAAGTTCTTTTAAAGTTGGAATTTTCCTGCATCCATAACCAACAAAACCCCCTTGGAAGCAGGAGAAAAGGGGGGGGGGATTTGACTGTTTAATCCTGCAGGAAGAGAGAAAAGGAATTTAAGTTTCCACTGTCCCAAACCTGGGGACGGGGTGTCGGGACAGAAACTGTTTGAGACGTCCATTGATTGAAAGTGGAGTACTTTGACAGATAGCCAAAAAAGAAAAAGAAAAGAGAAACAAATTAACTTCAATGCTACTTTCTGCATTTTTGCTCTTTAAAGAAACAAAGTATTTGAAACTGAAAGGACTTGAAATCGAAAGTAATTTCCTTTGTTGGATATATTTTAAAAATGGATACAAATAGAAATTGTGTCCCCTAGAGGGAGCCTGTCAGTTTGCTGTCGCAGCTTACTTGGAGACTCAACAGATGAGAGATTTGGATCGTGGGACCAGCCGTTTGACCTTGTCCTTGAACAGAAATGTGTTGGCAGGAAGGTTTGGTGTCTGCCCTTGGCATGACTAATGCTTTGCTGGAGCAGCTGCACGAGAAAATGAGCTTGATGAATGAAAAATTGGACTTTATGAATGCTGTGGCCAGTGAATATGATTTAATAGGGAATAAGGATAAAGAAGCTATACAGCGATCAACTCAGGGATCTGGTTTGACAAGGCAAGTCCAAGGGCAGATGGAGAAGGAAGAGGCAGTAGTTATTTCTCAAACAACACAAATGGAAAGATCCAAAGTCCTGCAGGAACAAAAGTTACTGCGTTGGAAGATTGAACTTGGAGAGTGCTGGGAAGTATTTGAAGTCAAGGAAGCTTTTAACTCTAGTGGGACTATGAAACAGGTGAACAGTTATCTTCTGCATAAATACTTTTTGGACTACAAAGATGAAGACGGGGAGTGGGACTGGGGGGAAGGGGACAATTTGATGAAGGAAAATGGAAACCATCACTGGATGGAACCCTCCGGAGACCCACTCCCCCAGAAACCAACAATAGACAAAGAAGTGTGTAAGCACAAACAAGAACAAAAAAAATTGCAGAAGGGGCCTAGAAGAGATTTAAGGGCCTCGGACATTAGAACACCAGATTGATGGACTATGTAATGGACAGAAAGGACTGACATGACCCGAAACCAGGAAGAAGGGACGTTGGATGAAAATTAGAGATATGAAGGGAAATTCTTTTGTTAATTTTGGAATTAGTGTAATATTAATGAAATTTGAGGGACTATGCTGGAAAGGAACTAAATTGGCTTTAGTAGAAATGATTTTAAGGAGAAATGTATGAATGTGATGTGATTTTGAAATTTTAAGATTTTTAAGATAAGATAAGGTTAAAGAGATTAAGGTAAATTGAATAACAGATTATATTAAAAGATGAAAAGGTTATGTTGATTAACAAATAAGATAGATTGTGAAGATTAATTATTTAAATTAAAATTGAGAAATATGGGAAGAATTTGCTGAAATAATGAATTAAACTAGAATACAAAAAGGGAGGTGTGAGGAGGTTTAAGAATTAAGCAAATGAAAAGCTATAATCTGAGATTTGTATTTTTTCTTTTTTTTCTCTCTTTTTCTTTTTCGGATTAGGGTTGGGGTTTTTCTATGTACTGATGAAACTTTGAATAAATATCATTTAAAAATAAATAAATAAAACAGTGACCAGTATTCTCTGAACCACCCAGGCCTTCTTAAATGCCGGCTTCAGAGTTTTTAGGGAAGTTGATGCAAATTCTGTCAGGCTTGTTGTTTTTGCTTCTGTTTGCATTTGATTGACCAAAGAGATGACTGACCTTGGAGATGGAGTGGATTCCAGGATTGAGCCAGAACAAGATCCATTCCAGATAAAAGCCAAGCAATATGTCAGTAAATACCAGCCAACAAAGGCAGTGAAAACTATAGAAAGGCCCCACATCTAACTATTTTTAGTTCTTCCTCTATCACAAGCATTCATTAACTTTGTTCAATGATCTGGAGCTCCATTTCTTCTTGAGGCTCTAATTCGCTTCTCTCTTCATTGCAGATGGTGATGAACTGGAAGGGAAGAACAAGGGGGAGCACAACAGAATCCACATAGTGGAGAAGTCATATAAATATTCAGAGTGTGGAGAGAACATCCGTCAGAGCTCGCAGTCCACCTCCCGTCAAAGAAAGAGCTTCGTTCAGAGGGATAGCCTTACTTCACATGAAAGAGCACAGAGTAGGGAGAAACCCTATCAGTGCTTGGAATGTGGGAAGAGCTTTAATCAAAGCACAAATCTCACTTCCCATCAAAGAATTCATACAGGGGAGAAACCCTATTACTGCTTGGAATGTGGAAAGAGTTTCACTAATAGCTCCCATCTCACTTCCCATCGCAGAATTCATACCGGGGAGAAACCATATCACTGCTTGGAATGTGGAATGAACTTCAGTCAAACGGCCAAGCTCACTTTGCATCACAGAATTCATACTGGGGAGAAACCCTATCAGTGCTTGGAATGTGGAAAGAGCTTTAGTCAAAGTGCACATCTCACTTCCCATCGAAGAATTCATACAGGGGAGAAACCTTATCATTGCCTGGAATGTGGGAAGAGCTTTATTCGCAGGTACAGTCTCACTTGCCATCAAAGAATTCATACAGGAGAAAAACCCTATCAGTGCTTCGAATGCGGGAAGAGCTTCGGGGAGGGGGCCAAACTCACTTTGCATGAAAGAACTCATACAGGGGAGAAACCCTATCAGTGCTTCGAATGCGGGAAGAGCTTCAGGCGGAAGGACACTCTCATTTCCCATCAAAGAGTTCATAGAGGGCAGAAACCGTATCACTGCTTGGAATGTGCAAAGAGCTTCAGTCAGAAGGTGCATCTCACTTTCCATCAAAGAATTCATACAGGGGAGAAACCCTTTCACTGCTTGGAATGTGGAAAGAGCTTCAGTCAGAAGGTGAATCTCACTTCCCATCAAAGAATCCATACAGGGGAGAAACCCTATCAGTGCTTGCAGTGTGGAAAGAGCTTCAGTCAGAGGCATAGTCTCACTTCGCATCAAAGAATACATACAGGAGAGAAACCCTATCATTGCTTTGAATGTGGAAAGAACTTCCGGGAGTGGACGCAGCTCACTTTGCATCAAAAAACTCATACAGGGGAGAAACCCTATCACTGCTTGGAATGTGGAAAGAGCTTCAGTAAGATGGTGAATTTCACTTCCCATCGCAGAATTCATACAGGGGAGAAACCCTATTAGTGCTTGGAATGTGGAAAGAACTTCAGTCAGAGGGCCCATCTCACTTTGCATCACAAAATTCATACAGGGGAGAAACCCTATCAGGGCTTAGAATGTGGAAAGAGCTTCACTAATAGCTCCCATCTCACTTGCCATCGCAGAATTCATACAGGGGAGAAACCCTATCAGTGCTTGGAATGTGGAAAGAGCTTCCGAAGGAGCTCCCATCTCACTTGCCATCAAAGAATTCATACAGTGGGGAAACCAAAAAAGAGAAATAAAAGAAAAAATATTAAACAACCCTTACAAAATACAATTGTATAGAAAAGAGAAAGGGGGGATATAAACTAAAAATACTGTTTATGACATTTGTATCATATATATCATATCATTCGTCAACACATAGAAAGGCAGGCTCCCCCACTTCTCCCCTGCGTGACCCCCTCTTCTCCCCGTATCCCACCCAGAGAGATCCTTCCTTCCCTGCATTCCTTGCAGGTCCCTCGGACCTCCAACTGTCCTCTTCCTATGTGTGTCCTAAATTCAAAATAAAGGAATCTTAATATAAAATATTAAAAATACTAAAAAATAGATGATGATGATGATCATTTATTGATACGCTTCCCATCTGGCTGGTTTTCCCCAGTCACTCTGGGCATCTTCCAACAAAATATTAAAATACAGTAATCCATCAAATATTAAAAGCTTCCCTAAACAAGGCTGCCTTCAGATGTCTTCTTAAAGACTGGTAGTTGTTTTTTCCTTTGACATCTACTGGGAGGGTGTTCCACAGGGCAGGCACCGAAAAGGAAACTCCCATCTCCGTCTGAAAATCATCTGTAGCAACAATTATTCATAATTTGCAATCCAGAATAAACCCAGCTGTATTTCGTATACAGTGGTGTAGTGCTTAAGAGCGATAGATTCATAATCTGGAGAACCGGGTTCGCGTCTCCGCTCCTCCACATGCAGCTGCTGGGTGACCTTGGGCTAGTCACACTCCTTTGAAGTCTCTCAGCCCCACTCACCTCACAGAGTGTCTGTTGTGGGGGAGGAAGGGAAAGGAGAATGTTAGCCGCTTTGAGACTCCTTTGGATAGTGATAAAGCGGGATATCAAATCCAAACTCTTCTTATCCTCTTCACCAAGATGACACTTTCCCTTCATTCCCCCCCCCCAGCCCAGCTTTCAAATCTTAATCAACTCAGACAGTGCAATATGACTCTCATAAGGATCGTCTAATAATCCAAATTAGTATTTCTCCAGTTTCTAGGTCCAGTTTCTATAAAGCCTTTTAAAAACTGTTCCAACAAATCTCAGCCAAGTCACAATGGAAAATTTTGGTCTCTTATAATGTTCATCCAATCCTGTTTCCTCTTCTTTCTTCTTTCCCTAATCTTTGGACATTTCAATCCACTGGGGATGGGGAAGAAGGCATCTTAATTCCTTTTCCTCAAACGAGATCATAGCTTGCCTTGTTCACCGTTTCAGGAGTTGCTTTGCATCCTCTTTTGTTGGCTGTACATTTTTCTCTGCCGCTCATTCCCACACCAGCTCAGCCCAAATTCGTCTTTCCCTGGGGCTCTTTCTGTCCCCTCCTGTTCTTCCCTCGCCTGCTCAACACAACCTTCTGCCTCTCCCAGCGACTCCTTTCCAACGACTCACAGCTTATGACCCACACATTCCCCTCCGTCTCTTTTTCTGTGTCTTCAGTCCCAAGGTGATCCATGTCTGCATGGAGAGCAGAGCTGCAGAAGCTTCTTTGGAGTGGATGCATCTGGTTCTCCTTAAATCACGCAGAGGCAAAGTTCATTGGCAAAAGAACTTTCGACTAAAGGTTTCTCAGCTTTTTCAAGGGATCCTTATTAAACTTGGGAATGTCTGCATGTGATCCCATCTCTACAGCTCACAAAAACACCAGAGAGAAGGTGGGCTGGAGCCTGAAAGGCGAAAGCATTGGCCTCGAACGCAGGCCTCAGGAACGCTTTCCCCCATGGAGACCTGGGACCCCTTCTCCTTCTGAAGGGACCTCTGAGGTGGAAGCCAGGGTGGATCAGTCCCTGGACCTTGGAGGCGATTCCATGTGCTATGTTTCACACACTTCCCCTCAATAAGGAGTGGCTGAATATTCAATTTACATTTCCTAAATCCACAATAATCTCTTTTGTTTTCTTTAAGCTAAAGAGTAAGTTTTTCCTGCACCACTCCCCCAACTGCTCAACATCCTTTCTATAGGCCGATTCCCCCTCTCCAGCCGTGATTAAACCAACCACTGTTGTATCATGTTGTTTAGTCGTTTAGTCGTGTCCGCCTCTTTGTGACCCCCTGGACCGGAGCATGCCAGGTCCTTCTGTCTTCCACTGCCTCCCGCAGTTTGGTAAAACTCATGCTGGTAGCTTCAAGAACACTATCCAACCATCTCATCCTCTGTCGTCCCCTTTTCCTTGTGCCCTCCATCTTTCCCAACATCAGGGTTTTTTCCAGGGAGTCTTCTCTTCTCATGAGGTGGCCAAAGTCTTGGAGCCTCAGCTTCAGGATCTGTCCTTCCAGTGAGCACTCAGGGCTGATTTCCTTCAGAATGGAGAGGTTTGATCTTCTTGCAGTCCATGGGACTCTCAAGTGTCTCCTCCAGCACCAGAATTCAAAAGCATCAATTCTTTGGCGATCAGCCTTCTTTATGGTCCAGCTCTCACTTCCATACATCACTACTGGGAACTATACAGACCTTTGTTGGCAAGGTGAGGTCTCTGCTTTTTAAGATGCTGTCTAGGTTTGTCATTGCTTTTCTCCCAAGAAACAGGCGTCTTTTAATTTCGTGACTGCTGTCACCATCTGCAGTGATTGTGGAGCCCAAGAAAGTAAATTGTCTCACTGCCTCCATTTCTTCCCTTTCTATTTGCCAGGTGATGGGACTAGTGGCCATGTATCATATGCAAACTTAATGATCTTATTACTGGAGTTGGGGGGGGGGGGCCCAGTCAGCTGTATAGAGCGTATATAAAAGTGGTCTCAACATGCACTCCTGTGGCATCCCCATATTCATGATGAGATCCGCAGAGACATGGGAACCCATCTGGACCCATTGGGAACGGTTTGATAGAAAATTTAATATCCACCTGCACAAACATGGTGGAAATCCCAGGTCTAATAGTTTGGGCACCAATCTATGCGGAAGAATAGTATTAAATGCAGAACTGAAGTCTACAAATAACAATCTCACGTAGTTCCCTTTCTTCTCCAAATGAGTCAGGACAGGATGTAAAGCCATTGCCACAGCATCCTCCGTGGATCTCTTTGCCTTGTACGCAAACTGGTAAGGGTCAAGTCCTACTGGCAGACAAGATATGATATGGTTCCTGTCACCGGAAATCACCCCCCCCCCATCTACACGTGTACCACACAAGCACCACACACACATACACGCATCTCCCCTCCCTGACCTGAGAGATGTCCCTTTAGAGGGTCATCTCCTAAAAGCCTTCCGTAAATAAGGAAGCGCAAGACTGACAACCGTTCGCCATAAGCGCTCCGCTTCGCCCCATTTTACTGTGAGTAGACCGGGCGCCTGAACTCTAGGTCAAACAGCGGCCGCCTCAGCCAATCATCGTTGCCGAACAGCGCCCCTGGTGGCGGCTGCGCTGGTACTGCAGCCGGCATTCGCCATGTCCCTGTTTGACAGCTCACTGATACAATGTTTCCGAGTTCAGTCAACCATGACTGATCCAATCAAGACCTTGCTACATTGTTTCCTGAACTTGGAGCTGGTTTGAACTTCAAAGTCTTTCGCCGTTTTATATTCACCAAAAATCAGCCGTATGTCGGATTTTCATCGGACCACTTTTATTCCACTGCACGTTACAAGGACTATCAAAGGGGGGTGACTTGGGACGGAGTGGCCATAATCCCTTGACCGAGCAGTCACGTACTCTGCGACCTTTTTCCGCTGACAGGACAACCTTGATAGCCCTCGTGATGGGCTTAGACACAGGGCTGTCAGGGATTCAATAACTTGCATATCTTAGTGTATTCCGCACGGACCCTCACAAAGGACACTGACCGGATTCCCCTCAGGGGGCAGGAAACTTCGCCCTTCTCCTTTGTTTTTCAGAGTGACTCATGTGGGGAGGGGAGAGGAAGCTCTGGCCAGGTGTCAGGACACTCGGATTACCTGTGAAACCCCTCCTCGACTCCTCCTAATTCTAATGTAATCGTGATGTAAATATGATGTAATTCTGGGGGTGTAGTTTGGGGGATTAGCAACTAATAAAGGTTGGGGTCATCCTTTGTTCGGGGCTTCCATCTTGCTTCACCTCGTGGACGGTGGGAGCCCTGTCGCGACAGTCTTTTCCCTAATAAAGACCGAGCCTACTGGCTGCCGTTTTGCTCTGATTTGCCCTGGTCGGTGTCTTCATTTGTCCAAGAGAGCCCTCGGATTTTCCCGTTACAGTTCCTTACCCACTTTTGCTTTCCTGATACCCCTCTTCAAGTTCGCTCTTTCTATAGCATATGGTACCCGGTCCCCAGTTCTAAAAGCATAGTTTCTGGCCTTCAAGAATCTCCTAACCTCTCCCATCATCCAGGGCTTCCTATTCGGATACAACTTAACATACCTTTCCCTGGTGCATTTCCTGTGCCGAATCTAATATAATCCAGGACCGTTGATGTAGAAGTTTCTAGATCTTGATGGTCAAACATATTCCAATCGGTCTCCTGGAAACAGTCCTGCAACTGCTGAGAGGCTCCCTCAGGCCACAGAGTAACCATCCGTGTTTGTAGCTGGCCTTGTTTCCTGAGGGGTGTGTACACTGGTGTCAGAAGCAGGGACACATAAATCACTGAGGTGCGCCTCATATTCCCGGCTGATGTTCGTATACACCTTGTCAAGAGTATTTTCTCCCCTTATTGCGCATTCAATGTGCTGATGGGATTTTGGGAGTACTGCCCTCACATCTGTGTGAGTGAAGTCTCCCACGATAATCTGCGCTGCCTCAGGGTATCTGCTCAATTTAGCATTGATGTTTTCATGCATACTACTCATGGCCCTGCAGGCATTTGCAGTTGGTGCTACATAAAAAAGCTGCAGAGATAGTGCCGGATAGTGCGCACCCCGGAAATGATCTCTTTCAGCTTCTGCCTTCTGGAAGAAGGTACAGGGTTATAAAGACTAGGACTAGCCACCTGAGAAACAGTTTCTATCCAAATGTGATTTTGGTTTTAGATGCAGTGTAAGGTAGTCTCTATGAGAGTATATTGTATTTAATTATGGGGTATCAGAGTTTTTAGGGGGCTGACCAGGTTGGGATAGCAGGCTTGTTGGTTTTTGAATGTCTGATGTACATTTTTTCAATTTCGTTCTGTATGGGACAATGACAATAAAGATTATCGTACTGTATTGAGACTCATCTGTAAAGTGCCATATCATGTTCCTTTCCCCACTTGCCAGGAGTCTGAGCTCCATTTGGGGTTCCTCCTTCCGCACCCCAAGGTTCCCCCAAAGCCTTGGGGAAGGAAACTGAGGCAGGCTCTACTTGCTCCCCAGGGCCCTGCAGGGGATTCAGGGTGGGGCACCCCCAGGAAGCCTTGGAAGAAAGGCAGGAGACCCTCAGCAGAGAACAGCCAAGTCCAGATCTTCTCCGCAATGGCTTCCTCTTCTGAGAGCCCCCTCTCTTTCTTGTCTGGGCTGGACTGGGAGGACCCCAGTTCAGCCAGTTCCCTAGAGTCCCCCCACTGCCTCCTGAGACCCACAGGGATCAGGAGTGGGAGCGGCTTCTCCTGTTCAACTACTGCCTGAGGGGAAGGAACAGATGTCTTGGCCCATTTGGGGGGCAAGTGAGGACCATCCAGAAAGGGCTCCTGGGACCCCGAGGGGCCAGAAGGGGAGTCTCCAGCCTCGTCTAGGCAAGAGCCCCCTTTCCCCTAGGCCTGCAGGTGGAGCCCTTCTTCTAGCGCTGACTCTTGGGGTGACCAAGGATGCTGCTCCGGGGGTCAAACTCCCCTCAGGGAACCCTCCACCTTTGAGGGGGATGAAGCCCTTAGTACTACTACTACTACTGTTATTCTCCTCCTTCTTGGGCCTCCGAGACAGAGAGGGGCTTTCCCTCCTGGCCCCCTTTGTAGAACCTGGCGGATCCCCCAAGGCCGCTTGCCTGGTGTCTCCCAACAGAGAGGCCTCCTCCGTGGGGCCAACATGGCGAGGAGAGAGGCTCCCCTGCGGAGGCCAAGCCATCATAGCAGGAAGGCGGCTGAGGACCAAAGGTGCCGCCCTCCTTGATCCGGGAGGAGAGACCCCGAGAGCGTGGGACCCCCGAGGCCCACAGGGGAGCCAATGGCGTCTGTGGGAGCGGCTGGGGCCCCCGGAACAAACAAAATGGCGTTCCCGCCTATTTTTGGAAAAGGGCGGGAAACGCCTTCTCCTGGCCCTGCCGCCTCCGTGGGCTCCTAAACGGCCTCCCTGGACCTGGGGGGGGGGGGGAAATCCAGCTGCCCCCAAACAATGAGGGGAACGAGGAACAGGAAGAGAAGGAAGGAGAAATGAAGGATAAGCTGGGAGGGGGAGCAGCCATGAGGGAAACTCAGGGGGAAAACTCCCTCAGGAAACCAGCGAAGGAGAGGAGGCGGCCCAGGGGAATCTGAAAGGGGATTGGCCAGCTGTCCAATGGAGAGGCTTCTGATTGGTCCAGCCCTGCTCTGGGGTGGGAAATGGGGTCTCCTGCCTCCATGTGGTTCTGGGAGCCCAGTAGAAACTGGTTTTCTGGCAGGAAACGCAGG
Organism: Podarcis erhardii; assembly: GCF_964252035.2. Lineage (NCBI taxonomy): Eukaryota > Metazoa > Chordata > Lepidosauria > Squamata > Lacertidae > Podarcis > Podarcis erhardii. The sequence continues at coordinate 119,001,461 of NC_138507.1, read as the reverse complement.
GAAAGGATGGCAGGGGTCCCTCTTGCTTTGAACTGGAACTGCTTTGAACCCGCGCCCCCCCTCCTGGGCTTCCACACTGCCCCCCCCCCGGGTCGCGTGTGCGTTTCATTCCTCGCCTGGGACACTTCCTCCTCTGTCTCTTTTCCTGGGGTGAAAAGCGGCTGCAGAAGCAGAAAAATCCACTTGACCGGGGGGGGGGCATGATTTTCGGGAGGGGAGGGGTCTCCCGGCTGGGAAGCCCCCCCTCCATCTACCCCCCCCCCGCTGAGCTGGAGGGTGTTTTTTGGAGGGGTGTCTTGAGGGAGCCATTTCTGAGCCCAAGGCACCTCCCGCCACTAGGCAGCCCTTCGCCTCTTCTCCCTCCCAGCCTTTCCTTGGGATCCAGGAGCCTCTATGTTGGGGGAGAGCCAAGGGACCCCCCCCCGTCTCCCTTGCAGTTAGTCGGCTTGGATGTGGGCTCCTTGGGGCAGAGTCCTTGACCCAGAGGGAGAAAGAGGGAGGGAAGGGGGGCAGTCGCTAGAGCGCAGGCGCAGAAGCAGGAAAACTGAAGGCAGGGAGAGGGAGGGGCGCGCTAGGCTTTGTAAGGGTTAAATGGAGCAGAGCTGGATTCCTAGAGAGGACGGGAAGTGACGGGGAGGGGGCAAGGTCCTCCAGAGCAGAAGCCCCTCCCTCCCCGTCCCTTCCTGCTTTCTTCCCTCTCCTTTGCAAAAGCTTCCTTGGTGCCCCTCCTGGAATCCGGTGAGTCACCTCTCTCTTCCCCCTGATTTTGCAGTGGGGAGAAGGGGGTCCCAGGGGTGCAGGGAGGGGGCATGGGGGTCCCTGTTCAGATCATGCATGGTGGGGAGAGACCCCCAAGTCAGGGAGCAGAGGGTCCTCCCTTGTCCTCTGCCAAGCCAGGGAGGGGCCACTTCGCAGGAGGTCTGCTGCCCTGTTCTTCCCTGGGATCCAGATGCTGCCTTCCTTTTGGGGGAGGGGACTTTGGGTCAGGAAAATAAACCCCCTTCAGATGGAGGGAAAAGTCACATATGTGAACAGAGGCTGCAGCCAGACGGCAACATTTGCACATGGGGGGAGCACAGGGAGAAGAAAAGCCCTTCTGCATCTGCAGCAGCACAACCGGACCCCTTCCTCTGTCCCAGATGCAACAACACATGTCTCTCCCCCAGATCTCACTCCCAAAGACACACTCTTCCATGGTCTCCTAAGACAGATGGGTGCCAACCAACCAACATTCCCTCCCCTCCCCCTCCTGGTGCCCCTTGAAGTTGGCTTGAGGGCATTGGGAGGGTCCACCCCACCAGATGAAGAGAGTGGAGGTCTTTCCATCTGGAAAATGGGAATGCTTGCAAAGATTTACTTGAAAATGAGTGCCATATAGATAATAAAATTATTATGTTATGGAATTGCCCCACTTACACAAAGATTAATACCCATCATTTAAATACACAAGAAAATTGTTACAGAAATGAACAGAGCAATGTGCAGACAATCATCTTTCTTCTCCCTTTTTCTCTTAGGGTCCAGTGTGCTTTGAGCATGTAGCTGTTTCTTTCACAGAGGAGGACTGGGCTTTCCTGGATCCTGACCAGAGAACTCTGCAGAAGGAATTCAAGGAGGAGAATCGTGGGATCGTGGCCTCTCTGGTAAGGCTCCCTGCTGGATCATAAGATCAGTTTTGAAATTCCATACAGATCTCTGAAGGACAAACCTCCCCTATTTTTAGGGAGCCCAATAGCACCACCTACAGCATCTGAGATGTTAACACACCCACAACTCTCCTGGAATGGAAAACTCTCAATAGGAGATGTATCTCCTGTTCTGTCTGGGAATATTTTTCCACCAGTCCTGACTTTTCAAACCATGATGAGGCTGGTCTGAGCTGCCCAGGCCTTCTTCAGTGTGGGCTTCAGAGATCTTAGGGACGTGGAGGTACATCCTGTCAATTTTCTCTTTCCCTTTCTGCATCTCTCTGTTTTTGGTTGAGCAAAGAAATGACTGAGCTTGGAGCTGGAGCGGATTCCATGACTGAGCCAAATTAAATCCATCCCTGGAAAGAGCCAGGCTTTTTGAATCTCCGGTTCCCATAAATCTCCGGTTAGCTAGTACTAGCCAAAAAAGGCAGTAACTCCCTTCCCTTCTTCCTCTGTCACAAGTATTTATTTGCACACAATGGAGAACCCATATAAATATTCAGAGTGTGGAGAGAACTTGAGTCAGAGCTCCCAGAACTAACGGGGGGAAGAATTAGTGCTTGAAATGTGGAAAGCTTCCTTCGTAGCTCCACCCACAATTCCCATGAGATACTTCATACAGGGGAGTGTTTGGAAAAAGCTTCATACAGGTCAGAAACCATATCAGTGCTTGGAATGTAGAAAGAGCTTCATTCAGTTGGTGAATCTAAAAAGTTTCACCTAGGAAACTAGTCTCAATTTCCATTAAATAAAACACAGCAGGAATAATCATAGAATTTTAGAAAATGGTATAAGGCATATGGTATAACCGGTTTTAGGAAACTTCATGAAGAATTAAGGGGAAAGATAGCATTGACCTGGAGTAGTTACAAAATTTATGGTGTCTCCCCGAGTGCCATGGACCCTCCTCCAAAAAGAGCTTTAATTTGTTGGAATTATTTCTTTTTTTCCAATTTTTGGCAATTAATGTTCTCACTGCCACTGTGGCGTAAAGAAATGCTTCCTTATTTTCTTTTGGTATATCTGCATCCAATATTCCCAATAAAAAGGCTTCTGTTTGGGGGGCAAATTTTTGTTCAAATGTTTCTTTAGTTCTTCATACACCGTATCCCAGAAGCCCTTGATTTTATCACATAGACACCACATATGCAGAAGTGTCCCCTCTACTTGGTTACACCTCCAACATAATTTTGATTTTCTTTTATACATTTTACATATCTTGGTTGGTGTTAAATACCATCTATAAAACATCTTTATCAAATTTTCTATTATTGCCTCACAAGCCGTAAAATTCCAACTCTCCTTCCATAATTTTTCCCATGATGTTAATTGAATAGGTTTACCTAAATCCATATCCCATTTGATCATTACCGCCTTTACCTGTTCATTCACATCCCCCCACTCCGATAAGGTTCCATACATTTTAGAAACTACTTTTGTTTTGTTTTGTTTTGTAATAATTCTTTATCCAATACTGAAATTGCAAAACCCTTTTTCTTGTCAGCTTTGAAGACCTCATTTATTTGGTGATACTGGACCCAGCCTGTTAGGTGGTGTTTATTTCCACCCTCAGTTTGGTCAGACTCATGCTGGTAGCTTCGAGAACACTGTCCCACCATCTCTTCCTCTGTCGCCCCTTCTCCTTGTGCCCTCCATCTTTCCCAACATCAGGATCTTCTCCAGGGAGTCTTCTCCTGAGGTGGCCAAAGTACAGTATTGGAGCCTCAGCTTCAGGATCTGTCCTTCCAGTGAGCACTCAGGGCTGATTTCCTTCAGAATGGAGAGGTTTGATCTTCTTGCAGTCCATGGGACTCTCAAGAATCTCCTCCAGCACCAGAATTCAAAAGCATCAATTCTTCGATGATCAGCCTTCTTTATGGTCCAGCTCTCACTTCCATACATCACTACTGGGAAAACCATAGCTTTAACTATATGGACCTTTGTTGGCAAGGTGATGTCTCTGCTTTTTAAGATGCTGTCTAGGTTTGTCATTGCTTTTCTCCCAAGAAGCAGGCGTCTTTTAATTTCGTGACTGCTGTCACCATCTGCAGTGATCAGGGAGCCCAAGAAAGTAAATTGTCTCACTGCCTCCATTTCTTCCCCTTCTATTTGCCAGGAGATGATGGGCCCAGTGGCCATGATCTTCGTTTTTTTGATGTTGAGCTTCAGACCGTATTTTCACCATCTTTCACCCTCATTAAAAGGTTCTTTAATTCCTCCTCACTTTCTGCCATCAAGGTTGTGATATTTCTTCCGGCAATCTTAATTCCGGCTTGGGATTCATCCAGCCCAGCCTTTCGCATGATGAATTCTGCATATAAGTTAAATAAACAGGGAGACAATATACAGCCTTGTCGTACTCCTTTCCCAGCGCATGTTTGCAATTTGGTCTCTGGTTCCTCTGCCCCTTCAAAATCCGGCTTGCACTTCTGGGAGTTTTCAGTCCACATACTGCTCAAGCCTGCCTTGTAGAATTTTAAGCATAACCTTGCTAGCGTGCGAAATGAGCGCAATTGTGCAGTAGTTGGAGCATTCTTTGGCACTGCCCTTCTTTGGGATTGGGATGTAGACTGATTTTCTCCAATCCTCAGGCCACTGCTGAGTTTTCCAAACTTGCTGGCATATTGAGTGTAGCACCTTAACAGCATCATCTTTTAAAAGTTTAAATAGTTCAGCTGGAATACCATCACTTCCACTGGCCTTGTTATTTGCAGTGCTTTCTAAGGCCCATTTGACTTCATTCTCCAGGAAGTCTGGCTCAAGGTCAGCAACCACACTACCTGGGGTGTATGAGACTTCTTTCTGGTATTATTCCTCTGTGTATTCTTGCCACCTCTTCTTGATGTCTACCGCTTCTGTTAGGTCCTTTCACTTTTGTCCTTTATTATGGTAATCTTTGTACGATCTTTCATATCTCCAATTTTATTGAACAGATCTTGGTTTTTCCCATTCTATTGTTTTCCTCTATTTCTTTTCATTGCTTGTTTAATAAGGCCTTCTTGTCTCCTTGCTATTCTTTGGAAATCTGTATTCAATTTCTTGTAGGTCTGCCTTGGATTCCGGGCCCGGGCCCTAAGGAAGTTAGATTAGCTTCAACCAGAGCCAGGGCCTTTTGAACACTGGCTCCGACCTGGTGGCACGCTCTGCCTCATGAGACCAGGGCCCTGCGGGATCTGATTCCTTTCCGCAGGGCCTGTAAGACAGAGTTGATCCACCTGGCCTTTGGCTTAGAATCAGTTTGATTCCCTCCCCCTTTCTCTTTCCTTTCTCCTCCTATGAAGAGACTGCATCCTAATGTTTTAATGTATCTGAATCTTTTAAATTGTATTTTAATCAACTTTTTATTATTGGTTGTTAGCCTCCCTGAGCCCGGTCTTGGCTGGGGAGGGGGGTATAAATAAAATTTTATTACTATTATTCTTATATGTTAACGTCACAGGAAGATATGAACGGTTGACCTGGTCAGGTTGTCTCCTGCATCGCTCCCCACAATTTCTGAGCATTCCCTCCCAGGGACCTCCGAGAAATCTGGTGAGTTCCAAGAGAGTGGAGATGGGGACATGGATGGATGGAGGGTGAGGAGGGAAAGCTCTCTGGCCAGAAATGAGATAAAGGAGGGGTTTTGCTGTGGGTGGGGCCCCCAACATATTGGGAGGCTTCCCCTCCAGCCAGAAAATCCCTGCAGGGCCTCTGAGGCTGCCTTTGCTTCTTCCTCTCTCCCAGGACCCTGCAGCTTCTTTTGGCTCCTTGACTCCTCAGGAAGGATAAAAGACACAGATCCTTCAAAGCTAGTGAGGATGGAAGGGGGAAGATGGATGGTTGACCTGGTCAGGTTGTCTCCTGCATCCCTCCTCTCAACCACTGAGCATTCCCTCCCAGGGACCTCCGAGAGATGTGGTGAGTTCCAGGAGAGTGGAGATGGGGACCTGGATGGATGGAGCCAGAGAGGTATAGGGGCTTGCTCAGCTAGGGGGTGGGGGGAGGCAGGCAGGCAGATGAAGATGGAGAAGGGGGAGCACCTTTTTGGGCTCCCCCACCTGCCTGCCTGCTCCTTGGTCATCTGCAGGCAATTTGAGCTAGGAATAGGTCACAGCTCCCCAGCCACCGCAGCTCAAAAGGTCTAAAACCAGTTCTGTGATCTGAATGCCCTGCCAATGTCAGACAACTCACTGATCCCGCTTTGCAGTTTGAATGCAGATGGGGCCTCTGTGTGTTGTCTTTTTCCTTTTGGAATAACTTTTTATTTGCTTTTAAAAACAAGGAACATAGGACTAATAAATGATACAAATATGTAGACTAAGTCTTCGCATGCCATTTGCATATCAAAAATAGCAGAATAATTTTGCAGGATTATCTTTAACATACGGTTCATCGTTAGTGGTCGGTGTATTAGTTCTGGGTTCATGAATTGGTTTGAACTGAGTTATAGTCACTTTTCCTCTTCTGTTGCTAATGAAACAATACAGAGTTGGTCTCCTCATGGACATGGGAGGGGGGTTCAAAGAGAGGAAAGCGATTTACTTATAAATTTAAATTTAGACCAACCAGATTGAGGCAACAGCTGACGGTCAGTGTTCAGGTGAAGATGTTGCTGTTTGTTTCACAGACAAGGTGTGGACGTTCCATACATACCAGTATGTGATGAACTTCAACTCTTTGGCTGGAGACCAACAGCATCTGGGATTCTAACATCTCCCACCGTGAACCCAGAATGGAGGGATGTCAACTGTTTCCTCTGTGAATGTTCTTCGTCTAGTCATGCCTTTTAAAACAGTGACCAGGATTCTCTGGAGAGACTTCCGGGTTAGTGCCATCGGCGAATGGTGGAGTTCCTCCGACCGGAGGAACGGGCTCTGTGGAAATTGGGTCTTCCCGCCGCGGCGAAGGCGGGGGCCCGCTAGAAATCCCAGGCGGAGAAGCCTGGGAACGTGGGTTTCAGCAGAGCACCAAGAGCGCCTCCCCTACTCACGAGGAAACCCATTTTCGGGGCTCCGGAGTGAAGTGGGGTGAGCAGCGCGGTGCTGCGAACCGATCGCTATTTCCATGGAGGGAAGCCGCACAGCCATCGCCGGAGAACGCTACTTTTTCCTGATGACATTTGGACTCTAAATCAAGTACCCGTGAGTAAAAACGGAGAATCGGATTAAGAAATCTGCAAAATTTATGACTTAGGCACGAAGCGGGAAGGTGTAAACAGGAAGCACGCCTCCTGTTCTTGTATATAGATTGAAACAAAGATCTTGCAACCTAATAGCCTGAAAAGTTCTTTTAAAGTTGGAAATTTCCTGCATCCATAACCAACAAAACCCCCTTGGAAGCAGGAGAAAGGGGGGGGGATTTGACTGTTTAATCCTGCAGGAAGAGAGAAAAGGAATTTAAGTTTCCACTGTCCCAAACCTGGGGACGGGGTTTCGGGACAGAAACTGTTTGAGACGTCCATTGATTGAAAGTGGAGTACTTTGACAGATAGCCAAAAAAGAAAAAGAAAAGAGAAACAAATTAACTTCAATGCTACTTTCTGCATTTTTGCTCTTTAAAGAAACAAAGTATTTGAAACTGAAAGGACTTGAAATCGAAAGTAATTTCCTTTGTTGGATATATTTTAAAAATGGATACAAATAGAAATTGTGTCCCCTAGAGGGAGCCTGTCAGTTTGCTGTCGCAGCTTACTTGGAGACTCCACAGATGTGAGATTTGGATCGTGGGACCAGCCGTTTGACCTTGTCCTTGAACAGAAATGTGTTGGCAGGAAGGTTTGGTGTCTGCCCTTGGCATGACTAATGCTTTGCTGGAGCAGCTGCACGAGAAAATGAGCTTGATGAATGAAAAATTGGACTTTATGAATGCTGTGGCCAGTGAATATGATTTAATAGGCCCGAAAAAGACCCAATATGGAGGCCAAATGGCCAAAATATTGGGAAATATTAGAAAAAGATGAAGACAATTGGAACTTGCAGAGTTTGGAGAAAATGAAGGATAAAGTGCGAGACTGGTTACATTACGCCCAGATTAAAGAAGTTTTTAAAAATGACAAAAAATTAGGGTTCCAGGTGGAGAAATCAAAGTTGGAAACAGAATTGTTAGAACCAAAGACTAAGGTATTATCAAGAATGTATAACTTGCTGTTAAAATGGAACACACAAGACGAAATGGTTAAATCGGTTATGATAAAGTGGGCACAGGACATTGGGCATAACATTATGTTTGAGGACTGGGAAAGGTTGTGGACCATTGGGCTGAACTTCACTGCATGTAATGCTTTGAAGGAAAATGTAATGAAAATGATATACAGATGGTACATGACCCCAGTTAAACTTGCCAAAATATACCATTCGTCTGATAATAAGTGTTGGAAATGTAAAGGAAATGAAGGAACATTCTTTCACCTCTGGTGGACTTGCCCTAAAGTGAAGGCCTTCTGGGAAATGATATATAATGAGTTGAAAAAGGTATTTAAGTATACCTTCACTAAGAAACCAGAGGCCTTCCTCCTGGGTATTGTCGGCCAGAAGGTGTTAAAGAAGGACCGAACATTTTTTATGTATGCAACAACGGCAGCAAGGATACTCATCGCCAAGAAATGGAAAACTCAAGATCTACCCACACTGGAAGAGTGGCAGATGCAGCTGATAGACTATATGCAACTGGCGGAGATGACTGGCAGAATCCGAGACCTGGAAGAAGAAAGGATTGAAGAAGATTGGAAGAAATTTAAGACTTATTTACAAAAATATTGTAATTTGGTTGAATGTTAAGAAGGATGCTTGATCATAAATAACTGGCCACCACTAAATTAGACTGGAATTTGATGATAAGTCAGATTAAGGAAAACATAAACCTTTTGGAGAATTATTAGATTATATTTAAATGATTGGATATAAGATTGCAAATAAGTTGATAATTTGCTTGAAAAACTTTCCAACGATGTAAGTGGGAGCAGAAGACATGAGGAAGTCCAAAGAAGTTATGAAATTATGTTATGATTTAACCAATGTTGTTTATTATCTGTGCATTTCTTTTATAAAAAAAAAACCTTAATAAATATTTATATATATATATAAAAAAAGAAAATGGAAACCATCACTGGATAGAACCCTCCGGAGACCCACTCCCCCAGAAGCCAACAATAGACAAAGAAGTACGTAAGCACAAACAAGAACAAAAATTTTTGCAGAAGGGGCCTAGAAGAGATTTAAGGGCCTCGGACATTAGAACACCAGATTGATGGACTATGTAATGGACAGAAAGGACTGACATGACCCGAAACCAGGAAGAAGGGACGTTGGATGAAAATTAGAGATATGAAGGGAAATTCTTTTGTTAATTTTGGAATTAGTGTAATATTAATGAAATTTGAGGGACTATGCTGGAAAGGAACTAAATTGGCTTTAGTAGAAATGATTTTAAGGAGAAATGTATGAATGTGATGTGATTTTGAAATTTTAAGATTTTTAAGATAAGATAAGGTTAAAGAGATTAAGGTAAATTGAATAACAGATTATATTAAAAGATGGAAAGGTTATGTTGATTAACAAATAAGATAGATTGTGAAGATTAATTATTTAAATTAAAATTGAGAAATATGGGAAGAATTTGCTGAAATAATGAATTAAACTAGAATACAAAAAGGGAGGTGTGAGGAGGTTTAAGAATTAAGCAAATGAAAAGCTGTAATCTGAGATTTGTATTTTTTCTTTTTTTTCTCTCTTTTTCTTTTTCGGATTAGGGGTGGGGTTTTTCTATGTACTGATGAAACTTTGAATAAATATCATTTAAAAATAAATAAATAAAACAGTGACCAGGATTCTCTGAACCACCCAGGCCTTCTTAAATGCCGGCTTCAGAGTTTTTAGGGAAGTTGATGCAAATTCTGTCAGGCTTGTTGTTTTTGCTTCTGTTTGCATTTGATTGACCAAAGAGATGACTGACCTTGGAGATGGAGTGGATTCCAGGATTGAGCCAGAACAAGATCCATTCCAGATAAAAGCCAAGCAATATGTCAGTAAATACCAGCCAACAAAGGCAGTGAAAACTATAGAAAGGCCCCACATCTAACTATTTTTAGTTCTTCCTCTATCACAAGCATTCATTAACTTTGTTCAATGATCTGGAGCTCCATTTCTTCTTGAGGCTCTAATTCGCTTCTCTCTTCATTGCAGATAGTGATGAACTGGAAGGGAAGAACAAGGGGGAGCACAACAGAATCCACATAGTGGAGAAGTCATATAAATATTCAGAGTGTGGAGAGAACATCCGTCAGAGCTCGCAGTCCACCTCCCGTCAAAGAAAGAGCTTCGTTCAGAGGGATAGCCTTACTTCACATGAAAGAGCACAGAGTAGGGAGAAACCCTATCAGTGCTTGGAATGTGGGAAGAGCTTTAATCAAAGCACAAATCTCACTTCCCATCAAAGAATTCATACAGGGGAGAAACCCTATTACTGCTTGGAATGTGGAAAGAGTTTCACTAATAGCTCCCATCTCACTTCCCATCGCAGAATTCATACCGGGGAGAAACCCTATCAGTGCTTGGAATGTGGAATGAACTTCAGTCAAACGGCCAAGCTCACTTTGCATCACAGAATTCATACTGGGGAGAAACCCTATCAGTGCTTGGAATGTGGAAAAAGCTTTAGTCAAAGTGCACATCTCACTTCCCATCGAAGAATTCATACAGGGGAGAAACCCTATCATTGCCTGGAATGTGGGAAGAGCTTTATTCGCAGGTACAGTCTCACTTGCCATCAAAGAATTCATACAGGAGAAAAACCCTATCAGTGCTTCGAATGCGGGAAGAGCTTCGGGGAGGGGGCCAAACTCACTTTGCATGAAAGAACTCATACAGGGGAGAAACCCTATCAGTGCTTCGAATGCGGGAAGAGCTTCAGGCGGAAGGACACTCTCATTTCCCATCAAAGAGTTCATAGAGGGCAGAAACCGTATCACTGCTTGGAATGTGGAAAGAGCTTCAGTCAGAAGGTGAATCTCACTTCCCATCAAAGAATTCATACAGGGGAGAAACCCTTTCACTGCTTGGAATGTGGAAAGAGCTTCAGTCAGAAGGTGAATCTCACTTCCCATCAAAGAATACATACAGGAGAGAAACCCTATCAGTGCTTTGAATGTGGAAAGAACTTCCGGGAGTGGACGCAGCTCACTTTGCATCAAAAAACTCATACAGGGGAGAAACCCTATCAGTGCTTGGAATGTGGAAAGAGCTTCACTAATAGCTCCCATCTCACTTGCCATCGCAGAATTCATACAGGGGAGAAACCCTATCAGTGCTTGGAATGTGGAAAGAGCTTCCGAAGAAGCTCCCATCTCACTTGCCATCAAAGAATTCATACAGTGGGGAAACCAAAAAAGAGAAATAAAAGGAAAAATATTAAACAACCGTTACAAAATACAATTGTATAGAAAAGAGAAAGGGGGGGATATAAACTAAAAATACTGTTTATGACATTTGTATCATATATATCATATCATTCGTCAACACATAGAAAGGCAGGCTCCCCCACTTCTCCCCTGCGTGACCCCCTCTTCTCCCCGTATCCCACCCAGAGAGATCCTTCCTTCCCTGCGTTCCTTGCAGGTCCCTCGGACCTCCAACTGTCCTCTTCCTATGTGTGTCCTCCTAAATTCAAAATAAAGGAATCTTAATATAAAATATTAAAAATATTAAAAATACTAAAAAATAGATGATGATGATGATCATTTAGAATCATAGAATCATAGAATCATAGAGTTGGAAGAGACCACAAGGGCCATCGAGTCCAACCCCCTGCCAAGCAGGAAACACCATCAGAGCACTCCTGACTCTGCTTAAAGACCTCCAAAGAAGGAGACTCCACCACACACCTTGGCAGCAAATTCCACTGTCGAACAGCTCTTACTGTCAGGAAGTTCTTCCTAATGTTTAGGTGGAATCTTCTTTCTTGTAGTTTGGAACCATTGCTCCGTGTCCGCTTCTCTGGAGCAGCAGAAAACAACCTTTCTTCCTCCTCTATGTGACATCCTTTTATATATTTGAACATGGCTATCATATCACCCCTTAACCTCCTCTTCTCCAGGCTAAACATGCCCAGCTCCCTTAGCCGTTCTTCATAAGGCATCGTTTCCAGGCCTTTGACCATTTTGGTTGCCCTCCTCTGGACACGTTCCAGTTTGTCCGTGTCCTTCTTGAACTGTGGTGCCCAGAACTGGACACAGTACTCCAGGTGAGGTCTGACCAGAGCAGAATACAGTGGCACTATCACTTCCCTTGATCTAGATGCAATACTCCTATTGATGCAGCCCAGAATTGCATTGGCTTTTTTAGCTGCCGCGTCACACTGTTGGCTCATGTCAAGTTTGTGGTCAACCAAGACTCCTAGATCCTTTTCACATGTACTGCTCTCAAGCCAGGTGTCACCCATCTTGTATTTGTGCCTCTCATTTTTTTTGCCCAAGTGCAATACTTTACATTTCTCCCTATTAAAATTCATCTTGTTTGTTTTGGCCCAGTTCTCTAATCTGTCAAGGTCGTTTTGAAGTGTGATCCTGTCCTCTGGGGTGTTAGCCACCCCTCCCAGTTTGGTGTCATCTGCAAATTTGATCAGGATGCCCTTGAGTCCATCATCCAAGTCGTTGATAAAGATGTTGAATAAGACCGGGCCCAAGACAGAACCCTGTGGCACCCCACTAGTCACTCTTCTTGACAAGAATATCATGGGGCACCTTGTCAAATGCCTTGCTGAAATCAAGGTAGGCTACATCCACTGCATTCCCTTCATCTACCAGGCTTGTAATTCTGTCAAAAAACGAGATCAGTTTAGTCTGACATGACTTATTTTTCAGAAATCCATGCTGACTATTGGTGATCACAGTATTCCTTTCTAGGTGCTCACAAACTGTTTGCTTAATGATCTGCTCCAGAATCTTCCCTGGTATTGATGTCAGACTGACTGGGCGGTAATTATTTGGGTCCTCTCTTTTCCCCTTTTTGAAAATAGGGACAACATTTGCCCTCCTCCAGTCTGCCGGGACTTCGCCTGTTCTCCAGGAATTCTCAAAGATGAGTGCCAGTGGTTCTGAGATCACATCTGCCAGTTCTTTTAATACTCTTGGATGCAGTTCATCTGGCCCTGGAGACTTGAATACATCTAAACTAGCCAAGTATTTTTGTACTATCTCCTTAGTTTTTCTGGGCTGTGTTTCCTCTGCTGAATCATTTGCTCCAAATTCTTCAGGTCGGGCATTGTTTTCTTTATCGGAGAAGACTGAGGCAAAGAAGGCATTGAGGAGTTCAGCCCTTTCTGTGTCCCCTGTTTGCTTTTCACCATCTTCTCCTCTGAGTGACCCCACTGTTTCTTTGTTCTTCCTTTTGCTACGAACATACCCATAAAAGCCTTTTTTGTTGCTTTTAACCTCTCTAGCAAGCCTGAGTTCATTCTGTGCTTTAGCTTTTCTGACTTTGTGTCTACACGTGCTGGCTATTTATTTGAATTCCTCTTTGGTGGTTTCCCCCCTTTTCCATTTTTTGTACACATCCTTTTTAAATCTTAACTCAGTTAAAAGTTCTTTAGATAGCCACCCTGGCTTCTTTAGGCACCTTCCAAGTTTCCGTCTCATTGGTATTGCCTGAAGTTGTGCTTTTACTATCTCCCTCTTAACAAACTCCCAGCCATCATGAACTCCCTTTCCTTTTAGTATTACTGTCCATGGGATCTCACCCAGCACTTCCCTAAGTTTTATGAAGTCGGCTTTCTTAAAGTCAAGAAATTGAGACCTAGTATGCTTGGCTGCTCCTTGGCAAGATGCAGAGGATGCAAAACCAGGAAAAAAGCACCCAGTTGAGTCACTGAGTACCTCCTGTTAGATCCATGGCTGATTTGTTGTAGGCCAACAAGGACTTCAGGGATGCGGGTGGTGCTGTGGGTTAAACCACAGAGCCTAGGACTTGCCGATCAGAAGGTTGGTGGTTCAAATACCTGCGACGGGGTGAGCTCCCGTTGCTCAGTCCCTGCTCCTGCCAACCTAGCAGTTCGAAAGCACATCAAAGTGCAAGTAGATAAATAGGTCCCGCGGGAAGGTAAACGGTGTTTCCGTGCGCTGCTCTGGTTCGCCAGAAAGCGGCTTAGTCATGCTGGCCACATGACCCGGAAGCTGTACGCCGGCTCCCTCAGCCAATAAAGCGAGATGAGCGCCGCATCCCCAGAGTCGGCCACGACTGGACCTAATGGTCAGGGGTCCCTTTACCTTTACCTAATAGTTATTATTATTTCTTATCGGTAGAAGGCAATGTTAATTTAGGCGTCTTTGTTTTGCTGTCTGTGTAACTTATTTATTTTTAATCAAATAAAAGAAGAAAAAGAAGAAGGTGACTCTTGGGCCCCTTCCAACTCTACCTTTCTATGATTCTATGATCTCAGGATTCCAGTAAAAACCAGCAAAGATCCCACATGGCTGAAGTTGGCCCACACCTTCTCTAGATGTGCATACCTCCATGTGATGCTTCTGAAGAGGGCTTGACATCAATGAATGGCTTTCTGGGAGGATGAGGGTTCCTGCTTCTTTGCATTCAACTCTCTTTCCCTTTTTTCTGACATTCTGTCACCACCAGCTACCTGGCCTAGGGAGGCCATGAATTACGTGGAAGAATGTCCTCTGCTGTGGCTGGCAGCTCATTCCAAAAGACATGCACAGAGGGACTTTAAAACCAGGCCCGTTTATTACAGAGATGATAAGCAATGCATAAAAGAGGAACATTGTTTGGAGGGCAAGAGATGAATTAATGAAGACAACCACAAAAATGCAAACTCTATAGGTCAAAGCAAGAGAAAGCCATTATCATCTTTAATGGTGATTTCTACCCAACAATGCCAGTCAGACAGGGCTAAATATACGGTATGTCCTTCCCCACCCCCCTTCAAAAAAAGCAATGAACTCCTCTGTCAATATTTCACTGATTAAAAAGAAAGTTTCTTCCATTCTGTCAGTATTGTTTAGGAGGGATTCATTTTGTAAACCACTTTGATTTTTTTCTGCACTCAATTTAAAAATAATTAAATAATTAAAAATATATCACCCAGTCAGATAGGTGATATATAAATAATAATATTTGTTGTTACTATAATTATTATTATTGCCATATTCATGCCCACTTTCACCAACTATATGCATTATTATATATGATATGATATGATATATATATATATGAGATATAAGGTTAGAGTACTGCATTGCAGAATTAGAAGAAAGGTGAGCTAAAAATCAGAAGCAGAGGCAATGTGGCTTTTTAATTTGCTTTTATTGCGAGGGAGAAGCACATACAACCAATGAGAATATTGCAAAGGCTTCCTCTTTCTGATCTGGGTGCTTTGCTGGAGAAGGAGGAGACTCTAGCTGGGGCTGAAGCAGGATCCAGTAGCTCTCAAAGTAAGGGAGCATCTCCCAGTTTTCAAAGGGTCCTGTGTAAGCTGGGCATTAATTTTCTGGGACACTTAAAAGCAAGCAGACAAAAACAAAAGCAAAAAAAACCAAACTCCAGTTACTTCCATATCACCTGGAATCTGATGTATAAATTACAATCATATAAAGGAAGGCAGAAAACTCGGCAGAATGTTAAATGATAGAACAGGGAATTGATGAGCCAAAACAAGTTAGACTAAGAATGCAACAGCATAGGTCCCCGATCATTTTGATGCCGAGTAGGTAAAAGAAGTAGGTAAAATAAAATATGCATCACTTTGCTTCAGGATAAGAACAGAAATCGTACAGTAGCGGCACAGCGGCAGCGGGAGGCCCCATTAGCTAAAGTGGTGCTTCTGGTTAAGAACAGTTTCAGGTTAAGAACAGACCTCCGGAATGAATTAAGTACTTAACCCGAGGTACCACTGCATATGAAAATGATGTACAGATGGTATATCCCTGCTGTAAAAATGGCTAAAATGTATAGAACAGGCTCCAATAATTCCAGTTACAGATAGGTAGCCATGTTGGTCTGCCATAGTCAAAACAAAAAATTCCTTCCAGTAGCACCTTAAAGACCAACTAAGTTAGTTCTAGGTATGAGCTTTCGTGGAATCACAAGACAGAGAAACCAGGACATGCTATACAAGATCTCAAAGTAGCTGTTCTATTACAAAGGAATTTCAGAAATAGACTGGAAAGAGAAGCTGCTGAATTGCAACTTATTACCAAACTTAAAACCATGGAGAGACCTGGTCTGAACAAAGACATTGGATTCTTATCTCATTATACATGACAAAGCCATTTTTCACCTTCTCACCCCTTGCTTTTTCCTGTAAGACCTATTGCAGTCGTTAAGAGTCGTCAACAGGCTCATCACAGCTATCTGCCAATCACCCATTCCCACCACGCTTCTGAGTAATACCCCTCCCCACCTTCTCACTATATAGAAGGGTCTGGTGACTTCTGTTTCAGTGTATCTGAAGAAGTGTGCATGCACACGAAAGCTCATACCTAGAACTAACTTAGTTGGTCTTTAAGGTGCTACTGGAAGGAATTTTTTGTTTAGGCTCCAATAAGTGTTGGAAGTGTAAAGAAAAGGAAGGCACATTTCTTCATATGTGGTGGAACTGTAAAATAACCAAAAACTTTGGGGAAATGATTTATAACCAAATGAAAAAAAAAATGTTTCAGATAACATTTGTTAACAGAAAACAAGAAGTTTTCTTGCTAGGCATTACAGGTCAAGACTTGTCAAAAGAGAAGAATATGTTATTTATGTATGTGACAACAGTGGCTAGGATTTTATCAGCCTAGAAATGGAAAGATGACAAGACACCAATTAAAGAAGAATGGTAAGAAAAAGTGGTGGAATATGCTGGCGAAGTTGACTGGGAAACTTAGAGATAAGGACAATAGAGACTGGGAATCATTTATGTTCTACCTACAGAAAAACTGCAAAGAAGTGGACTTGCTAGCAGGGTTCGATTTAACACTTAATAACATTAAGATGTACAAATTGGAAAATAATAAAGTGTAAGTGGAAATATGAAAATAAGTATGGTATGAAAATGTTAAGAATATAATAATATTTAAGTTCATCTCCGGCACCTTGTTTGAGCTCTTTTTACCTCTTGCAACATATCTTTTTCATGTTACACATTCCATCTTGAATCATTCCTTTGGGACACTTGTTAGATTTGCACGTGCTGCCTCTCTTATAGCAATCTGGTCCAAGATTTGGGTCTTCCTTGGCAAATCCTTTGCAAAAGGAGAAACAAAAAAGATCCCTGTCCATTGCAAATTCAGAAGTGGAGGTAAGGGAAGGGAAACTTTAGAATGGGAAACATTATGTTGGATATGCAAAAAAGATACAGGATCATATTTCCGTATGTGGTGGAATTGCAAGGTTATCCGTGAATTTTGGAACAACATTTACAGTGAATTTAAAAACTATTCAAATTTACATTTCTAAAAAAACCAGAATTTTTTCTTTCAGGAATACTACCAATGGAGATAATATATATATCTGGCATTGCTATCTGGGTCACGATAAAATAAAAGCACATAGAGGATTTACTGATCATTTGGTGAGAAAGGCCCTAAAAAATTTCGGTATGGGAAAAAGAAATTTTATATAACAACCAACAGACTCTCTCAAAAATATATAAACTGTTACAAAATGGGAAAGTAGAAAAGGAGGAAAAAGGAGACGCTATTAAAAAATGGGAACAAGATCTGGTCCACCCAATTGAATATAATGAATGGGAAAGACTATGGACAAAAATTATAAATTTTACAGCATGTTACCTAATAAGAGAGAACTATATGAAAATGTATCACAGGTGGTACCTGGTACCAGAAAGGCTTGCAAAAATGAATAAAACATATAATAATAAGTGCTGGAAATGCAAGATACAAAAAGGAACCTTCTACCATATGTGGCCGGACTATTTTTTTTTTGGGGGGGGGGAGAGCACGTGCAGAAGTGCCAAATCACAACCTGGGCATGCGCAGACACAACGCTGCGGGTAGTGAATGCTGCGGGTTGCGAACGTGCTTCCCGCACGGATCACATTCACAAGCCGAGCGTCCACTGTATATACTAGGCAGAACCCGAGCGGAACAGAAGTCTCCTTCTCCCTTCTTTCTCTTCATTACTTACCTGAAAAAGCCAGCAGCAGCACACACAGGGCAGCCCAGAACAGGTGAAGTATCTTCATGGCTTAGGGAGGATGAGAGGATGCAGAGAGGCTCAACGCACGGCTACAAGGCAGAATGTTGTCAGGATTGGGAGGGATGAACTTTCCGTATTTGTAGCCCCTTGGGAAGCTGTTTCCTCCCACTACTCTGCAATCTCCAGCAGGACATCACCATGCCCTAAAGGAACATGGGGCCTCTAGCCAAGTCATAAGCACAGTGTGCCCCCTAGAATGAGATGGAGAGATGATGAAGTTCAGGCCTGTGGCAAGACCTGGAGGATGCAGAACCAGGAAAAAGCACCCACCTGAGACACTGAGTACCTATTGGTAGATTCATGGATGATTTGCAATAGTTTGAGCTGTCTCCCAATTGTTTAGCAGGACAACAAAAAGTCTCTATCCTCCCTGCTCTGCTGCTCTTTTCATTCTAGATGATAGGTGACGAAAGCTTGGAGGGTAACCAGGAGTGAGGCTTTGTGTGGAAGGACAATGAGCTCCATTCACAGTTCTGGCACTGAAAAGATATCCCTGGGCTTGGGCTACGCACACATTAGTGGCCTGAAATGCAGTGAGGTCATCAATGCCCCTCCCACCTGTGTGAAGAGCATTGAAAGAGCCTGCTGGATCAGGCCAGGGCCCATCCAGTCCAGCATTCAGTCCCCAAAGTGGCCAACCCTTTGGGACACTAGCAATCAGGATTTGAGCACAAGAGCCGTCTGTGGATTCCAGCCACTGGTATCCAGTGTTGGGGTGTGTGTGTGTTTATCATCCATACTTATTAATCTTGCTCTCTGTTTGCATGCCAGGGAAGCTTCAGCAAAGCTGTCTAGCGCACCAACGCAAAACAGTTGTTTCAAGCAAAGTGGTTTTACTCGGCACACAGAGAGCAAGAACTCAGTAGAGCACAAGTCTCTTAGAGAGCCAGCGTGGTGTAGTGGTTAAGAGTGGTAGATTTGTAATCTGGTGAACCGGGTTCGCTTTCCTGCTCCTCCACATGCAGCTGCTGGGTGACCTTTGGCCATTCACACTTCTTTGAAGTCTCTCAGCCTCACTCACCTCACAGAGTGTTTATTGTGTGGGAGGAAGGGAAAAGGAGAATGTTAGCCACTTTGAGACTCCTTAGGGTAGTGATAAAGCGGGGTATGAAATCCAAACTCCTCTTCTTCTTCTTAAGCTCAGAGTTGTGGGTTTGAACCCCACCTTGGGCAAGGAAGGTTCCTGCATTGAAGGGGGTTGGACTAGATGGCCACCAGAGTCCATTCCAACTCTACCATTCTATGATTCGATGAATACTTTCCACCAGTTTTCTGAGGACGCACTTGAATCTAACCAGCCTGTACTTTCCTAAATCACCCTTGGATAACTTTGGGAAGATTAGTGTGGCATGGCCACTTTGTAGTCCTCAGCTATGGTGCAAATTACATGTTTTGGTTTGAAGATCAGCAGTTTCATATTTGAGTTCTTTGAAAGCTCTTGGGTAGATGCCATCCAGACCTGCTGATGTGTCGGTGTTTCTTTTGTCTATTAGTCCTGGAAATTCATCTCTTGTCACCACTGTCTGCCTTAGTTCTCCTTAGTTGGAGAACGGCATCACAGGATTTGGAGAAGTACCGGTTTTGAAGAATAGAAAACGGTAAAGGACCCCTGACAGTTAAGTCCAGTTTCAATTCACATGTTGCTTTGTATTGGTTTACTTTAACATGTGAACTGAATAGAATTTTTTCTCTCTCCCTCTGATTCCCTGCTTCTCATTTTTGCTCATTCCTCCTTCTCATTATGTTCTCCTCCTCACTGGACTGGTTTATTTTTTTTGCAGGGAGGGGGATCCTCTCCCCTTTTAGACTTCTTTTCTAAAGACATGCTGTTATTCTGCACCAACATGTCTGCTGAGACCTCTTCCATCATGAGTATAATGTATCATTTTGACTTCATAAGCAATGACATCTAGGCTCGAAATTCAGAAACACAGGGAAAGGGACTTTTTAATTTGCTTTTAGTGCAAGGGAGAGGTTCATCTTATCATGCAGAATCTTGCAAGGCTTCTTCTTTTGATCTGGACGCTTTGGTGAAGAAGCAGGTGGAGACTCTAGCTGGGACTGAAGTAGGATCCAGGAGCCATCTCACTTTACGAGGTTAAGGTCTGAAAAACAAAAGAAAATGTACCGTATATTCGCTCCATAAGATGCACCAGACCATAAGACGCACCTAGTTTTTGGAGGAGGAAAACAAGAAAAAAAATATTCTGAATCCCAGAAGCCAGAACAGCAAGAGGGATTGCTGCACAGCGAAAGCAGCAATCCCTCTTGCTGTTCTGGTTTCTGGGATAGCTGCACAGCCTGCATTCACTCCATAAGACGCACACACATTTCCCTTTACTTTTTAGGAGGGAAAAAGTGAGTCTTATAGAGCAAAAAAATAAGTATATAAGATTTACTTCTGTTTCACCTGGAATCGGATGCCAATGCCCTGTTTTCCTTAAAAGGTTTAGAGCAGGGGTCAGCAAACGTTTTCAGCAGGGGGCCAGTCCACTGTCCCTCTGACCTTGTGGGGGGCCAGACTATTTTTTTGGGGGGGAGGAGAGAAATGAACAAATTCCTATGCCTTACAAATAACCCAGAGATGCATTTTAAATAAAAGGACACATTCTACTCCTGTAAAAACACGCTGATTCCCGGACCGTCCGCGGGCCAGATTTAGAAGGCGATTGGGCCAGATCCGGCCCCCGGGCCTTAGTTTGCTTATCCATGGTTTAGAATGTTGCAAAAACCAGATGTGCTTCCTTGGGAGTAAGCCCCATTGTGTTTCATAGAAAGGACTCATTAATAAAGGTACTGAGAATCCCTCAGCCTGAAGTCCTTCAGATCAGAGACTACAGATCAGACAGTCTACAGGGTTTGGGCAGTGGGACAGGGGTGGGTGAAAGAGAGATGATGCTTATGTCAGCGAGCTTGTCT
This sequence comes from Podarcis erhardii, assembly GCF_964252035.2. Lineage (NCBI taxonomy): Eukaryota > Metazoa > Chordata > Lepidosauria > Squamata > Lacertidae > Podarcis > Podarcis erhardii. The sequence continues at coordinate 118,980,667 of NC_138507.1, read as the reverse complement.
GAACACTTTTCTTTGGTGAGCGGAGGTTACCTTTTGCAACATTTCTTTTCTTCGTTGCATTTTCCAATCTCAGTCCAGTAACTGGGACATCCATTTCCAACACATTCAGCACCCTCTATTTTAACACATTGCCTCCCTGTCGTTGGTGCATTCTGTGCGAATCCTAAGCAAAGGGAGAAAAAAAGTTTGTGGACTAATGTGGAGAGCAAAGTAGAATCAGAACGGGGAGAAAGGGGAGCACAAGTTCACAGTCTTTCAAAGTGGTTTGGGGAACCAACACTCTTGTAACTTATGTCAATCAGATCATGAAACATGATGGTGGCGGCGCATTTGGAGTGAGATGATTCTTCTCCCTTTGGCTTATCTGTCTCATGCAACTCCAGCCTCCACACAGTTTTATGGTGAGGATGAAGCGTTTTCTGGTCCACCCCAGGCAGCCAAATGTCCAAGGCAAGCACTGCTTCCCGGTGCTGCTGGGTTAGAATTACTGCTATTATTTTATTAAGAAACCAGAGGCCTTTCTACTTGGAATAATAGGTTTGGAATTGCCCAAGAAAGATGTTAGATTGTTTTTGTATGCCCCAACTGCAGCTAGAATTTGGTTGGCCAAAAACTGGAAATCACAGGGGGCCACCAGGGGGCGCATTGGAAGATGACCGACAATACCATCTCTCCGGCTCACACGAGGTAATTAAGAGGCTGATATGGGAGTATGCAGCCTCCCTGTTGCCCCAAGGACATGGGGAACACTGCCTTTGCCTGCTGTGGCCATAAATCACCCCCAGATTCGAAAGAAGGGGGTGAGGGCACTAGGCACAAAGCCCTCGGGTGGGTCCGGCTCTCCCAGACGCTGGCTACATCAGCTCGAAATAAACAATTAGAAAAGAAGCAAATGCACATACTTCAAGTGTAGAACGGGAGTAAAAGTCTGCTAATTAATGGGATCTCTGGAATGTGGAGCGACGGGCTGGATTCAACAATAAATCAAGAAGAAGACCCATCAGAAGATTGGTATGTCGGAACGAGACTGAAAAGGGGGGGGGACTTTTCTTTTTTTGTCTTATGTGAGTATCTAATAATCCTCCCCCCTAAGAAAGAATCGTTGCAATTTACTGATCACAAGCAGGAGGATAAGAACTGTGTGGAAATTAATTACTAATCAAAGATATGGCTTGCGGAACATCGAGAAAGGAAAGAAGGTTCTCTGTGACGCAGTTAGAAAAAGAGGCTGTTATGGCAGGAGGAATGAGGGGGAGGAGGACTATGGCTCGTAACTATATCAGAATGTGAGTTCGGCCTGGCAGGGCCCCCTGAGAAAATTTATGAGAGCGGCAGGTCTGTGGAAAACAGGACAGACTGTGGGAAATGTTTTGTACGGAGTGTTGAAATAACGTCTGTTTATTTTGATATGGCTCTTGGATGAATGTAAAAGCCACACAGGATATAACGTTTGTTTTCAACCTGCTTGTGGAAACTACCAGAGATCACAAAGAAAAGAAAGGAATATATGATAACAACAAGAAGATGAGGAAAACAACAAAGAGAAGATTGAATAGAACTGTGATTATTATTTGGACAGAACTATGTAATTAAAGTAGCAGCAAGAGAGATGTTTGGATCCCGTTCGAAGCTGGAAGTTTGGGTACCCCCAACAAAAATTTAAAAATTTGGCTATGTAATTTGGAACTGATGTGATTTGGAATTAATGTGATCTGATTGGCCTGTTAATAAAAATTATTTTCTAAAAAGCACACCTGGAAATCACAAGAAGTACCAACAGTGGAAGAATGGCAGATGAAGATGATGGATTTTTTGGAGCTAGCCGACCTGACCGGAAGAGTCTGCGACCAGAAGGAGGAGGAGTATCAAGAGGAATGGAAGAAATTCAAAGACTATTTAGTTAAATATGTTAAGATAACTTAAATAGAATTACTTGCGAGTATCAGATTGGCCTAGGATTTAAATATGTGATGTTGTAGAATACTATGGATAAAAGTTAAAATGAAAGAAAGAAAGATGTTAATGGACTAAGTAAATTTTATGTGAACTCAGTTTTGGAAAACTGCTGCAATGATTTATATGGAAACTCAGCCAGGGGGATTCAAGGAAGTCACCTAACAATGATAAAAAAATGGAATTTTTACAGTCAGGATATCTGTTTGTTTGTTTTCTTTTTGATGTTTTCTTTTTGATGTTTGTGGATATGTTTGTTATAAATTTGGAAAATTAATAAAAAAGATTTGGAAAAAAATATATAGAATTACTGCTATTATTTTTCCCTGTGCAGACCCTGAGTGCAACAGCACTCTCTCTTTCCTTCTTTCCCTCCGTCCTTTACCTGAAGTAGTCAGCAGCAGCACAGACAGGACAGCTAAGCACAGGTGAAGGATCTTCATGGCTCAGTCAGAATGGACGGATGCAGAGAGGCTGCAAGTCAGAAGGTTGTTAGGTTGGCAAGGCTGAGCTATTTGTAGGGTCCTGGGGGAGCTGCTTCCTCCGACTTCTTTGTGAAGTCCAAGAGGTCGCCACCATGCCCTGACGGAAGGTAGCGCTGCTGGACTTTGCAGAGCACAGTGTCCTCTCTAGAATGAGACAACGAGATATAGAGATAAGAAGCTTTGGCCTCATACAAGACCTGAAAGATGGAACACCAGGAAAAAGCACCCAGCTGTGCCACTGAGTACCTACTGGTCTATGCATGGCTGCTTTGCAGTAGCCTGATAAGGGCCTCTGAATCTCAATTGTTTAACAGGGCAGCAAAGAGCGCCCACCCTCCCTGATCTACTGCCCTTTCCATCTTGATAGCTTGAGGGTCACCAGAAGTGAATTTTTGAGTGGAAGGACCGTGAGCTCCATTTGAAAACAAATTCCTGGGCTTGGGCTGCGTACACTTTAGTGGACCGAAAAGCAGTGAGGTTGCTCCCCTGCTCCCCCAATGTGCATTCAGTGTTGGTGCTGACCTTTAAAACCCTAAACAGCCTCAGTCTCCACCCCCATCATCCAGCCCGGACACTGAGGTCCAGTTCCGAGGGGCTTCTGGGAGTTCCCTCACTGCAAGAAGTGAGGTTACAGGGAACCAGGCAGAGGGCCTTCTTGGTAGTGGCGCCTGCCCTGTGGAATGCCCTCCCAGCAGATGTCAAGACAATAAACAACTATTTTACTTTTAAAAGACAACTGAAGGAGCCCTGTTTAGGGAAGTTTTTAATGTCTGATGCTGTATTGTTTTTAATATTCAGGTGGAAGCTGCCCAGAGTGGCTGGGGAAACCCAATCAAATGGGCAGGGTATAAATAAATTATTATTATTATTATTATTATTATTATTATTATTATTATTATTATATATTCAGGACATAGGATGAGCTTGCTGGATCAGGCCAGTGGCCCATCTACTGCAGCATCCTGTTCTTGCAGTGGCCAAACAGATGCCCTTTGGGGACCCTGCAAGCAGGATTCGAACATTGTGTGTAAATAAATACGTTGTTTAGCTCTACGATGTCTCACGCGTCTTGCTGTGTTATGCCAGAAGTTTAAGTGTGCATGTATCATTTTATATATGTTGCCAGAGCACCCTGGAGAAGAAGGGAAATGACTTTTCCATTGCTGCGCATACCAGAGGATGCTCGGACAGTAGGGGCTGCAGGGGCACCCCAGGGTGTTTTCCAACATGCCACACATCCTGGACATATCTGGGATTCAACAACCAGAATGCTCAAAAACTGGTTAAAATGTCCGGGGAAACTCTGGTGCATGGGAACCCATGTCAGAAATACTGATTTCTTTCTTACTAGGAAGCATGAGGAAAGGAATCAGAAAAAAAACTATTGGTACTATAATGCCATTATACAAATCTATGATGTGTCTTTGGCCACATATGATAATACTTTGGCCACATATGATAATACTTTGGCCACCTCATGAGAAGAGAAGACTCCCTGGAAAAGACCTTTCCTGTTGGGAAAGATTGAGGGCACAAGGACAAGGGGACAACAGAGGACGAGACGGTTGGACAGTGTTCTCAAAGCTACAAACACGAGTCTGCGGGAGGCAGTGGAGGACAGGAGTGCCTGGCGTGCTCTGGTCTATGGGGTCACGAAGAGTTGGACACGACTAAACGACTAAACAACAACATGATGTGTTTGCATTTGGAATACTGTGCGCAGTTCTCCTCACCTGAAAAAGGGTATCGAATAGTTGGAAAAAGTTTGGAAAAGGGCAACCAAAACAATGAAAGGAATGGAGCAACTTCTGTATGAAGAAAGGTTGCAGGATCTGTAGCTTAGAGGAAAGTTGCATGCAGCAGTTGATACGGGCCTTTGAATCTCAATTGTTTAAGAGAACAGCACAGAGTGTCCATCCTCCATGGTCTGCTGCCCCTTCCATCTAAACTTTATGACTCAGATAAAGAAAGCTTGGAGGGTAACCAAGAGTGAATTTTTCTATGGAAGGACCATTAGCTCCATTCTGTTCTGGTGCTGAAAACAATTTCCTGGGCTTGGGCTACGTACACAGTAATAAGCTGAAAAGCAGTGAGGTTCTCGCCATGGAGAAGCTTCTATGAAATGGATGCTGATTGCTTTGATGGTAACCCTCCCAATAACCGAATTCTTCCTAAGGTGGTTGCTTGATGTCCTTGATCATTGCGATTGCCCTTTTCTGAATCTTTTCCAACTCCACAATATCCTTTTACAGGAGTGTTGGCCAGAACTGCACACAGTGATACAAATTCACGATTTTGTATAACAGTTTTGCATGAGCATTTGTAGTTGTAGGATCTCGGGACGGTTCACTGTATAAAAGTCTAAGAGGAAAACACAAAACGCATTTCGAATTCCACTTGGAAACTAATTGGCAGCCGGGGCAGGATCGGTTTAATATGCTCAAACTGTTTTATCCTGGTGAACAATCTGGGGGCTGAATTCTGCAGCAAATGAAGATTCTGCACCGTCTTCAGAGGCAGGGTTTTGTATAAGCTGTTGCAGAGATGTGAGGATCCCCCAGAACAGTCCAATGAGGAGGACTAAAGAGCCTTTATTTGAGGCATATCTTAGCTCACATACCTGCCAAGTGCATTTTTGGGTTTGAGGCGTGATCTTGCCCCTCAAAAAGTGCCTTTGTGGGGGGGGGGGAGTGAGGCATGGGTCATGTGACTTGCCAATGAGCACAGCACGGAAGATGCATCTCCCGGTGTTGCGTCTCCAAAAATTGGACATTACGAGCTCACTGCGCTCTGCTGAGCCTTTGGCAAGTCTTCCCCGGAACAAGATGTAGATATGAAGAAATAAGAGGTCTTGGCTTTTGGCAAGATGCAGAGGATGCAAAACCAGGAAAAAAGCACCCAGTTGAGTCACTGAGTACCTCCTGTTAGATCCATGGCTGATTTGTTGTAGGCCAACAAGGACTTCAGGGATGCGGGTGGTGCTTGTTGTTGATAAGCAGTGTCCCGTGCACAGCGGAAGGATGAGGAGTACGTGCCACATACTCTATATTGCTTTATTTACACTTCAAAGCTGGTATGTTACAGAAAAACATCTTGCCTCTGCCGGAGCAGAGAAAAGCATCCTCTCTCCTCTAAAGCACGGAGAGAAGAACAACACACACTGAACTGCAAAGAACAGTGAAAAACAGGAAACCAGTGTACGTCACATCCAGTCTCCCTTTCCCGTGGGAAAACCCAACAGTACGCTGACTGTGGAATGTAAACACCTGTCTTGTGACAAGCACTTCGCTGCACAGTGAAGAGAGCAGAAACCAACATCCTCCCCCTTTCTGTGAACATCACTGGGCAGCGTGTTCGTACAATATCAGTACAAACCCAACTTCTGCACATAGGTACAGTGTTGATCCCTTGATACAATCTTGGACAATACATCAGCAGGAATTTCATTACCTGGCATATAGGACACCGTTACGAGTCCCTTTTGAATACGTTCCCTAGCATGTTGCAACTTCAATTGCAAGTGCTTCGTGCTTTGCTTACAACCTTCAGAATTCAGCAAAGCCAAACATGCTTTGTTGTCCTGGTAAACCTGGATTGGACATTTGACAGGAATTTTCATGTCTTTGCACAATTGTAACAACCATTCACAATCTTTAAGTGAATAAGACAGTGCATTCAGTTCAGCTTCATAAGTACTTAAGCTAACTGTTGTTTGCTTCTTGCATGACCAATCAAATAGACCCTGATTGTACATATAGCAAATTCCAAACGTACTTTTCCTGTCTGTAGTGTCACTTCCAAAACTTGCATCTGCAAATATTTCAAGACCACCAGACTTCTGATTGTTAAATCTCAGTCTGTAATGCATAGTGCCTTTCAAATACCGCGCTATGCGTTTCAGAGCTTTCCAATCCTTAACAGTAGGATTGTTGACTTGTCTGCTTAGCAAATTACAGCTAACAGCAATGTCAGGTCTTGAACATCTGGCAATGAAGTTTAGCTTGCCTAGCACACTTCTGTACAGTGTAGTATCAGAAAATGCTTCTTCAGTGTCATCTACCTGATAACCTGTTGTCATCGGTGTGTCTACAGGGTTAGCATCCATCAGGTTCAGTTTGCTTAACACATCAGCAATTTTCCGTGACTGGTGTACTAGAATGTTACCATCTTGATCTCTCTCTATTTCTAGAGATAGGTAGTTGTTTACCTCACCAAGATCTTTCATGTCAAAGTGCTCTTTCAGTTGAGCTAGGGCGTTATTGTACATTGTGACATCCTTCCAAAAGAATAAAAGATCATCAACATAAAACAAACAATACAGTTTCTTTTGCCCCTCCTCTTTGACAAATACACATGGATCAGCTTTCCCTTGCTTAAAACCTAGAGAAAACAATACTTCAGTGAGTTTTGTGTGCCAACACCGTGCACTTTGTTTGAGACCATAAAGGGACTTCTTCAGAGCACAAACAAATCCCTGTTTTACCTGTACGCCATCAGGTGGAAGCATATAAAGTGATTCATCTAGAGATCCGTACAGAAAAGCTGTATTTACATCATGGTGACTAATGTGTAGATTCTCCTCTGCAGCTAGCTTGAGCATAAGCCTAATGCTCTCATACCTCACTGTGGGTGAGTAGGTCTCGTGATAGTCTTCACCTGGTACCTGTGCAAAACCTCTGGCTACCAATCTGGCTTTGTGTCTGACTATCTTGCCATTTTGATCAGTCTTCGCTTTGAAGACCCATTTGCTTCCAAGCAATTTCATTCCTGGAACTACTGGAACTAGGTCCCATGTTTTGTTCCTTTCCAAGGAATCAAGCTCAGCCTTCATGGCATTTAACCATGGCTCAGCTTCTTTTGAATCCAAATCCTGGATTTCTTGGAAACTTGAAGGTTCAAATACCTTCTTGGAGCTTTTAACAGCTGTTACTGCTATCTTAGCAAACTCATCAGCAAATCTCTTTGGAGGTCTGCCTTTTGTGGCTCTTTGTGACCTGCGAATTAGCCGTAGGTCTTCAACACTCTCCTCTTCCTTCTTGGGAGAAAAGTGACCTATTGTGAACAATGGTTCCTCCAATTCCTGATCAGAGCTTTCAGAGGGTCGCATAGAGGCTTTCGCACTCTTGAAATCCTCTGAATCACCCGATTCAGTTTCAGACTCAGAATCAGAACCTTCATCAGTGGGTGTGGGTTGTTGTGGCTGCTTTTGACTATCCTCAGTCTCATCACTGTCATCAGGATAACATTGGAAAATTCCCACATTCTCCCCCCACTTGGAATTGTACTCAACACTTCTTGTGAGCTTAATTGCCTTTGAGTCAGTCATCATTATTCTGTAAGACCCTTTCTGATAACCTAGAAAGATACCATGCAATCCACGCTTGTCTAACTTGGAGTTTTGTGGTGAGTGAACCCACATGTCAGAACCAAAAATTTTCATGTGTTTGATGTATGGCTTCTTGCCAAACATCTTCTCATACGGGGTACAACCAATCGCTGAAGATAACCTGCGATTATAACTGTAAGTGAAACATGAGAGAGCTTCGGCCCAATAACTCTCTGGAAGATTAGCATCATGCAGCAAGGTTTTTAACCCTTGAAGCAATGTCTGATTTGCTCGTTCCGCAAGTCCATTCTGCCATGGCGAGCGAGGACTAGACAAATCGTGTTGAATTCCTTTCTCAGACAGAAAAGCTTCAAACTGCTGAGAAGTGAATTCTCCCCCGCGATCACTGAAAAGGGTCTTTACCTTCTTACCATGCACATTTTCCAACCAAGCACAGAATTCCTTGAACCTAGGAAAAGCCTCTGATTTCTGCTTGAGATTGTACACATAAATATACCTGGAAAATGCATCAATGAGAACCATGAAGTACCTGTTTCCTCCCAAAGAGGGCGCTAGTGGTCCAACCAAATCAGCATGAACAATTTGGTATGGTTCTGTAGCTTGCCTACTAGACACCTTACCTTTCGCAGCCATTTTCACCTTGTTTGCTGCGCATGCCTTGCACTTCATGTGGTACCTGCAGGGTTTAATAGTCATACCTTCAACCAAGGCAGGCATTTTAGATACTGCCTCAAAATGCAAATGACCAAATTTTTGATGAAAATCATGAATACATTCTGCATGCAAACTTTTGTTAGTACCTGCAATGCAACAAGTGTCATCCTGCACAACATCATCATAATACAAAACATACAAACGATCAACATATTCAGCATACAATACATAATCATTTTTCTTTGTGATGATGCACCTTTTGTTCTTAAAGGAAACGTCAATATTCCGCTCATTCAGCTGTCCAACGCTGAGCAGGTTATGTTTGGCATCCGGCACATAAAGCACATTCTGTATCGATAAGTCCAAACTGTGAAGAACAACAGTTCCGTAGCCTTTACTGGGGATTCTGTGGTCATCCGCCTGGTGAATCGCACCTTCCTGCGGTGTAAAAGACACGAACAGTCGCTTATCGTTGCACATGTGGTGTGTTGCCGCTGAATCAACAACGAAGAAAGATCTAGACGTCTTCTGGACCTCTGCAACTTTTGGAGTGAAGCGTGAGACCATTGCCTTGTGCTGCGTTGTCCTGGACACTGGACCTTTGCCTTTGCTCTGGCCACTTCCACGCGATGAGCTTTCGCTGCGCTGCTCTGTCTTGGCCCTGGGATATTTGCATTCCCTCTTCATATGGCCTAGACGTCCACACGAGTAGCATTTCACTGCCTTCAAAGCTTTGGCGCCATCTGGTGGTTCCACTGCACTATGGGATGACGACTGTGAAGTCTCCCCCTTGCCCATGCAGCTAGCACCCCGGCGATCTGCTTGATTCTGAATCATGGCAGTATCACAGGCTACTGTGAGTGGAGCATTTGGCTGATCAGTGGTATGAAATTCCCCACTTGCCTCAGCCAGCCTTCTGCAGCTAGCCATCATGACTCTGGCATTAGCCTTCTGCGTCATCTCTGCTGCTTTAAATCATGCTGCTTTATACAAGCTGCATCTGTGCTGCTTCATTCCAAAGGCAAGTTCAAAGCAGCCTCTGCCTGTGAGCCTGTGCCACTCTGCTTATCTGCAGCTGCTTCAAACCTTACTCCAAAGGCAAGTTCAAAAGGAAAGTTCTAAAGTGCTTTCTCTATGCTGCCTTAAATCCATGCTGCGTCACTATTGCAGCTGCTTTAGTCCAAAAGCACTTTTAAAAGTTACTTTCGATTTCCCCAGCCCGGAAAAACTGCCTTAAAAGTTCAAAGTCCAGCCATAAAGCCATTAATTAGAAGCTGGCAGGCTGCCCGGAGCAGTAGCACATACCTCATCAATCATCTTGACGCGCAGAGATATGTCCCTCTGCATTCCGATCCTTTGCCGGCACTCCGATTCGACTTCTGGAGCCCATAACCAAATGTTGTTGATAAGCAGTGTCCCGTGCACAGCGGAAGGATGAGGAGTACGTGCCACATACTCTATATTGCTTTATTTACACTTCAAAGCTGGTATGTTACAGAAAAACATCTTGCCTCTGCCGGAGCAGAGAAAAGCATCCTCTCTCCTCTAAAGCACGGAGAGAAGAACAACACACACTGAACTGCAAAGAACAGTGAAAAACAGGAAACCAGTGTACGTCACATCCAGTCTCCCTTTCCCGTGGGAAAACCCAACAGTACGCTGACTGTGGAATGTAAACACCTGTCTTGTGACAAGCACTTCGCTGCACAGTGAAGAGAGCAGAAACCAACAGTGCTGTGGGTTAAACCACAGAGCCTAGGACTTGTCGATCAGAAGGTTGGTGGTTCAAATACCTGTGACGGGGTAAGCTCCCGTTGCTCGGTCCCTGCTCCTGCCAACCTAGCAGTTCGGAAGCACGTCAAAGTGCAAGTAGATCAATAGGTACCGCTCTGGCGGGAAGGTAAACGGCGTTTCCATGCGCTGCTCTGGTTCGCCAGAAAGCGGCTTAGTCATGCTGGCCACATGACCCGGAAGCTGTATGCCGGCTCCCTCAGCCAATAAAGCGAGATGAGCGTCGCATCCCCAGAGTCGGCCACGACTGGACCTAATGGTCAGGGGTCCCTTTACCTTTACCTAATAGTTATTATTATTTCTTATCGGTAGAAGGCAATGTTAATTTAGGCGTCTTTGTTTTGCTGTCTGTGTAACTTATTTATTTTTAATCAAATAAAAGAAGAAAAAGAAGAAGGTGACTCTTGGGCCCCTTCCAACTCTACCTTTCTATGATTCTATGATCTCAGGATTCCAGTAAAAACCAGCGAAGATCCCACATGGCTGAAGTTGGCCCACACCTTCTCTAGATGTGCATACCTCCATGTGATGCTTCTGAAGAGGGCTTGACATCAATGAATGGCTTTCTGGGAGGATGAGGGTTCCTGCTTCTTTGCATTCAACTCTCTTTCCCTTTTTTCTGACATTCTGTCACCACCAGCTACCTGGCCTAGGGAGGCCATGAATTACGTGGAAGAATGTCCTCTGCTGTGGCTGGCAGCTCATTCCAAAAGACATGCACAGAGGGACTTTAAAACCAGGCCCGTTTATTACAGAGATGATAAGCAATGCATAAAAGAGGAACATTGTTTGGAGGGCAAGAGATGAATTAATGAGGACAACCACAAAAATGCAAACTCTATAGGTCAAAGCAAGAGAAAGCCATTATCATCTTTAATGGTGATTTCTACCCAACAATGCCAGTCAGACAGGGCTAAATATACGGTATGTCCTTCCCCACCCCCCTCAAAAAAAGCAATGAACTCCTCTGTCAATATTTCACTGATTAAAAAGAAAGTTTCTTCCATTCTGTCAGTATTGTTTAGGAGGGATTCATTTTGTAAACCACTTTGATTTTTTCTGCACTCAATTTAAAAATAATTAAATAATTAAAAATATATCACCCAGTCAGATGGGTGATATATAAATAATAACATTTGTTGTTACTATAATTATTATTATTGCCATATTCATGCCCACTTTCACCAACTATATGCATTATTATATATGATATGATATGATATATATATATATGATATAAGGTTAGAGTACTGCATTGCAGAATTAGAAGAAAGGTGAGCTAAAAATCAGAAGCAGAGGCAATGTGGCTTTTTAATTTGCTTTTATTGCGAGGGAGAAGCACATACAACCAATGAGAATATTGCAAAGGCTTCCACTTTCTGATCTGGGTGCTTTGCTGGAGAAGGAGGAGACTCTAGCTGGGGCTGAAGCAGGATCCAGTAGCTCTCAAAGTAAGAGAGCATCTCCCAGTTTTCAAAGGGTCCTGTGTAACCTGGGCATTAATTTTCTGGGACACTTAAAAGCAAGCAGACAAAAACAAAAGCAAAAAAAACCCTCCAGTTACTTCCATATCACCTGGAATCTGATGTATAAATTACAATCATATAAAGGAAGGCAGAAAACTCGGCAGAATGTTAAATGATAGAACAGGGAATTGATGAGCCAAAACAAGTTAGACTAAGAATGCAACAGCATAGGTCCCCGATCATTTTGATGCCGAGTAGGTAAAATAAGTAGGTAAAATAAAATATGCATCATAATTCTAAAGGATGATGTAGAAACAAGATTTAGGACATAATATACAAATGGAAGACTGGGGGAAATTATGGAAAGTGAACTTAAAATTTGCTGATTGTATACTGTTGAAAGAGAATTACAGTGGTACCTCAGGTTACATACGCTTCAGGTTACATATGCTTCAGGTTACAGACTCCACTAACCCATAAATAGTGCTTCATGTTAAGAACTTTGCTTCAGGATAAGAACAGAAATCGTACAGTAGCGGCACAGCGGCAGCGGGAGGCCCCATTAGCTAAAGTGGTGCTTCAGGTTAAGAACAGTTTCAGGTTAAGAACAGACCTCCGGAATGAATTAAGTACTTAACCCGAGGTACCACTGCATATGAAAATGATGTACAGATGGTATATCCCTGCTGTAAAAATGGCTAAAATGTATAGAACAGGCTCCAATAATTCCAGTTACAGATAGGTAGCCGTGTTGGTCTGCCATAGTCAAAACAAAAAATTCCTTCCAGTAGCACCTTAAAGACCAACTAAGTTAGTTCTAGGTATGAGCTTTCGTGGAATCACAAGACAGAGAAACCAGTAGGAGAACACTTCAATCTCTCAGGACATTCTATACAAGATCTCAAAGTAGCTGTTCTATTACAAAGGAATTTCAGAAATAGACTGGAAAGAGAAGCTGCTGAATTGCAACTTATTACCAAACTTAAAACCATGGAGAGACCTGGTCTGAACAAAGACATTGGATTCTTATCTCATTATACATGACAAAGCCATTTTTCACCTTCTCACCCCTTGCTTTTTCCTGTAAGACCTATTGCAGTCGTTAAGAGTCGTCAACAGGCTCATCACAGCTATCTGCCAATCACCCATTCCCACCACCCTTCTGAGTAATACCCCTCCCCACCTTCTCACTATATAGAAGGGTCTGGTGACTTCTGTTTCAGTGTATCTGAAGAAGTGTGCATGCACACGAAAGCTCATACCTAGAACTAACTTAGTTGGTCTTTAAGGTGCTACTGGAAGGAAATTTTTGTTTAGGCTCCAATAAGTGTTGGAAGTGTAAAGAAAAGGAAGGCACATTTCTTCATATGTGGTGGAACTGTAAAATAACCAAAAACTTTGGGGAAATGATTTATAACCAAATGGGAAAAAAAATGTTTCAGATAACATTTGTTAACAAAAAACAAGAAGTTTTCTTGCTAGGCATTACAGATCAAGACTTGTCAAAAGAGAAGAATATGTTATTTATGTATGTGACAACAGTGGCTAGGATTTTATCAGCCTAGAAATGGAAAGATGACAAGACACCAATTAAAGAAGAATGGTAAGAAAAACTGGTGGAATATGCTGGCGAAGTTGACTGGGAAACTTAGAGATAAGGACAATAGAGACTGGGAATCATTTATGTTCTACCTACAGAAAAACTGCAAAGAAGTGGACTTGCTAGCAGGGTTCGATTTAACACTTAATAACATTAAGATGTACAAATTGGAAAATAATAAAGTGTAAGTGGAAATATGAAAATAAGTATGGTATGAAAATGTTAAGAATATAATAATATTTAAGTTCATCTCCGGCACCTTGTTTGAGCTCTTTTTACCTCTTGCAACATATCTTTTTCATGTTACACATTCCATCTTGAATCATTCCTTTGGGACACTTGTTAGATTTGCACGTGCTGCCTCTCTTATAGCAATCTGGTCCAAGATTTGGGTCTTCCTTGGCAAATCCTTTGCAAAAGGAGAAACAAAAAAGATCCCTGTCCATTGCAAATTCAGAAGTGGAGGTAAGGGAAGGGAAACTTTAGAATGGGAAACATTATGTTGGATATGCAAAAAAGATACAGGATCATATTTCCGTATGTGGTGGAATTGCAAGGTTATCCGTGAATTTTGGAACAACATTTACAGTGAATTTAAAAACTATTCAAATTTACATTTCTAAAAAACCCAGAATTTTTTCTATCAGGAATACTACCAATGGAGATAATATATATATCTGGCATGGCTATCTGGGTCACGATAAAATAAAAGCACATAGAGGATTTACTGATCATTTGGTGAGAAAGGCCCTATTTGAAGTCTGGGAAAGAAATAAAACAATAGTAACAGCCAAAACTCCCTGGTGGCTATCACCTATAGAGTCATCAGCCTTGCATAGAAGCAATATGAAAGATAGCTGGTTAACATATAGGGAACTTGTAGAAGAGATAAAAGATTGTCCAACAGTAAAGAAATTTGAAGAATTAAAAGAGAGGGGGTGAATTGGTTAGAATATTTTCATTTAAAAACAATATTTGAGAAGGATACTAAGCTTAAGGGGTTTGATAAAAAAATTTCGGTATGGGAAAAAGAATTTTTATATAACAACCAACAGACTCTCTCAAAAATATATAAACTGTTACAAAATGGGAAAGTAGAAAAGGAGGAAAAAGGAGACGCTATTAAAAAATGGGAACAAGATCTGGGCCACCCAATTGAATATATTGAATGGGAAAGACTATGGACAAAAATTATAAATTTTACAGCATGTTACCTAATAAGAGAGAACTACCGTATTTTTTGCTCTATAAGACTCACTTTTTCCCTTCTAAAAAGTAAGGGGAAATGTGTGTGCGTCTTATGGAGCGAATGCAAGCTGCGCAGCTATCCCAGAAGCCAGAACAGCAAGAGGGATTGCTGCTTTCATTGTGCAGAGATCCCTCTTGCTGTTCTGGCTTCTGAGATTCAGAATATTTTTTTCTTCTATTCCTCCTCCAAAAACTAGGTGCGTCTTGTGGTCTGGTGCGTCTTATAGAACGAAAAATACGGTATAGGAAAATGTATCACAGGTGGTACCTGGTACCAGAAAGGCTTGCAAAAATGAATAAAACATATAATAATAAGTGCTGGAAATGCAAGACACAAAAAGGAACCTTCTACCATATGTGGTGGACATGCCCCGAAATTGGGAAATTTTGGAGCATGATCCACGAAGAAATTAAGAAAATATTAAGAATATCATATAGTAAAAGGCCAGCAGCATTCCTTTTAGGAATTTTATATGACGATATTCCAAAAGACAAAACTATTTTTTTTCCTTATACGCAAGTCTGCAGCAAGGATCCTGGTGGCTAAGTACTGGAAAGGGAATCAGTTACCCACTAGGGGAGAGTGGCTATGTAAGCTCTCAGAATACTTAGAATTAGCCAAATTGACAAATATAATAAGACAAAAACCAAAAAGTGAAGTTAAAAAAGAATGGGAGTGCCTAAATGAATACCTCAAAAGCCAAGGTTCAAGGGCAGAAATCTGGCTGAGTCTGGAATAACCTTGTGAAGTGAAAGGACTTGAAAGAAGGATTTATATCTAGATAGAGAGGATAAAGAAAACAGGAAAACAGAAAGACAGAATGAGAGATAAAGGAGGTACTGTGGGATTGGTGGAAGTCAATGTCTTGTTGTTGTTTTAGTGTTTATAATATTAACTTGTAAGATATGGATTTGTGTTTTTTTGTTTTTTGTTGTTGCTGTTTTTTGTCTTTTTCAGTTTTCGAATGCTGATTTTTGTGTGTTGTGTATTGTTATCTTTTGATATCTTTCGTGTTGTTGCTGTTGTGTGGAAAATACTAATAAAATTCACATATATACACACACACACACACACACACACACACACACATACACACCATTGTTTATGTACGCAGTTATGGCCCTGGTGGAGGATAATCTGACTTCCTTAGGGCCTGGGACCTCTAAATTATGGTTATTCATGGACCTTAAGGTCCTCTGCGGGGCATACCAGGAGAGGTGGTTCCATAAATACGAGGGCCCTAAGCCACAAAGGGGTTTAGAAGTCAAGACCAGCACCTTGAACCAGACCCTATACTCCACCGGGAGCCAGTGCAGCTGGAAAAGCACTGGGTGAATATGCTCCCATGTCAGGGACCCCGTGAGGAGCCTTGCTGCAGCATTCTGCACCCGCTGGAGTTTGTGGGACAGTTTCAAGGGCAGCCCCACGTAGAGTGAATTACTGTAGTCAAGCCTGGAGGTGACCGTCGCATGGATCACTGTGGCCAGGTTGGGGCAGGAAAGCACAAGAGCCCTCTCTCCTCCTGTGGTTTCCAGCAACGGGCATTCAGAAATATTGCTACCCCTTCTATTACAGAGGCACTGCATATCCATTATGGCTAGTAGCCATCGATAGTCCTTTCCTCCATGAATTTGTCTTTCAAATTCCTCTTTTAAAGCTACCCAGGTTGGTGGCTATCCCTGCCTCATTGAGCAAGTTGCATAGCTTCACTGCGTGCTGACTGAAGAACTGCTTTGCTTTATCCAACCAAAGGGCATATTTAGGATGCATAAGGAGCACCACAGGGAGAATTAATCTGCTTTTGTTTTATAACATAGACTAGAAGGCTATAACATAGACTAAACGGCCTCAGTCCTGTATTCCTGAAGGAGCGTCTCCACCCCCCATCATCCAGCCCGGACACTGAGGTCCAGCGCCGAGGGCCTTCTGGCGGTTCCCTCGCTGCGAGAAGTGAGGTTACAGGGAACCAGGCAGAGGGCCTTCTTGGTGGTGGTGCCCGCCCTGTGGAATGCCATCCCATCAGATGTCAAGGCAATAAACAACTATTTCACTTTTAAAAGACAACTGAGGGCAGCCCTGTATAGGGAAGTTTTTAATGTTTGATGCTGTATTGTTTTTAATATTTGGTTGGAAGCGTCCCAGAGTGGCTGGGGAAGCCCAGCCAGATGGGCGGGGTATAAATCATAAATTATTATTATTATTTATTAAGAAGGGGTCATGCAAGTCATCTCCTCCACCCTGTGAGTATCACAAGGAATCTAGAATCTGAGCATTCCCAACAGATGCTCACCTCCAATGGAGCCCACGTCCATTCAACTGAAATCTACACTCCTGTAGTTCAAGCCATTCAGATCTATCCTTGCCCTCTGAACTGGATGGTGTTTACCACCTGCTTTTATTTGTTTCTTTGTTCCTAATCTTAATGTTTTAACTTTTTTTTGGAAACAGATCAGAGGCTTCACTGTACAATTAAATTAAATTTAGAAAGAACCAGGAAGGAGCAAAATGTCTGCAAGCTCCTCTCTGGGAGCTGCTGTGTATGTATGGTCCCAGAAATCCAAAATCTGTGACCTGTCAATCATGACTAAATGTGTATCTTTATGCGTAAATCAGCACATGCACATTTCCTGCAAACCTGTGTCCTCTTTTGCCCTTTTTCCTGGTCAGGCTTCATTGTTATGTTAGCTTTTCCTATGCAGAACATAAGCGGAACAGCATTCGCCCTCCATCCTCTCCATCGCTTACCTGAAGCAGTCAGCAGCAGCAAAGACAGGACAGCCCAGAACAGGTGAAGGATCTTCATGGCTCAGTGAGGATGGATGGATGGATGCAGAAAGGCTCGATGCAGGGCTACAAGGGTGAAGGTTGTCAGGGCTGGGAGGGCTGAGCTTCCCATATTTGTAGGATCCTTGGGAAGCTGTTTCCTCCCACTTCCTTGAGAAGTCTAGCAAGTTGTCACCATGCCCTGAAGGAAGTTGGGGCTGCAAACCCAACCCAAAGCACAGTGTCTTTCTTGAAATGATATGGAGAGATGCAGAGATTAGATGTTTTGGCCTGCGGTAAGACCTAGAGGGTGCAAAACCAAGAAAAAGCACCCAGCCAAGTCACTGAGTACATCCTGGTAGATCCATGACTGATTTATTGACTCCCAATTGTTTAACAAGGCAGCAGAAAGTCTCCATCCACTCTGTTCTGCTGCTCCTTCCATTCTATTTTATATGCCTAAAACAAAGGAAGGTTTGTTGCATCATCAGGGATGGAAGGACCATGAGCCCCATTCAGCTTGGCACTGAAAACAAATTCTTGGTCTTGGGCTATGTACACACAGGTGGCCTGAAATGCAGCAAAATTCCCCTTCCCGTGTGCTTTAAGACCATAAGAAAAGCCTGCCACTCAGGCCAATGATCTACAGTCATACCTCGGGTTACGAACGCTGTGGGTTGCGTGTTTTCGGGTTGTGGACCGCACCGAACCCAGAAGTTACCTCCGGGTTTCTGCACTTATGCATGTGCAGAAGCGCAAAATGATGTCATGCACATGCACAGAAGAGCCGGATTGCGTCATGCGCATGCGCAGATGCAGCACTTCAGGCTACGAACGTTGTGGGTTGCAAACATGCCTCCCGCACAGATCACGTTCGCAGCCGGAGGTATGACTGTATGCCTTTGTGGTTTTTACATTGTAATTTTACATTGTGAACAGCCCTGCATCAAAGAATCGAAGTGTTGGAAGGGACGATGAGGATCATCTAGCCCAACCCCCCGCAATGCAGGAATATGCATACAGGGATTAAACCTGCTCACTTTATCCATGCTGTCCTCCAAGACCAAGCTCTCAGTTCACCCATCAATGGCTGAGAGGTGTTTAGCACTGGCATGAAAACACTTGAATACTTTCATAGAACTGTAGATTTGGAAGGGACCACAAGGAGCATCGAGTCCAACCCCACACAACGCAGCAATCCTTCACTCAATGTGGGCTCAAACCCAAGACCCTGAGATTAAGAGCCTCATGCTCTACCAATTGTCTTCAAGTGTAGGTTGGGATTATTAAAAGGGGGTCCCTGGAGTGAAGACATAGAAGGCCACTGGGAAAGCAAACTCTCAGAATAATGCATTAGGCTATTTGGGAGAGTTAAAAATGGAGGCCCCTTCACTCTTGAGAGTCCCATGGACTGCAATAAGATCAAACCTCTCCATTCTGAAGGAAATCAGCCCTGAGTGCTCACTGGAAGGACAGATCGTGAAGCTGAGGCTCCAATACTTTGGCCACCTCATGAGAAGAGAAGACTCCCTGGAAAAGACCCTGATGTTGGGAAAGATGGAGGGCACAAGGAGAAGGGGACGACACATGACAAGATGGTTGGACAGTGTTCTCGAAGCTACCAGCATGAGTTTGACCAAACTGCGGGAGGCAGTGGAAGACAGGAGTGCCTGGTGTGCTCTGGTCCAGGGGGTCATGAAGAGTCGGACACGACTAAACAACAACAAAAATGGAGGATGTTTTGCAGGAGAGGAGGGAAAATGTCCTTCCTTGGGCTATGTTATACACATGACTTAAAGGTAGGTGGGGAGAGAGTGCCCATTCTCTCTGCAGAACCACAACTTGCCATTATTCATAGAATTATGGACACAGAGAGGCAACAGGACTGCTTGAGGTCCCCTGATTACATAATTGAAGAACACGAGAGAGATGTTGCTGTCCCAGAAGCATACCTCCATTTCCTCATATCCAGAAATGCAAGAAGGGCCTTTACCAGAAGTTCGGCTCTGCCCTCGCTGGTTCTGGAAGGATCTTTTGGAAAAGTCCCGTACGCTCAGAGACTTTGCGCCTACCCGTTAGGGGAAATAGGAAGCCCTGAACACTTATTTTTTAGATGTCCTTTTTATGATGAGGTATGTAGAGATGCCATCGACCCCCATCTGGTGAGGCTTGCTGGTCTTCCGGACAAGCCTAAACTCACTTTTCTCCTCTTAAGCAAAAATCACAAGATGACGCGGATGGTCGCCAGATTCTGTGCACAGATTTGTAAGCATAGAACACCCCCTGGAACAAATTGATCTCTAGGAAAACTGCCGTAGCTGGCCTCCTGGGCGTTCCAGGGGCAATCTGCATGCTGGTTTAACCTTAGGTCTTTTTGTGTTCATGCGGCTATCTTAATTTCAATCTATGAGCTGTTATTGTATATTGTTTTAAATGTCTATTTCACTCTTGTGAAAGCAGTCTCAGTTGTGCTTCTGAACTGGTCTTTGACCGTAATAATATATTATTATTACAGTCATACCTCATGTTACGTTTGCTTCAGGTTGCACATTTTCAGGTTGCATCCCTGGAACCCTGGAAGTACCGGAAAGGGTTCCTTCTTGGTTTGGTCGCTCGCACATGCGCAGACACGAAAAATGACGTCGCAGGCATGCACAGAAGCTGCGACCCGCGACCCGCGACCCTCCGGAATGGATCCCATTCGCAACCAGAGGTACCACTGTATTATTATTGTCTTCAGGTGTCTTGCACTCATGTTTTGACTTGTTGTACATATGCCTGCTACACCTGTGCCCCTGCACTCACAATGCATAGTTCTGTGGCACCTCCATATTGATCTTTATAGGTTTTGTGATCTACATGCCAGGTTCCAAAGCAGAGCCTCCCCAGTTCCCACCCTCAATCAGTTTTAAAGCCTGTTTGTTATAAGCACCAGCAGTCTATTTCCACTTTGTTTGAAGGGCCAAAGGTGGGCACAAAACCCCAGAAAAAGCACAACATGCCTGTCCCCTAACAGAGGTGCCACCTCTCCCCTAACACCTCATCCACCCAACATATTTACAAGTCTGTCAATCAAGATGCCTGACAACACCTGATAAATGCCCGCCCTGGGACATTCTTTGAAATGGTGAATACCTTGACTCCAGGATGCCTTATCAAGGGCATGTTTCATTCATACATAGATATCTGCTCTTTTAACAAGTCTGCTCAGATAGTTCATCCATACTTGCTAAACCAGTTTCACAGAAAGGAGGCCAGGAAGAATCTCCTGCTGTGTGACTGGAGGGGCTTCCGGGGTCCATTAACAGCTGAACATGGCTTTGATCTTGCTGGCCCTACTATTTCAGACATGTGGTTTATGCACAAATGTGCATTTCCCTTGTGCACTTAGGGAAGTGCATGTATTTATGACGCCTTAGATTTCTTAAAGCATAAATCCCAGCCCTAACCACAGTGTAACCAGCTGAGCTATTGACATTGTTTAGAACCTCGAACCCAGATAATGGAAAATTGGCAAGCAGTGCATCTCTGAACAGTGTAATGTGTTGTCCCCAGTAGCTGATCCTGTTTGCAGTCTGACTGCTGCTTTCTTCACTGGTTTCAAATACTAGTTTTATCAACTCTGCCTGAGTCTCCAGGTTTCTAAATTTAAAGGTAAAGGTAAAGGTACCGCTGCCTGTACGGGCCAGTCTTGCCAGACTCTAGGGTTGTGCGCTCATCTCACTCTATAGGCCGGGAACCAGCGCTGTCCGCAGACACTTCCGGGTCACGTGGCCAGTGTGACAAGCTGCATCTGGCGAGCCAGCGCAGCACACGGAACGCCATTTACCTTCCCGCTGGTAAGCGGTCCCTATTTATCTACTTGCACCCGGAGGTGCTTTCGAACTGCTAGCTTGGCAGGCGCTGGGACCGAACGACGGGAGCGCACCCCACCGCGGGGATTCGAACCGCCGACCATGCGATCGGCAAGTCCTAGGCCCTGGGGTTTTACTCCCAGCGCCACCCGCGTCCCTAAATTTAGCCTCATGCAAAAACCAAAAGATAACCCATGGTGGTTATAGTATAGTTACCAGATTTTTTTCAATGACTACAGGGACACTTTCTTTCTTTTTTCTTTTTCTTTTGAAGCTGAGTAGCAACAGGGAGTCAGTAGTGGTGATGGTGAGGCAAAAGACCCTGGGCCAAAGCACACATGCATATTGTATAAAAGTGCAAAGCCCTTCTTTTGCACCCTGTGAAACATAAACGCTCTGAGTTTTTAAAAAGCTGGGCAATGGCTGCCCACCCGTGGCTCCTGAGCCTCCCCCGATCTCCTTCCCCCTTTCGCCTTTGTTTTGACTGATCAGGGGAGGATTGGGAGTCACAGGAGGGCAGCCATTGCCCAGTTTTTTAAAATCTCGGAGCATTTATGTTTCACAGGGTGCGAAAGAAACGCTTTGCTCCTTGCCTGGCAGAAAAACCGTGCACCTTGTGCTTGTGCTGGGCAACGGCCGTCTGCCCACGACTCCTGATCCTCCCCTGATATGTCAAAACAAAGGGGAAGGGGGCAGGAGATCTGTACTGCCGGATGTCCCTGGTTCCCCCTTGGCAGTGGCAGTGGCAGCGGCAGCAAGCAGTTCCTGAAGCCAGCCAGAGCCAACTGCCCTACCAGGCTGGCTCCGGGATGCTGAGGCTGCTGCTGCCACATTTCCCGGGGACAGATTTGCAAATCTGGGGACATTCTAGTTCATTATCCTCATTGTGGCTCAACGGACTGTTTTGGGGGGACCCTTTCGCCTTCTAACATTCTTTTCTAAAGATCTGCTTTGCTTCTGCACAACCATGCTGGTCTCATGAGTAAAGGTAAAGGTAAAGGGACCCCTGACCATTAGGTCCAGTCGTGGCTGTCTCTGGGGTTGCGGCCCTCATCTTGCTTTTTTGCCCGAGGGAGCCGGTGTACAGCTTCCGGGTCATGTGGCCACCATGACTAAGCCTCTTCTGGCGAACCAGAGCAGCGCATGGAAACGCCGTTTACCTTCCTGCCAGAGCGGTACCTATTTATCTACTTGCACTTTGACCTGCTTTCGAACTGCTAGGTTGGCAGGATGAGGGACCAAGCAACAGGAGCTCACCCCGTCGCGGGGATTCGAACCGCCGACCTTCTGATTGTCAAGTCCTAGGCTCTGTGGTTTAACCCACAGTGCCACCCACGGCTCATGAGTGCAAGGTGCTATTTTTCCTGCATAAGCAAGGACTCATACCTGAAAACTGGAAAGAGAGGGAACGGGGTTTTTTATTTTGCTTTTATTGCAAGGGGCAAGCTGGTATAATCATGGAACATTTTACGATGGCTTATTCTTTCGATCCAGATGCTTTGGTGAAGAAGCAGAAGGCGTCTCTAGCTGGGAATGAAGCAGCAATCCAGTGGCTCTTAAAAGATCTTGGGTAAGCAGGCCTCCTCCATCAGTCTAATCTGTTTGAAAACAAAGCAAAATATACAGCAGTTATTTCCATTTCACCTGGAATCAGATGTCAAAATGATGAACATAGGAAGGTGGAGCATTGCAGGGAATGAATGAGCTAAGGCAATCAACAATAAATATTGTAAACTCCTGTGGACAAGAATAAAGATCTTGCCATGGTTTTTGTATATATTTCCATTGTTCTAGTGCATGTCCCAGCTCGTTTGAGAACTGAACAGCAACAATAAATGACAAATGAAGGAAAATGGAAGATATAGACAATATACACTGGTAAAAGAAAATTACAGATCTGAAAGAAAAGTGAGGCATGCCTAGGACTCTACTGTCATATTCTAATGAACAAATGAAGACAGATTCCAGTTACAGAATCAACTCTGAGACTGTACAAACTCCTTAGAGATATTAACGTGAGTTTTCAGAATGAAGGATCGAATGAGTTAGTTATCTGTAGAATATGGGGAAATCCTAGTACTAAATTTGAGTTGGACCTTTCCTCGTTTACTCTGTGGGAAAGCAAAGAATTGCAACATGATTTAATTTATATGGTAATGAGCTGAGGAATGCAATGCATATGGCAATTCCATTAGTCCTACATGTTAAGTATATCTGAGCAAGGGCTACAGCACTAGAAGATAAGAAGAGGCTGTAATATTTGCAAAAGGAGATGGGGAAAAGCTCAGGTGTGTTTCCTTGGCTGTAAGCCCCATTGTGGTTCACAGAAATGAGTCATTAGTCAAGCGATTGTGGAGAGAAGCCAGAAGACCCTGAAATCAGAGGCTCCTTGACATGCTCAGCCTGGAGGGTTTGGACCGTGGATGCTATTTGTGATATTATGCTTACCTCTGGCAGGTTGTTCAATCTCTTGTTGGGGGAACCAAGATTACTTCTATTTACAACACCTGAGGCTACTCCATCTTCTGCACATTCCAATCCGAGTCTTGGGGTAACATATCACAGGTATGCAACGACCCCCTGCAGCTTCGCATTCTTCCTTAGTCTGTGGTGACTCCTGGGGTTCCTCACTCTGTGCTGTCTCCTTACAAAATCCTGCACAAAGAGAGAGAGAAAAAATATCACTGTGCACTGCAGAGGGGCAAAGAAAATTCAGAAGAGGAAGGAAAAGGGGGTACAAGTTCTTGGCACCTCAGGGTACAGTGGCATTCCAGCTCCGAACTCCAACCTTTGGCCACACATGTAGTCAGGGCAAGAGTCAGATGCCGGTCAGCAAAAAGAAGCACTTTTCAGTGAAGTTTACTTTTTATTCAAGGAATCGGCATACAACTCAGTCACACGTCCCAGTAGGTCTTGTCGCTACTGAGCAGTTACTAGGACTGAAGGTCCCTGCCTTCCACTCCTACTAAGGCTCCTCCTCTTTCAAACATTTCCCAAGCACTCTCTAAAGTCATGTGCCCACCTCTGACCTCTGTTCTGCTTTTCTCATTGTCCTGCATGTTCTTGGGGACCAGTGGGGAGGGGAGCTTGTCACAACTGGAGAGAAAGACTCCTGGCATTCTTCAGCAGCCTCTAGATCAGTCTGCTTCAGCCTTGGAGTCTGAACTGCTCCCTGCCACAGGTTCCTCCTGCTCACTAAACCCTGTTGCCCCTTTGGTACACTGCACCTTCTCCCAATCTTCTCCCTCTGACCTCTCCTCAGTGTCCCACCATCAATCCCCAGGTTGTGAGCCTTCCTCCTCTGGGATTTCCATTTGGTGCTTCCCAGCTGGCACCTCAACACCACTCCTCCTCGTCCAGCCAGTCCCTGACACATGTTCTCCAACCCTGTTTGGAATCCATAGAAATGGGACCTACAAGAATATTGCAACACGTTATATGTAGGCTGCCTCAGAAGACAGTTTGGAAACTTTAGCTGATGTAGAATTTGGTGGCCTGGTTGCTCACCTGGCCAAGAGGGCCCACGCATATTACACCATTCCTGGCCCAACTGCACTGGCTACCCATTAATTTCCAGCCCCAATTCAATGTTCTGGTTTTGACTTATGAAGGCTTAAATGGCTCAGGGTTGCAATACCTCCAGGTCTGCCTCTCTCTCAGCGGTTCCCAACCTGTGGGTCCCCAGATGTTGTTGGGCTACAACTCCCATCATCCCTGAGCTCTGGCCTTGCTAGCTAGGGGTGATGTGAGTCGTAGTTCAACAACATCTGGAGACAAACAGGTTGAGAAACCTGTTCCAGAGGAACCGGCCCAGACCCTTTGATCACCATCTGAGGCCCTTCTTCATTTGCACCCTCCACGAGAGGTCTGGAGGGTGGTAACACGAGATTGGGCTTTTATCTGCTGGTCGACTGTTTGCAGAATGCTCTCCCCAAGGTGGCACACCTGGAGCCATCATTGCATATATTTGTGCACCAAGCAGGGAATCCAGCACTTGAGCTCTCCAGTAAGGATCTACAAATATTTTGCTGAAATCTACACTCCTATAACTAAAGCCACTTATAGATCTAATTTCTCATTGGTAGCAGAAAGCAAACATTTCCACCCTTTCATGGAGCGGACAAGCATCAACCCAGTATCTCCAGACTGTGGCTCTTTTCTTGTTAGTGTAGACAGTTTTAAGCTAGATGGACCAGTGGTCTGATTTGCTAGAAAGCAGAAGGGTTAAAAGGACTGAGCTATTCTCAAAACCTTTGAAAAGTGCGGTTTCCCAGCCCCACTATGCAGGACCTGAAGACAACTGCCTTCTTCTGTATCACTTACCAGACGTAGCCAGGAGCAGCAAAGACAGAATAGCCAAACATAGCTGGAGGATCTTCATGGCTCTGTTAGGATAGACGGTGCAGTGAGACTGGGTGCAGGGCCACAGGCCAGAAGGTTGTCAGGGGAGAGCCGAGTGATCCATATTTGCAGGATCTTTGGGAAGCTGTTTCCTCCCACTTCCTTGCAAAGTCCAGCAAGTCGTCACCATGCCCTGAAGGAAAGTAGGGCTGCTGGTTCAGCCATCAGCACACTCTCTTCCCCAGAATGACATGTAGAGATGGAAAGATTAGAGGTTTTGCCCATTGTGAGACGTGGAGGACACTAAGTCCGGAAGAAGCACCCAGGTGAGTCACTGAGCACCTACTGTTAAAACTGAAGCCACTGTACTGGAAGAGGCAAAGGTCACCAGTGCGATCGCCGAAAAATGGGACACACTGGGCTGTGAGCACTCCAACTGCAGCACAGTCTTAATCAAAGGTAACATGGTCTTTGGAGATGCACGAACTCAGGACAAAGGGAAGAAACGTGCTACGAGGAAGGCACGCTTGGCAAACCCTCACTATGATCAACTTCCTCCTGTGGAAGGACATGTGGATCCAGAATTGGCCTCCACCATCACTGGCGGTCTCACTGTTAATACTGTGTTTATGGAAGATGTAGGATTTATTGCTGTTTTAAATGCATTCTTTGCTTTTAATATTGTGTGCTGCTTACAGATTTTAACAGGTTTATAAATGTTTTCAAGTCGATTCAGGTTTGCTTTTATCAAAGTAACTCTAGTGTTGCAAACTGTTTACTGTCTAGAAAGATTTTTAATAATCTCAACGGCCTTGGCCCAAGTACACCTGGAGGAGCATCTCCACCCTCTTCGTTCAGCTGTTGACCTTGTTTAGAACCTCAAACCTGGATAATAGAAAATTGGCAACCAGTGCATCTCTGAGCAGCATAACATGTTGTCCCCAGTAGCTGCTCCTGTGTGGCGTCTGGCTGCTGATTTCTACTAGTTTTATCAACACTGTTTACAAGGCTTAGCCTCACGGAAAAACCAAAACATAACCCGTGGTGGTTATAGGGTATATTACTTGGGGGGGGGGTTGCCACACCTCCCTTCCCATTTTGTCATATTTCACTATCCTCATTGTGGCTCAACAGACTGTTTTCGGAGAATCTTTCTCCTATTAGGGTTCTTTTCTACAGATCTGCTTTGCTTCTGCACAATCGTGCTGGTTGAAACCTCTGTCTCATGAGGGCAAGGTGCTATTTTGGCTGCATAAGCAAGGACGCATGCCTGAAAACAGGAAAGAGAGGGAACGTGGTTTTTTAATTTGCTTTTATTGCAAGGGACAAGCTGGTATAATCATGGAACATTTTACGATGGCTTATTCTTTTGATCCAGATGCTTTGGTGAAGAAGCAGAAGGTGTCTCTAGCAGGGGATGAAGCAGCAATCCAGTGGCTCTTAAAAGATCTTGGGTAAGCAGGCCTCCTCCATCAGTCTAATCTGTTTGAAAACAAAGCAAAATATACAGCAGTTATTTCCATTTCCCCTTTAATCAGATGTCAAAATGATAAAGATAGGAAGGTGGAGCATTGCAGGGAATGAATGAGCTAAGGAAATCAATAACAAGTATTTCAGGGAAATGTAAACTCCTGTGGACAAGAACAAATACATTTCTGAGCACTATTCAAAGTGTGGGTGCTGACCTTTAAGGCCCTAAACGGCCTGGTGCCAGTATACCTGAAGGAGGATCTCCACGCTCATCGTTCAGCACTGAGGTCCAGCAGCGAGGGCCTTCTGGAGATTCCCTTCCTCCGAGAAGTGAGGCTACAGGGAACCAGCAGAGGGCCTTCTCGGTAGCGGCGCCCACCATGTGGAATGCTCTCCCATCAGATATCAAGGAAATAAACAACTATCTGACTTTTAGAAGAGATTTGAAGTCAACCCTATTTAAAGAAGTTTTTATGTTTGATGTTTCATCGTGTTTTTAATAATTGGTTGGAAGCCACCCCCAGTGGCTAGGGAAAACCAGCAGATGGCCGGGGTATAAATAACAAATTGTTGTTGTTTGCTGTTTTCTTGGCATGGTTTTCTGTATATATTTGTATTGTTCTAGAGCAGGTCCCCAGCTCACCTGACAACTGAACAACAACCAAAAATGACAAATGAAGGGCAATAGAAGGTATAGACAATATAAACAGGTAAAAGAAAAAGAAGAAAAAAAGTGAGGTATGCCTAGGACTCTACTGTCAGATTCTGATGAACAAATGAGGACAGATTCCAGTTACAGAATAAACTCTGAGAATGTTAAAACTCTTTAGAGATACTGACATGAGTTTTCAGAATGAAGGATGAAAAGAGTTAGTTATGTGAGGAGTGGATTTCCAGAACAGCGCGCTCAGTGTTGGGTCGGAGTTTGAGCTCTGAGCTGCTCAAGACAGACTCGGCACCTGGAGAGGCGTAAGTTGCCCCTACTCAGGTGGATTTCCCGGGAGCAGAGGTTCAGCAGCGCAAAAAAGGGGTTTCCCCACACTAGAACT
Organism: Podarcis erhardii; assembly: GCF_964252035.2. Classification (NCBI taxonomy): domain Eukaryota; kingdom Metazoa; phylum Chordata; class Lepidosauria; order Squamata; family Lacertidae; genus Podarcis; species Podarcis erhardii. The sequence goes on along the minus strand of NC_138507.1, from coordinate 118,952,645 downwards.
GGACTTTAAGACACTTTAAAAAAGAAATTTAGGGGAGGAGCTCTGCTCAAAGGAGCGACACCGCCCTCCGGTGCCTTCGCCTCCAGACCCCATGAGCTAGCGCTGGACTCTCCAGTAAGATATTGACACAAATTCAAGGAGCACCCCCCCCCTAATTTATACAGTGAGAAAGAGGTTATCTAAACCCCAACAATACATCAGAAACAAAAAAAAGGGGGGACTAACAAACAGATAAAATTAAGAAGTTGCAAGTGGAATGCTAAAAGGGGGTCATCCCTCACAACAGAAATTAACGCTGGAGAACCGACAGTGCGGTAGAGATTTTGAGGGGCTTCTCTGCACTCCCAAAACAACACAGTTAATCCAAGAAGTCAAAACAAAAAAATCCTTCCAGTAGCACCTTAAAGACCAACTAAGTTAGTTCTAGGTATGAGCTTTCGTGTGCATGCACACTTCTTCAGATACACCAGAAGTGTGCATGCACACGAAAGCTCATACCAAGAACTGACTTAGTTGGTCTTTAAGGTGCTACTGGAAGGAATTTGTTTTGTTTTGACTATGGTAGACCAACACGGCTACCTATCTGTAACTGAATCCAAGAAGTGTTACTGGAGTTTGGAGCGGGGGAACAGTTTAGACCAGTTAAACAGACAACAGAAATAAGGAGAGTTCTTTACCAGAGACTTGCGGAGATCTGGAGAGGCGAGGAGAAGGCTGGAGGAGTGAGTCAGCAGATTGAGTGAGGTGGGTGGTGGCCATTACTGAAAGACTACACTGGAGAAGACTTTAAAGAGCCGCTTTAACACCAGAGAAAGATAGAGTGAGGAACGGCAGGAAGAGTGACATAGCGGCCACTAGTGGAAGTAAAAGACATAACAGCTAAGAGACATAATTGTCAAGATCCGTAGGAAGAGCTACACAGCGGCCACTAGTGGAAGAAGAAGACATAACAGCCAAGAGGCACAATAATTAAAAATAGCAGGAAGAGCGACACAGCGGCCACTAGTGGAAGAAGAAGTTACAGTAGCCAAAAACGGTAGAAACAGCTACACAGCGGCCACTAGTGGAGGAAGAAGACATAACAGCCAAGAGACATAATACTCAAGAATAGTAGGTTACAGATAGGTAGCCGTATTGGTCTGCCATAGTCAAAACAAAATAAAAAAATTCCTTCCAGTAGCACCTTAAAGACCAACTAAGTTAGTTCTTGGTATGAGCTTTCGTGTGCATGCATCTGAAGAAGTGAAGTCCGAGGCGGAGAAGCGGAATCGAAAGACAAGTGAACTCAATCTCAAAACAACCAGCCATCCAAAAATACCCAAATACCCAAATGGGTTCAAAGAAAACACAATCAACAATTGGCTAAACTTAAATTGCCAGCCAAGCAAGGAGAACTTCGATGGCAGAAGGTGAAGCAAGTATGGATGTAAAGGATTTGATTATTGCCATGCAGAAAGACTTAGGGGACAGAATAAACTCAGTAGGCGGAAATATAAAATCACTGGAAGAGAAAGTAGTAACTATGGGCAATAAAATTGAAAAAAATTCAGCTCTTATAATGGACCTTACACATCAAATGAACCAATTGACAACAAAGAATAAAGAAATTGATAAGAAAGTGCAAGAAGTGAAGGCAAAGACACTGAAGCAAGAGGAAATAACCAAAAAGATGGGGGCTGAGCAAAAAGAACTGAAAAAAACCCAAGACAAAAACAAGGGGGAAATAGAGAACCTAAGGAAGATGCAGGAGGCAATTTGGGACGAATTGGCTGTCCTTGAGTTGAGACAAAAGGAAATGATTCTCCGCCTGAGAGGAATACCAGAGAGCCAGGATGAGGACATTTCGACAAAATTGTTAAAAGCCCTGGCGGACTGGTTGGGGGTTCAGGAGGAGGACTTATCACTTGATATTGATAAAAACTTCAGGATAAAACTGCATATAAGAGGAATTAACCTAGGAACTTGATACTACAAAATTAAAGCCTTTGCCGATGATGTAATCGTAACCACTGAAAATCCAGTGGCAAGTATCAAAAAAACGCTTGCACAGCTGGAAGAATTTGGGAAGGTCTCTGGGTTCAAACTGAATAAAGGAAAATCCAAATCATTAATGAAAAATTTACGTAACAAGAGGAACTGGTTTAAAGGTAGCCAATAAGGTAAATTATTTGGGGGTTTGGATCACCAATAAGAATATAAACTTATATAAGGACAATTATGAGAAGAAGTGGAAGGAAATAAAGAATTAGAGACTTGGGGAAAATTGAATTTGTCCCTGTGGGGGAGAATATTCACAGTTAAAATGATGGTATTGCCAAAGATGATTTTTATGTTCCAAATAAGATCTATAATTAGAGGCGTAAAGTGTTTTAAGGATTGGCAGAAAGACCTTGCCAAGTTCATTTGGCAAGGGAAAAAACCACACATAAAATTTAAGCTACTAACAGAGTTGAAGGAAAAAGGAGGCTTCGCGGTTCCTGACCTTAAACTGTACTTTGAGGCAGCGTGCTGGACATGGATTAAGGACTGGATATTAATTAAAAACACGGAAATCCTAGATCTGGAGGGATGGGATATTGTGTACGGGTGGCATGGCTACATAGGCTATGACAAGGTTAAATCCCACAAAGGATTTTTAAATCATATTGTGAGAAGGGCATTATATGAAGTATGGGAGAGGAGTAAAAAATCAGTAGTAACCAAAACACCATGGTGGCTGTCACCAATGCAATCTATGTCGGTTCACAGGATGAATATGAACAGTGATTGGCTAACATATAAGGATTTAGTAGAGGAAACAAGTAGTGATCCGAAAATAAAGGACCGAAGCGAATTGAAACAGAAGGGAATAACCTGGCTGGAGTATTATCAATTAAAAGCCGCTCTTGAAAAGGATAAAAGAACTAAAGGATTTGACCAAAAAAAATCCTATCTGGAGAAGGATATTTTATATAATAATCAAAAGACACTTTCTAAAATGTACAAACTACTTTTGATTTGGCAAAGAAAGGAGGAAGATATCAAAGAAATTACAGTAAAATGGGAGAGGGACCTGGGACATACGATCAAACCCAATATTTGGAAAGAATTATAGACTAAAAATATAAAATTCACGGCTTGTTTCCTTATAAGGGAAAATCTTATGAAAATGTACTATAGGTGGTACCTGACCCCTGTAAAACTTGCAAAAATAAATAAATCAAACAATAACAAGTGCTGGCGATGTAAGAAACAGATAGGAACATACTACCATATGTGGTGGTCCTGTCTAGAGATACAAAGATTTTGGAACATGATTTATGAAGAGATAAAGAGATTGATAAAAACTACATTTAGCAAGAAACCGGAAGAATTTTTACTAGGAATGGTTTCAGATAATATTCCAAAAAACAAAACTAGGCTATTTATGTATGCAACCTCAGCAGCAAGGGTTATAGTGGCAAAACACTGGAAAGATAAAAATACACCCACTAAAGAGGAATGGGTAGTCAAATTGTGCGAGTACTTGGAGCTCACAAAGCTGACAGATGCAATAAGAGATAAACCTAAAAAATTGGTGAAAGAAGAATGGGAATGTTTAAATAATTATTTAGGGGACAACGGCTCAGCAAGAAAGATCTGGCTATGTTTAGAATGATACTGCATAGAGAAATGTTCTCTGATACCAAGATGAGCGATTCATTTGGAATGCAGATAGAGTTAATTGATAAGAATAATGATCTGTTGTGAGCTTGACGGAAGTGTACAATAGATGAGCTTTCCTGCTTTGGCTCATCTTCCTTTTTCTTTTTCTTTTTCTTTTTTTTCCTTTTTCTTTTTCCTTTTTTCTTTTCTTTTATCTTTCCCATAGTTGCTTATGTTCTGTGTCATGTACTTCGATATTTTTTGTAGTTTTTAAAGGTTTTTTTTCATTACTATTAATGAATTTTCCTTTGTAATTTTGGTTGTCTATATTTATATGTACCTGTTTACATGTACCTGTTTAAAGCAAAAAAAAAGTTTTTAAAAAAGGGTTAGTTATGTGAGGAATATGGGGAAATCCTGGTACTAAATTTGAGTCGGACCTTTCCTCTTTTACTCTATGCGAAAGCAAAGAATGGCACCATGATTTAAATGATATGTTAATGAGCTGAGGAATGTAAGGCATATGGCAATGCCATCAGCCCAACATGTTAAGTATATCTGAGCAAGGACTACAACACTAGAAGATAAGAAGAGGCTGTAGTATTTGCTAAAGGATATGGGGCAAAACTCAGGTGTGTTTCCTTGGCTGTAAGTCCCATTGTGGTTCACAGAAATGAGTCTTTATTCAAGCGATTGTGGAGAGAAGCCTGAAGACCCTGAAATCAGAGGCTCCTTGACATGCTCAGCCTGGAGGGTTCGGGCAGTGGATGTTATTTGTGAGATTACGCTTACCTCTGGCAGGCTGTTCAATCTCTCGTTTGGGGAACCGAGATTAATCATTTTTACAGCACTTCATCTTCACCCATCCCTTGCATTTTCCAATCTGAGTCATGTGGAGACACGTAAAAGGTATGCAACGACCCCCTGCAGCTTTGCATTCTTCCTTAGTATGTGGTGGCTCCTTAGTCTGTGGTGGCTCCTGGGGTTCTTTACTCTGTTCTGTCTCCTGGGGTTCCCCACTCTGTGCTGTCTCCTTAGAAAATCCTGCACAAAGAGAAAGAGAAAATATCACTGTGCACTACAGGGACCAAAATAAAGTTACAGGTTTTCAGCGGGCAAAGAAAATTTAGAAGAGGAAGAAAAAGGGGGTACAAGTTCATTGGCAACTCAGGGTACAGTGACATTCCAACTCCCACCTCCAGCCATTGGCCACCCATGTTGTCTGGGCTGGAGTCAGATGCCGGTCATCACAAAGAAACAGTTGTCAGTAAAGTTTACTTTTTATTCAAGGAATCGGAATACAGTTCAGTCACACGTCCCAGTAGGTCTTGAGCCTACTGAGCAGTTACCAGGACTGAAGGTCCCTGCCTTCCACTCCTTGTAAGGCTCCTCCTCTTCCAAACATTTCCCAAGCCTTATCTAAAGTCATCTGCCCACCTCTGACCTCTGTTCTGCTTTTCTCATTGTCCTGCACATTCTTGGAGACCAGTGAGGAGGGGAGCTTGTCGCAACTGGAGAGAAAGACTTCTGGCATTCTTCAGCAGCCTCTTCACCACCACCCCTCCTCTGCTTCAGCCTTGGAGTCTGAACTGCTCCCTGCCACAGGTTCCTCCTACTCTCTAAACCCTATTGCCCCTTCAGCATCATGCACATCCTCCCAATCTTCTCCCTCTGAGCTCTCCTCAGTGTCCCACCACCAATCCCTGGGCTGTGAGCCTTCCTCCTCTGGGATTTCCAAATGTTTAATGTTCTGAATAGTCCTCTCCTCTCCATTCCATTCTCCCACCCCGGTTTTACAAACAAAGACACCTGTATAGACCTCATTAGGATATGGAATTATTTGGAGAGGGCTTTCCCTAACATTTTGTGTGGTTTTCTCTGCCCTAAAGCTTCTTGGAACTACTGCAAATCTTAACCCTTGTTGATATGTCTCTCTGCTGCATGAGTGCTGTTGCTTTGAACAATGCAGGGAATCCAGCACTTGAGCTCTCCAGTAAGGATCTACAAATGTTTTGCTGAAATCTACACTCCTATAACTAAAGCCAGTTAGATCTAATTTCTCCCCCCAGGGCAGCAGAAAGCAAACATTTCCACCCTTTCATGGAGCAGACCAGCATCAACCCAGTATCTCCAGGCTGTGGCTCTTTCCTTGAGAGCCACTGTCTGTTGGTATAAACAGTATTAAGCTAGGTGGACCAGTGGAAGAAGGGTTAAAAGGACTGAGCTGGTCTCAAAATCTTTGAATAGTGCAGTTTCCCAGCCCCACTATGCAGGACCTGAAGACAACTGCCTTCTTCTGTATCACTTACCAGACGTAGCCAGGAGCAGCAAAGACAGAATAGCCAAACATAGCTGGAGGATCTTCATGGCTCTGTTAGGATAGACGGTGCAGTGAGACTGGGTGCAGGACCACAGGCCAGAAGGTTGTCAGGGGAGAGCCGAGTGATCCATATTTGTAGGATCCTTGGGAAGCTGTTTCCTCCCACTTCCTTGCAAAGTCCAGCAAGTCGTCACCATGCCCTGAAGGAAAGTGGGGCTGCTCGTTCAGCCATCAGCACACTGTCTTCCCCAGAATGACATGTAGAGATGGAAAGATTAGAGGTTTGGCCCATTGTGAGACCTGCAGGCACAAAGACTGGAAGAAGCACCCAGATGAGTCACTGAGAACCTACTGTTAGAAGTAATGTCTGTGTACTGGAAGAGGCAAAGGTCACCAGTGTCAAAGCAATGATTCTTCAAAATCAACATCATTGGACTGGTCATGTTGTTCAGTTGCTTGATTAGTGGTCAACAAAAGAGGCTCGCCTCCTCAAAATCATGCACCCAGGGCTACGGTCCCCCTGGCCTTCCCCACTCTACACCCCTGCTCCAACCACTACCCGTTCATTCAGAACACAAGTGCACTCACCCCTTTGTGTGCGGCGACATTGCAGGACAGAGGAGGCTTATCTTGGCCCCCAACGTGGGAATTCAATCTGCTATGCCCTTCTTGATAGCCATAAGAGGCTTGAAGCCCCTCCACCCATCAGGAACCAAATCTTAGCCTACTTTGGCAAATGTGGCTGCAGGCTGTGCCAGGGGCAGTGCTGATGGAACCGCCAGTGGGCTTCTCTCCTATACACCCCTTGCCCATTTAAGCAGCCAGCAACTGAGGCTGAGCTTGCTTGTTATTGCGCTGGGCATCCCCACCCACCTGCCCCTGGTTTAAGCTGATAGTCAATCACTTTACCTTGGCTATGGTGGTTGCCATTGTTCAAGGGGCCTGGTAGGAAATTGCCCACCAGGGTAACTGGCAATGACCCAGTGGTTTTGCCTACCTTTATAGCACTTGTCACAACTGGTTGGGCATTGGGGAAATCCTCTGTTCTGGACGGAGGGGAGGTTGTAGTCTCCACCGGCCACTCCAAATGCTGGGGTATCCCATTAAAGGGATCCGGGGGGAGTAGCCATGTCAGTGTGTCTAGGCAGAGCCAAGGCTGAAGGCACTCTCCCAAACGATGGTCCCTGCAGGGGTCACCCTATTTGATGTACGTCTTAGGAATCCCCGCCTGGATTGACCACGCATCCCTTCCAGTGGGTGAGTCAGAAGTATTTTGATTGCCCCATGCCTAAGTCATGCCTCTTTCATCTGTATCTAGTAAAGGTGTGGCCTGTTTTGACCCAAAGTCCAGTCTTATTGGTTTCTTATTATACAGGTTGGGGTATGGGAAGTTTGATGCCTGGTCCTGCAAGAAGAGGCTACTGGATCTGGCCCGGGGCCCATCTTGCTTAGCATTCTGTTCTCGCAGTGGTCCACCAGATGCTTGCAGGAAGCCAGGATTTGAGCGCAAGAGCACTCCCCACCAACTGTGGCTTCCAGCAACTGGTGTTCAGAAGTATTGCTCTCTCCAACTGTGGAGAGAAAGCAAACACATCATGGATAACTGCTCCCATTAGCCCTCTCCTCCTCAAAGGTTGCAGGTTCAATCCTTGGCATCTCCAGGAAGGGCTTGGAGAGACCCCTCTCTGAAACCCTGGAGAGATGCTGAGAGTCAGCTTAGACAGTAGAGTTGTACCTTGGATCTCAAATTCCTTGCTACTCGAATGTTTTGGCTCCCAAACTCCACAAACCTGGAGGTGAGTGTTCCAGTTTGTGAACGTTCTTTGGAACCTGAACATCTGACACGGCTTCCATGCCTTCTGATTGAGTGCAGGAAGCTCCTGAAGTATACCTGAAGGAGCATCTCCACCCTCTTCGTTCAGCTATTGTCCTTGTTTAGAAACTTGAACCCGGATAATAGAAAATTGGCAACCAGTGCATCTCTGAGCAGCATAACATGTTGTCCCCAGCAGCTGCTCCTGTGTGACGTCTGGCTGCTGATTTCTACTAGTTTTATCAACTCTGTTTATAAGGTTTAGCCTCACGCAAAAACCAAATCATAACCCATGGTGGTTATAGGGTACATGCTGGGGGGGTTGCCACACCTCCCTTCCCATTTTGTCATAGTTCATTATCCTCATTGTGGCTCAACAGACTGTTTGGGGGGGATCCTTTCTCCTTCTAGGGTTCTTTTCTAAAGATCTGCTCTGCTTCTGCACAATCGTGCTGGTTGAAACCTCTGTCTCATGAGGGCAAGGTGCTATTTTGGCTGCATAAGCAAGGACGGATAACTGGAAACTGGAAAGAGAGGGAACGTGGTTTTTTAATTTGCTTTTATTGCAAGGGACAAGCTGGTATAATCATGGAACATTTTACGATGGCTTATTCTTTCGATCCAGATGCTTTGGTGAAGAAGCAGAAGGCGTCTCTAGCTGGGAATGAAGCAGCAATCCAGTGGCTCTTAAAAGATCTTGGGTAAGCAGGCCTCCTCCATCAGTCTAATCTGTTTGAAAACAAAGCAAAATATACAGCAGTTATTTCCATTTCACCTGGAATCAGATGTCAAAATGATGAAGATAGGAAGGCAGAGCATTGCAGGCAATGAATGAGCTAAGGCAATCAATAACAAGTATTTCAGGGAAATGTAAACTCCTGTGGACAAGAACAAAAACGTTTCTGAGCACAATTCAAAGTGTCAGTGCTGACCTTTAAGGCCCTAAACGGCCTTGGCCCAGTATACCTGAAGGAGCATCTCCACCCTCATCATCCAGCCCGGATACTGAGGTCCAGCAGCGAGGGCCTTCTGGAGATTCCCTCCCTGCAAGAAGTGAGGTTACAGGGAACCAGGCAGAGGGCCTTCTCGGTGGTGGCGCCCGCCCTGTGGAACGCGCTCCCAACAGATGACAAGGAAATAAACAACTATCTGACAGACATCTGATAGAAGACATCTGAAGGCTGCCCTGTTTAGGGAAGTTTTTATGTTTGATGTTTCATCATGTTTTTAATAATCGGTTGGGAGCCACCCAGAGTGGTTTGGGAAACCCCGCCAGATGGGCGAGGTATAAATAACAAATGGTTGTTGTTGTTATTTTCTTGTCATGGTTTTCTGTATATATTTTTATTGTTCTAGAGCAGATCCCCAGCTCATCTGAGAACTGAACAACAACAAAAAATGACGAATGAAGGAAAATGGAAGATATAGGCAATATAAACAGGCAAAAGAAAAGAAAAGTGAGGCATGCCTAGGACTCTACTGTCAGATTCTGATGAACAAATGAGGACAGATTCCAGTTACAGAATCAAGTCTGAAACTGTTCAAACTCTTTAGAGATATTGACATGAGTTTTCAGAATAAAGGATGAAAAGAGTTAGTTATGTGAGGAATATGGGGAAATCCTGGTACTAAATTTGAGTCGGACCTTTCCTCTTTTACTCTATGGGAAAGCAAAGAATGGCACCATGATTTAAATTGTTAAATGTAAGGCATATGGTAATTCCATTGGCCCTACATTTTATGTATATCTGAGCAAGGGCTACAATACTAGAAGATAAGAAGAGGCTGTAATATTTGCAAAAGGAGATGGGGCAAAACCCAAGTGTGTTTCCTTGGCTGTAAGTCCCATTGTGGTTCACAGAAATGAGTCATTAGTCAAGCGACTGTGGAGAGAAGCCTGAAGACCCTGAAATCAGAGGCTCCTTGACATGCTCAGCCTGGAGGGTTTGGGCAGTGGAACGCTTACCTCTGGCAATATGTTTGATCTCTTGTTTGCCAAACCAAGATTACTTTTCTTTGCAACACTTAATCTTCCCCCCACAGCTTCCAATCTCAGGAAAATTGACGCACGTATGAGGTAAGCAACTACCACCTTGAGCCTTGCATGCTTCCTTACTCTGTGGTGTCTCCTGGGCAAATGCTGCACAAAGAGAGAGAGAGAAAAATATCACTGTACACTGCAGAGAGAAAAGTAATCTTATGGGTTTTCAGGAGGCAAAGAAAATTCAGAAGAGGAAGGAAAAGGGGCTACAAGTTCACTGGCACATCGGGATAACGTGGCATTCCAACTCCCACCTCGAGTTCCTTCAACCATTTGCCATACTCATTGTCCTGCACCTTCTTGGAGACCAGTGAGGAGGGGAGCTTGTCGCAGCTTGAGACAAAGAATCCCAGCATTCTTCAGCAACCTCTTCACCACGATCCCTCCTCTGCTTCAGCCTTGGAGCCTGAACTGCTCCCTGTCACAGGTTTCTCCTGCTCACTAAACCCTGTTGCCCCTTTGGTACACTGCACCTCCTCCCAATCTTCTCCCTCTGACCTCTCCTCAGTGTCCCACCACCAATCCCCATGATCTGAGCTTTCTTCCTCTGGGATTTCCATTTGGGGCTTCCCAGCTGGCACCTCAACACCACTCCTCCTCGTCCAGCCAGTCCCTGACACATGTTCTCCAACCCTGTTTGGAATCCATAGAAATGGGACCTACAAGAATATTGCAACACGTTATATGTAGGCTGCCTCAGAAGACAGTTTGGAAACTTTAGCTGATGTAGAATTTGGTGGCCTGGTTGCTCACCTGGCCAAGAGGGCCCACGCATATTACACCATTCCTGGCCCAACTGCACTGGCTACCCATTAATTTCCAGCCCCAATTCAATGTTCTGGTTTTGACTTATGAAGGCTTAAATGGCTCAGGGTTGCAATACCTCCAGGTCTGCCTCTCTCTCAGCGGTTCTCAATTTGTGGGTCCCCAGATGTTGTTGGACTACAACTCCCATCTTCCCTGAGCTCTGGCCTTGCTAGCTAGGGGTGATGTGAGTCGTAGTTCAAGAACATCTGGGGACCCACAGGTTGAGAAACCTGTTCCAGAGGAACCGGCCCAGACCCTGTGATCACCATCTGAGGCCCTTCTTCATTTGCACCCTCCACAAGAGGTCTGGAGGGTGGTAACACGAGATTGGGCTTTTATCTGCTGGCCGACTGTTTCCAGAATGCTCTCCCCAAGGTGGCACACCTGGAGCCATCATTGCATATATTTGTGCACCAAGCCAAAGCTTTCCTTTATAACCAGGCCTTTGACCTTGAACTAACAAATTTGATAATACAATAAAATAAGGAAGTGTTTATAGTTCTGAGTAGTGCTCTCCTCTCCATTCCATTTTCCCTCCCCAGTTTTACACCCACACACCCACACACACCTCTTTACAGACCTCTTTAGGATATGGGATTATTTGAAGGGGGCTGTCCCTAACATTTATTGAGGTTTTCCCTGCCCTAAAGCTTCTTGGAACTACTGCAAATCTTAAGCTGCTCCTCAACGCTTGTTGATATGTCCCTCTTCTGCTTGAGTGCTGTTGCTTTGAACAATGCAGGGAATCCAGCACTTGAGCTCTCCAGTAAGGATCTACAAGTGTTTAGCTGAAATCTAAACTCCTGTAACTTAAGCCAGTTATAGATCTAATTTCTCCCCCCAGGGCAGCAGAAAGCAAACATTTCCACCCTTTCATGGAGCGGACCAGCATCAACCCAGTATCTCCAGGCTGTGGCTCTTTCCTTAAGAGCCACTGTCTGTTGGTATAAACAGTATTAAGCTAGATGGACCAGTGTTCTGACTTGGTAGAAGGCAGATGGTAGAAGGCAGTTAAAAGTACTGAGCTGTTCTCAAAACCTTTGAATAGTGTGGTTTCCCAGCCCCACTATGCAGGACCTGAAGACAACTGCCTTCTTCTGTATCACTTACCAGACGTAGCCAGGAGCAGCAAAGACAGAATAGCCCAACATATCTGGAGGATCTTCATGGCTCTGTTAGGATAGACAATGCAGGGCCACAGGCCAGCAGCTTGTCAGGGGAGAGCCTATTGATCCATATTTGTAGGATCCTTGGCAAACTGTTTCCTCCCACTTCCTTGCAAACTCCAGCAGTCACCATGCCCTGAAGGATAGTGAGGCTGCATGTTCTGCCATCAGCACACTGTCTTCCTCAGAATGACCTGTAGAGATGGCCCATTGTGAGACCTGGAGGTTGCAAAGATGGGAAGAACCACCCAGATGAGTTATTGAGTACCTACTTTTAGAACAAAAGCCTGTGTACTGGAAGAGGCAAAGGTCACCAGTGTCGAAGCAATGATTCTTCAAGATCAACATCATTGGACTGGTCATGTTGTTCAGCTGCTTGATTAGTGGTCAACAAGAGAGGTTTAAAGATTCTCTGAAGGCAAATCCAAAAAAAAGTAGTATAAACACCAAAAAAGGGGAAACACTGGTCTATGAGCACTCCAATTGGAGAATAGCCTTTATCAAAGGTATTATGGTCTTTGAAGACGCTCGAACTCAGGACAAAGGGAAGAAATGTACTAAGAGGAAGGCACGCTTGGCAAATCCACACTATGATCAGCTCCTGCCCGGAAATCAATGTCCCCACTGTGAAAGGACATGTGGATCAGAATTGGCCTCCACAATCACTGACAGACTCACTGTTAAGACCGTGTTTAAGGAAGACAATCTTACTTGGCTACGAGTGATCGCCAAAGAGGAAGAAGGAGGAGGAGGAGGAGGAGGAGGCTGTTAGATCCATGGCTGAATTGCAATAGGCCAATAAGGACCTTTCACTCTCAATTGTTTAATGGGACAGCAAAAAGCCTTTTGCCTCTCTGCTCCCCCTTCTATTCTAAATTATATGCCTAAAATAAAGGAAAGCTTGGAAGGAACCAGGAGTGGGATTTTTGTGTCGAAATACAATGAACTCCACTCATTTCAGATACCGAAACCCAATTCCTGGGAGTGGGTTATGTTCACATGAGCCCCTTGAAGCACCTTGGAACACAGTGGCATTACGTCTTTGGTTGGCACCTGGGGCATGACCAGCGGCTGCACAGAGGGTGGACAAAACATAATGTGCCAGCCCAACCCTTGCCACTTCTGCTGGGAGGGCTAGGGGCACAGAGGTTTCACGGGGCCATGCTGCAATGCTTGCCCACAACAGCCCAGTCAACCATCACGAACTTTGGCATACACATCCTTCCAGCACTTGCTGGGCGGCCTTTCAGTGAAGCACCCAGAGGCATGGACTCGATAGCCCTTGTGGTCTCTTCCAACTCTATGATTCTAAGGTGACAAGGCCAGGTCGGGCTCCAGAACCCAAAGACCCCTGGCTGCAGGCAGGGCAGGGCAGGGCAGGGCAGGGCAGGGCAGGGCAGGGCAGGGCAGGGAGAATTACCTGGTTCTCGCCTCCTCAAAATCGTCCACCCAGGGCTACATTCTCCCTGGCCTTCCCCACTCTACACCCCTGCTCCAACCACTATCCATTCATTCAGAACACAAGCCTGCTCACCCCTTTGTGTGCAGCAGCATTGTGGGAAAGAGAAGTGAAAGGTCCATATTAGTCTATTGCAAATCAGCCATGGATCTAATAGTCTTCTTCTTCTTCTTTGGCAATCACTCATAGCCGAGTAAAATTGTCTTCCATAAACTTGGTATTAACAGTGGAGGCCAATTCTGGATCCACACGTCCTTGTACAGTGGGGACATAGGTTTCCGGTGGGAGTTGATCATGGTGAGGGTTTGCCAACGTGCCTTCCTCTTAGCATGTTTCTTCCCTTTGTCCTGAGTTCGTGCGTCTTTAAAGACCATGATACCTTTGGGAAAGGCTGTTCTCCACCTGGAGCGCTTGCAGCCCACTGTTTCCCAATTTTTGGTTTTTACACTGCATTTTTTTAGATTTGCCTTCAGAGAGTCTTTAAACCTCTTTTGTTGTCCACCAGCATTACACTTTCCATTTTTAAGTTGGGAATAGAGTTGTTGCTTTGGAAGATGATAATTAAGCACAACAACATGACCAGTCCAATGATACTGATGTGGAAGAATCATTGCTTTTGACACTGGTCACTCATGAGACAGAGGTTTCAACCAGCATGGCTGTGCAGAAGCAAAGCACATCTTTAGAAAAGAACCCTTGAAGGCAGAAGGATCCCCTAAAACAGTCTGTTGAGCCACAATGAGGATAACGAAATATAACAAAATGGGAAGGGAGGTGTGGCAACCTGCCTAGCATGTACCCTATAACCACCACAGGTTATGATTTGGTTTTTGCGTGAGGCTAAACCTTATAAATAGAGTTGATAAAACTAGTAGAAATCAGCAGCCAGACGTCACACAGGAGCAGCTACTGGGGACAACATGTTATGCTGCTCAGAGATGCACTGGTTGCCAATTTTCTATTATCCGGGCTTGAGGTTCTAAACAAGGTCAATAGCTGAATGAAGAGGGTGGAGAAGCTCCTCCAGGTGTACTGGGCCAAGGCCGTTGAGATTATTAAAAATCTTTCTAGACAACAACCAAGCATGACAGTAAACAATTTGCAACATTATAGTCACTTTGATAACAGTAAACCTGAATTGATTTGAAAGCATTTATAAACCAGTTAACATTTTAAAAATCTGTAAGCAGCACACAATATTAAAAGCAAAGAATGCCATTAAAACAGCAATATATCCTACATCTTCCATAAACACAGTATTAACAGTGAGACCGCCAGTGATGGTGGAGGCCAATTCTGGATCCACATGTCCTTCCACAGGAGGAAGTTGATCATAGTGAGGGTTTGCCAAGCGTGCCTTTCTCGTAGCACGTTTCTTCCCTTTGTCCTGAGTTCGTGCATCTCCAAAGACCATGTTACCTTTGATTAAGACTGTGCTGCAGTTGGAGTGCTCACAGCCCAGTGTGTCCCATTTTTCAGCGATCGCACTGGTGACCTTGCCTCTTCCAGTACACTGGCTTTAGTTCTAACAGTAGGTGCTCAGTGACTCACCTGGGTGCTTCTTCCAGTCTTAGCATCCTCCACGTCTCACAATGGGCCAAAACCTCTAACCTTTCCATCAACCTTCTGGCCTGTGGTCCTGCACCCAGTCTCACTGCACCGTCTATCCTAACAGAGCCATGAAGATCCTCCAGCTATGTTTGGCTATTCTGTCTTTGCTGCTCCTGGCTACGTCTGGTAAGTGATACAGAAGAAGGCAGTTGTCTTCAGGTCCTGCATAGTGGGGCTGGGAAACCGCACTTTTCAAAGGTTTTGAGAACAGCTCAGTACTTTTAACCCTTCTGCTTTCTACCAAATGAAGTTCCAAGGTGCTTCAAGGGGCTCATGTGAACATAACCCACTCCCAGGAATTGGGTTTCAGTATCTGAACTGAGTGAAGTTCATTGTCTTTCGACACAAAAATCCCACTCCTGGTTCCTCCCAAGCTTTCCTTTATTTTAGGCATATAATTTAGAATAGAAGGGGGAGCGGAGGGGCAAAAGGCTTTTTGCTGCCCCATTAAACAATTGAGAGTCAAAGGTCCTTATCGGTCTATAGCAATTCAGCCATGGATCTAACAGCCTCCTCCTCCTCCTCCTTCCTCTTTGGCGATCACTCGTAGCCAAGTAAGATTGTCTTCCATAAACACGGTATTAATAGTGAGACTGTCAGTGATTGTGGAGGCCAATTCTGGATCCATATGTCCTTCCACAGTGGGGACATAGGTTTCTTTTTTTAAAAAATAATTTTTATTAACTGGCCAATCACATCAAATTAAATCACATCATATAAGTTCCGAATTACAAAGCCAAATTTTAAATTTTGTTGGGGGGACCCATACTTCAAGATCCAAAGGAGGATTCTGATCATCTTCTTGATGCTGCATTAATCTCCAAATCAGTCCAAATCAGTCCAGACAGAGTTCATAATTCTATCCCATCTTATCTTGCTGTTTCCACTTCACATCTTGTTCATATGTTTTCTCTTTTTTCTTTATGATCTCTTCTGATAGTCTCCTTAAGCCGATAAACACCAATAGTAATAATAATGCTGTGTGAATTTTCCGTTCTTCCAATCCTCAAATCAAGATAGTTACCATATATCATCTTCTTCATAGATAACATTGCTCTTTCCATCATAATCTTGCAAAACTGTCGCTCTTAAGTCCCACTGAGGAGTTTAATCCAAAATATATAAACAACTTTGTTTCTCTCTTTCTCCTCCCAGACTCAAGACCTCCGACAGAGCTTCCCAATATGGCGACGGCATTTTTAACTGCCTCATTCCAAAGCTTTTATACCTTCCATGCTATTCTTAAAACATGCTTTGGTTCGAAAGTTTATCTCCACACAGCCTTAAATCCACAGCTTAAGTCTTTAAAACGACATTTCTGACTCATAAGGGGATTCTTGTTTAATCACATAAGAAAAGAAAGGAAAGTTTCTTCCCCCTCCCCCCTCAGTCATTTGCCGTACCGTGTCTTGGCGTATCTTCTCATGATTTATTCTTGTCTTGTTTTATCAGAGATCTCTTCTGTTAGCAGTCTTTACTCCCCCTTCTTCATTGAAGTATGTGCAATTCGCCTCATCCAAATTGTTTCTTTTGAAGTTCTTGCAGCTAGTGGCGCGAATCAGGGACGGCGTCCAGGAGTGCCGAAATCCCACAGGAGAGCTTTGTGCCTAGTGCCCCCATCCCCACAAATTCGGGGGTGGTATAGGGCACAGCAGGCAAGGGCCGTCCCCCCCACCATCCTGGGGGGGGGGTTAAGGAGGCTAATTACCCCCATCATAGCCTCCAAATTACCTTGTGTGGGTTGGAGAGATGTTATTGTCAGCCATCTTCCGATGCGCCACCTAGTGGCCCCCGGGGACATAGGTTTCTGGGTGGGAGTTGATCATGGTGAGGGTTTGCCAAGCGTGTCTTCCTCGTAGCATGTTTCTTCCCTTTGTCCTGAGTTTGAGCGTCTTCAAAGACCATGATACCTTTGATAAAGGCTGTTCTCCAAATGGAGTGCTCACAGCCCAGTGTGTCCCATTTTTCTGTGTTTATACTACTTTTTCTTAGATTTGCCTTCAGAGAATCTTTAAACCTCTTTTGTTGACCACTAATCAAGCAGCTGAACAACATGACCAGTCCAATGATGCTGATCTTGAACAATCATTCCTTTGACACTGGTGACCTTTGCCTCTTCCAGTACACAGGCTTTTGTTCTAACAGTAGTTGCTCAATGACTCATCTGGGTGCTTCTTCCGGGCTTAGCGTCCTCCACGTCTCACAATGGGCCAAACCTCTAATCTTTCCATCTCTACATGTCATTCTGGGGAAGACAGTGTGCTGATGGCTGAACCAGCAGCCCTACTTTCCTTCAGGGCATGGTGATGACTTAGAATCATAGAATAGAATCATAGAATCATAGAGTTGGAAGAGACCACAAGGGTCTTCGAGTCCAACCCCCTGCCAAGCAGGAAACACCATCAGAGCACTCCTGACATATGGTTGTCAAGCCTCTTGCTGGACTTGGCAAGGAAGTGGGAGGAAACAGCTTCCCAAGGATCCTACAAATATGGATCACTCGTCTCTCTCCTGACAACCTTCTGGCCTGTGGCCCTGCACCGAGTCTCACTGCACCTTCTATCCTAACAGAGCCATGAAGATCCTCCAGCTATGTTTGGCTATTCTGTCTTTGCTGCTCCTGGCTACGTCTGGTAAGTCATACAGAAGAAGGCAGTTGTCTTCATGTCTTCAGGTCCTGCATAGTGGGGCTGGGAAACCACACTATTCAAATGTTTTGAGAACAGCTCAGTTCTTTTAACCCTTCTTCCACTGGTCCACCTAGCTTAATACTGTTTATACCAACAGACAGTGGCTCTCAAGGAAAGAGCCACAGCCTGGAGATACTGGGTTGATGCTGGTCTGCTCCATGAAAGGCTGGAAATGTTTGCTTTCTGCTGCCCTGGAGGGAGAAATTAGATCTAACTGGCTTTAGTTATAGGAATGTAGATTTCAGCAAAACATTTGTAGATCTTTACTGGAGAGCTCAAGTGCTGGATTCCCTGCATTGTTCAAAGCAACAGCACTCAAGCAGAAGAGGGACATATCAACAAGTGTTGAGGAGCAGCTTAAGATTTGCAGTAGTTCCAAGAAGCTTTAGGGCAGGGAAAACCTCAATAAATGTTAGGGACAGCCCCCTTCAAATAATCCCATATCCTAAAGAGGTCTGTAAAGAGGTGTGTGTGGGTGTGTGGGTGTAAAACTGGGGAGGGAAAATGGAATGGAGAGGAGAGCACTACTCAGAACTATAAACACTTCCTTATTTTATTGTATTATCAAATTTGTTAGTTCAAGGTCAAAGGCCTGGTTATAAAGGAAAGCTTTGGCTTGGTGCACAAATATATGCAATGATGGCTCCAGGTGTGCCACCTTGGGGAGAGCATTCTGCAAACAGTCGGCCAGCAGATAAAAGCCCAATCTCATGTTACCACCCTCCAGACCTCTCGTGGAGGGTGCAAATGAAGAAGGGCCTCAGATGGTGATCACAGGGTCTGGGCCGGTTCCTCTGGAACAGGTTTCTCAACCTGTGGGTCCCCAGATGTTCTTGAACTACGACTCACATCACCCCTAGCTAGCAAGGCCAGAGCTCAGGGAAGATGGGAGTTGTAGTCCAACAACATCTGGGGACCCACAAATTGAGAACCGCTGAGAGAGAGGCAGACCTGGAGGTATTGCAACCCTGAGCCATTTAAGCCTTCATAAGTCAAAACCAGAACATTGAATTGGGGCTGGAAATTAATGGGTAGCCAGTGCAGTTGGGCCAGGAATGGTGTAATATGCGTGGGCCCTCTTGGCCAGGTGAGCAACCAGGCCACCAAATTCTACATCAGCTAAAGTTTCCAAACTGTCTTCTGAGGCAGCCTACATATAACGTGTTGCAATATTCTTGTAGGTCCCATTTCTATGGATTCCAAACAGGGTTGGAGAACATGTGTCAGGGACTGGCTGGACGAGGAGGAGTGGTGTTGAGGTGCCAGCTGGGAAGCCCCAAATGGAAATCCCAGAGGAAGAAAGCTCAGATCATGGGGATTGGTGGTGGGACACTGAGGAGAGGTCAGAGGGAGAAGATTGGGAGGAGGTGCAGTGTACCAAAGGGGCAACAGGGTTTAGTGAGCAGGAGAAACCTGTGACAGGGAGCAGTTCAGGCTCCAAGGCTGAAGCAGAGGAGGGATCGTGGTGAAGAGGTTGCTGAAGAATGCTGGGATTCTTTGTCTCAAGCTGCGACAAGCTCCCCTCCTCACTGGTCTCCAAGAAGGTGCAGGACAATGAGTATGGCAAATGGTTGAAGGAACTCGAGGTGGGAGTTGGAATGCCACGTTATCCCGATGTGCCAGTGAACTTGTAGCCCCTTTTCCTTCCTCTTCTGAATTTTCTTTGCCTCCTGAAAACCCATAAGATTACTTTTCTCTCTGCAGTGTACAGTGATATTTTTCTCTCTCTCTCTTTGTGCAGCATTTGCCCAGGAGACACCACAGAGTAAGGAAGCATGCAAGGCTCAAGGTGGTAGTTGCTTACCTCATACGTGCGTCAATTTTCCAGAGATTGGAAGCTGCGGGGGGAAGATTAAGTGTTGCAAAGAAAAGTAATCTTGGTTTGGCAAACAAGAGATCAAACATATTGCCAGAGGTAAGCGTTCCACTGCCCAAACCCTCCAGGCTGAGCATGTCAAGGAGCCTCTGATTTCAGGGTCTTCAGGCTTCTCTCCACAGTCGCTTGACTAATGACTCATTTCTGTGAACCACAATGGGACTTACAGCCAAGGAAACACACTTGGGTTTTGCCCCATCTCCTTTTGCAATTACTACAGCCTCTTCTTATCTTCTAGTATTGTAGCCCTTGCTCAGATATACATAAAATGTAGGGCCAATGGAATTACCATATGCCTTACATTTAACAATTTAAATCATGGTGCCATTCTTTGCTTTCCCATAGAGTAAAAGAGGAAAGGTCCGACTCAAATTTAGTACCAGGATTTCCCCATATTCCTCACATAACTAACTCTTTTCATCCTTTATTCTGAAAACTCATGTCAATATCTCTAAAGAGTTTGAACAGTTTCAGACTTGATTCTGTAACTGGAATCTGTCCTCATTTGTTCATCAGAATCTGACAGTAGAGTCCTAGGCATGCCTCACTTTTCTTTTCTTTTGCCTGTTTATATTGCCTATATCTTCCATTTTCCTTCATTCGTCATTTTTTGTTGTTGTTCAGTTCTCAGATGAGCTGGGGATCTGCTCTAGAACAATAAAAATATATACAGAAAACCATGACAAGAAAATAACAACAACAACCATTTGTTATTTATACCTCGCCCATCTGGCGGGGTTTCCCAAACCACTCTGGGTGGCTCCCAACCGATTATTAAAAACATGATGAAACATCAAACATAAAAACTTCCCTAAACAGGGCAGCCTTCAGATGTCTTCTATCAGATGTCTGTCAGATAGTTGTTTATTTCCTTGTCATCTGTTGGGAGCGTGTTCCACAGGGCGGGCGCCACCACCGAGAAGGCCCTCTGCCTGGTTCCCTGTAATCTCACTTCTTGCAGGGAGGGAATCTCCAGAAGGCCCTCGCTGCTGGACCTCAGTATCCGGGCTGGATGATGAGGGTGGAGATGCTCCTTCAGGTATACTGGGCCAAGGCCGTTTAGGGCCTTAAAGGTCAGCACTGACACTTTGAATTGTGCTCAGAAACGTTTTTGTTCTTGTCCACAGGAGTTTACATTTCCCTGAAATACTTGTTATTGATTGCCTTAGCTCATTCATTGCCTGCAATGCTCTGCCTTCCTATCTTCATCATTTTGACATCTGATTCCAGGTGAAATGGAAATAACTGCTGTATATTTTGCTTTGTTTTCAAACAGATTAGACTGATGGAGGAGGCCTGCTTACCCAAGATCTTTTAAGAGCCACTGGATTGCTGCTTCATTCCCAGCTAGAGACGCCTTCTGCTTCTTCACCAAAGCATCTGGATCGAAAGAATAAGCCATCGTAAAATGTTCCATGATTATACCAGCTTGTCCCTTGCAATAAAAGCAAATTAAAAAACCACGTTCCCTCTCTTTCCAGTTTCCAGTTATCCGTCCTTGCTTATGCAGCCAAAATAGCACCTTGCCCTCATGAGACAGAGGTTTCAACCAGCACGATTGTGCAGAAGCAGAGCAGATCTTTAGAAAAGAACCCTAGAACCCTAGAACCCTAGAAGGGGAAAGGATCCCCCCCAAACTGTCTGTTGAACCACAATGAGGATAATGAACTATGAGTTGAATAGGATCCAAACTGCAGCAGTCTGATTGGTCCTAGAACAATAGGATCCAAATTGCAGCAGTCTGATTGGTCCTAGAACAATAGGATTCAGAATGCAGCAGTATGATTGGTTGGCAGGAACCACCCAACCATGCTCCAGATATAAGTGAATCCACAACCTGATTGGCTTACAGTAGAATTCCAGAATTAGCCAATCATGTGCAGCCCATTGTGTAAATAATGTATATAAAGCAGATACTTTGAGGGGACTTGCATTCATTCCTCCTCACCACTATGAGCTGAATAAAGAGCATGAAATCACTTTGCGACTCTGAGTATATTTCAGAAACAAAACAAAACAAAACAAAATCTGGGATTCCAGGAGAGAAAGAAAGGGTTTTTTAAAAACACAAACGCATGAAAGCTGAATTAAAAATATGTGAAAAACAAGGGGGAAATGAGAAAAAACAGTCAAATGGGGGGAAACCCCATAAAACGTCTTATTTCAACGTGATCCATGGATTGACTATGCAGCCAACCATTTGATTTAATCTAATGGTATTTTTTAAAAAGCATTTTACTAGAAGGCAACAGTTTATCTGATAAACCTGAATTTCGGCATCTTGTCAAAGATATTATTGTTCTTTGTTGCCTACCCTAAGATGGTTAAACAATGTGACCTTTTTACGATGAAAATTACTTACTAGTTCTATTGTGTTGTCTGGGAATATAGGAACAAAGGACACTGATCATGTTGGATCAATCTATCTAACTAACTAACTCAGTACAGTCGTTCCTTGTTGTCATACTAAATCCATTCCGGAAGTCTGTTCGACTTCCAAAACATTCGGAAACCAAGGTGCTGAAGCATATCAACCTACCCTCACTTGCTTCTCTCCGAATCCTACATTGTCACACTGTTTTCTCAGAGCATCCTCATCCCACTCCTGCCTTTAGAACCTTGGGAAAGCAGCCAATGAAAACAGAGTGACGCTGACTTACAATTTTATTATATAGTAAGAGATATAGCAGTATCCTGTACCTCCTGTGAAATATGCCCATTCCTCCTGACCCCATCTTATCTTCACAAAACCTCAAGGGTAACCATTATTATTATTATTATTATTATTATTATTATTATTATTATTATTTTATTCCTTGCATCCCACCCATCCGACCAGGTTGCCCCAGGCTCTTGGGGCGGCTTCCAACAAATTTATTGCACCATTCCCCCACTGAGCTCAAGGCACTGTACGTGGCTGATCCCCAGCTGATATCCTCACAATGTGCTGGCTGGGTTGAGAGATGGCGACTGTCCCAAGGTCACCCCAATGTGCTTCATGGCTGGGCAGAGATTGCAACCTGGATCTCTGCAGCCCTCGCTTCTCATCACCATGACACAGTAGCTATGGCAGAGAATGTGCGTGGTCCAAAGTCATCTGGTAAGTTTCATGGCCATGTGTGGATTAGAACACAGGCCTTCCTGGTCTAAAGCACCCTGCCCATAGATTACCAGGCCTTGTGATCTCTGGAAAAGTATAAATAAAGATAGTACATTAAAGTTCTAATAAAAAACTTGAAAAAGAAAAAAAGAAAAAAAAAACTGGAAAGAGAGGGAACAGGACTTTTTAATTTGCTTTTATTGAAAGGGGCAAGCTGGTATAATCATGGAACATTTTGCGGTGGCTTATTCTTTTGATCCAGATGTTTTGGTGAAGAAGCAGAAGGTGCCTCTAACTGGGAATCAAGCGGCAATCTAGTGGCTCTTAAAAGATCCTGGGTAAGCAGGACTCCTCCATCAGTCTAACCTGTTTGAAAACAAAGCAAAATATACAGCAGTTATTTCCATTTCACCTGGAATCAGATGTCAAAATGATGAACATAGGAAGGTGGAGCATTGCAGGGAATGAATGAGCTAAGGCAATCAACAATAAGTATTGAAGGGAAATGTAAACTCCTGTGGACAAGAATAAAGATCTTGTCATGGTTTTCTGTATATATTTCTATTGTTCTAGTGCATGTCCAGCTCGTCTGAGAACTGAAAAACACTACAAATGACAAATGAAGGAAAATGGAAGATATAGACAAAATAAACAAGGAAAAGAAAAGAAAAGAAAAGAAAAGAAAAGAAAAGAAAAGAAAAGAAAAGGGAGACATGCCTAGGACTCTACTGTCAGATTCTGATGAACAAATGAGGACAGATTCCACTTACAGAATCAACTCTGAGTCTGAACAAACTCTTTCGAGTTATTAACATGAGTGGAACACGCTCCCATCAGATGTCAAGGAGATAAACAACTATCTGACATTTAGAAGACATTTGAAGGCAGCCCTGTTTGGGAAGTTTTTAATGACTGATTTTTTAATGTATTTTTAATCTTTTATTGGAAGCCACCCAGAGTGGCTGGGGAATTAATAATAATAATAATAATAATAATAATAATAATAATAATAATAATAATGGAGGATTACAGAGATCTTCCTTAGTTAAAAAGAGGACCAAAAGCAAAGGAAATTACAGTGGTACCTCAAGTTACAAACGCTTCAGGTTACAAACTCTGCTAACCTGGAAGAGTTACCTCGAGTTGAGAACTTTGCCCCAGGATGAGAACGGAAATCGTGTGCCGGTGGCACAGTGGCTCTAGTTGAGAACAGTTTCAGGTTAAGAACGGACCTCCGGAACGAATTAAGTTCGTAACTCGAGGTACCACTGTACAGATCTAAAGGAAAAGGGAGACATGCCTAGGACCAGTGCTTTTTTGTGGGGTGGGGGGGCCACAGGGGTACAGGTACCCCTAAACATTTTTGTTGACATGCTTTCTGCGAAGAAGCAAAGCCTCTTCCAGCCACAGGAAGAGGCTTCTTGGGATCTGGCGTGATCGTCTATGCCATTTCCATTGCCTCCTCCAGCAGCAAGAGCAAAGACAGGAGGGGGGAGAGGCGCAGCCAGGGTTTCCTTGCCGCTACGGGAACCAATCGCAAAGCAGAGCCTTCCCAGCTGCGCACCGGTAGCTCCTTCCCCCTTCCCCCAAGGCCCATTTGCGCCTGGAAAACTCCGCAGGGCTGTCCTGGAAACACTGTGTAGCTGCAGCTATAGACGAATTTTAAAAGAAACATTGAAAGATGCAGCACCAGTTTCCCATGCGGTTTCCCCCTCCCGCGCACACAACAAAATGTCATAACAAAAGGCAAGGTGCTCATGCTGTTTTTGCATGTGGGTCTTATTAGCGTTTTGAAAGATGCCCTACACTCGTTATAGGTGAACTGTCAGCTGTGTAATATGAGGTAATGCATGTCCATTTACTGTATTTATTTTCTGTTCAAGCTCTGGTTTTCCCAGTAGTGATGTATGGAAGTGAAAGCTGGACCATAAAGAAGGCTGATCGCTGAAGAATTGATGCTTTTGAATTATGGTGCTGGAGGAGACTCTTGAGAGTCCCATGAACTGCAAGAAGACCAAACCTCTCCATTCTGAAGGAAATCAGCCCTGAGTGCTCAATGGAAGGACAGATCCTGAAGCTGAGGCTCCAATCCTTTGGCCACCTTATGCGAAGAGAAGACTCCCTGGAAAAGACCCTGATGTTGGGAAAGACTGAGTGCACAAGGAGAAGGGGACGACAGAGGACAAGATGGTGGGACAGTGTTCTCGAAGCTACCAGCATGAGTTTGACCAAACTGCGGGAGGCAGTGGAAGACAGGAGTGCCTGGCCTGCTCTGGTGCATGGGGTCATGAAGAGTCGGACATGACTCAACGACTATACAACAACATTTGAACTATAAAATAGTGATTTTCTTGAGTCAACATGAGAGTACCCCTAAATATTTTTAAAGAAAAAACCGCACGGCCTAGGACTCTACTGTCAGAGTCTAATGAACAAATGATGGCAGATCCCAATTACAGAATCAACTCTGAGACTCTACAAACTCTTTTAGAGATATTAACATGAGTTTTCAAAATGTTCAAAAGAGTTAGTTGTGTGAGGAATATGGGGAAATCCTAGTACTAAATTTGAGTTGGACCTTGAAGCAAAGAATGGCACCATGATTTAAATGATATGTTAATGAGCTGAGGAATGCTATGCATATGGCAATTCCATTAGTCCTACATGTTAAGTATATCTGAGCAAGGGCTACAACACTAGAAGATAAGAAGAGGTTGTAATATTTGCAAAAGGAGATGGGGCAAAACCCAAGTGTGTTTCCTTGGCTGTAACTCCCATTGTGGTTCACAGAAATGAGTCATTAGTTAAGGGCCTGAAGACCCTGAATTCAGAGGCTCCTTGAAATGCTCAGCCTGGAGGGTTTGGGCCGTGGATGCTATTTGTGAAATTACGCTTATCTCTCATAGCTTGTTTGATCTCTTGTTTGGCAAAACGAGATTACTTTTTGCAACATTTCATCTTCCCCTCACAGCTTCCAATCTCAGTAAGATGGAGACACGTCACAAGTACGCATTTACCACCTTCAGCCTTGCATGCTTCCTTACTCTGTGGTGTCTCCCAGGCAAATCCTGCACAAAGAGAGAGAGAAAATATCACTGTTCACTGCAGAGAGCAAAGTAAGGTTATGAGTTTTCAGGGGGCAAAGAAAATTCAGAAGAGGAAGGAAAAGGGGTACAAGTTCACTGGCACCTCAGGGTACGGTGGCATTCCAGCTCCCACCTCCAACCATTGGCCACACATGTTGTCTGGGCTGGAGTCGGATGCCGGTCATCACAAAGAAACAGTTGTCAGTGAAGTTTAATTTTTATTCAAAGAATCGGCATACAACTCAGTCACATGTCCCAGTAGGTCTTGTCGCTACTGAGCAGTTACTAGGACTGAAGGTCCCTGCCTTCCACTCCTTGTAAGGCTCCTCCTCTTCCAAACATTTCCCAAGCCTTATCTAAAGTCGTCTGCCCACCTCTGACCTCTGTTCTGCTTTTCTCAGTGCCCTGCACATTCTTGGGGACCAGTGGTCAGGGGATCTTGTCACAACCGGAAATGGAGACTCCAGGCATTCTTCAGCAGCGTCTTCACCACCACCCCTCGTCTGCTTCAGCCTTGGAGTCTGAACTGCTCCCTGTCACAGGTTTGTCCTGCTCACTAAACCCTGTTGCCCCTTTGGCACACTGCACCTCCTCCCAATCTTCTCCCTCTGAACTCTCCTCAGTGTCCCACCAACAATCCCCGGGCTCTGAGCCTTCTTCCTCTTGGATTTGCATTTGGGGGTTCCCACCTGGCACCTCAACACCACTCTTCCTCGTCTAGCCAGTCCCTGACACATGTTCTCCATCCCTGCTTTGGAATCCATAGAAATGGGACCTTCAAGATTACTGCAACACATTATACGTAGGCTGCCTCCAAAGACAGTTTCGAAACTAACTGATGCAGAATTTGCTGGTCTGGTTGCTCACCTGGCCAAGACGTCCCAAGCATATTATACCATTCTTGGCCCAACTGCACTGGCTACCAGTTAATTTCCAGGCCCAATTCAATGTTCTGGTTTTGACTTATGAAGCCTTAAATGGCTCAGGGCTGCAATACCTCAAGGTCTGCCTCTCTCCAGATGAACCAGCCCAGACACTGTGATCATCATCTAAGGCCCTTCTTCATTTGCCCCCTCCATGTGAGGTCTGGAGGGTGGTAACACGAGAATGGCCCTTTCTGTGGTGCCTCCCTGTTTGTGGAATGCTCTCCCCAAGGAGGATCACCTGGAACCATCATTACATATATTTGTGCAACAAGTCAAAACTTTCCTTTATAACCAGGCCTTTGACCTTGAACTAACAAATTCAATAATAAAACAAAATAAGGAAGTGTTTATAGTTCTGAGTAGTGCTCTCCTCTCCATTCCATTCCATTCTCCCACCCCAGTTTCTCTCTCTCTCTCTCTCTCTCTCACACACACACACACCACACTGTCAGTTAGTTTACGTAGTATTAAGCTAGGTGGACCAGTGGCAGAAGGGTTAAAAGTACTGAGCTGTTCTCAAAACCTTTGAATAGTGCTGTTTCCCAGCCCCACTATGCAGGACCTGAAGACAACTGCCTTCTTCTGTATCACTTACCAGACGTAGCCAGGAGCAGCAAAGACAGAATAGCCAAACTTAGCTGGAGGATCTTCATGGCTCTGTTAGGATAGACGGTGCAGTGAGACTGGGTGCAGGGCCACAGGCCAGAAGGTTGTCAGGGGAGAGCCGAGTGATCCATATTTGTAGGATCTTTGGGAAGCTGTTTCCTCCCACTTCCTTGCAAAGTCCAGCAAGTCGTCACCATGCCTTGAAGGAAAGTGGGGCTGCTGGTTCAGCAATCAGCACACTGTCTTCCCCAGAATGACATGTAGAGATGGAAAGATTAGAGGTTTTGGCCCATTGTGAGACGTGGAGGATGCTAAGTCCGGAAGAAGCACCCAGGTGAGTCACTGAGCACCTACTGTTAGAACTAAAGCCAGTGTACTGGAAGAGGCAAAGGTCACCAGTGCGATCGCCGAAAAATGGGAAACACTGGGCTGTGAGCACTCCAAGTAGGATCTTCATGGCTCTGTTAGGATAGACGGTGCAGTGAGACTCGGTGCAGGTCCACAGGCCAGAAGGTTGTCAGGGGAGAGCCGAGTAATTCATATTTGTAGGATCTTTGGGAAGCTGTTTCCTCCCACTTCCTTGCAAAGTCCAGCAAGTCGTCACCATGCCCTGAAGGAAAGTGGGGCTGCTGGTTCAGCAATCAGCACACTGTCTTCCCCAGAATGACATGTAGAGATGGAAAGATTAGAGGTTTTGGCCTGTTTTGAGACCTGGAGGATGCTAAGACCGGAAGAAGCACCCTGATGAGTCACTGAGCACCTACTGTTAGAACTAAAGCCAGTGTGATCACCAAAAATTGTGAAACACTTGGCTGTGAGCACTCCAATGGGAGAACAGCCTTTACCAAAGGCCTCATGGGCTTTGAAAACTGTCAAACTCATGCCTAAAATAAAGTTATGCTTGTGGGAACCTGTGGGGGGGGGGACCAGGGGCTGCACAGATGGTGAACAAAACATGATGTGCCAACCCAACCCTTGCCACTTCTGCTGGGTGGGCTTGGGGCACAGAGGTTTAATGGGGCCACTCTGCAATGTCTGCCAATGCAGAGGGCAATCCAGTCGGCTGACATGACCCTTGGCACACACACCCTTCCAGTGCTGGCCAGGCGGCCATTCAGTGAGGCGCCCAGGGTCAAGGCAACAAGGCCAGACTGTGTTCTGAAGCCTAGAGACCCCCAGCTGCAGGCAGGTTGGGGATCCTTACATGGGGGTGCCTGGCTCTCCCCTCCTCAAATTTATGCACCCAGGGCTATGCCCCCCCTGGCCTTCCCCACTCTACAGCCCTGCTCCAACCACTACCCATTCATTCAGAATACAAGCCCACTCTGTCAGACTTGCGTTCGACCGAGCTGGAAAAGCTCATCTTCCGGTCAAGTCCTCCGAAATCTCCTCCGACGATGATTAACGACCTGAGCCTTTGATAAGGCTCTAGGCACGTTCCCCATTCAGTAGAGTATCAAAGCAGCAGAAGAGACGAGAAATATGAGCTACATTACTAGGTTTTATTTCAAACTACACAGACAGAAAAGAAATAAAACATCCTCTCTCTCTGTGAAAATCAGAGAGCAACTGGATACAAAGAAACAAGAAACCAGTAATATCAACATCTGTCTCCTGTGAGACTTCCAACAGTCTGGGATGTCTGGAATGCAAAACAGAGTCTTGTGACTCCAAGCACTGCACAGTGGCAACACACAGAAACCTAACACACTCACCCCCTTGTGTGAGGCGGCACTGAGGGACAGAGAAGGCTTATCTTGGTCCTCAACATGAGAATTCAATCTGCTATGCCCTTCTTGATAGGCAGAGGAGGCTTGAACCCCCTACGCCCATCAGGAACTGAATCTTAGCTTGCCTTGGCAAATGGGGCTGCAAGCTGTGCCAGGGGCGGCGCTGATGGAGCCGAAAGTGGGCTTCCCTCAGATCCACCCTTGCCCATTTAAGCAGCCAGTACCTGGAGCTCAGTCTGTTTGTTCCTCCACCAGGTTTCCCCATCCGCCCACCCTCAGTTTAAGCTGATACTCAATGACTTTGCTATGGCTATGGTGGTTGCCGTCCTTCTAGGGGACGGGTAGGAAATTGCCCACCAGGGTAATTGGCGCTGACCTGGTGGTTTCGCCTAGCTCATAGCAATCATCACAACTGGTTGGAAATTGGGGAGGGGAGGTTGTAGTCTCTTTTTTTTTTAAAAAAAATAATATTTATTAAGATTTCAAAAAAGTTACAGTAATAAAAAAGAAAAGAAAAAGAAGAAAAAATACAAAACACAAAAAAGATAAAAAACAATTAAAAACAAATCAACCTTTCCATATCTTAACTTTCATTTACTTGTTTCCCTGACCTCCTCGCACCTCCCTTTTTTGTATTCTAGTTCAATTAATTATTTCAGCAAATCCTTTCCATTTTTGCTTTTATCCTAATAGTTTATCTTAATATATTATAACTTTACATTCTCACCTGTTAACAATCCATCTTTAAATACTCCTTTATAACATTACTGCTAAAGCCACATAACTTCATTCCAGCATCCTTCTAACATTCCTTAATTTTACAATATTTCTGTAAATAGTCTTTAAATTTCTTCCAATCTTCTTCTACCAACTCTTCTCCCAGGTCTCGGATTCTGCCAGTCATTTCCGGGGAGGTTGTAGTCTCCGCCTGCCCCTTCAAATGCCGGGGTATCCCGTTAAAGGGATCCGGGGGACTGGCCATGTCCATGTGGCCAGGGGGGCCAGGGCCAAAAGCACTCTCTCAAACAGCTGTCCCTGCAGGGGTCACCCTACTGGATGTAAGTCTTAGGAACCTCAGCCTGGATTGACCACACGTCACTTCTGGCCGGCCCAAGCCAAACCTCTTTCATCTGTATTCAGTAAAGTTGTGGCCTCTTTTGACCCCATACCCATTCTCTTAATTTTTTTTTTTTTTTATTCAAAGTTATAACAAAACATATTTTCCAAAAACATATCCTTATTCCCCCCCATTTTTCCTCCCCCCTCCCCCACAAAACTCATCCCCCCACCCCACCCCCCGACTTCCCTCAGTTCCAGTCTTTGTTACAGATAGGTAGCCGTGTTGGTCTGCCATAGTCAAAACAAAACAAATTCCTTCCAGTAGCACCTTAAAGACCAACTAAGTTAGTTCTTGGTATGAGCTTTCGTGTGCATGCACTATCTGAAGAAGTGTGCATACACTATCTGAAGAAGTGTGCATGCACACGAAAGCTCATACCAAGAACTGACTTAGTTGGTCTTTAAGGTGCTTCCAGTCTTTGGTTTCTCCAATAATGCTATTTTCTGCATGTTACAGAGTTGTATAAATCCTCCAACTATTTAGCTAATTATTACCAGTAAAAAATAAAAATAAAAATTGTGGATGTTTATTCAAAACCTGCCAAGGAGTCCAGTTCGTTTTGTTGTGTCTTCAAATACTTTGTAAAGGGTTCCCATTCATCCTTAAAGTCACAGTTATCCTTGTCCCGTAGCTTATGTGTCAATTTTGCCAGTTCTGCATAGTCCATCAATTTTTCTTGCCATGATTCTTTAGTTGGGATTTCTTCAGTCTTCCATCCTTGTGCTACCAAAATTCTCGCTCCCGTTGTTGCATACATGAAGATGTTTTTCAACTTTTTTGGCAGGTCTTTCCCTACAATCCCCAACAAAAATGCCTTGGGTTTTTAAACAAATGTTAAATTCTTAATGGTCTCTTATTATACGGGTTTGCTGGAGGAGACTCTTGAGAGTCCCATGGACTGCAAGAAGATCAAACCTATCCATTCTTTAGGAAATCAGCCCTGAGTGCTCACGGGAAGGACAGATCGTGAAGCTGAGGCTCCAAGACTTTGACTACCTCATGAGACGAGAAGACTCCCTGGAAAAGACCCTGATGTTGAGAAAGATGGAGGGCACAAGGAGAAGGGGACGACAGAGGACAAGATGGTGGGACAGTGTTCTCAAAGCTACCAGCATGAGTTTGACCAAACTGTGGGAGGCAGTGGAAGACAGAAGTGCCTGGTGTGCTCTGGTCCAGGGGGTCACGAAGAGTCGGACACGACTAAATGACTAAACAACAACAACAACAACAGCAGCAGCAGCAGCAGCAACAACAACAACAACATTATACGGGTTGGGGTATGGGGAGTTCGATGCCTGGTCCTGCAAGAAGAGTCTACTGGATCTGGCCATCTAGCATTCTATTATCACAGTGGTCAACCAGATGCCTGCAGGAAGCCAGGATTCGAGCGCAAGAGCACTCCCCACCAACTGTGGCTTCCAGAAACTGGTATTCAGAAGTATTGCTCTCTCCAACTGTGGAGACAGAGCACAGCCATCAGGGATAACTGCTCCCATTAGCCCTCTCCTACATGAAGGTTGTAGGTTCAGTCCTTGGCATCTCCAGGAAGGGCTTGGAGAGACCCCTCTCTGAAACCCTGGAGAGATGCTGACAGTCAGCTTAGACAGCAAGGTCGTACCTTGGATCTCAAATACCTTGCTACTTGAATGTTTTGGCTCCCAAACGCTGCAAACCCGGAAGTGAGTGTTCTGGTTTGTAAACATTCTTTGTAACCTGAACATCTAACACGGCTTCCATGGCTTCTGGTTGAGTGCAGGAAGCTCCTGCAGCCAATCGGAAGCTGTGCCTTGGTTGTCAAATGTTTTGGGAAGTGGAACGGACTTCTGGAATGGATTTGGTTCAACAACAAGGTATGACTGTACTGAATCCGATAGACCCATCTGACATGATCAGTGTCCTTTGTTCCTACGCTCTGTAGTAAGTCATTTTCATCATAAAATGGTACCATTGTTTAACCATCTTACGGGAGGTAACAATAATATCTTTGACAAGATGCAGAAATTCTGGTATGTCAGATAAACTGTTGCCCTCTAGTAAAATGCTTTTTAAAAAATGCCATAAGTTTAAATCAAATGGTTGCCTGCATAGTCAATCTATGTATTAGCAAAAATATGTTGAAATTGTTCACATAAAGCTTTGCCAACCTAATTTCTTGCCTCTAGGTTATTTTAAGACAAAGTTTTATGGGAGGGGGTTCCCCTTTGACTGTTTTCCCCCTCATTTTTGTATAGTTTTTGGCATAATTTTACTTCAGCTTTGAGGCATTTTTTGTTTGATAAAACCCTTTTCTTCATCTCCTGGAATCCCACGATGTTTTGTTTGACCCCCCCCAACCTTTTTATACTGCTACTTAATTATTTTTTGGAAAAAAATGCTGTTTTAATGGCATTATTTGCTTTTAGTATGGTGTGCTGCTTGCAGATGTTTAAAATGTTACCTGGTTTATAAATGCTTTTAAAATCAATTCAAGTTTGCTTTTATCAAAGTGACTCTAATGTAAATTGTTTACTGTCATGGTGGGTTTTTTTAAAAAATAAAAAAGCAAACCACTGTCTAGAAATATTTTTAATAACAAGCAAACAAATTCCTGGATGATGAGACCCACCCAGGCCACTAGCTTGGGGAAGGCTGTTTTTTGCCATATTAAGAACTCAAGCCTTTAAAATAATCATTGCTTTTCAAGTTAAACATCTCTGAGTAACACAGAGAATAAAACCAGACCCCAGAGCTCCCCTGCTTTCTCTCTGTCCCTGTGTCTCTTTCTCTCTTTTTTTCTGTTTACTGAAATGCACCCACCAAAGGAGAACTTTTCCTTTCCTTCTGCTTCTGCCTTTTTCGCAAAGGAAAGTGAGTCTCTGACTCCACCTCCTGGAAGGAAGGCAAAACTACAAATATCAGCAAGCTGGCTATCATCTACCTTGGGCCAAGGAAGTCTTTGTCAGTCCGTACTGGAGAACCCGGGACATGGGTGGTGCTGGGGGTTAAACCACAGAGCCTAGGACTTGCCGATCAGAAGGTTGGCAGTTCGAATTCCTGTGACGGGGTGAGCTCCTGTTGCTCGGTCCCTGCTCCTGCCAAGCTAGCAATTCGAAAGCACGTCAAAGGGCAAGTAGATAAATAGGTATCGCTCCGGGGGGAAGGTAAACGGCGTTTCCGTGCGCTGCTCTGGTTCGCCAGAAGCGGCTTAGTCATGCTGGCCACATGACCCGGAAGCTGTACGTCGGCTCCCTCGGTCAATAAAGCTAGATGAGCGCCACAACCCTAGAGTCGGTCACGACTGGAACTAATGGTCAGGGGTCCCTTTACCTTTCCTTTACTGGAGAATCCAGAAACTGTGGCTTGGAAGTGTAAAGAAACACAAAGCAAGAACATTTTCCAAGCATTGGGAGAGACTCCACTGTCTGCTTCCTACTTTCTCCATACTCCAGCGTATATAAGAGATTTCATGACTAACATGTAAAATAAAATGTTGCTATGGGGAGGTGCCTTTGTTCTCTGCTCCAACAAGCCAGCCATGCCTGTCTCTAGGACTCTCCCTTTCATCCTTTCCTTCTAGGGATGGGAGAATCTCTCCCCTGTGGTTTCTCTGGGCTTCTCATTTTTCCAATCTTAAATCCAGTTCTCCACATTTCCACATAAACTTGCATTTTTTAATATGAATAAATCAACATTTCAGTGGCAATTTCCTGTTTGTATGAAATTTTGCCCAAAATACATATTTCTGCAAATAAATCAAATCAAATCAAATCCGTTTATTGTGAGGACCATGCCTGTGCACAAAAATCAACACTACAGTAGTTAAAAATATTAAAATTCATTACATACTGTGCCAACAAAACCTTCTTCCCACAAGATAGAAAAGGAGGGAAAACAAGCAGCGAGTTAAACAGACGGTGAAGGGGTCTTTACATTGTCGTCTATAAATCTTTCCCTGGCTTTCATGGCCTTCATCACAAAGACCGCTACCACATGGGTAATGCGTGGGTTTGCATCAACTAACAAAAATTTTACTCTATCTTCAGGACTGGTTATAGAGTTGGGTATAATTTGCAGCAATGCGTCTCTAAAGCCCGAGTAAATGGGGCAATAGAGGAAGTAATGTGTAAGATCCTCTTTAATTTTCATAAGGCAAGGACATAAACGATGTTCTACTGGGGTTTTTGTGTATCTACCGGTCAGGTAGGCAGTTGGCAATGTTTGAAACCGTGCCATGGTGAAAGCTCTCCGAAGGGTGGGATTGGTGATATCCACCAAGTAGTTGGCACAGATTTTGACTGCTTTTACTCGGGGGAACCAGTAGGAAAACCCTGAGTTTTTTATCTTGGTGGAGTCCAAAAAGGCGTCTTTTTCAAAGATCCATTCCCGAACTTTATCAGGGCTCCACAATTTGAGAGTATTAAACTCAGGTAGGTTGTATCTGGATAGAATGTCTAGTAGGCTTTTATGCCAAGTGGTATTATTTTGTAATGATATAAAGGCTTGTTTAGCCAATAAGGTGTTCGGGGCATCTATGAGGTTGGTGAAAAAGCGCAGGAATCTTAAGTGGGCCCTGGCAGACACAGAAGGTAATCCTACTTCCACTCTTAGGAGAGCTGCCGGAGTACTCTGAGGGAGGCCTAGAATTCTTCTGAGATAAAAATTTTGGAAGATTTCAAGCCGTTCTAACAGCTTCTGATTCCAACCCCAGAGTTCTACTCCGTATAACATCTGTGGAATCACTTTTCCAACAAAATTTTTTAGTGCCGGGATCACCAGTTGCCCTCCCCTCGAATAAAAGAAACTGAGCAGAGCACCAGTTGTCCTACGTGTTAGAAGTGCTACAGTCTTGAAGTGGGCAAGCCAGCTAGATGTGGCTTGGAAAGTGATACCAAGATATTTAAAAAGGAGACATTGTTCAATTTTGTGTTCATCTAGAGACCATCTAAATGTATGTCGAGCTCTAGTAAACACCACAATTTTTGTTTTATCATAATTTATCTTTAGAGAGTTTTGGGAACAATAAGCTGCGAGCCCCTCCAGCATGCTGAGTAGACCCCTTCGAGTGAGTGCCATGACCGCCATGTCATCAGCATATAGCAGTATATTCAGGTGTTTGCCTTCCAGGGCAGGAGCTGATGACTTATACTTTGCCATATGTTGGACAATGTCGTTTATATAGAAATTAAAGAGGAACGGTGCTAACAAACAGCCCTGTTTAACCCCTTTCCCCAGTGGCAGAGGGTCAGTATAGTTGCCTGACATCCCAGTCCTGATTTTAACTGTGGTGTCTGTATGTAACTCTCTAAGTATTTTGAGAAGTCGTCTATCAATATCTGTGTCATATAGTTTTTGCCATAATTTGTCCCTACAGATTGAGTCAAAGGCGGATGTGAGATCTACAAAAGCCACAAAAAGTTTGCTTATGTGTCTTTGTGTACTTATCTATCATTGTCTGTAATACCAAACAGTGGCCTATTGTGCTATGGCCCTTTCTAAACCCTGCCTGTTCCGGATTAAGCAAGTTAGAATGGTCAGCCCAGTCAACCAGTTTGTTTAGCAGGTGGCGAGTATAGAGTTTATACACAATGTCCAGGAGACTTATGGGGCGATAGTTTGAGGGGTCTTGGGGGTCTCCCTTCTTATAGATGGGGGCTACCAGGCTCAGTTTCCAATTTTCTGGGATTTTGCATGTATCATTTATTTATTCTGCAAATAAATATTCCCCAATATAGAAATATTTCCCGATATACTGCATTTTTGTTTTCATTAATATATGCATACTTAGGCACAATTTCCCCAATTGTACGTATTTACCCCAAGTTGTGTGGTTGGAGAAGTGCACTGAAAAATTCAGAGCACAGAGTATTCACATTCTGTTTCAGTTCATCTGTTGCTTCAGAAAGTGCAAATAAGGTTGGATTGCCTATAAAAGTGAACTGAGTAAAATTGCTTCTCCTTAATTCCCATTCCCACCTCCTTTCTCCTCCACCTTGTCATTCCGTCCTTCTCTTGGAGCTGTTTTGGGGGGATTCCTCCCCATAGGTGAAATATGCCATTTTGGCTTCAAAAGCAACAGCACTCATACCTGAAAATAGGAAACAGAGGGGATGGAGTCTTTTATTTTGCTTTTATTGCAAGGAACAAGCTCATACAATTGATGGAATTTTTCTGAAGTCTTCATTTATTAATTTTTATCTGGATGCTTTGGGAAATAAGCAGAAGGCATCTCCAGCAAGGGATTAAGCAGGATCCAGTGGATCTCAAGGTGAGGGAACATCTCCCATTTTTTCAAAGGATACTGGGTAAGCAGACAGCAATCATTTCTTCCCGATAAATCTGGAAAAGAAAAATACCAGAGTTACTCCCATTTCACCTAGAAACAGATGTCGAAATCAAAAAGAGAGAAAAGGCGAAGCACTCAGCAGAATATGAACTGATGGTACGGGGAATCAATGAGCCAAAACAATTAAAGGAAAGTACTGAAAGGAAATGGGACGCGGGTAGCGCTGTGGGTTAAAGCACAGAGCCTAGGGCTTGCTGAACAGAAGGTTGGCGGTTCGAATCCCTGCAACGGGGTGAGCTCCCGTTGCTCGGTCCCTGTTCCTGCCAACCTAGCAGTTCGAAAGCATGTTAAAGTGCAAGTAGATAAATAGGTACCACTCCAGTGGGAAGGTAAACGGCGTTTCCGTGCGCTGCTCAGGTTCGCCAGAAGCGGCTTTGTCATGCTGGCCAATTGGCTCCCTCGGCCAATAAAGCGAGATGAGAGCCACAACCCCAGAGTCGGCCACAACTGGATCTAATGGTCAGGGTTCCCTTTACCTTTAACTTTACTGAAAGTGAAGCCAACGAACTTTGAGACAAGAAGATATTGTATTGGTTTTAGGCATCTATTGCGCAGACAGGTGGAGACCCCCCGAACCTGGGCAACACTTGCGTGGAACAATGACTCAAGACTACGTGTTATGGGATTAAAATTTGGCCACAACTTTATGAAAACTTCAGATGTAGGAAGACCTTGGCTTAGGTATTGGGCGTTTATCCCTCCCAGTCTCCGGCTGAGGATCTGGGGAATATTAGGGTTATCCAGAATATGTGGGGATTGGGCTGGCTCTGGAGAACATCTGTTCAAGCAGAGAGCCCGCCCCCCATTTTGCCACCATCACAGGGGAGAGCAATGACAACCTCTCGGCTTATTGCCAATGCCTCCCCTCAAAACAACCCCTTTAACGGGGAGCCCTGGGATCACTGCTGCAAGGGGGTGTGGGTCATCGCTTCAGCCCCCCTCCCCCATTTAGGGAAGATAGACTAAAGGATTCCACTCTAGGCCTGAAACGGCCAAAGTTGTGACGTTTTGCCACGGGGAAGGCAAAACCTGCCAATGCTGGAAAGTTCCTTTCTGGCCCTTCAACAGTGACCATAACATAGCAGCGCCTGCATACTTTTGAAGAAAAGGTTAACCTGCAAAAGAAGGCTTAAGTAAGGGAGGGCAGGGTGGGAGAAGCTCTGAAGCCGACTGAGAACTCCCAGGTAAATTCCGCCCACTGTTGTGTGGGCTGGTCGATCCCTCCCCTTACCTGGCCAACTCTCGCCTGGGAATGCCCCCCCCCGGAGGGATTGGGTAACTGGCAGAGGTAGGCAGCTACCTCCAGGCGTCCAGCCTATGGGGGGGCATATCCAGGCTCTACTACCACATGGGATTGGGGGGGGAGACTGTGTGCAACCGCGCAAAAGGCACCCCCCCCCCGTTTTGATGTGGGGAGCGGTCATTTATATAGTGCAGCAGAGGTCCCACCTCAACTTGGCACAATAGCAAAACAGAACTGAATGGGAAGTGGAAAATTGAAGATAAGGGAATTAAAGGTGAAGGGTAAACCTGACTCTGGGGTTGCGGGGCTCATCTCGCTTTATTGGCCGAGGGATCCGGCATATAGCTTCCGGGTCATGTGGCCAACATGACTAAGCCGCTTCTGGTGAACCTGAGCGCACGGAAACGCCATTTACCTTCCCACCGGAGTCGTACCTATTTATCTACTTGCACTTTGATGTGCTTTCAAACTGCTAGGTTGGCTGGAGCAGGGACCGAGCAACGGGAGCTCACCCCGCTGCGGGGGGGAGCTCACCCCGCTGCGGGGATTCAAACTGCCGACCTTCTGATTGGCAAATCCTAGGCTCTGTGGTTTAACCGACAGCGCCACCCGCGTCCCGCTATATGGGCATTGTGAGTAGGTAAAATAGAATTAGGATCATAGGCCTAAAAGAAAAAGTAGAAGGGGAAGTTTTAGGATGTTATTTCCAAGATTTCCTAGAGGTATAAACTCAATAAACTATGCCAGGACCTCGCACTGGTTGCAGATAAGAAATTGGGCAGGTGGGGTTGGAAGATTGAGGTCAGTGGGACAGGGAGACATTTCCTCCAATAGACGGGCCTCCACAATCTTTTAACTGTTTTTTTATCTGGGGAATTGTTTTTAAATGTTTGTATTATTTTTATATATGGCATTATCTTGGCTTTGCAAATGGGCTGGATCTATGGAGCTATATAGGATCGTGGCCAGAGGCAGCACTTGTACTACGAACCACTTTTAATATTTTATCCCTTTATGTATAGAATTTTTTTGCCATTTGGAAGTTGCCCTGGGGAAAGTCTTTTTAATGGGCCATCAGACATCTAAAGAAACGTCTGGTTAAGTCTAGCAAGAATCAAAAAAACTTTGATGACACTTATATTCTGGCTGCTCATTTGATCTCTTGTCTGGTAAGCTGAAGTTACCTTACGCAACATCTCCTCAGCCATCCACATTTCCCCAACTGAACGTAGGGTGAGCGACACCTTCTAAATCTGCAAACACCACCATTGAGTCTGCATTGCTGACCATTCCCTGGTATTAGCTGGGCAGATCCTACACAGAGGAAGAAAAATAGGTTACTGTACACCTGAAAGAGGAGAGGAAATTCAAAAGAGGAAGAAAGGGAGACACAAGTTCAGGAATGGGGGATTCCAGGACTCTCTGGATGTTGGGGCATTCCACTCCCAGGACCTCTCAGCCATTAGCTGAAGTTGCTCCCCATTCCTGCTTTAGAATCACTTCATCAAAAATGGGACCTTCAACAAAGTGTTTATAGTTCAGAGTGCTCCTTTTCATGGTCTCAGCTGCCCATGCCCTCATCCATGGTACACCATTCCATGCACCCTCCTCTCCAGTCCCCACCCCCACAAATAAACAATGGGCCTCATTAGTCTCTGGGCTAATTTTTTGGGTGGGAGAAGGTTTCCTGAGTCCCTCACCCTTAAGATTTTTTGAATATCTGCTGTGTTTGAGGTCCTCCCCCAAGCATCCCTTTTGTGCAAGGATGACGTTGTTTTGCCCACATGGAAACCAGGATTCCAAGTGAGTTTCCTATTGGTTTATAGGAGAAGATGGAGGGCATTGATTGGGTCATCTACTCCACCCTGTGAACAATGCAGAGAATCCAGAATGTGAGTGTCCCCCAACAGAGGGCTTTTCAGTGAGCAAGAGCCCACCACAGCTGCTCTTACCATTAAAAAGGTTTTTCTAATGTTCAACTGAAACCTATGTATCACTTGATCCAAATAGTCCTGCCCTCTGGGGCAGCAGAGAGCATGTATTTTCCCTCTTCGGTGGAACAGCCAAGCATCAACTCATCATCTCCAAGGAGGGTTTGGATAGACTCTTGCCTAGCACCCCAGAGAGCCACTGCCAGTCTGTGTAGACTGTATTGAGCCAGGTAGACCACTGACTGGGCCATGCCTCTGCCTGAAATTTAGCTAGAAGGCCACCAGTGCTAGTTCAAGCAAGTATCTTCTGGCTGTCAGTGTCCACTAAAGAAACATCACTAGCTATTTTTATTTATTTTATTTATTTAAAAGCATTTGCAAGCTGCTTAATGGTTTAGAAATCTCAAAACAGAGCAGAAGCTGCTACAGTTCTGCGCAAGTGTGCAATGGGAGTTGCAGCGCATGGTGCAGGGTGCAGCTTCTGGGGAAACCCATTTCTGATGGAAGGACCAAGGCAGTTTCCTTCTATGGTATAAAAGTTAGATGGAAACGCTTGTTCCCTTTGCAGGGCCACAGAACAACGTCTTGATTCCTCTTACCCTTCCCATTGGCTGACAAGTGTCCCTCTCCCTTACCTGAGGAAGACAGGAGCAGCAAAGAGAGAACTGCCAGGCACAACTGGAGGATCTTCATGACTCAGCTGGGATGGACCAATGTGGGGAAGCTGGATGCAGTCTTACAGGCAAGGCCAAGTCTCAAAGGTTTCCAGGGCAAGACGGAGCTTCCGATATTTGTAGGATCCTTGGGACGTTGTGACACCGGGAGCGGTTGAAGGGAATCTTGCCGAAATCAAAGGCCGTTGGAAAGGTATTGCTACAGTCTGTCAGTCAGAGCAGTTTCCACAAAGACAGCATCCCAGCTACAGACCACAAACGTTAAGGACCGTTTCAAGTTGCCTCTTTCCTCTCTCAGCATTTCCTCATTCTTACGAAACAAAAAATGCCTACCTATCTTAGGACAATGTGGAGGTTTTTTTCATTTTTAAATAGAAGTATTTAAAACAAGCAATAGAGCAGGAATGTACAGTGTAGGAACAACAAAAAAGTTTGGAGATTTAAAACACAAACTGAAAAAATGAATAGGCTCATAGTGTACATTAGGCACTTTGAAGATGAAGCAAAGGGGGTTTCAAACTACAAATTAATCCAGAGATTGGGATACCATCAGGCCAAAGAGAAAAACAGATAATTGGCTGCTGCAGAATGCTTTAGTGTTTTTCAAGACATCCAAAACCTGGAGTAGCCAATGTGGCTGCAGTTCCCATCATTCTGTAGCCTTCCTTTCTGAAAGCTAGTATTCTACATGCAAGGAGGTTTTGTGTTGACAGTGGATCAGTCTGATGTGGGAGGTCTTCTCTACTAGAGGTATAGGTAAAAGGTAAAAGACCTCTGGACGGTTAGGTCCAGTCAAAGGTGACTATGGGGTTGAGGCGCTCATCTCGCTTTCAGGCCAAGGGAGCCAGTGTTTGCCCACAGACAGCTTTCCAGGTCATGTGGCCAGCATAACTAAACTGCTATTGGTGCAACGGAAGACTGTAACAGAAACCAGAGAGCACAGAAACTCCATTTACCTTCTTGCCGCCGCGGTACCTATTTATCTACTTGCACTGGTTTGCTTTTGAGCTGCTAGGTTGGCAAGAGCTAGGGCAGAGTAACGGGAGCTCACCTCGTCACGGGGATTTGAACCACCGATCTTATCGGCAAGCCCAAGAGGTATAAGCAGAGGCTGAATAGTTTTCTCTTAAGGATGCTGCAGTTCCAACCTGTGCTGGAGATTCTTCCCTGAGCTTAAGGTTGGACCAGGCTGCCTCCAATATCCTTTCCAGCAATGACTTCTGAAATATATCTAGTTACTATGGGAGGGTTTCCATCTCTGGGTGTTTGAGAACTGCCATGTTTTTCCAAAGGATTCCAGAGGTATGGTGTGTGTTTTAGAAGATAGGAAGCTACCTCATATTGAGTCCATATAGCTAAGCATTGCCTAAAAATGTCATAAACACTCTCCTTCCATTCCAGTCTTTCCTTTCAACCTCCCTCAGCCACTTACCACAGACATGACTAC
The DNA here is from genome assembly GCF_964252035.2 of Podarcis erhardii. NCBI lineage: Eukaryota > Metazoa > Chordata > Lepidosauria > Squamata > Lacertidae > Podarcis > Podarcis erhardii. The sequence continues at coordinate 118,911,053 of NC_138507.1, read as the reverse complement.
CCTCCAGAATCTCCGTCCCCCTGACCCACAACCCCTTTCTTTCATCCCAGTGCTTCATCTTGCTCATCCACAGCACTGCAAATGCACCCTTTACCCCCAGCCCCTTCCACCTGCTACCTCCCCAGTTCCTCCTCTTCTGCCCTACGTCACCATCATTGGGGACCTAACATTACCACACACCTCTCTCCCTCTCTCCCCCTCCAGATGCCCCCTAGTGAGGTCCACCTGCCCTCCCAAGTTCCTTCTCTTTTCCTCCTGCCAATCACCAGAGGGCTAAAAAAGGTCGTAGCAACCTGCCCTCATATGCTTCTCTCCCAATCCCGCATTGTCACACTGTTTTCTCAGAGCATCCCCATCCCACTCTTTCCTTTAGAACCTTCGGAAAGCAGCCAATGAAAACAGAGTGACGCCAACTTACAATTTTATTCTATAGTAAGAGTTACAGATATACTGCACCTCCTACGAAGTAAGCCCTCTCCTGCTGACCCCATTTTAACTTCACAATAACTTCATGAGATAAACCTAATTACTACAACTACTAGGTAAAGGTAAAGGGACCTCTGACCATTAGGTCCAGTCGTGGCCGACTCTGGGGTTGCGGCGCTCATCTTGCTTTATTGGCCGAGGGAGCCGGCGTACAGCTTCCAGGTCATGTGGCCAGCAGGAGTAAGCCGCTTCTGGCGAACCAGAGCAGCACACGGAAACGCCATTTACCTTCCCGCCGGAGTGGTACCTATTGATCTACTTGCACTTTGACCGTGCTTTCGAACTGTTAGGTTGGCAGGAGCAGTTACCGAGCAACGGGAGATCACCCCATCACGGGGATTCGAACCGTCAACCTTCTGATCGGCAAGTCCTAGGCTCTGTGGTTTAATCCACAGCGCCACCCACGTCCCTCTACTACTACTACTTAATTATTTGTATCCCACCCATCTGACTGGGTTGCCCCAGCCTCTCAGGGCAGCTTCCAACAAATTCATTGCACCTTTCCCCCACTGGACTCAAGGCACTGTACGTGGCTGATCCCCAGCTGAGATCCTCACAATGTGCTGGCTGGGTTGAGAGATGGCGACTGTCCCAAGGTCACCCCAATGTGCTTCATGGCTGGGCAGAGACTGCAACCTGGATCTCTGCAGCCCTCGCTTCTCATCACCATGACACAGTAGCTCTTGCAGAGAATGTGCGTGGTCCAAAGTCATCTGGTAAGTTTCATGGCCAAGTGTGGATTAGCACTCAGGCCTTCCCGGTCTAAAGCACCCTGGCCATAGATCACCATGCCCTTGTGATGTAATGGAATAAACACTGCATTGTTCCTGGGTGGGGTGTGTCATTGGAGATCCCTTGGAAATTCCAGCTGGTTCAACCTGCTGGCCTTCAGCTGTGTTGTTCTGCAGCTCCCTTCAGCCCCAACCAGCATGACCTGGAGTCAGAGATAATGGTTGCTGTAAGGTAAAGGTAAAGGGACCCCTGACCATTAGGTCCAGTCGTGGCTGACTCTGGAGTTGCGGGGCTCATCTCACTTTATTGGCAGTGGGAGCTGGTGTATAGCTTCCAGGTCATGTGGCCAGCATGACTAAGCCCCTTCTGGCGAACCAGAGCAGTGCACGGAAACGCCGTTTACCTTCCCGCCGGAGTGGTACCTATTTATCCACTTGCACTTTGATGTGCTTTCGAACTGCTAGGTTGGCAGGAGCAGGGACCGAGCAACGGGAGCTCACCCTGTCGCTGGGATTCGAACCGCTGACCTTCTGATCGGCAAGTTCTAGGCTCTGTGGTTTAACTCACAGCGCCACCCATGTCCCTAATGGTTGCTGTAGTGCAACAAAAGAAATTATGGAGAGTGCACCAGGTTGGCAAAGACAAAAATGTCAAGAGGGTATTATTTTGGGTGGACATCTAAATTAGCAAAGGATTTCTTGGAGTTGATATATAATGAAATGAAGAAAATGCTTAAAAAGACCTGAAACCTTCTTATTAGGAATATTAGGTATGGATGTCCCCACATTTTTATTTCTCTACACAATCATAGCAGCGCAAATGGTTTACACTCAGAAATAGAGAGAGAAAATAATACCAACAGAGGAGGAGTGGCAGGTGAAAATGATGGAATATATGGAATTAGGGAAGCCAACTAACAGAATAAGGGCTCAAGAAGATGGAATCTTTAAGGAAGGATGAAAAATATTTTCAGAATAACTGAACAATTATCTTAAATCAGTTAAAAGGTTAGCAGGGTTGGAGTAAATTCAGTAGATGTAAGTATTGAAGTTATAGGGAGCAAGGAGAAAATAAAACATAAAGAGTAATTAGAATATGCAGTTGTAATTCATAAATAAATGAAATCGTGGAAGAGGAGAAGTCAATAATTATTAATGGTTATATTGATTGAAATGAAAAAAAATGTAATGGAAAGTATAAATAAAAATATTACATTAAAGTCCTAATAAAACTCAAAAAAGAAAAAAGTGGATATTGTTCAGGAGTTCTTGCTGGGGCAAGATTTATCTTAGGAGGTGCTTTTTTTTTGTCCTTAATCTGGGTTCAATTCTTCTTTCTCTATTGCCAGAACTTACTGTCAATTTTCTGTGGAGATTTGTTAATATGAACTGTTTCCATTGTTTCGTTCAAATTTTGTAATGCCCTGTAACTGTTAGTGTAGCCTGCAAAACGGCTTGATGTTGCAAGGAACTTTAAATTTTGTAATGCCCTGCAGCCGTTAGTGTTTTCTGCAAGATGGTTTGATGTTGTGAGGAACTTTGATCACACCAATAAGGGATGATTATCCCCTGTGGATTTGTCTAATTCATTTTTAAAGGCTTCCAGGCTGGTGGTCATCACAGTCAGTGGCGTAGCGTGGGGGGTGCAGGGGGGGCCGGCCGCACCGGGCGCAACATCTGGGGTTAGGGCAAATCCACGGGTTAGGGGGCGCAAATCCACGGGTTGGGGGCGCAAATCCATGGGTTAGGGGGCGCAAATTACTTGCCTTGCCCCGGGTGCTGACAACCCACGCTACGCCACTGATCACAGTGACTTCTGGCAATGAATGGAGTGCTGTGACTATTCACTGGATGAAAATGGACTTCCCTTTTGTCTGTCCTGAACCCCCTACCATTCCCCAATATCCAGCTTCATTCAGTCCCCATTGGGTTCTAATATTATGGGAGAGGGAGAAAACATTATGGGAGAGGGGTGCTCAGTCCTCCTCATTGGCCTATTTTTGGGGGTCCTCCCTCCCTCCCTTCAGGGTTCGCCTTCTGATGATGGCAAGGTAATATTATTCAAGCAACGACACCCATGCCTGAAAACCAGACATTGAGGAAATGGAGTTTTTGAATTTGCTTTTATTGCAAGGAATAATCTGATATATTCAATGCGCAAGCTCATCGTGATGCTTGGGTGAAGAGGGTCAGAGCTGCCGGGGAGTGGGCCAGAGCCAACAGAATGGCTGGGGCAGGTTCCACAGGGTGTGTGTGTGTGTGTGTGTGTGTGTGTGTATGCACGCACGCGCTGGAACACCTGATCTTGGTGATCACTGGTAGGAGGAGGAGTTATGCTAAGACCAGACCATGTCATTACCGAGGAGGCAGGTTTCGTCATTCCAGCCCCTGGGTCTGGTTTTGACCGGATGGATACTGGAATCAATAAGGGAGACCCACATGACCTGAAGGTGCTGCTGTGCAATGCCAGGTCAATGATGAATAAGACCACTGCCATCCACGACCTGATTGTGGATGGAGGACTTGACCTGGCATGTGTAACAGAGACTTGGTTGGATGAAGCAGACGGGCCTGTCCTTGCCGCTGCTTGTGCACCAGGTTTCTCTTACACACAGCAACCCAGGTCATGTGGGCAGGGAGGGGGGGTTGCAGTGATTTTTAGGAAGTCACTAGTTTACACCAGGTGCCCTGTTGGGAAGATCCAGTTTTCTGAGTTCATGTTCTGGAAGTTGGGCAATAGGAGCAGTACAGGATTCCTTTTGGTGTACTGACCTCCCCACTGTGCCAAGGATTCTCTGCCCGAGCTGCTTCAGGTCGTGGCGGATGTGCTCCTGGAGACACCCAGTTTGGTTGTCCTGGGGGATTTCAACATACAGATCTGCTGCACTCATGTTTCAGAAGGAGATAGCTTGGATCAAATGAAAAGGGCAATCTTCACATGTCTCCTCCTCCTCCTCCTCCTCCTCCTCCTCTTCCTAACTCATCACCACCATATCTCTCAGACACCTTTTCAAACAGGACTCGCATTTTAATACTGGAGGGGCTCTGCTTCTCTGCTCCCTCCACTTGCCATTTCCCGCTCTGCACCCCATAATAATTGGCCAGCCTGTCCTTCCCTTTCTCCTTTCCACCCTAGAAGATGACAAATCCCCCTTTCTCCTTCCCAACCCTGTTTCTGAAGCCGCTTCACTCTTCTGTTCAAAACCCCCTGGAACCACTGTCAGTATGGCTGTAGTTCGGGGTGATGGCATCTCCAGATCAGAAACATCCAAAGGGCAATGGGTTAGGGTCCATTCCAGGTAATTTCATGCCAAAGGTGCTTGGAACTGAATGTGTGACACTGTACATGAAATATATGGGACTGAATCCTGAGCTATTTAAACAAGGTGGAGGGGGGCACGTTTTATGCCTCTGCACAACCATGCCCGCTGACACCTCCTTCTCATGGGCGTAAGGTCCCATTTTGGCTTCAATAGCAATGACGCTCATGCTTGAAAATAAACAAGAGAAGTAAAAGGGCTTTTGGATTTGCTTTTATTGCAAGGCACAACTCATGTAAGCCTTGAATATGTTGTTTTTTTATAATCTGGATGCTTTGGAGAAGACGTCTCTAGCTGGGGATGAAGCGGGATCCAGCGGATCTCAAAAAGAGCATCTTCCATTTTTCAAAGTCAGCCACCTAAACATTAGAAAGAACTTCCTGACAGTAAGAGCTGTTCGACAGTGGAATTTGCTGCCAAGGAGGGTGGTGGAGTCTCCTTCTTTGGAGGTCTTTAAGCAGAGGCTTGACAACCATATGTCAGGAGTGCTCTGATGGTGTTTCCTGCTTGGCAGGGGGTTGGACTCGATGGCCCTTGTGGTCTCTTCCAACTCTATGATTCTATGATTCTATGATTCTTATCTACGTCTGAAACTGAAATATACTCAGAGTCGCAAAGTGATTTCATGCTCTTTATTCAGCTCATAGTGGTGAGGAGGAATGAATGAATGTCCCCTCAAAGTATCTGCTTTATATACATTATTTACACAATGGGCTGTACATGATTGGCTAATTCCAGGATTCTACTGTAGGCCAATCAGGTTGTGGATTCACTTCTATCTGGAGCATGATTGGGTGGTTCCTGCTAACCAATCATACTGCTGCATTGTTCTAGGACCAATCAGACTGCTGCATTCTGAATCCTATTGTTCTAGGACCAATCAGACTGCTGCCTTTTGGAGCCTATTGTTCTAGGACCAATCAGACTGCTGCAGTTTGGATCCTATTCAACTCAGTACATAACACCCCTCCCCTCTAAGTTCCAGTCCTGCCCGGAAGGTCGCATTCATAGTCCTCAAGGTACGCCGGTGGCCTACGTGTGCGTTGCGGCCTGGGGTGTTCCCTGGTCCGGGGTTCAGGTTCTGGCTCGTGTTCCAAGGATGGGGCTGTTTGGTCTGGCGCAACCGGCTCGCTCAGTCGTGGTTCTGGTTCCGGTGTCCTTTCGGCCTCGCGGGTCCTCTCTGTATTTACTGATTCTGCCTCTCCTGCTTGCCCCTGCTGCTCTATGGGCCTCACTGCCCCACTGTTCCCTTGGGACTCCTCTGACCTGTCCTCCTCCTCCTGGTTTTCTCCCGGGAATCGTCGCCGTATCTGGTCGCAGTGGCGGCGCCAGCATTGCCCCCCATCTGTTAGCACCTCGTACGACACGGGGCCCGTGACCCTGGTGACTGTGGCAGGTACCCATGCAGGGCCTGCCCCAAAATTCTTTGCGTATACTGGGTCCTGGGCCTCGAAGGTCCGGGGGTTCCTGCCTTCCCCCACCACTACCTCATCCTGAGCTCTATCGGGGTGAAGGCGGTCCAATCTGATTGCAAGGCGCCGACCCATTAGTAGTTCAGCGGGGCTCCGGCCAGTCGTTGAGCTGGGGGTGCTGTGCTGTGCTAGAAGGAATGTGGCAAGGCGGTACTCCCAATCCCCTTGCGTCATGCGGCGAAGGGTGTCCTTGGTGGTCCGCACCATGCGTTCTGCTTGGCCATTGGTGGCAGGGTGGAATGGCGCCTAACGGATGTGGCAGATGGCGTTCTGCACTGTGAAGGTTTGAAATTCTCCTGATGTAAATGCAGTCCCGTTGTCTGAGACGAGAGTGTCAGGGAGCCCGTGGGTTGCAAACAGCCTGCGTAGTACCCGGATGGCTGCGGACGTAGAAGTGGACGGTACCAGTGCGACTTCCAGCCATTTGGTGTAGGAGTCCACCACTATGAAGAATGTTTTCCCCTGAAAGGGGCCAGCGAAGTCCACATGCAGGCGTGACCATGGTGCTCGGGCGGACTCCCAGGACTGGACTGGGGCCCTTGGGGGATCTGGGCGGGATTCCTGGCAGGCCTGGCAGTGTTTGACCCAGGCCTCTATCTCTCCGTCGATCCCCGGCCACCACACATAACTCCTGGCAAGGGCCTTCATTCTTACTACCCCTGGGTGTGTCTCGTGTAGGGCTGTGAGGACCCTTTTGCGGAGGGGCTGGGGAACAACGACCCTGCTTCCCCATAACAGGCACCCCTTGTGGGCTGACAGTTCATGTTTGCGGGTTGTGTAGCCGGCGAATTCTGGCCCGGGGCTGCGGCTGGGCCATCCCCTCCACACCCAGTCCAGGACCCGGGAGATGACCCTATCTTTCTTGGAATGGTGTGCAACTTCTTGTGCCTGAATGGGGCGGTCAGGAAGCAGCTCCAGGCTCATAACCTCTTGTGCAGGTGCTGGGTCGGGGCCTGTTTCCGGTAGTGGTAGCCTGCTGAGGGCGTCTGCATGGCCCATCGCCTTTCCAGGGCGGTGAATCAGTGCATACTGGTAGCTGGCAAGGAAAATTGACCACCTGAGGACGCGAGGAGACAGCACTTGGGGGGTCTGCTTTTCGGGGGCAAACAAGCCAAGCAACGGCTTGTGGTCAGTCACCACGGTGAAGGGCCGCCCGTACAAGAAATCATGGAATTTTTTTACTCCCTTCACGATTGCCAGACCCTCCTTGTCGATTTGCGAGTAGTTCCGCTCGGTTTCGTTGAGTGTCTGGGAAAAGTATGCTACCGGTACCTCTCTTCCATCCGGGAGTTGGTGTCCCAGGACAGCGCCGATGCCATAGGGCGAGGCGTCGCATGCTAGCACCACCGGCAGCCTCTCGTCGAAGTGTGCCAAGACCGAGTTTGAGACAAGCAAGTCCTTGACTGCCTGGAATGCGGCCTCCTGGCGCTGGCCCCACACCCAAGGGGCCCGCTTGTCCAGGAGTCTGTGTAGGGGCTCCGCTACCGCCGCCTTGTGGGGAAGGAAGGAATGGTAAAAGTTCAATAATCCCAAGAAGGCCTGAAGTTCAGTCTTGTTCTTGGGCGCTGGGGCATCACAAATGGCCCGTACCTTGTCCCCAGTCGGGTGAACCCCTTCTGCATCCACCATAAATCCCAGAAAGTCCACTTGAGGCACTCCTAGAAGACATTTTTCCCGCTTCACCTTGAGACCCGCCATCTGGAAACGGTGCAGAACAGTGCGGAGGCGGTCCTCAAACTCCTCTGGTGTGGGCCCGGCAATCAACACATCATCAAAGAAGGGGGTGACACCAGGAATCCCTTTAAGGAGAGAGTCCATTAGATTCTGGAATATGCCTGGTGCCACGCTGACCCCGAATTGCAGCCGCTTTACCCTGAACGCTCCTCTGTGCGTCACAATCGTCTGTGCCTCTGCTGTGGCCTCATCTACTGGCAGCTGTTGATATGCTTGGGCCAAGTCCAGCTTGCCAAAAATTTTCGACCCAGCCAGGGTGGCAAGGACATGGCTGACCACTGGCACTGGGTATGCATGGGCCATGAGGGCCTTGTTTATGGTACATTTGTAGTCTGCGCAGATGCGGACCGAACCATTAGGCTTGACGGGTGTGACGATTGGGGTTTCCCAGGGGGCATTAGGCACCGGCTCCAGCACCCCTTGCTCCACGAGTCGGTCCAATTCCTCGTCTATACGGGGTTTCAGGGCGAATGGGACCCGGCGGGCCTTGAGCCTGACTGGTCGTACTGCGGGGTCAAGCTGTAGAGCAATGGGGGGGCCCGTATACTGTCCCAATTTCCCATCGAAAACCCCCGGAAACTCCTTGCATATGGCGTCCACGTCCACTTGTAAGCTCATGTGGTTCACCCCGGTGATGGCTAGTCCCAGTGGTCCAAACCATGCCAACCCCAGTAAGCTAATGTAGGGGCCCTTGACCACAAGCAAGTCCAGTTGCCGCGTCCGCCCTCGGTATTGCACCCTGAAGGTCCCCACCCCCATTGTGGGGACCTTACGTTTCTGGAAGTCCCGGAGGGTGAATGGGGCCGGCCTGAGTTTGGGACCCCCAGTAGGACACAGTTTCCTTAAGGTCCTTGCCGAGATTATGGATAGAGTTGAACCCGTGTCAAGCTCCATGCGGCATGGGGCCCCCTCTATCTGTACCTCTACATAAATTTTCTCTACGTTGGGGTGGGGCAACTGGTATACCTGGAAGTCTGTGAGCTCCGTCGAGTTGCCTTGGTGCGTTGGGCCCCGGGACCTGGGGCTCTTGGATTGGTCATCTGATGCCTGGCTTCGGGTGGGCCGAGCCCGACACACCCGGGCGATGTGTCCCAATTTTCTGCACTGCCTGCACTCTGCATTGCGGAAACGGCAGGTCCTCCTCTCGTGACTTTCTCCACAGCTTGCGCAGTTCCCTCCTTCTCGTCGAGGCAGCTGTGGTATGTGGGCTGCTTGAGTGCGCTGCTGTACTCGGTGCACCTCCTCCCTGTCGGATCCCGAGTCGTTGGTGAGGTCTTCGTGGTGGACCCTCGGTTGGGACGGCTGGCTCAGCCGTGCCTCTTGCGTCGACCTCTCAGCAGCTTCCGTTGCCAGGGCCTCCTCCAGAGCGACCTGGAACGTTAGGTTCTTCTTAGCGTAGAGGCGTCGTTGCAGCTTCTCATCCTTCAGGCCACCGACGAGGCGGTCACGAAGCATGTTCTCCAGCTCTGAGAAGTTGCAGAACCGGGCAGCTTGGCGGAGAGAGGTCACAAACCCAGTTATGGTTTCCCCAGGGGCTTGCCGCTTTGCGTAGAAGGCATTTCGACGAGCCACCACTGAGGGCTGTGGCGAAAAGTGCCCCTTCAGCTGTTCCATTATTGTTTTGTATGGAACAGTAGCGACGTCTTCAGGCGCAAGGAGAGCCCGGGCGATTTCAAATGTCTCCTCTCCGCAGACGCTGAAGAATATTGCCCTCTTCTTGGCGTCTTCTTCATCGGTGACCCCTTTGGCTTCTAGGAGGAAGGTGAAACGGGAGGCGTACGCTTCCCAGTCTCCAGATGCTGGGTTGAATGGCGAGAAGCTGCTGTCAGTTGCCATTCTGAGTTCCTTGTGTCCCGGAGCTGAAGCCTGGATACACGGTGCGAGGCAGCGGTGCGGCAGGTGGCGGTGCTGCGGTGCTGTGTGTGGCAGTCAGCTCAGCGGGATCCCACCTTCGTCGCCAGTGAAATATACTCAGAGTCGCAAAGTGATTTCATGCTCTTTATTCAGCTCATAGTGGTGAGGAGGAATGAATGAATGTCCCCTCAAAGTATCTGCTTTATATACATTATTTACACAATGGGCTGTACATGATTGGCTAATTCCAGGATTCTACTGTAGGCCAATCAGGTTGTGGATTCACTTCTATCTGGAGCATGATTGGGTGGTTCCTGCTAACCAATCATACTGCTGCATTGTTCTAGGACCAATCAGACTGCTGCATTCTGAATCCTATTGTTCTAGGACCAATCAGACTGCTGCCTTTTGGAGCCTATTGTTCTAGGACCAATCAGACTGCTGCAGTTTGGATCCTATTCAACTCAGTACATAACAGAAACATAAAAACCAGCAACAAAAAGACAACAGTTAACTCCGTTTCATAGCAAGGTGACTATGTTTGAGACATGAAAATACAAAGCAAGCCATGTTGGTCCATAAGAAGCATTTCAACAACAACAACAACAACAACAAATCTTTATTACGGTTGAGGACCAGCATTAGGAGGGAGGGATACAATCATTTAAAATATTTTTTAAAAAATGTTTTAAAAAACTAAAATAAGTTAAAACTTATAAGATTCTATAAGAATCCAAAAGAAGATAAGAGAACATTAGACAAAGTCCGGAAGAGCAGAAAAGGTTAGTAGTATATATAGGACTACAGCTATCAGTCTACCAAGCACTCTAATACGAGTCCTCATTATATCTAGTTTGTGGTACAGGTCATCATCTGATGAATTTTGAGCACTGCTGTGCAGAATCTGGCAACGATGTCCGTTGCAGCAGGGTTTGTATCTGAAGGCAGCAGGGAGTTATTGAACTGTCCTGTGCACTGGCAATAACAGTTGGGGTCCTGGCTAGATCCAGTTGGCGCTCAGTGTCTACAACACGTTGTTTTAAGAGAGCTTTGGCTCTCATAACCATTGGGTTGGGATAGGTCTCAGTTTCAGTTTTTCATTTTCAGAAACTGAAAATGTACCCCTGGGGGACAGTGTTTTCTAGGAGCAATTACACATGCCACAGAATAGTGAGCGAGCTTGCAACGTCTCCAAACTTCTCCTGCAGACTGGATGTTATGCATGGCAGGGATTTGTTGTCTTTGTGGCCCTGAGGAAGAGTTCTGGGGAAACAGGAAGCTTGCACCCCATTTTGTGACAGTGTTTTGAGAAACACAGGAGGTACTGGCACCCTGGGGTCCCTTCAGTCCAGTTGCTAATTTCTCTGTATGCACTCAAGACAAAAGCCTACTGCCTCAGGTTATTTCTTTTAAAAAATAAAATAATACTGAAGCTGCTTGGAATTGAATGTAGGAGACTTGCATTCACTCTTCTGTTTAAAACCCTCTGGAGTCGCTGTCAGTATGGCTGTAGATTGGGGGTGATGGCAACTCCAGATCATCAAGATCCAAAGGACAATGGGTTAGGGTCTAGTCCTTGTACTTTCATGCCAAAGGTGCTTGGATCTGAATGTGGGATACCTTACATGGAATATATGGGGCCGAATCCTGAGCTATTTAAACAAGGTAGAGGGGAGATTTTTTGTGCCTCTGCACAACCATGCCTGCTGACACCTCCTTCTCTTACAAGAAGTGAAGCGTGCATGACTAATTAGTTATAGCGAAACTAAAGCCTGTAATTGTAGTCATCAGAAACTCAAGGACTACCCAGAATAAAAGGCTCTATGTTGCATCAAAAAACCTTTCCCACTAATTAGACGCTACATGCACCAAATTTCTTGAGAGACTTGTGGAAGAGACAAATCTAAATTTTATTTTTAAAAATGTATTCCGTAAAATTAATAATAATAATAATAATAAGAAGAAGAAGAAGAAGAATATATTTATATCCCACTCTCCCCAGCTGAAGCCGGGCTCAGAGCGGCTAACAACAGTAAAATTATACAGCATTCTAAAATCAATTCATTGTAAAATCAGTTCAAATCAAATTAATGGCAACCATAGGGCTAGACCTCTGTGAGGATTACCAAAGGAGGGGGTCAGGCTGCGCCTTGGCCAAAGGCCTGGTGGAACAGTTCTGTCTTGCAGGCCCTGCGGAATGATATCAGTTCTCTTGTGACAGAGCGTTCCACCAGATTGGAGCCACAGCCAAAAAGCCCTGGCTCTGGTTGAGGCCAGCCTAACCTCCCTGTGGCCCAGGACCACCAAGGTGCTTTTGTTTGAAGACCGTAAGGTCCTCCGTGGGACATACCAGGAAAGGCAGTCCCATAGGCACAAGGGTCCTGGGCTGTAAAGGGCTTTAAAGGTTAAAATTCCATAAAATCCAACGAAACTGAGACAAAAGAGGCTACCTTTGGTTTTCCTTACCAGTTTTACATGCAATGCAGTTTTCCATATATTGCTGCACCTTAATGGTCATTATGTGAACCAAAGGAGAGCCATCCTTTGAAAGGCAGTTCTCCCTCCAAGTAATGTGTTTATAAAATGTACAGGAAAAAGAATAACTTCATGAAAATAGCATGAAAATATGGGTTATATTAGGGGAAATTGCGTAGCAATGATGGGCGTAATGGGGAAAATTCAGAAACACAGTGCATATTTCCTCTAATAGACACACTTTTGTTGGCAATTTTGTCCGATATATACATTTTTATGCAAAGACTTCCCACTAAAGAGATTTCCACTAAAGAAACATTCCACTAAAGAAACATTGCAAGGCCACAGAAGAGCAACTGGACTCCTCTCCTTCTTCCGCCCCATAATAGGCTGGCAGGTGTCCCTCTGTCTTCTTCCTCTCCATCCCTTACCTGGGCAAGCCAGGAGCAGCAAAGAGAGAACTGCCAAGCCCAGGTGAAGGATCTTCAGGGCTTCCTGACGTGGCAAAGCTGAATGCCAGCTTGTAGGCCAATTGGAGCCCCAAAGGTTGCCAAGAGAGGGCAGGGAGGGAGATGGAGATTAAATAATTGTAATTTCTTTGGGACGTTGTGTCTTAGGCTGACGTGGAAGAGAACATGGCCAAAATCACATGCCTCTTCCTTCATTCTGGCAGTCATAGCAGTTTTCACTGAAGTGAGATCCCAGTTACTGATCACAAACATTTTCAACCTAGAAGATATCCAAGTCCCCTTTCCCCTTCCCACCCCTGTTTCTGAAGCCGTTTCCCCTGCCCGTCCAGCAACACTCAAGGCTGCAATCCTCCCTTAATCTACCTAGGCGCATGCCCCATGAAAACCAACAGGAGTTCCTTCTGAGTGGGCCTGTTTTAGGACTGCACTTTATGATGCCACAACCAGAGATGGCACTCCTGCCTAAACCACTGTCCATACAAATACTTTCCTTAAGTCAGGTAAGCCAAGCAGGGTCCCAGGGAAGGCAGCAAGGCCACCAGGAGGAGAGGGCCAGGGATGTGCAGCCAGTCCTTTTGTCAAGGCAACAACCTTAAACATCTTGGAGACCTTCTTGGCTGTGAGTCCAGGAAGCTCTGCTGCTTGCTCACAGGCCTTTTCCCACCTGGGTTCATTCAGCCCAGCTGCTAGTTACTCTGCAAAGTCCCAGAGCAAAAGTCTGCAACCTCAGATTCTTTTTTTATTTATTTTAGTGAAGGCGTTTGGAACTGAATGTGGGACACTTTGCATGGAATAGATGGGACTGAATCCTCAGCTATTCAAGCAAGGTGGGGTAAAGAAAATCGCAGTGAGCAAATGCCCAGCAGCTATTAAAGCTTCAGGATGGACAATTATATCGATCCTTTATCCAATGAGAAAAACAATGGATGAAACTGCATATTAATCTAAGCATGCAAATAAAGTGTGGTTTAAGGATTGGAGGAATTGGCAAAACCTCACAGAGGAATTGGCAAAACCTCACAGAGCAAAGCAACCAAAGACAAGGCTGATCCCAGAGCCGGACAAGCCTTGAGGTAGGTGAGGATGCTGCTTCAGGTGGCAGAAGCCCCCAACCAGGCAGAATGCCCATGGGTGTCCCTCCTGCCCTGCTGCTTCTGCCAGTGGAGGTGAAGCACCAGCATCATCAGCGCTGATATCTGGACAAGATCACTGCCATTTGGGGCAATACGGGAAGTGCCGCCCTAGGCTGATTCTGCCAAAGGTGTCTTTTGCAATGCACAAGGTATGAAAACAACTGGCTGCGCAACAAATTAAGTTTGCAACCACAGGGCGATGTATTCAAGGACCACTCAAGTAATTGATGTCTTGTGTAACAAATGGAACAGGTAGCTGGTACTCGCTGCTCTATCAAAATGACATTCTGTGTAATAAAAAGGTTGCATTAGAGATACTTTGTACTGCCAGTGGTTGTTTAATTAATGAAAAACATAATTAAGACAACTGTAAATCTTGCAGGCTGTATAACCAACCTATATAATGACTATAATGAGTTTTGTTTTGGTTTTTTCTGTTTCTGAAGAAATAGAATGGCTCTAAGACACAGAAGGGAGGGAGGGAGGGAGGGGGAGGGAGGGAGGGAGAGAGGGAGGGAGGGAGGGAGGGAGGGAGGGAGGGAGGGAGGGAGAAAGAGAGGAGAAATGAGTTTGTACTGATGAGGTTTTTTCATAATGGAGGATATAAGAAAGTTTTAATGGAAAAGTCAAATGGATTTTAGCAGTGGATAAATGTTGTATTAAAGAGGTTAAATTGGAATCAGATAAATTATCATCAACTTGTAAAGAAACCTATTGATCATCATAAACCTTTTCCAAGATATATGTATTGAAGCTATTTTCTCAGTTCACTGGGTCCCTTAGCCTAAACCCAAGAAGGGATGTCCATTCAGGGTGGTAGCCTAAAGCTACTCAGATCAGAGGCTCCTCAAAATGATCTGTCCAGAAAATGCTGTGAGAGGGGCAGGGCATGCGGAGGAGGAATGATCACCTGCTCTGGCCACTTGTTTGAATCTCATTTGCCAAGCTGAATTTCCCTTCCGTAAAAATTATACAATGGCGGAAAGCTCCCCATGTCAGTGAAGCCAGCAGGACACAAGAACGGGAGTTTGTCCCAGCCCAGGAGGAAACAGGAAGTTTATTTACTGGCTGGACAAACATCCCTTCTCCTGTGTAAGCATGTCCACTCTAGGAATGTTGTATTTGACTGCTTTGTGTTTCACACCCCACATACCCCTTCTCAGGCAATACAACATGCACAAACATAAATAACTTTATTCAACCACCCAGAGTCCCAGCTTGACATGTAGGTTCTGGAAACTCTGTTGGCAGGGGTTTCGTCAGGATGTCAGCAGTCATCTCCTTGGTGCGGCAGTAAGACAGTTCCACAAGTCCGTCCTGGATCATCTCACGTACATCATGGTACTTCACGCCAATATGTTTTTTCTTCACATAGAACTTCTCACTCTGTGTCAGCTTCAGGCAACTCTGATTGTCCTCTAGCAAGCTGACAGGTTCCTTTCTGTCAGGCCTGGTTTGTGGAGAGGCCCAAAACGTCATTAGAAAGGAAGACTATGAGGGGGTGAGGATCCCCCCAAACAGTCTAGTGAGCAGGACTGGGCCACAATGTGGGAAATGAAGAGTGACAAAATATGGGGGCTGGAATGATAGGGAGAAGAAGTTCAGTTCTGCTTCCATTTAAATGTTAACCAACCTGAGTGGCACTCTTTTAAAAAGTTTGCCAGTTGAAATATAGTCATCCTTCAAAACTCACAGGTGTCTGAATTTTGGGATTATTGAACTGACCAGACCAGATCTGGAAGCTTCTTCTTATAGATTCTAGGCTCCTCCAGCTACAGGATTACAGGATGGGAAGTAGTCCAGGCTTTTACAGAAACTAGCTTCACCAAGCTCACTTATTATTATTATTATTATTATTATTATTATTATTATTATTACACATAATTGCATGCACATGTGCTTACTAAGAAGAATTCTTCATCCGAGCATCCCATGGCATCCAGTCTGGTGAGATAAGAAAATGCAAATAATAACAATAACAATAACATTAAAACAATAACAATAATTTATTATTTATACCCCACCCATCTGACTGGGTTTCCACAGCTACTCTGGGTGGCTTCCAACAGAATATTAAATGACAATAACCTATTAAACATTAAAAACTTCCCTAAACAAGGCTGCCTTCAGATGTCTTCTAAAAGTTTGGTAGTTGTTTTTTTCTTTGACATCTGGTGGGAGGGCGTTCCACAGTGCGGGTGCCACTACCGAGAAGGCTCTCCGCCTGGTTTCCTGTAACTTAGCTTCTCATAGCGAGGGAACTGCCAGAAGGCCCTCAGCACTGGACCTCAGTGTCCGGGCAGAATGATGGGGTGGAGATGCTCCTTTAGGATTACTTCACTGAGGCCATTTAGGGCTTTAAAGGTCAACACCAACACTTTGAATTGGGCTCGGAAACGTACTGGGAGCCAGTGTAGGTCTTTCAAGACCAGTGTTATATGGTTTCGGCGGCCGCTCCCATTCACCAGTCTAGCTGCCGCATTCTGGATTAGTTGTAGTTTCTGGGTCACCTTCAAAGGTAGCCCCACATAGAGCGCATTGCAGTAGTCCAAGCAAGAGATAATTAGAGCATGCACCACTCTGGTGAGACAGTCTATGGCCATCTAGGGTCTCATCTGCGTACCCGTTGGAGCTGATATACAGCTGCCCTGGACACAGATTTGACCTGTGCCTCCATGGACAGCTGTGAGTCCAAAATGACTCACAGGCTGCGCACCTGGTCCTTCAGGGGCACAGTTACCCCATTCAGGACCAGGGAGTCATCCACACCTGCTCGCCTCCTGTCCCCCAAAACAGTACTTCTGTCTTGTCAGGATTCAACCTCAATCTGTTAGCTGCCATCCATCCTCCAACCACCTCCAGACACTCACACAGGACCTTCACTGCCCTCACTGGTTCTGATTTAAAAGAGAGGTAGAGCTGGGTATCATCCGCATACTGATGAACACCCAACCCAAACCCCCTGATGATCCCTCCCAGCGGCTGCATGTAGATGTTGAAAAGCATGGGGGAGAGGACAGAACCCTGAGACACCCCACAAGTGAGAGCCCAGGGGTCTGAACACTCATTCCCCACTACCACTTTCTGAACACTGCCCAGGAGGAAGGAGCAGAACCACTGTATGACAGTGCCCCCAGCTCCCAGCCCCTTGAGATGGTCCAGAAGGATGTTATGGTTGATGGTGTCAAAAGCCACTGAGAGATCCAGCAGAACTAGGAAACAGCTGAGAGTAAAACCCCCAGGTGGTTGTCACCAATGGAAGCCAAGGCGGTAAAAAGACTGAACATGGACTCAGATTGGCCAAAATATTGTGAAATTATAGAATATGATGGTGAAAACCTGAAACTACAGAGTTTTGAGAAATTGAAACCTAAAGTCCGAGACTGGTTACATTATTACCAGATTAATGAAACCTTTAAGCAGGACAGGAAACTAGGATTTCAGAAGGAGAGGTCAAAGTTAGAAACAGAATTGCTAGAACCCAATACTAAGAATTTGTCTAGAATGTATAATTTGCTGCTAAAATGGAACACACAGGATGAAACGGTTAAATCAGCTATGATTAAGTGGGCACAAGATGTTGGTCATGATATTATGTTTGCTGACTGGGAGCAGTTATGGACCACAGGTATTAAATTTACGGCATGTAGTGCCTTGAAAGAGAATATAATGAAAATGATCTATAGGTGGTACATGACCCCAGTCAAGCTTGCAAAGATATATCATTTGCCCAATAACAATTGCTGGAAGTGTAATGAATGCGAAGGAACTTTTTATCATCTTTGGTGGACCTGCCCGAAGATTAAGGCCTACTGGGAAATGATCTATAATGAAATTAAGAAAATCCTTAAGTGGACATTTATAAAGAAACCAGAGGCTTTTCTCTTGGGCATGGTGGGCCAAACGCAACAACAGCAGCAAGAATTCTTTTGGCGAAGTATTGGAAGACTAAAGAAGTACCTACTCTGGAAGAATGGCAGACCAAGGTGACTGAATTCATGGGACTGGCAGAGATGACCGGCAGAATCCGTGACCAGAAGAGAGAGACAGTGGAAGAAGACTGAAAAAAATTCAAAATCTATCTTAAAAATTGTTGCAAAATTTTGGAATGTTAAGATGTCAAGGGATTGGATATAAAGAATTACAGCTGTAAAAATTGAAATTTAGAAAAAAAAAAAAGCTTTAAAGAGAATTAAATATAAAAAGGGATGAAGGATTGCTAAAAAAAATTTAAAATAAGGATGCAGTGAAGGGGAGGTTTGGGGAAGTCGTGTTATGTTTGTTTGTTTTTTGTTTATGTTGTAAAATTAATAAAAATTATTTAATAAAAAAAAAAAGAACTAGGAAACAGCTCTCACCTTTGTTCCTAGACCGCCGGAGATCATCAACCAGTGCGACCAAGGCAGTTTCAGTCCCATGATGAGGCCTGAATCCTGACTGGAAGGGATCCAAATGGCATGCCTGGAATTGTTCAGCAACTACTCCCTCAATCACCTTGCCCAAGAATGGAAGATTTCAGACTGAGTGATAGTTGGCCATATTGGCAGCATCTAAAGATGGTTTTTTAAGAAGTAGTTTCCTAACTGCCTCTTTCAGCCTGTCTGGGAAGGTTCCCTCACAGAGAGAAGCATTCACCACCCCACGAAGTCCATCGCCCAGCCCTTCCCCGCTAGCTTTTATAAGCCAGGATGGGCAAGGATCCAGGAGACAGGTGGTTGGTTTCACTCGTCCAAGCAGCCTGTCCACATCCTCAAAGGTAACAAATTGGAATTGATCCCATGCAACTTGACTAGACAGGACTCTAGCACTCTCCCGCCCCAGCCCTGCTCCCATGGTGGAGTCTACCTCTTCCTGAATCTGAGTGACTCTATCTGCAAAAAACTTTGCAAAATCATTGCAGGACATCATGTGGCCCGTACTGGGCCCTGATGTAGCAGATGGTTCTGCTGAATTGCAAACCACCTGAAAGAGTTTCCTGCTGCTGTTTTCTGCAGCTACAATAGAGGCGGTGAAGAAAGTCCTCTTTGCCATCGCTACCGCCACTTGGTAGGCTCGACACTGAGCTCTAACCCGAGTCCGGTCCGCTTCAGAATGAGTTATCCGCCAACTGCGCTCTAGCCATCTCAGCGATTGTTTCATTGCCCTCAGATATGTGGAAAACCATGCAATCGGAGAGGCCGCTTCAGAGCCCTGGTTAACGCCACATTCCAGCGGGCCACCAGGGAATCAGCTGAAAGGCCATCAACCGCTCCTTCCTCCTGGGACGTGTTAATAAAGTGGTGGGCGGGATGAGTGTTCAGATCCCTGACCTCTCTCTTGTGGCGTGCCTCAGGGTTCTGTCCTCTCCCCCATGCTTTTCGACATCTACATGCCGCCACTGGGAGAGATCATCGGGGGTTTGGGCTGGGTGTTCCTCAGTATGCGGATGATACCCAATTCTCTTTCAAATCAGAACCAGTGAAAGTGGTGAAGGTCCTGTGTGAGTGTCTGGAGGCAGTTGGAGGATGGATGGCAGCTAACAGATTGAGGTTGAATCCTGACAAGACAGAAGTACTGTTTTTGGGGGACAGGAGGCGGGCAGGTGTGGAGGACTCCCTGGTCCTGAATGGTGTAACACGTCCCTGAAGGACCAGGTGTGCAGCCTGGGAGTAATTATGGACTCACAGCTCTCCTTGGAGGCGCAGGTCAATTCTGTGTCCAGGGCAGCTGTTTATCAGCTCCATCTGGTACGCAGGCTGAGACCCTACCTGCCCGCAGACTGTCTCACGAGAGTTGTGCATGCTCTGGTTATCTCCCGCTTGGACTACTGCAATGCGCTCTATGTGGGGCTGCCTTTGAAGGTGACCCAGAAACTACAACTAATGTGGAATGTGGCAGCTGGCCTGGTGACTGGGAGTGGCCGCCAAAACCATATAACACCAGTCTTGAATGATCTACATTGGCTCCCAGTACGTTTC
Source organism: Podarcis erhardii (assembly GCF_964252035.2). Taxonomy (NCBI): domain Eukaryota; kingdom Metazoa; phylum Chordata; class Lepidosauria; order Squamata; family Lacertidae; genus Podarcis; species Podarcis erhardii. The sequence goes on along the minus strand of NC_138507.1, from coordinate 118,891,421 downwards.
CGAGCACAATTCAAAGTGTTGGTGCTGACCTTTAGAGCCCTAAACGGCCTCGGTCCAGTATACCTGAAGGAGCATCTCCACCCCCATCATCTGCCCAGACACTGAGGTCCAGTGCTGAGGGCATTCATGTGGTTCCCTCGTTGTGAGAAGCCAAGTTACAGGGAACCAGGCGGAGAGCCTTCTCGGTAGTGGCATCTGCCCTGTGGAACGCCCTCCCATCAAATATCAAAGAGGAAAACAAATACCAGACTTTTAGAAGGCATCTGAAGGCAGCCTTGTTTAGGGAAGTTTTTAATGTTTAATAGGTTATTGTATTTTAATAATCTGTTGGAAGCCGCCCAGAGTGGCTGGGGAAACCCAGCCAGATTGGCAGGGTATAAATAATAAATTATTATTATTATTATTATTATTATTATTATTATTATTATTATTATTATCATCATTCTCTTATCTCACCAGACTGGGTGCCATGGGATCCTAGGATGAAGAATTATTCCTGGTAGGCACATGTGCATGCAATTATGCCTAATATACTATAATGAGTGGGCTAGGTGGAGCTAATTTCTGCAAAAGCCTGGGCTACTTCCTGTGACGTTAACATATGAGAGTGCTGGAGGTGAAATAGTTAAGCAGGTTACCCAATCAGAACCCAGGGGGGTGGAGTCAGAGGGACTACAAAACCAGCTCTGGGAGGGGCGAAGGGAGGAGTTTGTTGGGAGTGGGGTGGTTGGTTGCAGTGGGAGTCAATTGGGATAGTCTGTGGGTAGGTTGAATTAGTGTAGCGAAATAAGCTGAGTCAGGAACAGTTAGGAGTTAGAAAGACAAGTAAATATCTGAGAAGTGGTTTAGTGAGTGAGAGCAGGTATGAAACCACATGCTTGTTAAATTGCAATAAATCAACAGAACTTTATGTTCCAATTTAACCCAGACTGGACTCAGTATTGTACCAGGTAGGGTCTGGGTGGTGGCAGCGAGAAATAAAGTGGTGGCACAGGGATCAATAGATGGTGAAATGTCCAGGACCCTGTGTGATCGCCACACTTCCCAACCTGCAATCCTGTGGGGGGAGGGGGCAAGAATCTATAAGAGGAAGCTTCCAGACCTGGTCTGGTCAGTTCAATAATCCCAAAATTCAGACACCTGTGGGTTTTGAAGGATGACTATATTTCAATTGGCATACTTTTTAAATGAGCGCAACTCAGTTTGATTACCATTTAAATAGAAGCAGAACTGAACTTCTTCTCCCTCTCATTCCACCCCCCATATTTTGTGACTCTTCATTTCCCACATTGTGGCCCAGTCCTGCTCACTAGACTGTTTTGGGGGATCCTCACCCCCTCATAGTCATCCTTTCTAATGATGTTTTGGGCCTCTCCACAACCATGCCTGGTGATACCCAGTGGCATAGCGTGGGTTGTCAGCACCCGGGGCAAGGCAAGTAATTTGTGCCCCCTAACCGGTGGATTTGCGCCCCCTAACCCTAACCCCCAGGTGTTGCGCCCGGTGCGGCCGGCCCCCCCTGCACCCCCATGCTACGCCACTGCTGACACCTCCTTCTCATGGACGTAAGGTGCCATTTTGGCTTCACTAGCAAGAACACTCATGCTTAGAAATGAAAAACAGAGGGGAAAAGGCTTTTGGATCTGCGTTTATTGCAAGGCACAAGCTCATGTCAGCCTTGAAACTGTTGCTTTTTTCAATCTGGATGCTTTGGAGAAGAAGTCCCTAGCTGGGGATCAAGCGGGATCCAGCGGCTCTCAAAGAGAGGGAGCATCTTCCACTTTTCAAAGGCATCTATCACTCCTCCCGTCTAAAACATAGAAACCAGCAACAAAAAGACAAGAGTTAAGTCAGTTTCATAGCAAAGTGACCATGTTTGAGACACAAAAATACAAAGCAAGGCATGTTGGACAACAAGAAACATTTCATGATAATAAACCATTGGGTAGGCATAGATCTGTTTCAGTTTTTCATTTCCAGTAACTATGAATTACATAGATTCACCTTTCGATGAGAATTGAATCCAGTCTATTGCCCATACTCACCCCTGGGGGACTTTCTTTTCTAGGTACAATTAAATATGTCACAGAATAGTGAGGGAGCTTGCAAGGTCTCCAATATTCTCCTGCAGACTGGATGTTATGCACGGCTGGGATTTGTTGTCTTTGTGGCCCTGAGGAAGAGTTCTGGGTTAACAGGAAGCTTGCTCGCCATTTTGTGATAATGTTTTGAGAAACACGGGAGGTACTGGCACCCTGGGGTTCATTCCGTCCAGTTGCTAATTTCTCTGCCAGGACCCAAGACAAAAGTCTACTGCCTCAGGTTCTTTCTTTAAAAGATAAAATAAGAATGAAGCTGCTTGGAATTGAAAGTGGGAGATTTCCTGGAATGTATAGGATGTGAAATTGAGGTAATCTTAAATGGTGGAGGGCAGGACACCACACAGAGTAAGTGCCCAGCATCTGTTAAAGCTGCAGAATAGACCTCCCTTAGGCACTGAGATAAACAATGGATGAAGCTGCACAACAAATTAAATGTGCCCATCCGGTGTGGTTAAGGGATTTGGCAAAGGAGATCTGGCATAAGCTCACAGGTCATAGAGCCCAAAGACAGCTGGACCAGCCATGAGGCAGGTGAGGACCCTGCTTCTGCTGGCAGAAGCCTCTCAGACAACAAACCCATTGGTGCCCCTCCTGCCCCGCTGGTTCTGCCTGTGGTGAAAGAACTCGGCACCATCTTGCTTAAAATGGGCAACAATGGTAGTGCCGCTTCTGTGCCTGCAACCAACAGGGTATGGTGTGTGTCAGCGGCAGATCAGGCATGGCAGGAGGAGCAGGTAGATGGGCTTAGGAGCCGTGCTGGCAGAATGGCAAAGCAGCAATTAGCATTTTGCATCAAGCGGCAAAATGGGATGTGCCACCCTTGGCTGATTCTGGCATAGGTATTTTTATTTTTATTTTTGCAATGGAGCAATTGAGCTTCCAGGCAAAAGATGATCAGTTTAGGAGACTCTGCATTGGGTACTTAAAATGATCAATCCAGAGGGTAATGGGAGAAGGGCAGGAGGTATAATTCTTATTTGGTCAGCTGAAATTACCTTTGGCAACAGAAATAATTAGGAGCACACCTTCCAATCTTCTTAGAATTATTGGGACAAAGTAGAGGGTAGCAAATACCATTGGCCTTATAGCATTTCCTAGCATTCTTAGGTTCCTCATCCTGTGCAGATCCTGTGCAAAGAGAGAAACAAACATAAGTGGGGAGAAGGAAGTTAAATCACAACTGGATGAAAGAGATGAACAACTCCAAAGCCCTTTGAACAGGAGTGGCTCTGTGAGGCTCTGGGTGCTGTGGCATCCCAACTCCTACCCCCCACCCCCACCCCCTGCCAGTGGCCACTGGTGTTTACCACCCTTGCTATATTCACAAGAAGAAATGGTCAATGTGCTTATCCAGCTATTTGCTCATGAGTGGAGGGTGTCAGTCCACGAAACACGACAGCAAGAAGTGAGGCACACATGGCTTATACGTTATAGAGAAACTAAAGCCTGTAACTGAAGCCATCAGAGCCCCAAGGACTACCCAGAATAAAAGGCTCTAAATTACATCAAGAAAGTTACCTCAAGAAACATTCCCCACTAATTAGAAACTATATACGCCAAATTTATTGGCAGACCTGTGGAAGATACAAATCAAATTTTTATTTTGTAAAACATATTCCATAAATTTGCATAGAATTCCATAAAATCTAACCAAACTGAGAAAAGAAGAGGCTACTTTTATTTTTCCTTACCAGTTTTACATGTGATGCCATTTTCCATATATATATATAAAAAGGTAAAGGACTGTTTTGACAGTTAAGTCCAGTTGCAGACAACTCTGGGGTTGCGGCGCTCATCCCGCTTTACAGGCTGAGGGAGCCGGCATTTGACCAGAGACAGCTTCCGGGTCACGTGGGCAGCATGACTAAGCTGTTTACCTTCCCGCCAGAGCGGTACCTATTTATCTACTTGCACTTTGATGTGCTTTCGAATTGCTAGGTTGGCAGGAGCTGCGACCGAGCAATGGGAGCTCACCCCGTTGTGGGGATTCGAACCGCCAACCTTCTGATCGCCAAACCCAAGAGGCTCAGTGGTTTAAACCACAGGGCCACCCACATCCCTTTTCCCTTATATTACTGTGCCATAATGAAGTCATCATGTGAACATCAAAGCACAGCTATCCTCTGAAAGTCAGCTCTCCCTGCAAGTAATGTGTTTAAAAAATGTACATGAAAAAGTGTAATTTCATGACAATAGCATGAATTTATAGGTTATAGTAGGGGAAATTGCATAGCAGTTATGGGCATAATGGGGAAAATTCAGCAATACAGTGCATATTTTCCCAAGTAGACACACATTGGTAGGCAATTTTGTCGGATATATACATTTTTTATGCAAAGAATTCCCACTAAAGAGATTACCACTAAAGAAATGTCTCTAGCAAGAAAAGTGAGCTTCCTTTGCAAGGCCACAGAACAGCAAGTGTACTCCTCTCCCTCTTCCGCCCCACAATCGGCTGGCAGGTGTCCCTCTGCCTTCTTCCTCTCCATCCCTTACCTGGGGAAGCCAGGAGCAGCAAAGAGAGAACTGCCAAGCACAGGTGAAGGATCTTCATGGCTCAGGATGAATTGTGGTGGCAAAGCCAGGCAAAGCCAGCTTTTAAGCCAAATGGAGCCCCAAAGCTTGCCAAGAGAGGGCTGGGAGGGAGAAGCAGATTCCATAATTTTAATTTCTTTGGGACGTTGTGACTTAGGCTGACGTGGAAGAGAACGTTGCCAAAATCACGTGCCTCTGCAAAGGCATTCCTGCATTCTGTCAGTCATAGCACTTTTCACAGAAGTAAAATCACAAACATTCAGGTGTGCTGTATTTATGTTTCAGAGCGAGATAGCTTGAATCAAACAAAACATTTATGAGGAGCATGCGATGCCCCACATAGGCAGTGCTAGGGGGATGTATCCCTCAGGTAAATGACTCACCCCTCACCTGTCCCCATCACATTGCTGGACCCTTGTGGTTAACTGAAGGAAGGGGACTTTCACATGCTCGTCTCCTACAATTATTATTCTTAGTAGTAGCCCGTGCTCCCCCCCCCAAAAAAAATGTTTAGGGTTACTCTCATTTTCCTACTCATGTTGAAATACTGCTCCTCAATCTGGCCAAACTTAGATTCACAAAATGTTTAGGGGTATGTGTACCCCTGCATCCCCCCCGGAAATAGCACTCGTAGTAGTAATAGCTTCAAACAGTTCTTCCAAAAAAAAAAAAGAAAGAAGAGATCCAAGTCCACTGATTGAAGAGGTTGAGTGGAACATTCAGAGCAAGGAGATTTCAAAGGTGAAATGATGGACTCTTTGCTTACTTGAAGGAAAGGTGATCTTCACATGCTCTCTTATCCTACTCCTTATCCTTCTTGCAATCACCATCACCCTATTTCTCAGACACCTTTTCCAGACAAGACTCAAGGCAACTTACAAAAATATTTTCAAACAGGAGGGGCTCTGCTTCTCTGCTTGCTTCACCTGCCATGTCCCACTCTGCACCCCATAATAATTGGCCAACCTGTCCTTTCCTTTATCCTTTCCACCCTAGAAGATGACTAAGCCCCCTTTCCCGCTTCCCAACCCAGTTTCTGAAGCCGCTTCACTCTTCTGTCCTGCGCTCCATGGAGTCGCTGTCAATGTGGCTAAAGATCAGGGGTGATGGGATCTCCAGATCAGAAACATCCAAAGGCCAATGAGTTAATCTTCTCTGCTTTGAGTTTTCATTTGAGATTTCATTCTCAGGCCTGGTGCTTTCATGCGCAAGGTCCTTGGAACTGAATGTGGAACACTTTACAAGGAATATATGGAACCTAATCCTCAGCTAACGGACGCGTGTGGCGCTGTGGTCTAAACCACTGAGCCTTGGGCTTGCCAATCAAAATGTTGGCAATTCAAATCCCCGTTACAGGGTGAGCACCCCTTATTTGTTCCCAACTCCTGGCAACCTAGCAGTTCGAAAGCACGACAAAGTGCAAGTAGATAAATAGGTACCGCTCCGGCTTAAAGGTAAACGGCGTTTCTGTGTGCTGCTTTGATGTCACCAGAGGTGGCTTAGTCATGCTGGCCACATGACCCAGAAAAACTGTCTGCGGACAAATGTCGGCTCCCTCAGCCAGTAAAACGAGATGACCGCTGCAACCCCAGAGTCGTCCGCGACTGGAGTTAACTGTCAGGGTCCCTTTACCTTTACCTTTTAATTCTCAGCTATTCAAACAAGATGGAGGGGAGAAGATCACAGGGAGCAAATGACCAGCAGCTATTGAAGTTTTAGGATGGACAGTTATGGTGATCCCTTTCCACTGAGATAAACAATAGATGAAACTGTATATTAATCTAAACAATCAAATACCATGTGATTGAAGAATTCGACCAAGAGGAATTGGCAAAACCTCACAGAGCACAGCAACCAAAGACAGGGTGGATCCCAGAGCCTTGAGGCAGGTGAGGATGCTGCTTCAGGTGGCAGAAGCCCCCAACCAGGCAGAATGCCCATGGGTGCCCCTCCTGCCCTGCTGCTTCTGCCAGTGGAAGAGAAGCACCAGCATCATCAGCACTGATTTTGGGCTGCCATTTGGGGCAATACGGGAAGTGCCACCCTAGGCTGATTCTGCCATAGATGTCTTTTGCAATGGACAAATTATGAAAACAACTGGCTGTGCAACCAATTAAGCTTGCAATCAAAGGACGATGTATTCAGGGACCAGTTAAGTAATTTGTGTAATGAATGGAACAGGTAGCTGGTACTCACTGCTCTATGAAAATGACATTCTGTGTAATAAAAAGGTTGCATTAGAGATGCTTTGTAATGCCAGTGGTTGTTTAATTAATGAAAAGCACAATTAATACAACTGTAAATCTTGCAGGCTGTATAATCAACCTACATAATGACTATAATGAGTTTTGTTTTTGTTTTTTATGTTTCTGATGGAGCAGAATGGCTCTTAGACATGGAAGATGGAGGGTGGAGAGATGAGTTTGTAGCAATGAAGTTTTTCCATAATGGAGGATATAATAAAGTTTTAATGGAAAACGCTAATGGATTTTAACAGCGGATAAATGCTATATTAAAGGAGGTTAAACTGCAATCAGATAAATGATCATCAACTTGTAAAGAAACCTGTTGTTCATGTTAGCAGGCATCATAAAAAATTTCCAAGTTGTACGTAATGAAACTTTTTTCTCAGTTCACTGGCTCCCTTTGCCTAAATCCGAGAAGGGATGTCCATTTAGGGTGGTAGCCTAAAGCTACTCAGATCAGAGGCTCCTCAAAACGATCAATCCAAAAAATTCTACAAGAGGGGCAGGGCGTGGGGAGGAGAAATGATACTTTCCTCTGGACACTTGTTTGATTCTCATTCGCCAAGCAGAATTTCCCTTCTGCAACAATTATACCGTGGAGGACAGCTCCCAATGTCAGTGAAGACAGCAGGACACAAGAACAGGAGGCAGATATTATGGACAAATCCTGTGTAGCGGGAGAACACATACCATGGTCCACAAGTGAAAGGAAAGTTCATTCAGAAGAGGAAGAAACGGAGGCACAACTTCATAGGCCCTCATCAAATAAATCTTGGCTGCACCCATGCTTTCCATAATTGTAATTTATTTGGGACGTTTTGACTTAGGTTGACATGGAAGAGAATGTTGCCAAAATCACATGCTTGTGGGAAGATATTGCTGAAATCTGGTAGTCGTAGCAGTTTCCACAGAAGTAAGATCCCAATTACTGATCGCAAACATTCAGATCTGCTGCTTTCATGTTTCACAAGGAGATAGCTTGGATCAAGCGAAAAGTTTATGAGGAGGATAGGCAGTGCCAGGGGGATGTATCCCTCAGGTAATGACCGCTCCCCGCTTAAAACGGGGGGCGCCGTTTGCGTGGACACATGCAGCCCCTAGATCTGGAGCGGCTCCGCGATACCAGGGTTCCCCGTTAAAGGGGTTTTCTGAAGGGAGGCTTTGACCGTACGCCGAAAGGTCATCATTGCTCTCCCCTGCGGCGGCAGCGTAATGGGGGCGGCTCTCTCTGCTTGAACATATGTTCTCCAGAGCCGGCCCATCCCCCCCCCACACTGGATAACCCTGATGCTCCCTAGGTCCCCGGCTAGGGACTGGGGAGGGAGAACGCCCAATGCCTGAGCCAAGGTCTACCCACATTTGAAATTTAATAAAGTTGTGGCCAATTTAATCCCATAGCACGTTGTCTTCAGTCGTTATTCCACATGACGGGGGGACCGCGCGGGATCTGGGGACTCCGCCTGTCCACGCAATGACCGCTCCCCGCTTAAAACGGGGGGCGCCCTTTGCGTGGACGCGTGCAGCCCCTAGATCTGGAGCGGCTCCAACAGCATAGGCTTGGCTTTGCCTTTCCTCAGGTGGGATACCTGGAGGTCTCTGCCTACCTCAGTCAGTTGTCCAATCCCATCTGGGGGAAGCGTTGCCAAGGAGACCAGGCCAGGTAGGGGAGGGATTACCTGCCCACACAATAGAGGGAGGATCTTACCTGGGAATCCTCACTTGGCTCCAGAGCTTCTCCCACCCTACCCACCCTCAGTTAATGTCTTATTTTGCAGGTTAACTTTTCTTCACAGGTTTTGCAGGTTAACTTTTCTTCACAGGTATGCGGGCGCTGCTACATTAAGGTCGCTGTTAAAGGGCCAGAAAGGAATTTCCCTACATTGGCAGGTTTCACCTTTCCCGTAGGAAAACGTCACAACTTTGGCGGTATCAGGCCTTGGGCGGAATCCTTTAGTCCATCTTCCTCTTTGCGGCGGCAATACCAGGGTTCCCCGTTAAAGGGGTTTTCTGAAGGGAGGCTTTGACCGTACGCCGAAAGGTCGTCATTGCTTTCCCCTGCGGCGGCAGCATAACGGGGGCGGCTATCTCTGCTTGAACATATGTTCTCCAGAGCCGGCCCATCCCCCCCCACACTGGATAACCCTGATGCTCCCTAGGTCCCCGGCTGGGGACTGGGGAGGGAGAACGCCCAATGCCTGAGCCAAGGTCTACCCACATTTGAAATTTAATAAAGTTGTGGCCAATTTAATCCCATAGCACGTTGTTTAGAGTCGTTATTCCACATGACGGGGGGACCGCGTGGGATCTGGGGACTCCGCCTGTCCACGCAAATCACTCCCCCCTCACCTCTTCCCATCACATTGCTGGACCCTTGTGGTTACCTGACGAAGGGCACCTTTCACAGTAATAGTTGGCCAACCTGTCCATTCCCTTCTCCTTTCTATCGCAGAGGATGACTAAGCCATTTTTATTATTTATTTATTTGTTTGTTTGTTTATTATACCACTTTATAACAGGGGGTCTCAGGGCACTTCACAGAATAAAATTAAGATATAATACCACAAAATACCTAATAAAAATAAAAAGCAGCTCAATACCCCCACCAAAAAAAACACATAGTCAAATATAAAATGTAAATAATTAACAGGAGAATACAATATTATTTCAAGCTGGCTGACACGTTGTCATTAGAAAACAGCCCAGACCCTCCATCTCCCAGAACCCGGAGGGACTTAAAAGTAGGAGAGCAAAGACTTCGAAGACAGAGGACACTTAGCGGCACCCGTAGAGGAGATGATGTTGATGATGACAAACGAGGAAGTGGGAGAGACGGGAGGTAGAGATTCAATGGGACAATATCATTATCCAAGAGGCTGGGTTCTCTACCCTCTCTCTGTAAAGTCTGAAATAAAAAAGGATTCCTGGGAAACCAGCAAGGAGCTGCTGACCGCGTCCTGACAGATTGTACCGAGTCAATTAGTTGCCGCTTAAGTTATAAATCATGACAGACTGCGCAGGAGCTGCCGGGGGTAGCCTCCCAACACTAGTCTCAAACGTTTGTTGGGGGGAGACCTAGGTTTTTTGGGGGGGGAGTTACTTGTCCTGTCTGCACGCTTCTTATGATGGAGGACAACTGTAGCCAGCCCCAACGACACGTTCTCAAGATGGAGAGTGAGGGAACAGCTGCAGTCGCCTGCGGTTCCTGCACAATGTTTGCCATCTTGCCAAAGGTTGCAGGCAGCTTTACCTGCAGCAATTGCATGTTGATTGCCCTCTTAAAAGACAAAGTCCAGCAACTGGAGGAACGTGTGGCTACGCTCCAAAGAATTAGAGAGCTGGAGCTCTTCTTGGAAGCAACAGAGCACACCGTCTCCACCAAGGAGGAGACAGGGGACTCCCCTGAGAAGGAGGCTAGTTCACCAACACAGGAGCCAGATATATGGAGAAACGTGACTCAAAGAAGTAGGAGGCCCAGGGTTCGCTCTGATTGTTTAGAAATACATAATCGCTTTGAGGTCCTCTCCCCTAGAATGGAAGACGAAGAGCAGACTCCATTTGAGGATCTCTCCCTCGTTACAGTCGATCAGGTATATGAAGACGAGCAGCAAAGTCAGTCCTCAGGGAATGTGCAGGCGACCTTGGAACGGACAGATCACGGAAGAACCCCGACCAAACCTAAGAGGAGGCGTGTAGTGGTGATAGGGGATTCCCTACTGAGGGGAACAGAAGCAGTGATCTGTGGGCCTGACAAGATGTCTCGGGAAGTGTGCTGTCTCCCCGGGGCTAAGATCCAAGATGTAACTGAACGACTACAAGGAATCATAAAACCCACTGACAAATACCCCTTCCTCTTGGTTCATGTGGGAACCAATGACACTGCAAGCAATAGCCTCCAGAAGATCAAAAGAGACTATGAGGCTCTGGGCAGGAAATTGAAGCAATTAAATGCACAAGTTGTCATCTCATCTGTCCTCCCAGTTGAACGACGTGGCCCAGGGAGAGAGAGAAAAATAGTGGAAGTGAACAGCTGGCTTCGTAAATGGTGTAAACAGGAACGGTTTGGATTCTTAGATCACGGACTGCAGTTTCTTGAAGATGGACTTCTGGCAAGCGATGGGCTGCACCTCACAACAGTTGGGAGGAATGTTTTTGCCAAAAATCTCAGAAACCTAATCAGGAGGGCTTTAAACTGACTAATGTGGGGGAGGAAGACAGTGCTCCTGAAGGTAGGAGTCTATCAATTGATGAACATGATCATCCAAATGTCATAGACCAAATGGAGCAAACAGCACGCAGACCTAGTGGTGGGAGGAAAAAATCCTTAAATAAGAGACACGGGGGAATGATTAATGGACTTCAATGTCTGTACACTAATGCGCAAAGCATGGGAAATAAACAAGATGAGCTTGAGCTCTTGGTACAGCAAACTAAATATGACATAATAGGCATCACTGAAACCTGGTGGGATAAGTCCCACGACTGGAATGTAATAATGGAGGGATACAATCTATTTCAGAGAAACAGACCAGACAAGAAAGGAGGAGGAGTGGCATTATATGTCAGGGATGTGTATACCTGTGAAGAGATCCAAGATTTAGAACCTCAAAGGCAAAGTGAGAGCATTTGGGTCAAAATTAAGGGAGAGATGAATAACAGGGACCTCATTGTGGGAGTTTACTATAGATCCCCAAGCCAAACGGAGGACATAGATGATGCCTTCCTGGAACAGATGGCCAAGCATGCAAAAGGAAGGGAGATAGTAGTAATGGGGGACTTCAATTACCCGGATATTTGCTGGATGTCAAACTCAGCCAAGAGCATAAGGTCAAACAGATTCCTCACTGGCCTTGCAGACAACTTTGTTGTCCAGAAAGTGGGAGAAGCAACAAGAGGAACAGCCATTTTAGATCTGGTCCTAACCAATGTTGATGACCTGGTTAGTGGGGTAGAAGTGGAAGGATCATTAGGCGCGAGTGATCATGCTCTTCTGAAGTTTACTATACAGCGGAAAGGAGCAGCCAAGCATACTAGGACTCAATTTCTTGACTTTAAGAAAGCCGACTTCATAAAACTTAGGGAAGTGCTGGGTGAGATCCCATGGACAGTAATACTAAAAGGAAAGGGAGTTCATGATGGCTGGGAGTTTGTTAAGAGGGAGATAGTAAAAGCACAACTTCAGGCAATACCAGTGAGACGGAAACATGGAAGGTGCCTAAAGAAGCCAGGGTGGCTATCTAAAGAACTTTTAACTGAGTTAAGATTAAAAAAGGATGTGTACAAAAAATGGAAAAGGGGGGAAACCACCAAAGAGGAATTCAAACAAATAGCCAGCACGTGTAGACACAAAGTCAGAAAAGCTAAAGCACAGAATGAACTCAGGCTTGCTAGAGAGCTTAAAAGCAACAAAAAAGGCTTTTATGGGTATGTTCGTAGCAAAAGGAAGAACAAAGAAACAGTGGGGTCACTCAGAGGAGAAGATGGTGAAATGCAAACAGGGGACACAGAAAGGGCTGAACTCCTCAATGCCTTCTTTGCCTCAGTCTTCTCCGATAAAGAAAACAATGCCCGACCTGAAGAATTTGGAGCAAATGATTCAGCAGAGGAAACACAGCCCAGAATAACTAAGGAGATAGTACAAGAATACTTGGCTAGTTTAGATGTATTCAAGTCTCCAGGGCCAGATGAACTGCATCCAAGAGTATTAAAAGAACTGGCAGGTGTGATCTCAGAACCACTGGCAGTCATCTTTGAGAATTCCTGGAGAACAGGCGAAGTCCCGGCAGACTGGAGGAGGGCAAATGTTGTCCCTATTTTCAAAAAGGGGAAAAGAGAGGACCCAAATAATTACCGCCCAGTCAGTCTGACATCAATACCAGGGAAAATTCTGGAGCAGATCATTAAGTAAACAGTTTGTGAGCACCTAGAAAGGAATACTGTGATCACCAATAGTCAGCATGGATTTCTGAAAAATAAGTCGTGTCAGACTAACCTGATCTCGTTTTTTGACAGAATTACAAGCCTGGTAGATGAAGGGAAAGCAGTGGATGTAGCCTACCTTGATTTCAGCAAGGCATTTGACAAGGTGCCCCATGATATTCTTGTAAAGAAGCTGGTAAAATGCGGTCTTGACTATGCTACCACTCAGTGGATTTGTAACTGGCTGACTGACCGAACCCAAAGGGTGCTCATCAATGGTTCCTCTTCATCCTGGAGAAGAGTGACTAGTGGGGTGCCACAGGGTTCTGTCTTGGGCCCGGTCTTATTCAACATCTTTATCAACGACTTGGATGATGGACTCAAGGGCATCCTGATCAAATTTGCAGATGACACCAAACTGGGAGGGGTGGCTAACACCCCAGAGGACAGGATCACACTTCAAAACGACCTTGACAGATTAGAGAACTGGGCCAAAACAAACAAGATGAATTTTAATAGGGAGAAATGTAAAGTATTGCACTTGGGCAAAAAAAATGAGAGGCACAAATATAAGATGGGTGACACCTGGCTTGAGAGCAGTACATGTGAAAAGGATCTAGGAGTCTTGGTTGACCACAAACTTGACATGAGCCAACAGTGGGACGCGGCAGCTAAAAAAGCCAATGCAATTCTGGGCTGCATCAATAGGAGTATAGCATCTAGATCAAGGGAAGTAATAGTGCCACTGTATTCTGCTCTGGTCAGACCTCACCTGGAGTACTGTGTCCAGTTCTGGGCACCACAGTTCAAGAAGGACACTGACAAACTGGAACGTGTCCAGAGGAGGGCAACCAAAATGGTCAAAGGCCTGGAAACGATGCCTTATGAAGAACGGCTAAGGGAGCTGGGCATGTTTAGCCTGGAGAAGAGGAGGTTAAGGGGTGATATGATAGCCATGTTCAAATATATAAAAGGATGTCACATAGAGGAGGGAGAAAGGTTGTTTTCTGCTGCTCCAGAGAAGCGGACACAGAGCAATGGTTCCAAACTACAAGAAAGAAAATTCCACCTAAACATTAGGAAGAACTTCCTGACAGTAAGAGCTGTTCGACAGTGGAATTTGCTGCCAAGGAGTGTGGTGGAGTCTCCTTCTTTGGAGGTCTTTAAGCAGAGGCTTGACAACCATATGTTTGGCAGGGGGTTGGACTCGATGGCCCTTGTGGTCTCTTCCAATTCTATGATTCTATGAAAGTTTTCATGATAATAAACCATTGGGTAGGGATAGATCTCTTTCAGTTTTTCATTTCCAGAAACTATGAATTACATAGATTCCCCTTTCGATGAGAATTAAATGAAGTCTCTCAGACACCCCTACCCCTGGGGGACTTTCTTTTCTAGGTACAATTAAATATGTCACAGAATAGTGAGTGAGCTTGCAAGGTCTCCAATATTCTCCTGCAGACTGGATGTTATGCATGGCAGGGATTTGTTGTCTTTGTGGCCCTGAGGAAGAGTTCTGGGGAAACAGGAAGCTTGCTCACAATTTTGTGACAATGTTTTGAGAAACACGGGAGATACTGGCACCCTGGGGTTCATTCCGTCCAGTTGCTAATTTCTCTGCCAGGACCCAAGACAAAAGTCTACTGCCTCAGGTTCTTTCTTTAAAAGATAAAATAAGAATGAAGCTGTTTGGAATTGAAAGTGGGAGATTTCCTGGAATGTAAGGGATGTGAAATTGAGGTAATCTTAAATGGTGGAGGGCAGGACACCGCACTGAGTAAGAGCCCAGCATCTGTTAAAGCTGCAGAATAGACCTCCCTTAGGCACTGAGATAAACAATGGATGAAGCTGCACAACAAATTTAATGTGCCCATACGGTGTGGTTTAGGGATTTGGCAAAGGAGATCTGGCATAAGCTCACAGGGCAAAGGGGCCAAAGACAGCTGGGCCAGCCATGAGGCAGGTGAGGAGATCAGGCCATGGCAGATCAGGCCACGGCAGGAGGAGCAGGTAGATGGGCTTAGGAGCCGTGCCGGCAGAATGGCAAAGCAGCAATTAGCATTTTGCATCAAGCAGCAAAATGGGATGTGCCACGCTTGGCTGATTCTGGCATATGTATTTTTATTTTTATTTTTCCAAAGGAGCAATTGTGCTTGCAGGCAAAGGATGATCAATTTAGGGGACTCTGCATTGGGTAATTAAAATTACCAATCCAGAGGGTAATGGGAGAGGGGCAGGAGGTGTAATTCTCATTTGGTAAGCTGAAATTACCTTCTGCAACAGAAACTAGTTCTGCACCTTCCAATCGTTTCATAATTTTTGGAACAACGTTTACGGTGGCAAAAACCATTGGCTTTATGGCACTGAATATGATTGGAAGGTTCCTCATCCTGTGCAGATCCTGTGCAAAGAGAGAAACAAACATAAGTGGGGAGAAGGAAGTTAATTCACAACTGGATGAAAGAGATGAACAACTCCAAAGCCCTTTGAACAGGAGAGGCTCTGTGACGCTCTGGGTGCTGTGGCATCCCAACTCCTACCCCCCACCCCCACCCCTGCCAGTGGCCACTGGTGTTTACCACCCTTGCTACATTCACAAGAAGAAATGGTCAATCTGCTTATCCAGATATTTGCTCATGAGTGGAGGGTGTCAGTCTACGAAACACGACAGTAAGAAGTGAGGCACACATGGCTTATAAATTATAAAGAATCTAAAGCCTGTAAGTGAAGCCATCAGAGCCCCAAGGACTACCCAGAATAAAAGGCTCTAAATTACCTCAAGAAACATTCCCCACTAATTAGAAACTATATACCCCAAATTTATTGACAGACCTGTGGAAGAGACAAATCAAAATTTTATTTTGTAAAACATATTCCATAAATTTGCATAGAATTCCATAAAATCTAACCAAACTGAGAAAAGAAGAGGCTACTTTTGTTTTTCCTTACCAGTTTTACACGTGATGCCATTTTCCATATATATATAAAAAAAGGTAAAGGACTGTTTTGACAGTTAAGTCCAGTTGCAGACAACTCTGGGGTTGCGGCGCTCATCCCGCATTTCAGGCTGAGGGAGCCAGAGTTTGCCCACAGACAGCTTCCGGGTCACATGGGCAGCATGACTAAGCTGTTTACCTTTCCGCCAGAGCAGTACCTATTTATCTACTTGCACTTTGATGTGCTTTCGAATTGCTAGGTTGGCAGGAGCTGCGACCGAGCAATGGGAGCTCACCCCGTTGTGGGGATTCAAACCACCAACCTTCTGATCGCCAAGCCCAAGGGGCTCAGTGGTTTAACCCACAGGGCCACCCACATCCCTTTTCCCTTATATTAGTGTGCCATAATGAAGACAACATTTGAACATGAAAGCATAGCTATCCTCTGAAAGTCAGCTCTCCCTCCAAGTAATGTGTTTAAAAAATGTACCTGAAAAACTGTAATTTCATGACAATAGCATGAAAATATAGGTTATAATAGGGGAAATTGCATAGCAGTTATGGGCATAATGGGGAAAATTCAGCAACACAGTGCATATTTTCCCTAGTAGACACACATTGGTAGGCAATTTTGTCGGATATATACATTTTTTATGCAAAGAATTCCCACTAAAGACATTACCACTAAAGAAATGTCTCTAGCAAGAAAAGTGAGCTTCCTTTGCAAGGCCACAGAACAGCAAGTGTACTCCTCTCCCTCCTCCGCCCCACAATCGGCTGGCAGGTGTCCCTCTCTCTTCTTCCCCTCCATCCCTTACCTGGGGAAGCCAGGAGCAGCAAACAGAGAACTGCCAAGCACAGGTGAAGGATCTTCATGGCTCAGGATGAATTGTGGTGGCAAAGCCAGGCAAAGCCAGCTTTTAAGCCAAATGGAGCCCCAAAGCTTGCCAAGAGAGGGCTGGGAGGGAGAAGCAGATTGCATAATTTTAATTTCTTTGGGACGTTGTCATAGCAGTTTCCACAGAAGATCACAAACATTCAGGTGTGCTGTATTCATGTTTCAGAGGGAGACAGCTTGAATCAAATGAAACATTTATGAGGAGGATGCAATGCCCCACATAGGCAGTGCTAGGGGGATGTATCCCTCAGGTAAATGACACACCCCTCACCTGTCCCCACCACATTGCTGGACCCTTGTGGTTAACTGAAGGAAGGGGACTTTCACATGCTCGTCTCCTACAATGATTATTCTTAGTAGTAGCCCGTGCTCCCCGCCCCCTAAAAAATGTTTAGGGTTACTCTCATTTTCCTTCTAATGTTGAAATACTGCTCCTCAATCTGGCCAAACTTAGATTGACAAAATGTTTAGAGGTATGCGTACCCCTGCATCCCCCCCCCCCCCCGGAAATAGCACTCGTAGTAGTAATAGCTTCAAACAGTCCTGCGCTCCTTGGAGTCACTGTTATTTGTGGCTAAAGATCAGGGGTGATGGGATCTCCAGATCAGAAACATCCAAAGGCCAATGAGTTAATCTTCTCTGCTTTGAGTTTTCATTTGAGATTTCATTCTCAGGCCTGGTGCTTTCATGCGCAAGGTCCTTGGAACTGAATGTGGAACCCTTTGCAAGGAATATATGGAACCTAATCCTCAGCTAACAGACGCGGGTGGCGCTGTGGTCTAAACCACTGAGCCTTGGGCTTGCCAATCAAAATGTTGGCAATTCAAATCCCCGTTACAGGGTGAGCACCCCTTGTTCGGTCCCAGCTCCTGGCAACCTAGCAGTTCAGAAGCACGTCAAAGTGCAAGTAGATAAATAGGTACCGCTCCGGCTTAAAGGTAAACGGCATTTCTGTGTGCTGCTCTGATGTTGCCAGAAGCTGCTTAGTCATGCTGGCGACATGAACCAGAAAAACTGTCTGCAGACCAACATCGGCTTCCTCATCCAGTAAAGCGAGATGACCGCCGCAACCCCAGAGTCGTCCGCGACTGGACTTAACTGTCAGGTCCCTTTACCTTTACCTTTTAATTCTCAGCTATTCAAACAAGATGGAGGGGAGAAGATCACAGGGAACAAATGCCCAGGAGCTACTGAAGTTTTAGGATGGACAGTTATGGTGATCCCTTTCCACTGAGATAAACAATAGATGAAACTGCATATTAATCTAAACAATCAAATACCATGTGATTGAAGAATTCGACCAAGAGGAATTGGCAAAACCTCCCAGAGCAAAGCAACCAAAGACAGGGCGGATCCCAGAGCCTTGAGGCAGGTGAGGATGCTGCTTCAGGTGGCAGAAGCCTCCAACCAGGCACAATGCCCATGGGTGCCCCTCCTGCCCTGCTGCTTCTGCCAGTGGAAGAGAAGCACCAGCATCATCAGCACTGATTTTGGAAAAGATCACGGCTATTTGGGGCAATACGGGAAGTGCCGCCCTAGGCTGATTCTGCCATAGGTGTTTTTTGCAATGGACAAGGTATGAAAATAGCTGGCTGCTCAACCAATTAAGCTTGCAATCAAAGGACGATGTATTCAGGGACCACTTAAGTAATTGATGCTTTGTGTAACTAATGGAACAGGTAGCTGGTACTCACTGCTCTATGAAAATGACATTATGTGAAATAAAAAGGTTGCATTAGAGATACGTTGTACTGCCAGTGGTTGTTTAATTAATGAAAAACCTAATTGACACAACTATAAATCTTGCAGGCTGTATAATCAACCTACATAATGACTATAATGAGTTTTGTTTTGGTTAATTCTGTTTCTGAAGGAATAGAATGGCTCTAAGACACGGAAGGGAGGGAAGAGGGAGGGAGGAGAGATGAGTTTGTATCGATGCAGTTTTTACATAATGGAGGAAATAATAAAGTTTTAATGGGAAACTCAAATGGATTTTAACAGCGGACAAATGTTATATTAAAGGAGGTTAAACTGGAATCAAATAAATGATCATCAACTTGTAAAGAAACCTATTGTTCATGTTAGCAGGCATCATAAAAGTTTTCCAAGTTTTACGTAATGAAACTATTTTCTCTCTTTTTTTAAAAAAAATGTTTATTAAAGTTTTAGCAAATAAAACAAGCATACAACAGAAACGAAATACATCAAAAAGAAAGAATACTTCACACAAAGAAAAAAGAAACAATAAAAACATAAAAAAGAAAAAATCCACTTTTTAGCTTTATGTCTATATAACTCTCTTTCTTGACTTCCTCACATCTCCCTTTTTTGTGTTCCCCTTTACACAATCGAGTTCAGCAAGTCCCTCTTTCAAATCTCATTTATGGTTATATATTTCAACCTATTATGTCTCCAATTTTCTTCCCTTTTCAAATCAATTTTCACCATATACATTAGACATAATATTACACTGGTCTTTTCCCCCTTTTCTTTTTAAGCATTTTTGCATACTCCTTTTAACTATGTCACTAATGCCATATTATCTTTATATCCAACATCTTTTTAACATTCAAACATTTTACAATGTTTCTGCAAATAGTCTTTGAACTTCTTCCAGTCCTCTTCCACCGACTCTTCTTCCAGGTCTCGGATTCTGCCAGTCATTTCTGCCATCTCCATATAGTCTATCACTTGCATCTGCCATTCTTCCAGGGTGGGCAAATCTTGTGTCTTCCAATATTTTGCGATAAGTATTCTTGCTGCAGTTGTTGCGTACATAAAGAATGTTCTGTCCTTTTTTTTGGCACCAATTGGCCGACAATGCCCAGGAGAAAGGCCTCTGGTTTCTTAAGGAAGGAATATTTAAATACCTTTTTCAGTTCATTATAGATCATTTCCCAGAAAGCCTTAACCTTTGGGCATGTCCACCAAAGGTGAAAGAATGTTCCCTCAGTTTCTTTACATTTCCAACATTTATTTTTGGGCAAATGGTAAATTTTTGCAAGCTTGACTGGTGTCATGTACCACCTGTATACCATTTTCATTATATTCTCTCTTAAGGCATTACATGCCGTGAACCTCATACCTGTGGTCCACAACTGTTCCCAGTCAGCAAACATAATGTTATGACCAATGTCTTGTGCCCATTTAATCATAGCTGATTTGACCGTTTCATCCTGTGTATTCCATTTTAACAGCAAGTTATACATTCTTGAAAGTATCTTAGTTTTAGGTTCTAACAGTTCTGTTTCCAATTTTGATTTTTCCACCTGGAAGCCTATTTTTTTGTCCAAATTATAGGCCTCTCTAATTTGATAATAATGCAACCAATCTCACACTTTATCTCTTAATTTCTCAAAACTCATGTTAGCAGGCATCACAAAAATTTTCCAAGTTGTACGTAATGAAACTATTTTCTCAGTTCACTGGCTCCCTTTGCCTAAATCCGAGAAGGGATGTCCATTTTGGGTGGTAGCCTAAAGCTACTCAAATCAGAGGCTCCTCAAAATGATGACTAAGCCATTTACTTACTTACTTACTTACTTACTTACTTAATATACCGCTTTATAACTGGGGGTCTCAGGGCAGTTCACAGAATAAAATTAAGATATAATACCACAAAATACCTAACAAAATAAAAAGCAACTCAATACCCCCACCAAAAAAACACATAGTCCAATATAAAATGTAAATAATTAACAGGAGAATACAATATTATTTCAAGCTGGCTGACATGTTGTCTTTAGAAAACAGCCCAGACCCTCCATCTCCCAGAACCCAGAGGGACTTAAAAGTAGGAGAGCATATCATAGTGATATAGGTTTAAAAACTATGTAAAAAATGTAAATTGTAGAAGGGTGAAAGACTAAAGTTATATTATGTCAAAAGTAAACAATACATTAAAGGCGTTTAAAAATAAGGAGGAAGGATTGGAGACATAATAGAATGATTTTAATAATCAGAAATGAGTCTTGAAAGAGGGTAAGGATTTGCTGTATCTGACTGGATAAAGAGGAACACAAAAAAGGGAGGCGTGAGGAAGTCAAGAAAGAAAGTTTTGTAAGCATGAATTTAAAAGCTGGAATTTTTATTTTTAATTTTATCCCTTCTCTTTTTGATGGATGGAATTTTTTTTTCTTTTGTATTTTTGTATTTTATTTTTCTTATCTGTTTTATGTGACTGTTTTTGTTTTTCTTATTTTTGTGGTTGTTATGTTTCTTCTTTTCTGTAAAAGCAAATAAATATATTAAAAAAATAAAATAAAAGTAGGAGAGCAAAGACTTTGAAGACAGAGGACACTTAGCGGCACCCGTAGAGGAGATGATGTTGATGATGACAAACGAGGAAGTGGGAGAGACGGGAGGTAGAGATTCAATGGGACAATATCATTATCCAAGAGGCTGGGTTCTCTACCCTCTCTCTGTAAAGTCTGAAATAAAAAAGGATTCCTGGGGAACCAGCAAGGAGCTGCTGACCGCGTCCTGACAGATTGTACCGAGTCAATCAGTTGCCACTTAAGTTATATATCATGACAGACTGCGCAGGAGCTGCCGGGGGTAGCCTCCCAACACTGATAACTGACAAGCAGTGGCGTAGCGTGGGGGGTGCAGGGGGGCCGGCCGCACCGGGTGCAACATCTGGGGGTTAGGGTTAGGGGGCGCAAATCCACGGGTTAGGGGGCGCAAATCCATGGGTTAGGGGCGCAAATTACTTGCCTTGCCCCGGGTGCTGACAACCCACGCTACGCCACTGCTGACAAGAACAATTTCAATGGCTTTTACAATAACATTTTATGCTGAGAGGACACATAGAACAATTAACAAAATGCCGAAATCTCAAGGGCGGAGGCAGAAACACACAAATGGTCAGGAAACACACACACACACACACACCCCAATTCCCCGATCAAAGTTCAATGGAGAGTCTCCCCTGCGTGAGTGCCTAAGGGCCCCATTCCTGCCACTCACTACATGGCAGGTGGAGCAAGCAAGGAAGCAGAGCCCCTCCAGTTTGAAAATATTTTTGTAGGTTGCCTTGAGTCTTGTCTGGAAAAGGTGTCTGAGAAATAGGATGATGATGATTGCAAGAAGGATAAGAGAGCATGTGAAGATTGCCTTTCCTTCAAGTAAGCAAAAGAGTCCATCATTTCACCTTTGAAATCTCCTCGCCCTGCATCTCCCACTCAACCTCTTCAATCGATTGACTTGGTTCTTTTCTTTTTGAAGAACTGTTTGAATCTATTACTATTACCTGTGCTTTTTGCGTGTGAAGACCCCCAAACAACCTCCAAAATAAATCACACAGGAAACAGAATATTTTTGGCATTAATTTGGCCACAACTTTATTGTTTACAGCATGTGAGGGGAGATCGGACAGAGCAAATCGAGCCCCTGGATTCCTTTAACGGAATTCCCCAGCAGCAACAACAAAATTGAGGGGCAGGCACAGCCAATCCACAATCCCGTCCACCAAAGAGTGAACCAATGCCTAACAAAGTTACAAAGTTGTGACGATTTGCTACACGGTAGGCAAAAACCAAATGGCACCAGCCCATCAGCCAAGTGGCAAAATTCCTACCGGGCCCCTGCTCCGAAAACAGACGACCCCTAGACAGGCATAGCAAGGTCAAAAACACAACCTAAAATTATAGGAATGGAAGGAGATCCGCTGCACGATGCGAAAGAGGAAGTACTTTGCCATGTTCAGCCCCTTAAATAGCCCTTTATGTGCCAATCAAACCCCAACTGACAGAAATCTGCCCCAGTAACAAAGGGGCGACCAGTGAGGCAAGGAGGTTATCCAAACGGGCCCACCCCTGCAACAAGAAGGCAGTTTGGTGATCTCACCGCAACATGTGGATCTCCATGATTTGGAGGACATGATTTCCTGGGGGGTCGCAGGGGTACGCCTACCCCTAAACATTTTGTGAATCTAAGTTTGGCCTCATTGAGGGGCAGTTTTTCAATTTTTTTTTTGAAAAAAGCAGACTACTACTAAGAATAAGAATAATCATTGTGAAAAACATCTTCATGTATGCGACAACAGCTGCGAGAGTTTTAATGGCACAAGGATGGAAGACTGAAGAAACCCCAACTAAAGAATCATGGCAAGAAAAATTGTTGGACTATGCAGAACTGGCAAAACTGACACACAAGCTATGGGACAAGGATAACTGTGACTTTAAAGATGAATGGGAACCCTTTACAAAGTATTTGAAGACGCAACAAAGCGAACTGGACTCCTTGGCTGGTTTTGCATAAACATTCACAAACTTTTTATTGATAATTATTGCTTAAATAGTTTGAGGATCTATACAACTGTGTAACATGCAGAAAACAGCATTTTTAGAGAAATCAAAGACTGAAACTGAGGAAAGTCGGGGGGTGGGGGTGGGTGGGTTCTGTGGGGGGAGGGAGGGGAAAGAGGGAAAATAAGGATGATATGTTTCTGGATAATATGTTTTGTTTTAATTTTGAATAAAAAAGTAATTAAAAAAAAGAATAATCATTGTGGGAGGGGAAGCATGTGAAAAGTGCCCTTCCTTCAGGTAACCGCAAGGGTCCAGCAATGTGATGGGGACAGGTGAGGAGTGAGTCATTTACCTGAGGGATACATCCCCCTAGCACTGCCTATGTGGGGCATTGCATCCTCAGCATAAATGTTTCATTTGATTCAAGCTATCTCCCTCTGAAACATGAATACAGCCCATCTGAATGTTTGTGATCTTCTGTGGAAAGTGCTATGACTGACAGAATGCAGGAATGCCATTCCAGAGGCACGTGATTTTGGCAACGTTGTCTTCCACGTCAGCCTAAGTCACAACGTCCCAAAGAAATTACAATTATGAAATCTCACTTCCGGAGGCGGCGCGAAACGGTAATGGCTGCCCTCTTCTAACTGGGAGAGGGTAGCTCCGCTGAAAAGGGTCGTCCGCTACGGCGAAGCGGAGACCCACATCGGAAAACCGCAGGCGGCAGAAGCCTGCGGTCCTGGGACCCGGCGGGCGCCAAGAGCTGCCCCCAAAACGTTGAAGGAACCCCGTAAGGGGCTCTGGATCGCGGAGGGGGTAGCGTCGCCGAGGGTCGTTCCGCAATCAACGGAGCGAAGCCGCGTAGCTGTTGCCGGTGAGCGCTGACCTTTCTTCCTGAAATTTCTGTTTTGGAAAAGCAACAACCCGTGAGTAATAATAGACTTTGTACAATTTGGGACCTTAAAGCACTGAATTTGGCTGAAAGCAGAGTGACGAAAAACAGGAAGTCCGTCTTCCGCCCGCATTGAACTTCAAAGCAAAGAGCTGGAGGAGTGGAGGTAAAGAGAGATCTTTTAACCTAACTGATCTGAGCACCCATTGAACTTTATTTTAAGTGGAATAAGGACTTTAAGTGCTAGACTTTTTGCGTTTTAGCTGTATGGTGATACCTTTCTTCTATTGGAGCTACATCTTAAGTAAAAAACCCAGGTGCTGGAGCTGCCTGAGTAACTGAGCTGTCAGTTTGCAGTTTGCAGATTTGGATACTTTGAATCTGAACTTTGAAACAATCTGAGAGAGTCTGAACTTGTTACTTTGAAGCATTTGGATTACCAGTATGCACCATTTGAAACACTGTTGCTGCTAAATACTGAATCCTAACTCTGCTGAAATTTCTTACTGAAGGTTCCTGGACTTTGAAATCTGACTTTATTAATTTTACTGGAATTGATCTCTTCCCTAGAAATATTTTAAAAAAACTCCCCCTAGAGGATTTGGGACTTACAGCAGTGACTTTTATTTCACTTTCCTTTTCCCGGCCCTCTGTTTGACTGTTACCATCTGGGACGTGGCTTTCTCATGGGAACAACTCAGCTTGACCTTGACTTTTAGATAACTTTGGAATGAGTGGCGCAAGAAGGAGAGGAAGAGCTAGACAAACAACTTTGACAACTTTAACCGCAGCCTCACAGACACGTAGATCATCTGTGCCTACTTTGCCTTCGGAGGAAGAAGCTGCTTCTCTGCCACGGGCAGGGGAGGGAGAAGCTGAGGAATTACAACTGGAAGATATGGCCTCAGGGGTAAGCACCTCTATTTTAGAGAAAATCTTTGAAAAATTGGAATCTCTGGACAAGAAAGTGGAATCTTTGGACAAGAAGGCTGACGAGCAAACATATAAAATCGATCAAAACACAGAATGTCTAAATAGATTAAATGGACAAGTAGCACAGAATGCACAAGCAATTGGAGAATTGAAGGAGGCTGCAGGGGAAAATTGGAAATTGGCTGAGGATACCAGCCAAAAACTTGAAAATTTAGAACAAGAGGTAAGACCACTCTGCAAACAAGTAGGTGAACACCAGACCTATCTTTCTATGATAGAACTGCGGAACCGTGAGAGTAATTTAAGGATAAGGGCGATACCAGAAGTGGAAGAAGGCAACCTAGCTGAGTTTTTGACTAAAGAATTTTCCAAATTTTGGAACTTAGAGGAAAAAGACTTTAAAATTGTATCAGCTTTTAGACTTGGAAGACTTATAAAGAAAGAGAAGCCCAGAGACTGTTTGATAATATTGAGGTCAAAGGAGGAAAGGGACAAGATTCTGGGCCTACACTACGGAAAGTCACTGGACATCTTGGACAAATGAATTGAGATTTACAAGGACATTCCTAAACAACTGTTGGATCTCAGATCTAACTATTTGGAGCTGACAAGATTGTTAAGGAACAATTCAATCATCTTTAGGTGGGAATTCCCCCAAGGATTATCTTTTACCTTTAGAGGGAAGAAGATTAAAATCAGAACATTGGAAGATAGAGATAAATTTCTGAACGCACACGGAGAGGACCTTCACAAGGGAATTGACCTACCTCCAGGGCCTGAAATACCAGAGGTACCTGCACCCTTGGATCCTGAAGATCCAGTGAATAAGGTACCACCCCCTGAAAAATAACCAGATTTATTCAGGATGTCTCTGCAACTTTTGAGTTGGAATATTAATGGTTGTAACATCCCGGAAAAAAGGAGGAAAATTTTTCATATATTAAAAAAAGAACAACTGGACATTATTTGCTTACAAGAAACACATGTGACTAGGCTCCATAGAAAGGTGTTAATAAACAAAAGACTTGGCCAAGAATTTATATCTTCGGACAGAGTAAAGAAGCGAGGGGTGGTGATATATGCAAAAGAGAGCCTGTCACCTAAATTTTTATTCAAAGATGAACATGGAAGAATTCTAGCAATTGAGATACAACATCAAGGAGAAAAGATTCTGATATTAGGAATTTATGCACCAAATGACGGGAAATCGGAATTTTACAAGAAGTTGCATGAGATTATGTTGGATTATCTGGACTACAACAACATCATTATGATGGGAGATATGAATGGGGTCGTATCGACTAACATGGATAAGTCACAAAACCAAAATGTTACAAAAGACGGCAGACTACCAAAGACTTTTTTTGAAATGACAGACAATATGGACTGGATTGACATTTGGAGAACCAAGAACCCCCTGGGAAGAGAGGGAACATTCTTCTCTGAAGCCCAGCTGACTTGGACAAGAATCGACCAAATATGGATAACTAGAGGTCTGGCACCCAAGGTTAGAAAAGTGGAAATCTGCCCAAAGACCTGCTCCGACCATAATGCACTGAAGATGGACATGACACTACTGCCAACCGGTTCCTTTAGATGGAAGATGAATGACAACTTGTTTAGAGATCAGGAGATTATTAAGAAGGCCCAAAAAGTTTTGAAGGATTACTTTGAGATAAACATGAGCACTACGGTGGAAAAAAGAACTATCTGGGACGCAAGCAAAGCTGTGATGAGGGGGTTCTTGATACAACAGAACGCTGTAAAGAAAAGGATACAAAATGAAAGGAAAGACAAGATCCTGCAGAAAATCAAAGAACTGGAAAAGAAGTTAAGATCAAATCCGAAGTCACAGCCGATTCTGAGAGAAATTAAACTCTACCAAGCACAATATTCTAAACTGATAAACCAGGAAATAGAGTGGAAAATTAAATTAATGAAACAAAAAACTTTTGAATCGGCGAATAAATGTGGGAAACTGCTTGCGTGGCAGCTGAAGAAGAGACAAAAATTAAATACAGTTACAAATCTAGAAATCGAAGGAAGAAATATTCAGAACCCCATGGAAATCAGAAAGTGCTTCCAGAGATATTTCAAAAAATTATATATTCAAGGGCCGCAAGACGAGGTTGAGATTAAACAATTTTTGGAAAGAAATGGACTAACAAAATTGTCACAAAAAAACAGATCAATCCTGAACAACAAAATAACACGAGAAGAGATTGAACAAGCCATTCAGAACATGCAATTGGGCAAATCCCCAGGGCCAGACGGCCTGACCTCCAAGTAATATAAGACATTAAAAGACTATCTGATCCATCCAATGATGGAGGTCTGCAACGAAATTATGGAGGGGAAGAGGGCGCCGGAATCGTGGAAGGAAGCTTTTATCACATTGATACCAAAACTGGAAACTGAAAAGACACAACTCAAGAACTATCGTCCCATTTCCCTTTTAAATGTGGATTACAAAATATTTGCAGATGTTTTGGCAAGTAGATTTAAAAGAGTTTTAAACGAGGTAATCCATAAAGACCAAGCAGGCTTTCTCCCAGGTAGACACATGTTTGCTAATACAAGGAACATTATTGACATTCTGGAACTTTTGCAAACAGATATAAACACAAAAGCAGTGCTAATTTTTATAGATGCGGAGAAGGCCTTTGATAATATTTCTTGGAAATTTATGAAGGGAAATTTAAAAGAAATGGGAGTGGGACGAGGGTTTGAGAATGGGATTGACGCAATATATTCAGAACAAAAGGCCAAATTGATAGTTAACAATGTGGTTACAGAAGAGTTCAAAATTGAATGAGGAACACGACAAGGCTGCCCGATTTCCCCTCTGTTATTTATTTCGGTTCTGGAGGTGCTCTTGAACATGATCAGAGGGGACCGGTTGGTGGAAGGGATTCAGGTCGGAGCGAAACAATACAAACTTAAAGCTTTTGCAGATGACCTAGTTTTGACCCTGCAGGAGCCAGAATCTAGTACGAAAAGAGTATTACAATTGATTCAGGACTTTGGTCGGGTGGTGGGATTTAAATTAAACAAACAGAAAACCAAGGTATTGGGAAAAAAATTGACAGATACAGAGTCAGAACGGTTTCAGAGAGAAACAGAACTAACTGTTGTTAAAAAAGTAAAGTACCTAGGGGTAAACATAACAGCAAAAAATCTGAGTCTATTTAAGGATAATTATGAAAAATGTTGGTCTGAAATTAAGAGAGACTTGGACAGTTGGACAAAACTGAAGCTTTCTTTGTTAGGCCGAATTGCTGCTATTAAGATGAATGTATTGCCAAAAATGTTGTTTTTGTTTCAAACACTACAGATTGTGGACAAGACAGAGTGCTTCCGGAAGTGGCAGAAAGATATATCTAAATTTGTCTGGCAGGGCAAAAAGCCCAGAATTAAGTTTAAGATATTAACAGACGCGAA
Organism: Podarcis erhardii; assembly: GCF_964252035.2. Lineage (NCBI taxonomy): Eukaryota > Metazoa > Chordata > Lepidosauria > Squamata > Lacertidae > Podarcis > Podarcis erhardii. Next base: position 118,863,268 of record NC_138507.1, on the reverse strand, counting down.
AGAAAGAGGGGGCTTTGCCCTGCCAGACTTAAAGTTGTACTATGAAGCCGCAGCTTTCTGCTGGCTAAAAGACTGGCTACTTCTCGAAGACACTGACGTACTGGACCTGGAAGGTTTTAACAATGCTTTTGGTTGGCATGCATACTTATGGTATGACAAGGTTAAGATCAATAAGGTCTTTAAGAACCATATTGTCAGGAAAGCAGTGTTTAATGTCTGGACAAAATACAAAGACTTATTGGAAAATAAAACTCCAAGGTGGCTCTCACCTCTGGAAGCTAAGGCCCGAAAAAGACCCAATATGGAGGCCAAATGGCCAAAATATTGGGAAATACTAGAAAAAGATGGAGACAATTGGAAATTGCAGAGTTTGGAGAAAATGAAGGACAAAGTGCGAGACTGGTTACATTATGCTCAGATTAAAGAAGTTTTTAAAAATGACAAAAAGTTAGGGTTCCAGGTGGAGAAATCGAAGTTAGAAACAGAATTGTTAGAACCAGAGACTAAGGTGCTATCTAGAATGTATAACTTGCTGTTAAAATGGAACACACAAGACGAAATGGTTAAATCGGCTATGATAAAGTGGGCACAGGACATTGGGCATAACATTATGTTTGAGGACTGGGAAAGGTTGTGGACCACTGGGCTGAACTTCACCGCATGTAATGCTCTGAAGGAAAATATAATGAAAATGATATATAGATGGTACATGACCCCAGTTAAACTTGCCAAAATATATCATTCGTCTGATAATAAATGTTGGAAATGTAAAGAAAATGAAGGAACATTCTTTCACCTCTGGTGGACATGCCCTAAGGTGAAGGCCTTCTGGGAAATGATATATAATGAGCTGAGAGACTTCCGGGTTGGCGCCATCGCCGAATGGCGGACTCCCTCCGAGCTCCGGAGGGAGCCTGTTCGGTAGGGGCTGGGTCCTGCCGCGCCGGCGACGCGGGGACCCTTAAAAACCATGGGCGCTAGAACCCATGGACATGGTGACTCGGCTGGCACCTTTTGAGCCCCCCCGACCCGCGAAGGAGCCTTTTTAAAGGCTGCGGAACGGGTGACAGGGGGGGGTGGTGCTTTGAGTCCTCCGCTTCCCCTGCCGAGCGAAGCCGCATGCCATTCGACGGAGAGCGCTGACTTCTTCCATTGGAAATTTGGACTTAAAAGCATAACCCGTGAGTAATCGGAACTTGGATTAAAAAAGGCGAGAAATTTTTTAAATAATTCGGAACGAGCGGGGGAGGTATAAAAAGGAAGTCAGCCCCCCCCCCTGTTGTAGAGGAGCTAAAGTAAAGGACTTAACATCTAAGATTGAGTGCAACCTTATTTTGATAAAGTTATGAAATTTCGCGATGGAAAATTATAAGATTGAGCTGGAGGAGAAAAGTGGAATTTATTTAAAAAGCAACCCCCCCCCCCCTGGAACCTGGGAGCGTCTTAGTGAGAGCGCCGGGAGAAGACAAGGAGAGGTTTTGACAGCTGTCAAAGAGCTGTCAAAGCAGAAGAACAATAATGAGAACTATGTTACGAGGACTTTGCCGGTTATATTTGTTACAATTTGGATACAAAATGTTTAAAACAAGGAATAATAAAGTTACTTTGACTGGTGGACGTGATCTGGAAGGGAACTGAGTTATTATAATCCACCTAGAGGAGCCGAGGGATATTACAAGTTGTTGACATCGAATTTGACAGAACCTTTTATCTCCTGGGAAACTGCAGAAATGGAACATTATTTTGACTACAGAGGTTTACACACTAAAGTAGACAATAGACTTATCTATTGAAAATGGAAGGGACTTGGCATCATGTTTCGTTCCTGAATAACAGAGCCTCTGCAGCGGAATTTAGAAGCTTTTGGAATTAGAACATTTGTGCAGGAAAACAGGAAAAGAAAGAGGAGAGAGACCAACAAGAACAACAAAAATAATAAGAATTGGACAAAGTTGGAAGTGGGAACATTTGGGAAATCCAGATTTGAAAGGTTTAAGAAATAAAATTGGAGTTTTACTCCCAAGTATATAAAAATCTGGATGGAAAAAATGGGCCTTTTCGAGATAGACTCCTTCCAAGATTGGACATTTAAAATTAAAGAAGACTGGTAAAGGACTATGGCTTAAATAAATGTGGGAACTCCAGGAAGACATCAGATGTTGATCAATACGGGAAACGCAACCAGGAAAAGGGGGAGGGATTTGGAATCCAAAGGCTGTAAAATCAAAATCATATTTTATTTTATTATATTTTAATCTATTATGTATATTAAAGAGGGGAACGCGCAGAAGGGAATAGGTCGATCTTAGGAGATGGGAAAATATTTTTAAATAGGGCTAATGATAACAAGGTTAAAATTTGGGATAATAAATTGCTGAATTTATTTGTAAGAATTGGAATACAAGAGGGGGAGGGGAGGGGAAGTCCTGGAAAGATGTTATGGAAAATAAGATCTTAAATTTGGATGTTTTGTTTTTTTATATTATTGGAAATTCTTAATAAATATTATTTAAAAAAAAAAAAGTTATATAATGAGCTGAAAAAGGTATTTAAGTATACCTTCACTAAGAAACCAGAGGCCTTCCTTTTGGGTATTGTCGGCCAGAAGGTGCTAAAGAAGGACCGAACATTTTTTATGTATGCAACAACGGCAGCAAGGATACTCATTGCAAAAAACTGGAAAACTCAAGATCTACCCACACTGGAAGAGTGGCAGATGCAGCTGATGGACTATATGCAACTGGCCGAGATGACTGGCAGAATCCGAGACCTGGGAGAAGAGAGGATTGAGGAAGACTGGAAGAAATTTAAGATGTATTTACAAAAACATTGTAATATGGTTGAATGTTAAGAAGGATGCTAGATTATAAAAAATTGGCCACCACTAAATTAGATTTTGAATTTGATGATAAGTGAGATTAAAGAAAACATAAATTTTATGGAGAATTGCTAGATTATACTTAAACGAGTGGATATAAGACCGTAAACAAGTTGATAATTTGCTTGGAAAAACCTTTTAACGATGTAAATGGGAGCGGGAGACGTGAGGGAGTCCAAAGAAGTGATGAAACTACGTTGTGATAGAAGTAATATTGTTTATTATTGGTGCATTTGTATTCAAAAACTCTAATAAATATTTATTTTTAAAAAATACAATTATGAAATCTTTTTCTCCCTACCTGCCCTCTCTTGGCAAGCTTTGGGGCTCCATTTAGCTTAAAAGCAGGCATTCGGCTTTGCCACCACAATTCATCCGGAGCCATGAAGATCCTTCACCTGTTCTTGGCAGTTCTCTCTTTGCTGCTCCTGGCTTCCCCAGGTAAGGGATGGAGAGGAAGAAGGCAGAGGGACACCTGCCAGCCTATTATGGGGTGGAAGAGGGAGAGGAGTACAATCGCTGTTCTGTGGCCTTGCAAAGGAAGCTCACTTTTCTTGCTAGAGACGTTTCTTTAGTGGTAAATTTTGCATAAAAATGTATATATGGTACAAAATTGCCTGCAAAAGTGTGTCTATTAGGGAAAACATGCACTGTGTTGCTGAATTTCCCCCATTATGCCCATCATTGCTGTGCAATCTCCCCTAATATAACCTTTATTTTCATTCTGTTTTCATGAAGTTACACTTTTTCATGTGCAGTTGAGTAGACACATTTTTAAAAAAACATTACTTGAAAGGAGAACTGCCTTTCAAAGGATGGCTGTGCTTTGATGTTCACATGTTAACTTTATTATGGTGCAGTAATACATGGAAACATTGCATCACATGTAAAAGTGGTAAGGAAAAACAAAAGTAGCCTCCTCCTTTCTCAGTTTGGTTAGATTTTATGGAATTCTATGCAATTATATGCAATACATTTTAAAAAGTAAAATTTCGATTTGCCTCTTCCACAGGTCTTTCACTAAATTTGGCGTATGTCGTGTCTAATTAGTGGGGAAGTTTTCTTGATGTAATATAGAGCCTTTTATTCAAGGTAGTCCTTGGGGCTCTGATGGCTTCAGTTACAGGCTTTAGTTTCTCTATAACTTATAAGCCATGTGTGCCTCACTTCTTGCTCTCCTGTTTCATAATTTGACATCCTCCACTTACAAGCAAATATTTGTATAACTACATTTACCATTTCTTCTTGTGAATGTAGCAAGGGGGGTGAACAGGAGTGGCCAGTGGCGGGTTGGGGGGTAGGAGTTAGGATGCCGCGGTACCCAGAGAGTCACAGAGCCACTCCTGTTCAAAGAGCTATGGAGTTGTGGCTTTCTTTCTGCCTATTGTGAATTAATCTCCTTCTCCACACTTACGTTTGTTTCTCTCTTTGCACAGGATCTGCACAAGACAATGAACTTAACAATTATGACGAGTGTGAAAGGAGTGCCGGTATTTGCATAAATGGAGGTTGTCCTGATTATTCCCAATACATTGGAATGTGTGATTATGATCTGTTCTGTTGCAGAAGGTAATTTCTTCTTGCCAAAAGAGAATTACACCTTCTGCCCCTCTCCCTTCAGCCCCTGGATTGATCATTTTTTCATTTCATTTCATTATTTCATTTCATTATTTCATTTTATTTTAATGTTTGATGCATTACTGTATTTTATTATTTTGTTGGAAGCCACCCAGAGTGCTGGGGAAGCCCAGCCAGATGGGTGAAGCATAAATAATAAATTATTGCTATTACTAATTATTTTTATTTTTATTTATTTATTTATTTATTTATTATTATTATTATTATTATTATTATTATTATTATTATTATTATTATTATTAGGCGCCTCTGCTTTGGGTGGCTGCCACCCTAAATTGACATCCCTTCTCAGACTGAGGCTAAGGGACCCACAGAACTAAGAAATTAGTTTCATTACGTACAACCTGGCAGACTTTAGGATGGCTTGTCACAATTAACTATTGATTAGTCTGCATGTTTACAATAATCTGTCTTATTCCAGTTTAGCATCCTTTAACGTAGCATTCATCCGCTGTTAAAATCCATTAGACTTTTCCATCACAACCCTCTTATATCCAATTTGTTAATTACATATATTACTTTCATAGGTTAATGTGTACCAGCTACCTGCTCCATTAATTACCCAAAGCATCGTTTACCTAAATAGTTAATTGCTCCATGTACCAAATGCAGAGTCCCCTAAGTTGATCATCCTTTGCCTGCAAGCTCGATTGCTCCATTACAAAACAAAAACAAAAAATCTATGGTGCGAAGTAAGAATTGTTTCTTTGCCATGCTGCTGGCAACGCTCCTGACCTCATCTACCTGCTCCGCCACTGCCACACAATCTATCCTCATTGGCAGAGAAGCAGCACAGCCATTGTTGCAAATTTTAAGCAAGATGGTGCCGTGGTGCTTCACCACTGGCAGAACCAGCGGGGCAGGAGGGGGATCAAGGAGTGTGTGGTCTACAGGGCATCTATCACCTGAAGCACGGTCCTCACCTGCCTCATGGCTGGTCCAGCTCTGCAATCAGCTGTGTCTTTCAGATGTAAAGAATTTGAAAGAAGGAATTTTGTCCTGGGTCATTGCAGAGAAATTTGCAACTGGACTGAACAAACCCCAGGGTGCCAGTTCTCCCGTGTTTCTCAAAACATTGTCACAAAATTGTGAGCAAGCTCCCTGTTAACCCAGAACTCTTCCTCAGGGCCACAAAGACAACAAATCCCTGCCGTGCATAACATCCAGTCTGCAGGAGAATATTGGAGACCTTGAAAGCTCCCTCACTATTCTGTGACATATTTAATTGTACCTAGAAAAGAAAGTCCCCCAGGGGTAAGGATGTGTCAGAGACTGCATTTAATTCTCATCGAAAGGTGAATCTATGTAATTCATAGTTTCTGGAAATGAAAAACTGAAACAGACATATCCCTACCCAATGGTTTATTATCATGAAAACTTTCTTGTGGTCCAACATGCCTTGCTTTGTTTTTCGTGTCTCAAACATGGTCACTTTGCTATGAAACTGAATTAACTCTTGTCTTTTTGTTGCTGTTTTCTATGTTTTAGACGGGAGGAGTGATAGATGCCTTTGAAAAGTGGAAGATGCTCCCTCTCTTTGAGAGCCACTGGATCCCGCTTGATCCCCAGCTAGGGACTTCTTCTCCAAAGCACCCAGATTGAAAAAGCAACAGTTTCAAGGCTTACATGAGTTGTGCCTTGCAATAAAAGCAGATCCAAAAGCCTTTTCCCTCTGTTTTTCATTTCTAAGCATGAGTTTTATTGCTAGTGAAGCCAAAATGGCACCTTACGTCCATGAGAAGGAGGTGTCAGCAGGCATGGTTTGTGGGGAGGCCCAAAACATCGTTAGAAAGGAAGACTAAAAGGGGGTGAGGATCCCCCAAAACCTGAGTGGCACTCTTTTAAAAAGTATGCCAATTGAAATATAGTCATCCTTCAAAATCCACAGGTGTCTGAATTTTTGGATTGTTGTACTGACCAGACGAGGTCTGGAAGCTTCCTCTTAAAGATTCTTGCCCCCTCCCCCCACAGGATTGCAGGTTGGGAAGTGTGGTGATCACACAGGGTCCCCGGACATTTCACCGTCTATTGATCCCTGTTCCACCACTTTATTTCTTGCTACCACCACCCAGGCCCTACCTGGTAAAATACTGAGTCCAGTCAGGGTTAAGTTGGAACATAAACTTCTGTTTATTTATTGCAGTTTAACAAGCGTGTGGTTTCATAAATGGTCTCAGTGAATTATAATCATGGGGTGCCTATCCAGACCTATAACTTCTGCTACCTGCTCTTACTCACTAAACCACCTCTCAGATATTTACTTGTCTTCCTAGCTCCTAACTGTTCCTGACTCAGCGTATTTTGCTACACTAATTCAACCTACCCACAGACTAGCCCAATTCACTCCCACTCCAACCAACTACCCCACTCCCAACAAACTCCTCCCTTCGCCCCTCCCAGAGCTGGTTTTATAGTCCCTCTGACTCCACCCCCTGGGTTCTGATTGGGTAACCTGCTTAACTATTTCACCTCCAGCACTCTCATATGTTAATGTCACAGGAAGTAACCCAGGCTTTTGCAGAAATTAGCTCCATCTAGCCCACTCATTATAATATATTAGGCATAATTGCATGCACATGTGCCCACCAGGAAGAAATCTTCATCTTAGGATCCCATGGCACCCAGTCTGGTGAGATAAGAGAATGCAAACAATAACAATAACAACAACAACAATAACAATAACAATAACAATAACAATAACAATAACAATAACAATAACAATAACAATAACAATAACAATAATTTATTATTTATACCCCGCCCCTCTGGCTGGGTTCCCCCAGCCACTCTGGGCGGCTTCCAACAGAATATTTTGTTGCGTGGCAAGTCCCCTCCCCCATGAGAAATGAAGACACTGGACACATTCTTTAAGGGTAATGGGCATAAAAAGGCCACAACTTTATTGATTACAGAATTGAAAGGTATTGGCCTTAGGCATTGGCTCCTATCGACTACCCGGCATGGAGACCGGGAAGGGTTGTCCACAAGCCGTGGGAGTCCTGTTGAAGTATGCCAACTAGGATCCCACGAGTGTCACCGCTCGGGGGCGTGCCGGGGGCCCTTACCTCCCTAGGTTTCGGACAAGGCAACGCCCCCCGGAGTCCTCTACCGGACTACCCTTTCCATTGGGGAAGGTGATGGCGCTTCCTTCCCCCATTCATTTGCATAACAATTAATCCTTGCCAATGCCTAACCGCCACTTGCTTTATTGATTCCAACCGGGCTCAAACAATCCCTCCATGTCCTCCTCTCAAGCAACGAGGACCACAATATAGTAATGTTTGGGTAAACTGCCATCAGATCAGCCAGATCGTCAAAGATGTTCCATCTCAAGTCAATAGCTTTGCGGTATGCTAGGTCGTTTCCCCCCAACTGGATAACCAAGGCATCCGGAGGGCCCTCAAAGGTGGCTCTCGCTATCACGGCTGGCTTGAATTTGCTCCAGTGCATCCCTCTTCGCGCTATCCACGCCAGCTCAACATTAGCAGGTAAGTTCAAGTTTTGCCCCAACCCGGTAGTCATGGCACGATTCTTGGCCCAATGCACAATGCTGTGGCCCACCAACCAAATGCGCACCTTCCTGCACTCTGAAAAGCAAATAGACAGAAAAACCAAGGTCAGGGGTACAACAGCTAGTCATAGATTCTTTCTTACGTAAGCCCTGTAAGCATTAGATTTCCACCGCCCCAGGTCCTTTATCCTCTCCGCGGAGAGCCTGAGGTGGACAGCAGTGGTAGCGGCCCCGATCCGAAAGGAGTGAGCCGCAAATTCGGCCGCGGGCAGACCGCATGCTGCCAAAGCCATGCGCATCACCCATGTAAACTGGTGTCTAGCCAACAGCGATCCATCCGCGTGGATAAAAAGGGGGCCAGGGCTACTGGGTCTTAAGTATAGGAAACACCTTGTATCCCTCACTGGGCAGGGACCACTACCTTGTGCGGCTGGTAACCGTATGAGGGCCCCCTTACCCTGTTGGTCCGTCTTGGAGCTCTGTACTTCAACGATTAGGTCGTTCCCTGATAGGGTCAGATCACTTAAGAGGATGCCCCTCTGGCAGTGGGCAACCCCTCCCTCACAAACTAGCTCCCCTATGCGCAGAGAACCAAAGAAGGCTATGGAATAAGCGGCAGAGAATAGGCAAGCTTCATATTTTAACCATCATATTTCTCATATTTTTTTGTGTATCTGGGTCAGAATATCATAAGTTATGGGCCTCCTCTTGTCAGAGCTGGGGGGCTGCAGCCGGCGCCAACCCTCTAAAGTCTTACGCACGATAAATTCAGCGCACGGGTCGGTGGCGAAAAAGGCTTTACAAAAATATGAAACCCCCATGGACTGAATATTGAGAGTCTTTGGTGCCCTACCCAGCTCCTTCAGGTGGGCTAAGTAGCGGGGGACCTCCCTCGTTGAGGGAATGGAATTCTGCCTTGTGCTGGGTATTCTGCTGCGGAACTTTAAGAAGTCAGCCCAAGCCTTCTTGTATGATTTCATTGTGGAAGGGGCCACTGCACCGAATACTCCCTTCATCACTTCTTGCTCCCAAGCCTCCAGAGATGCTCCGGGAAAGGCACCGATGATTGTTCTGCATCCGGCGCTAATGAGCGGAAGCGCTCCATCTGAAAACGAGACAGAGCATCCGCGATGTCATTATTCATGCCATTTGGCTGAAAAATATATATTCTGTTCCAGACACAGAAGGACGAAGGACCGTAACAAGTTCCCCACGCTGGTGGAGCGCGCGGACTGTCTAGAAAGAACCGCTACTACTGCCTGGTTATCTGTGTTGAAACAAACCCTATGATTGCGGAACTGCTCTGCCCAAAGATGTACTGCCACTACAATAGGGAAAAATTCCAAGAATGTAAGGTCCCAAGTAATGGGCTGGCCCTGCCAGTCTGCAGGCCACTTTTGGGCACACCACTGGCCCCTGAAATAAACTCCAAAACCCAAGGAACCTGCCGCATCTGACTGGACATGGAAGTCAGCATTGAGTGCCATGGAATCTTGCCATAAGGATATACCGTTGTACTTGTTGAGGAATTGTAGCCAAACTCCCAGATCCACCTTAACTTCTTTGGAGAGGCGCACCCTATGCTGTGGTGCCCTGAGACCTGCCGACAATCTGGCCAGGCAGCCGCAAAAGGGGCAACCTGGCGCCACTACCCTACAAGCGAAATTTAGATGGCCTAGCAGGGGTTGAATTTGCCTTAGGGTAACCTTCCTTAGGGGCAGTAGCTGTTGTATCAGTGCTTTAAGGGTGATCAGTTTTTCCCCGGGCAACCTAGACATTTGGGCCACAGTGTCTAATTCAATGCCCAGATAGACCATGGAAGTGGCTGGACCCTCCGTTTTCTCGGCGGCCAGCGGCACCCCCAGCTCCCCGGCCAGGGCTGTGAAAGCCTCCAAGAGGGCGGAGCATCGTTGCCTGTTATCTGCCACCAAAATCAAGTCGTCCAGGTAATGTGACACGCCCAACGACACTGTCCTGAAGCGTAGGGCCCAATCAAGAAACATACTGAACGACTCGAAGGCTGAGCAAGCCTCGGAGCAGCCCATAGGCATTGCTTTGTCAATGAAATACGCCCCCTCAAATCTAAAGCCCAACCAATGGAAGTCAGCTGGATGGACAGGAAGAAGGCGGAACGCCGACTCAATGTCACATTTGGCTAGAAGTGCCCCTTGCCCAAATCTGCGAATCATTTTAACTGCCTGGTCAAAGGAGGCATATTTCACTGTACAAAGTTCCCGGGGGATCGCGTCATTGACCGAGCCTCTCCTTGGGTAAGAGAGGTTGTGGATCATGCAGAATTCCCCTGGGGTCTTTTTTGGTGCAATGCCCAGAGGGGATAGGTGAAGTCCATCCAAGGGAGGTTCGGCAAAGGGGCCTGCTACCCTACCTGCCCTGATTTCTTTCTCTATCTTTTTTCTGACTATCTCGGGCCTTTCCCTAACTGATTTTTGATTTTGTGGGTCCCCGGTGTTAGGGGGGAAATCCATGGGAATCCTGAACCCCATAGAGAACCCCTCCCAAAGGTATTGTGCGGCTTTTCCCAAAGGTATTGTGCGGTTTTGAGGGGCTGAAGATGGATAGGGGAGGAGGCCAAACCAAGATACAAGTTACTGGCGGTTACTGGGTCCCTGGTGGGAGGATCCGGGGGCACCTCTGGTATTGTTGTGGAAGTACCCCCTGCCCCCTCAAAAGGGCTGCTGTTTATTCTTGAAGCACGCAGAGGCGGGGTGGTTTCCCAAGCACCGCTCACATTCATGAAGATACTTACAGGAGGGTCACGAGCATACACCCCGTTGAACTCCCAGCACTGGCGGCGCCGTTTCGCCTCTGTCTTACCCGCCTTGGCTGATTCCTGGTTTTTCTTTTCGATGTAGGGATTGACGTCCTCGCCCCAGTAGTTGGGATCCCTTAGATCCCATCGGGTGGAAGACAGGAGAGAAGCATTTCTATGGAAATTCTCATCATACGTTAAAGCGGCATTTTCCCCTGCGAGCGTGTGAGCCCGCCTCACATGAGCCAAATAAGCAACCAAATCCATGGAGCGCCGAGGATAAGCCACACAAACAACTCCCATGAAAACCTGGTACCCATCCAACCAATTCTCAAAGGTCCGCTCCGCCCTAGTTGTCCTATACCTCCGCTTACCAAAAGAGCGCCTCTTTTCATCTTTCCCCCTTACTTTAGTAGGAGGGAGAAGGGTAAACATGTCCACATTGTCCCCGTTGAGGATCTTATTCCTCTTCTTCTGGAACAAATGGTTCCCCAGTATAAAATCGGTGGACTGATTGGTGGAAACCTTAACATCCTTGACCAACGCCCCATCCTTCCATTCAAGTACTCCACTGAAGGTCTTACGATGGGAATTGGCCCTCCTTTCGTGCACCCAAAGTGGGATCCCGTGATTACCTTCACCAAAACCCCAGTAACCATCCATGGGGCCCTCACTATCCGTATCAGAGGATGACGTACATGACTCGTCCTTCGTCTCGGACTGCTTACTTCTTTTCTTCTTCGCAGACGTGTGCTTCTTCTTGGATTTTCTTTTACCTCCTTGCACCTCTGCATTGGCCGGGTTCACACTGGCCACTGGCTGAGCAATTTGAGGTTCCATGTGCTCCTCCTCCAAGCCGGAACCTGCACTGTCCTCGGTAGAGCTGTGCTGGGGCTGCTGTTTCTGAAACGCACTAGGAATGTCTACCACCTGTGAAACGGCATTGCTGCTGGTCCCTTTGGCAATAGCCTTCCCCTTGTTGGGACCTTTTGCCGGTGCCTTACCCTTTCCAGCACTTTGTTGGCTTTCTTAGTAATGGCTGCCTGGGCATGGGTATTAGGGCGACTTATATTTGCAGTTTCTGACTGGGCGCTGCCCACTGCAGTGGCTGGGATGCCCTCCTGCCCTTGATTGTTAGGAGGAGTGTCGGGTATTACCTCCTGTGATGGTTCCGGGGCCGGAAGCACCAAAGCCCCAGGCCTACATTGCCTATAAAATGTTTCAAACACCCTGAAAAATTGAGCAAAGGCTTGAGGGTCACAGGGCATGGCCGCTATTTGGGTGCTACCATTACTAAAGTTTTGTAAAGATTGCCAAAGGAGGGGGTAAGGCTGCGCCCTAACCAAAGGCCTGGTGGAACAGCTCTGACTTGCAGGCCCTGCGGAAAGATGTCAAGTCCTGCAGGGCCCTTGTCTCTTGTGACAGAGCGTTCCACCAGGTTGGAGCCGCAGCCGAAAAAGCCCTGGCTCTAGTTGAGGCCAGCCTAACCTCTCTGTGGCCTGGGACCTTCAAGATGTTTTTATTTGAAGACCGTAAGTTCCTCTGTGGGGCATACCAGGAGAGGCGGTCCCGTAGGTACGAGGGTCCTAGGCCGTATAGGGCTTTGAAGGTTAAAACCAGTACCTTAAACCTGATCCTGTACTCCACCGGGAGCCAGTGCAGCTGGTATAGCACCAGATGAATCTGATCTCGCAGCAAAGACCCAGTAAGGAGTCTCACTGCGGCATTCTGCACCCGCTGGAGTTTCTGGGTCAGTCTCAAGGGCAGCCCCACGTAGAACGAGTTACAATAATGCAGTCTGGAGGTGACCGTCACATGGATCACAGTGGCTAGGTCAGGGCGAGAGAGGTAAGGAGCCAACTGCTTAGCTTGGCGGAGATGAAAAAATGCCGCCTTTGTTATAGCTGCAATCTGCGCCTCCATGGAGAGGGAGGTATCAAAGATTACACCCAAACTCTTAACGGACGGTGCTGGCAGTAATTGCACCCCTACAAGAGATGGGAGTTGCCCCCTCAATCCCATATCGTCCCGTCCCAGCCACAGGACCTCTGTCTTCGAAGGATTTAACTTCAACCGGTTCCCACGTAACCATCCAGCCACAGCTTCCAAGCATCTGATCAGTGTGTCTGGGGCTGAGTCAGGATGGCCATCCATCAACAGATAGAGTTGGGTGTCATCAGCATACTGATGGCAGCCCAGCCCTAAACTCCAGACAAGCTGGGCGAGGGGGCGCATAAAGATGTTAAAATGCATTGGGGAGAGAATCGCACCCTGAGGCACTCCACACACCAAGGAGTGGTGCAATGACAATTCCCCCCCAAGCGCCACCCTCTGTCCCCGACCATAGAGAAACGAGTGCAGCCATTGAATGACTGTGCCCTCGATCCCCACGTCGGCAAGGCGGTGGTCCAGGAGTTCGTGATTGACCATGTCAAAAGCTGCTGACAGATCTAGAAGAATCAGCAGCCCCGACCCGCCTCGATCCAGCTGTCTACGAAGATCATCTGTTAGGGCAACAAGAGCCGTCTCGGTCCCATGACCAGCGCAGAAGCCAGACTGGAATGGATCCTGGGAAGAACAATTTCAATGGCGTTTACATTAACATTTTATGCTGAGAGGACAAATACAACAATGAACAAGTGCCGTAAATTATCAAAATGCCAAAATCTCAAGGGCGGAGGCAGAAACATAGAAATGGTCAGGAAGACACCCCCCCCAATTCCCCCATCAACGTTCAATGGAGAGTCTCCCCTGAGTGAGTGCCTAAGGGCCCTGTTCCTGCCACTCACCACCTGGCCCAGGACAGGGCTTGACAGGCCTCATAAGGTTGGCTACCACTGCTGCTGTTGCTGCCCGGGAGGACTCAGAACAGCACAGAGTTCTTTTAAAAAATAATAATAATAAAAAATTAAATTCCCTTTTATTTTATTGGGGGGATGGATGTTTAGTCAGGTTCGGGAATTTGTTTAATTTTGGTATGTTTGTAATTTTTACTGTCTTTGGTTTGAATTGTTTTATCGTATGTGTCTGTATGTTTGTGTGTATGTTTTAAGGTTTTATTTTGTTCTTAAGGGAAGGGGTCAGGGCTGCCTGGGAGTGGGTCCCAGCCAACAAAATGTCTGGGGCAGGTTCTGGGGGGGGGGGGGGATGCACTGGGACAACCGATCTCAGTGATCATGGGCAGGAGGAGGAGTTATGCTAAGACCAGACCATGTCATTACTGAAGAGGCAGGTTTAGTCATTGTTTGAAGACTATTCCTGCCTCCGGGTCTGGTCCTGACCGGACATATATTGGAATCAGCAAGGCATAACCACATCACCTGAGGGGCTGCTATGCAATGCCAGGTCAATGATTTCCTAAGAAACGACTTGATCACTACTTGATCATGGATGGAGGGCTTGACCTGGCATGTGTAACAGAGACTTGGTTGGATGAAGCAGATGGGCCTGTCCTTGCCGCTGCTTGTCCACCAGGTTTCTCTTACCACAGCAAGGGGCCGCTCAGGACTTCGTGGAAAGCATGGCCTCCATGGGGCTGTCCCTGAATAAGTCTGGCCCAACTCATAGCTGCAGACAATCCTTGGACCTGGTGTTCACCTCTATGGATGTTGGTGATCTGACACTAAGTAAAAGCAAAAGTAAAGAAGTGCCATGGTCAGATCACTTCCTGGTGCAACTGGACTTCTCCATAACACTTCCCCTCTGCAGGGAGGTGGGGCCGATTCAGATAGTCTGCCCCCGCTTCTTAATAGATCCAAATGGTTTCCAGAGAGTGGCAGGGGATGCTTTATCTCATGTTGATGGCCTTTCAGCTGATTCCCTGGTGGCCCACTGGAATGTGGAGTTAACCAGGGCTATTGACTGTTTGGCTCCAAAGTCCCCTCTCCGATTGCATGGTTTTCCACAGATCTGAGGGCAATGAAACAATCACTGAACTGCTAGAGCGCCAGTGGCGGATAACTCATTCTGAAGCTGACCGGACACGGGTTAGAGCTCAATGTCGAGCCTACTAAGTGGCGGTAGCGATGGCAAAGAGGACTTTCTTCAACGCCTCTCTTGTATCTGCAGAAAATAGCAGCAGGAGACTCTTTCACGTGGTTTGCAATTTAGCGGAACCACCTGCTACATCAGGGCCCAGTATGGGTCACATGATCTCCTGCAATGATTTTGCAAAGTTTTTTGCAGATAAAGTCACTCGGATTCAGGAAGAGGTAGACTCCACCGTGGGAGCAGGGCCAGGGTGGGAGAGTGCTAGAGTCCTGTCTAGTCAAGTTGCAGGGGATCAATTCCAATCTGTTACCTCCGAGGATGTGGACAGGCTGCTTGGACGAGTGAAACCAACCACCTGTCTCATTGATCCTTGCCCTTCCTGGCTTATAAAAGCTAGCCGGGAAGGGCTGGGCGATCGACTTTGTGGGGTGGTGAATGCTTCCGTCTGTGAGGGAGCCTTCCCAGACCCGCTGAAAGAGGTGGTTAGGAAACTACTTCTTAAAAAACCATCTTTAGATGCTGCCAATATGGCCAACTATCATTCAGTCTGAAATCTTCCATTCTTGGGCAAGGTGATTGAGAGAGTGGTTGCTGAACAACTCCAGGCATGCCATTTGGATCCCTTCCCGTCAGGATTCAGGCCTCATCATGGGACTGAAACTGCCTTGGTCACACTGGTCTATGATCTCCGGCGGGCTAGGGACAAAATTGGGAGCTGTTTCCTATTTCTCCTGGATCTCTCAGCGGCCTTTGACACCATCGACCATAACATACGTCTCGACCATCTCAAGGGGCTGGGAGCTGGGGGCACTGTTATACAGTGGTTCTCCTCCTTCCTCCTGGGCCATGTTCAGAAAGTGGTGGGGGGGAATGAGTGTTCAGACCCCTGAGCTCTCACTTGTGGGGTGCCTCAGGGTTGTGTCCTCTCCCCCATGCTTTTCAACATCTACATGCAGCTGCTGGGAGAGATCATCAGGAGGTTTGGGCTGGGTGTTCATCAGTATGCGGATGATACCCAGCTCTACCTCTCTTTCAAATCAGAACCAGTGAAGGCAGTGAAGGTCCTGTGTGAGTGTCTAGAGGCGGTTGGAGGATGGATGGCAGCTAACAGATTGAGGTTGAATCCTGACAAGACAGAAGTACTGTTTTGGGGGGACAGGAGTCGAGCAGGTCTGGATGACTCCCTGGTCCTGAATGGGGTAACCGTGCCCCTGAAGGACCAGGTGTGCAGCCTGGGAGTCATTCTGGACTCACAGTTGTCCATGGAGGAGAAGGTCAAATCTGTGTCCAAGGCAGCTGTTTATCAGTTCCATCTGGTACGCAGGCTGAGACCCTACCTGCCCATAGACTGTCTCATCAGAGTGGTGCATGCTCTACTTATCTCTTGCTTGGACTACTGCAATGCTCTCTATGTGGGGCTACCTTTGAAGGTGATCTTGAAACTAAAACTAACCCAGAATGCAGCAGCTAGACTGGTGAATGGGAGCGGCCGCAGAAACCATATAACACTGAAAGACCTACACTGGCTCCCAGTACATTTCCAAGCACAATTCAAAGTGTTGGTGTTGACCTTTAAAGCCCTAAATGGCCTCAGTCCATTATACCTAAAGGAGCGTCTCCATCCCCAATGTTCTGCCCGGACACTGAGGTCCAGTGCTGAGGGCCTTCTGGCAGTTCCCTCGCTATGAGAAGCCAAGTTACAGGAAACCAGGTGGAGGTCCTTCTCGGTAGTGGCACCCGCACTGTGGAACGCCCTCCCACCAGGTGTCAAAGAGAAAAACAACTACCAAATTTTTAGAAGACATCTGAAGGAAGCCTTGTTTAGGGAAGTTTTTAATGTTTAATAGGTTATTGTAGTTTAATATTCTGTTGGAAGCCACCCAGAGTAGCTGTGGAAACGCAGTCAGGTGGGTGGGGTATAAATAATAAATTATTGTTATTGTTTTATTGTTATTGTTATTGTTATTGTTATTATTTGTATTCTCTTATCTCACCAGACTGGATGCCATGGAATGCTAGGATGAAGAATTCTTCTTGGTAGGCACATGTGCATGCAATTATGCGTAATAATAATAATAATAATAATAATAATAATAATAATAATAAGTGGGCTTGGTGGAGCTAGTTTCTGTAAAAGCCTGGACTACTACCCATCCTGTAATCCAGTAGCTGGAGGGGCCTAGAATCTATAAGAAGAAGCTTCCAGATCTGGTATGGTCAGTTCAATAATCCCAAAATTCAGACACCTGTGGATTCTGAAGGATGACTATATTTCAATTGGCATACTTTTTAAAAGAGTGCCACTCAGGTTGGTTACCATTTAAATGGAAGCAGAACTGAACTTCCTCTCCTCTCATTCCACCCCCCATATTTTGTCACTCTTCATTTTCCACATTGTGGCCCAGTTCTCCTCACTAGACTGTTTTGGGGGATCCTCACCCCCTCTTAGTCTTCCTTTCTAATGACGTTTTGGGCTTCTCCACAAACCATGCCTGCTGACACCTCCTTCTCATGGACATAAGGTGCCATTTTGGCTTCACTAGCAAGAACACTCATGCTTAGAAATGAAAAACAGAGGAGAAAGGGCTTTTGGATCTGCTTTTATTGCAAGGCACAAGCTCATGTGAGCCTTGAAACTGTTGCTTTTTTCAATCTGGATGCTTTGGAGAAGAAGTCCCTAGCTGGGGATCAAGCGGGATCCAGCGGCTCTCAAAGAGAGGGAGCATCTTCCACTTTTCAAAGGCATCTATCACTCTTCCTTTCTAAAACATAGAAACCAGCAACAGAAAGACAAGAGTTAACTCAGTTTCATAGCAAAGTGACCATGTTTGAGACACGAAAATACAAAGCAAGGCATGTTGGACCACAAGAAAGATTTCATGATAATAAACTGTTGGGTAGGGATAGGTGTGTTTCAGTTTTTCATTTCCAGAAACAATGAATTACATAGATTCCCCTTTCGATGAGAATTAAATGAAGTCTCTCAGACACCCCTACCCCTGGGGCCTTTCTTTTCTAGGTACAATTAAATATGTCACAGAATAGTGAGTGAGCTTGCAAGGTCTCCAATATTCTCCTGCAGACTGGATGTTATGCACGGCAGGGATTTGCTGTCTTTGTGGCCCTGAGAAAGAGTTCTGGGGAAACAGGAAGCTTGCTCACAATTTTGTGACAATGTTTTGAGAAACACGGGAGATACTGGCACTCTGGGGTTCATTCCGTCCAGTTGCTAATTTCTCTGCCAGGACCCAAGACAAAAGTCTACTGCCTCAGGTTCTTTCATTATAAGGTAAAATAAGAATGAATCTGCTTGGAATTTAAAGTGGGAGATTTGCCTGGAATGTAAGGGATGTGAAATTGAGGTAATCTTAAACGGTGGAGGGCAGGACACCACACAGAGTAAGAGCCCAGCATCTGTTAAAGCTGCAGAATAGACATCCCTTAGGCACTGAGATAAACAATGGATGAAGCTGCACAACAAATTTAATGTGCCCATACGGTGTGGTTTAGGGATTTGGCAAAGGAGATCTGGCATAAGCTCACAGGGCAAAGGGGCCAAAGACAGCTGGGCCAGCCATGAGGCAGGTGAGGAGATCAGGCCATGGCAGATCAGGCCACGGCAGGAGGAGCAGGTAGATGGGCTTAGGAGCCGTGCCGGCAGAATGGCAAAGCAGCAATTAGCATTTGCATCAAGCAGCAAAATGGGATGTGCCATGCTTGGCTGATTCTGGCATATGTATTTTTATTTTTATTTTTATTTTTCCAAAGGAGCAATTGTGCTTGCAGGCAAAGGATGATCAATTTAGGGGACTCTGCATTGGGTACTTAAAATTACCAATCCAGAGGGTTGGTAATTTTGCCCTTCTGGTGTGGTTTAGGGATTTGTCAAAGGCGAACTGGCATAAACTCAGAGGGCAAAGGGGGCAAAGACAGCTGGACCAGCCATGAGGCAGGTGAGGACCCTGCTTCTGGTGGCAGAAGCCCCTCAGACAACAAACCCATTGGTGCCCCTCCTGCCCCGCTGGTTCTGCCTGTGGGGAAAGAACTCGGCACCATCTTGCTTAAAATGGGCAAGAATGGTAGTGCCGCTTCTGTGCCTGCAACCAACAGGGTATGGTGTGTGTCAGCGGCAGATCAGGCCATGGCAGGAGGAGCAGGTAGATGGGCTTAGGAGCCGTGCCAGCAGAATGGCCAAGCAGCAATTAGCATTTTGCATCAAGCGGCAAAATGGGATGTGCCACCCTTGGCTGATTCTGGCATAGGTATTTTTATTTTTATTTTTCCAAAGGAGCAATTGTGCTTGCAGGCAAAGGATGATCAGTTTAGGTGACTCTGCATTGGGTACTTAAAATGATCAATCCAGAGGGTAATGGGAGAGGGGCAGGAGGTGTAATTCTCATTTGGTCAGCTGAAATTACCTTTTGCAACAGGGATACTTATGCATACACCTTCCAATCCTTTTATAATTATTGGGACATTCAATTGGGTAGCAAGTACCATTGGCATAATGGCATAGCCTAGCATTCCTAGGTTCCTGGTACTGTGCAGATCCTGTGCAAAGAGAGAAACACACATAAGTGGGGAGAAGGAAGTTAAATCACAACTGGATGAAAGAGATGAACAACTCCAAAGCCCTTTGAACAGGAGTGGCTCTGTGATGCTCTGGGTGCTGTGGCATCCCAACTCCTACCCCCCACCCCCACCCCGCCAGTGGCCACTGGTGTTTACCACCCTTGCTACATTCACAAGAAGAAATGGTCAATCTACTTATCCAGATATTTGCTCATGAGTGGAGGGTGTCAGTCTACGAAACACGACAGCAAGAAGTGAGGCACACATGGCTTATACGTTATAGAGAAACTAAAGCCTGTAACTGAAGCCATCAGAGCCCCAAGGACTACCCAGAATAAAAGGATATATACTACATCAAGAAACATTTCCCACTAATTAGAAACTTTATACCCCAAATTGTGCTTTCGAATTGCTACATTGGCAGGAGCAGGGACAGAGCAATGGGAGCTCACCCCGTCGTGGGGATTCAAACCGCCAACCTTCTGATCGGCAAGCCCAAGAGGCTCAGTGGTTTAAACCACAGGGCCACCCACATCCCTTTTCCCTTATATTACTCTGCCATAATGAAGTCAACATGTGAACATCAAAGCACACCCGTCCTCTGAAAGGCAGCTCTCCCTCCAAGTAACGTGTTTAAAAAATGTACATGAAAAAGTGTAATTTCATGACAATAGCATGAAAATATAGGTTATAACAGGGGAAATTGTATAGCAATTATGAGCGTAATGGGGAAAATTCAGCAACACAGTGCATATATCCCGTAATAGATGCACCTTTGTAGGCAATTTTGTCTGATATATACCTTTTCATGCTAATTTTACCACTAAAGAAATGTCTCTAGCAAGAAAAGTGAGCTTCCTTTGCAAGGCCACAGAACAGCAACTGTACTCCTCTCCCTCTTCTGCCCCACAATCGGCTGGCAGGTGTCCCTCTGCCTTCTTCCTCTCCATCCCTTACCTGGGGAAGCCAGGAGCAGCAAAGAGAGAACAGCCAAGCACAGGTGAAGGATCTTCATGGCTCAGGATGAATTGTGGTGGCAAAGCCAGCTTTTAAGTCAAATGGAGCCCCAAAGCTTGCCAAGAGAGGGCTGGGAGGGAGAAGCAGATTGCATAATTGTACCTAATTTCTTTGGGACGTTGTGACTTAGGCTGACGTGGACGAGAACTTTGCCAAAATCACGTGCCTCTGCAAAATCATTCCTGCATTCTGTCAGTCATAGCAATATCCACAGAAGTAAGATCACATACATTCAGATGTGCTGTATTCATGTTTCAGAGCGAGATAGCTTGAATTAAACGAAAAATTTATGAGGAGCATGCGATGCCCCACATAGGCAGTGCTAGGGGTATGTATCCCTCAGGTAAATGACTCACCCCTCACCTGTCCCCATCGCATTGCTGGACCCTTGCAATTACCTGAAGGAAGGGGACTTCTCACATGCTCACCTCCCACAATGATTATTCTTAATCTGGCCAAACTTAGATTCACAAAATATGTTTAGGGGTATGCGTTACCCCTGCATCCCCCCAGGAAATAGCACTGGTAGTAGTAATAGCTTCAAACAGTTTTTCCAAAAAGAAAAAGAAAAAGAAAGATTCAAGTCCACCGATTGAAGAGGTTGAGTGGGACATGCAGGGCGAGGAGATTTGAAAGGTGAAATGATGGACTCTTTGCTTACTTGAAGGAAGGGCAATATTCACATGCTCTCTTGTCCTTTTTCTCATTCTTGCAACCATCATCATCATCCTTTTTCGCAAACACCTTTTTCTAACTAGAATCAAAGCAACTTACAAAAATATTTTCAAACATGAGGGGCTCTGCTTCTCTGCTTGCTAGACCTGCCATGTCCACTCTGCACCCCAGGCCTGGTGCTTTCATGCGCAAGGTGCTTGAAACTGAATGTGGAACCCTTTGCAAGGAATATATGGAACCTAATCCTCAGCTAACAGATGCGGGTGCGGTGTGGACTAAACCACTGAGCCTTGGGCTTGCCAATCAAAACATCGGCAGTTCGAATCCCCGTTACATGGTGAGCTCCCGTTGTTCGGTCCCAGCTCCTGGCAACCTAGCAGTTTGAAAGCACACCAAAAAATGCAAGTAGATAAATAGGTAATGCTCCTGCGGGAAGGTAAACGGTGTTTCCGTGAGCTGCTCTGGTTTCGCCAGAGGTGGCTCAGTCATGCTGGCCACATGACCCGGAAAAACTGTCTGCGGACAAACGTAGGCTCCCTCAGCCAGTAAAACGAGATGAGCGCCGCAACCCCAGAGTCGTCCACGAGTGGACTTAACTGTCAGGGGTCTTTTACCTTTACCTTTTAATTCTCAACTATTCCAACAAGATGGAGGGGAGAAGGTCACAGTGAGCAAATGCCCAGCAGCTATTGAAGTTTTACGATTGACAGTTATGGTGATCCCATTCCCCTGAGATAAACAATAGATGAAACTTCATATTAATCTAAACATGCAAATACCGTGTGATTTAAGGATTGGACCGTCTGGAACTGGCAAAACCTCACAAAGCAAAGCAGCTAAAGACAGGGCTGATCCCAGAGCCTTGAGGCAGGTGAGGATGCTGCTTCAGGTGGCAGAAGCCCACAACCAGGCACAATGCCCATGGGTGCCCCTCCTGCCCTGCTGCTTCTGCCAGTGGAGGTGAAGCACCAGCATCATCAGCACTGATTTTGGACAAGATCTCTGCCATTTGGGGCAATACGGGAAGTGCCGCCCTAGGCTGATTCTGCCAAAGGTGTCTTTTGCAATGGACAAGGTATGAGAACAATGGACTTTTGCAATGGACAAGGTATGAAACCAATTAAGCTTGCAATCAAAGGACGATGTATTCAGGGACCACTTAAGTAATTGATGCTTTGTGTAACTAATGGAACAGGCAGCTGGTACTCGCTGCTCTATGAAAATGACATTCTGTGAAATAAAAAGGTTGCATTAGAGATGCTTTGTACTGCCAGTGGTTGTTTAATTAATGAAAAACCTAATTAAGACAACTTTAAATCTTGCAGGCTGCATAATCAACCTACATAATAACTATAATGAGTTTTGTTTTGGTTATTTCTGTTTCTGAAGGAATAGAATGGCTCTAAGACATGGGAGGGAGGGAGGAGAGATGCGTTTGTATCAATGCAGTTTTTACATAATGGATGAAATAATAAAAGTTTTAATGGAAAACTCAAATGGATATAGCAGAAAAATGCTATATTAAAGGAGGTTAAACTGGAATCAAATAAATCATAGAATCATAGAATCATAGTATCATAGAGTTGGAAGAGACCACAAGGGCCATCGAGTCCAACCCCCTGCCAAGCAGGAAACACCATCAGAGCACTCCTGACATATGGTTGTCAAGCCTCTGCTTAAAGACCTCCAAAGAAGGAGACTCCACCACACTCCTTGGCAGCAAGGAGTAGAATGGCTCTAAGACATGGAAGAGGGTGGAGAGATGAGTTTGTAGCAATGAAGTTTTTCCATAATGGAGGATATAATAAAGTTTAAATGGAAAACACTAATGGATTGTAACAGCGGATAAATGCTATATTAAAGGAGGTTAAACTGGAATCAGATAAATGATCATCAACTTGTAAAGAAACCTGTTGTTCATGTTAGCAGGCATCATAAAAGTTTTCCAAGTTTTACGTAATGAAACTTTTTTCTCAGTTCACTGGCTCCCTGTGCCTAAATCCGAGAAGGGATGTCCATTTAGGGTGGTAGCCTAAAGCTACTCAGATCAGAGGCTCCTCAAAATGATCGATCCAAAAAATGCTACAAGAGGGGCAGGGCGTGGGGAGAAGAAATGATACTTTCCTCTGGACACTTGTTTGATTCTCCTTTGCTAAGCTGAAGTTCCCTTCTGCAACAATTATACCGTGGAGGACAGCTCCCAATGTCAGTGAAGACAGCAGGACAAACGAACAGGAGGCAGATACAATCGGTTTGTGACAGGCCAAATCCTGTGTAGAGGAAGAACAAATACCATGGTCCACAAGTGAAAGTAAAGTTCATTCAGAAGAGGAAGAAACAGAGGCACAACTTCATAGGCCCCCATCAAATAAATCTTGGCTGCCCCATGCTTTCCATAATTGTAATTTCTTTGGGACGTTTTGACTTAGGCTGACATGGAAGAGAATAAAACAAATTCCTTCCAGTAGCACCTTAAAGACCAACTAAGTCAGTTCTTGGTATGAGCTTTCGTGTGCATGCACACTTCTTCAGATACCAAAGAAGTGTGCATGCACACGAAAGCTCATACCAAGAACTGACTTAGTTGGTCTTTAAGGTGCTACTGGAAGGAATTTGTTTTGTTTTGACTATGGCAGACCAACACGGCTACCTATCTGTAAATGGAAGAGAATGTTGCCAACATCACATGCTTGTGGGAAGATATTGCTGAAATCTGGTAGTTGTAGCAGTTTCCACAGAAGTAAGATCCCAACCACAGATCGCAAACATTCAGATCTGCTGCATTCATGTTTCACAAGGAGATAGCTTGGATCAAGCGAAAAGTTTATGAGGAGGATAGGCAGTGCCAGGGGGATGTATCCCTCAGGTAAAACACTCACCCCTCACCTGTTCCCATCACATTGCTGGACCCTTGTGGTTACCTGACAAAGGGCACCTTTCACAGTAATAATTGGCCAGCCTGTCCATTCCCTTCTCCTTTACACCATAGAGGATGACTAAGCCATTTACTTACTTACTTATTTACTTACTTAAGGTAAAGGGACCCCTGACCATTAGGTCCAATCGTGGCCGACTCTGGGGTTGCGGCGCTCATCTCGCTTTATTGGCTGAGGGAGCTGGCCTGCAGCTTCCGAGTCATGTGGCCAGCATGACTAAGCCGCTTCTGGCGAACCAGAGCAGCGCACGGAAACGCCGTTTACCTTCCTGCCGGAGCGATACCTATTTATCTACTTGTACTTTGACGTGCTTTCGAACTGCTAGGTTGGCAGGAGCAGGGACCGAGCAATGGGAGCTCATCCCGTTGCAGGGATTCGAACCACTGGCCTCCTATCAGCAAGTCCTAGGCTCTGTGGTTTAACCCACAGCACCACCCGCGTCCCTTACAGCGTCACCCGTGTCACTTACTTACTTACTTACTTATTGAATATACCGCTTTATAACTGGGGGTCTCAGGGCAGTTTACAGAATAAAATCAAGATATAATACCACATAACACCTAATAAAAATAAAAAGCAACTCAATACCCCCCAAAAAGTGCCAGGGGGATGTATCCCTCAGGTAAATCACTCACCCCTCACCTGTTCTCATCACATTGCTGGACCCTTGTGGTTACCTGACGAAGGGCACCTTTCACAGTAATAGTTGGCCAACCTGTCCTTTCCCTTCTCCTTTCTATCGCAGAGGATGACTAAGCCATTTTCTTTCTTTCTTTCTTTCTTTCTTTCTTTCTTTCTTTCTTTCTTTCTTTCTTTCTTTCTTTCTTTCTTTCTTTCTTTCTTTATTATACCACTTTATAACTGGGATTTTCAGGGCAGTTCACAGAATAAAATTAAGATATAATACCACAAAATACCTAATAAAAATAAAAAGCAGCTCAATACCCCCCCCCAAAAAAACACATAGTCCAATATAAAATGCAAATAATTAACAGGAGAATACAATATTATTTCAAGCTGGCTGACACGTTGTCATTTAGAAAACAGCCCAGACCCTCCATCTCCCAGAACCCGGAGCGACTTAAAAGTAGGAGAGCAAAGACTTCGAAGACAGAGGACACTTACCGGCACCCGTAGAGGAGATGATGTTGATGATGACAAACGAGGAAGTGGGAGAGACAAGAGGTAGAGATTCATTGGGGACAACATAATTATCCAAGAGGCTGGGTTCTATACCCTCCCTCTGTAAAGTCTGAAATAAAAAAGGATTCCTTGTCTCTATGGATTCCTGGGGAACCAGCAAGGAGCTGATGACAGTGTCCTGACAGATTCTCCGGAGTCAACATTAGTTGCCGGTTAAGTTATAAGTTAATTTTGGCATGTTTGTAATCTTTACTGTCTTTGGTTTGTATTGCTTTATTGTTTTAGTGTGTGTGTGTGTGTGTGTGTGTGTGTGTGTGTTTTAAGGGTTTTATTTTGTTCTTAAGCAAAGGGGTCAGGGCTGCCTGGGAGTGGGTCCCAGCCAACAAAATGGCTATAAGTTGGGTCAGCCTTATTCAGGGACAGCCCCATGGAGGCCATGCTTTCCACGAAGTCCTGAGTGGCCCCTTGTAAGGTTGTGTTGGCATGGATGTTAAAATCCCCTAGGACAACCAAACTAGGTGTTTCCAGGAGAACATCTGCCATGACCTGAAGCAGCTTGGGCAGGGAATCCTTGGTGCAGTGGGGAGGTCGGTACACCAAAAGGAATCCTGTACTGCCCCTATTGCCCAACTTCCAGAACATGAACTCAGAAAACTAGGTCTTCCCAATACAACGCCTGGTGCAAACTAATGACTTCCTAAAAATCACTGCAACCCCCCTCCCTGCCCACAAGGCCTGGGTTGCTGTGTATAAGAATGTTTTCTACTGACAATGTGTCAGCCAGCTTGAAATAATATTGTATTTGTCATGTACCGAAGTTCTCACCCTGGGCCAGCAGGGGGATACTGTAGATAGTTATGCAAATGAAGGATCGAAAGTGATGTTCAGTGATTGGATAGTTTTAGAAAGTTGCTATAGTTACGTTGTTCTGGAGCTCTATATAAGCAGGCTGACTGAGCTCTTCAGCTCAGTTCTGTTCTGGCCTCTGAATAATCAGCTCGTCGGACTAAGTCCGTGGGTCCCTGCGGAGGAAAATGAGCTCAGCTGGAGACAGGAGCAAGCTGCAGAAGATCCAAGTTTATTGCGCAACAGGTTCAAGGCGAGATTGAACAGTGAGAAAGGGGTGACATGAACTTTTAAAACTTCCCTCCATGTCCCAGAATACAGTGCAAAATACATCACAGTTACATCATGAATACATTAAGAAGAGGTTGAGTTACACAGGATTAACATGTGGAGGAGGGAGGGGGGAATATGCATGTATGCATAGTCTGCCACCTGGCATTGCCCGGAGGAAAGGCTTGGCAGAGTGATTTGACAGGATTAGGGTCTTCCTGAGAGTACGTGACACCTCGCTTGAGGGATTATGGAGGACAGGGGAGGTGTCATGGAGTCCTAGAGAAATTGAGCAAATTGGCATGTTGATTTTCTATGAATTTTATAGATTTTAGTCCCTTTTGACATTGACAATTGGACTCGGAAATAAATGGGTATATTGTAGCGAAGAAGAAGGTGAAGAAGGCATGCCCCCCCCCTTCCGTATCATGGGCGAACATATCAGACGACACAGCGATTCTTCAAACAGCTCTTGTTTATTCAGAGGCCAGAACAGAACTGAGCTGAAGAGCTCAGTCAGCCCACTTATATAGAGCTCCAGAACAACGTAACTGTAGCAACTTTCTAAAACTATCAGTACATAACACCCCTCTCCACTGAGATAAGGTGTTAGTTATAATCGTAATGGTTTCCTTATATACAGCACTACACTTAATGGTTCAATTAGGCACAAAAGCATATCGGTTACATTTCACATACTTAGACCAACAGTGATACATGTCCAACAACATAGTCCTTTAAATAAGCTGGGCGCTTGGAAACTCTGCCAGACTGCCGGGGACTGGTAGCCAAGTCCGGGGGGGCCCACCCAATTTTTGCTTAGGCTGTGGTGCGACCCTAGGTGGCATTGAAACCAAGTCCCCTGGATCCGCTGCTGTGGGTGGAACTTCCGCAAGTGGAGTTGGCGGAATGTCAGGCACGGCAGTGGTCTGAGTCTGTGGTAAGTCTGGCAGACCCTCTGAAATGGCTTGGTTCGGCTCCACGCCGGCAGTTTGTGAGAGAGGTGTAGGTGGAGCCTCACCATCTGTAAGCCACAAGTGCAGTTGGGGGCACCACGGTAGTGTCCAAGTCCCCAACCCTGCGCCTAAGCTGGTCTATGTGCCAGCACCACAAGTGTCCGTCTTCTTCTTTTTTTTAATATATTTATTTGCTTTTACAGAAAAAAAGAAACATAGCAACCACAAAAATAAAGTGAAACAAAAACAGTCACAAATACAAATAGAAAAATTAGAAATAAAAATTCCAACTTTTAAATTTATGCTTACAAAAACTTCCTTTCTTGACTTCCTCACGCCTCCCTTTTTTGTGTTCCTCTTTACCCAATCGTGTACAGCAAATCCTTACCTTCTTTCAAAACTCATTTCTAATTATTAAAATCATTCTATTATGTCTCCAAACTTTCCTCCTTATATTTAAACACCTTTAACATATTATTTACTTTTGACATAATATAACTTTAGTCTTTCACCCATTTTCTATTACATTTTTACATATTTTTAAACCTGTATCCCTAATGCCATATTATTTTTATATCCAACATCATTTTAACATTCATAAACTTTGCAATGTTTCTGCAGATAGTCTTTAAACTTCTTCCAGTCCTCTTCCACTGCTTCTTCTCCCAGGTCTCGGATTCTGCCAGTCATTTCTACCATCTCCATATAGTCTATTACTTGCATCTGCCATTCTTCCAAGGTGGGCAAATCTTGTGTCTTCCAATGCTTCGCGATATGTATTCTTGCTGCTGTTGTTGCGTACATAAAAAACGTTCTATCTTTCTTTAGCACCAATTGGCCGACTATGCCCAGGAGAAAGGCCTCTGGTTTCTTAAGGAAGGTATATTTAAATACCTTTTTCAGTTCATTATATATCATCTCCCAGAAAGCCTTAATCTTTGGGCACGTCCACCAGAGGTGAAAGAATGTACCCTCATTTTCTTTACATTTCCAACATTTATTATCAGGCAGGTGATAAATTTTAGCAAGCTTGACTGGAGTCATGTACCACCTATAAATCATTTTCATAATATTCTCTCTTAAGGCATTACATGCCGTAAACTTCATATCGGTGGTCCACAACTTTTCCCAGTCAGCAAACATAATGTTATGACCAATGTCCTATGCCCATTTAATCATAGCTGATTTAACTGTTTCATCCTGTGTATTCCATTTTAACAGCAAGTTATACATTCTTGAAAGAATCTTAGTTTTAGGTTCTAACAATTCTGTTTCCAATTTCGATTTTTCCACCTGGAAGCCCAATTTTTCCACCTGGAAGCCCGGAGGCGGCGCGAATGGCAATGGCGGCCCCCTTCTCTTTGTGAAGGGGAAGCTCCGCAGAAACGGGTCGTCCGCTACGGCGTAGCGGAGACCCTTGTTGGAAAACCACAGGCAGCGATAGCCTGTGGCCGTGGGACTTAGCGGGCACCATTAGCGCCCCCCGAAACTGCAAAGGGACTCTGTAAGGGGCTCCGGAGCGTGACGGGGTTGGCGCGGTGCTGTGAGTCGATCGCTCTTTCTGCGGGGTGAAGCCGCGAAGCTGCTGTCGGTGAGCGCTGACCTTTTTCCTGGGACTATTTGGCTAAAAAACAACTACCCGTGAGTAGGTGAAGTACAATGAACCGGGGATTAAATACAGTTTAATTTGGCACTGAAGCGGGAGGCGCAACCAGGAAGTCCGTCTCCCGGCTCTGTTTAAAGATTTAAAGCAACGACGCTTAATTTACTTATGCACTGGAAACTGTGACTTTAAAAGAACTAAATCTGAACATCAAATAGAAGATTCCACCTCAACTAAATTGAGGTGGAAGAGGGAAAACTTGACTTTTACCTCTTCATTTGTGGATTTACAAAAATACTTTGAACTCCCGGCGATCGGGCTGCCAAACTATCAGAACTGTCAGGCTGCTTGAACTGTCATATTGCAACTCGCACTTTTTGGAGACATTGTAACTTTTCTATGACTAACTCTGCAAAAGTTAAAGGACTTAGAAGGTTTTCTGCTACTGTTGTAAACTTTTAAGAGACACTTTGGGAAAGACTTTACAAATTGTGACTTTTTAAGATAAACATAGTGTCCCTCTAGTGGAGTATTTAAGCTGTACAACTACTGGGAGATTTTTCCATCTTTGGACTTGGGGATTTTCCATGGGAAAAGCAGACCGTGGGACTGACCTTGGCTCATAGACAGAAGTGGGATGAGTGGGAAGACAAGATCAGCTAAAGCCAAAACACAGCAGCCTAGTATAATTTCACAGCTACGCAGATCATCTGTTCCCACTGTTCCTGTGGCACAAGAGGAAGATTTAGATCAAACCAGGCTTGAAGGAATGGCCACAGGAGGGGACTTTACCTCAGTGTTAAATAAAATTTTTGAAAAATTGGATGGCGCAAGTAAGCAAGTGACTGAACAATCAACTAAAATTGACCAAAATACAGTCAGTATTAATAATTTGACTCAGCAAGTCAGTTTAAATGCTCAATCCATTGGGAAATTATTGGAAGACACTACATTAAATCGTAAAACGGCTGAGGAGGCCAAACAGAAAGTAGAGGCTGTGCAAGAAGAAATCAAACCTATGCGTAAACAGATTGGTGAACATCAAGCACTTCTGTCTATGATAGAATTAAAAAATAAGGAAAATAACCTCAGAATTAGGTCAGTACCAGAACTTTAAAAGGAGGACTTAATTGAGTATTTGACACAGGAATTTGCAGAATTTGGGTCTCTGGAAGAGGATAAAGACTTTAAGATCGTAAGTGCATTCAGACTTGGAAAGGGAGGGAGGAAGATCAAGTCGAGAGACTGTCTGATCTCCCTCAGAACGAAGGAAGAAAGAGATAAGATACTGAGTGCGCATTTTCAGAAGACCTTAGAGATCAAAGATTCAAGAGTTGAAATTTATAAGGACATCCCGAAACACTTACTTGAACTCAGATCTAACTACGGAGATTTAGTGACATTATTGAGAAGCAACAGAATCGTCTTTAGATGGGAGTTCCCCCAGGGGCTATCCTTTACCTTTAAAGGGAAAAAAGTTAAAATTAAATCTGCTGAAGACAAGGAAAATTTTTTGAGCGACTACGGAGAAGACCTTCAGAAAGGAACCAAGGAAGAACTAAGAGCCTTAAGATCTGGACCATTAAGTTCTGCACTTACACCCTTGGGACTTGACGAGCCTGGGAAAGCGATACCACCGTCAAAGGAGGAAGAACTTCTGGGAGCAGTAGGAGGAAAATAGAACTACTTCAACATGTCCCTGCAACTATTAAGTTGGAACATTCATGGTCTGAATTCCCCTGAGAAGAGGAGGAAAATTTTTCATTTATTAAAAAAGGAGCAATTGGACTTAATTTGTCTACAGGAAAGACATGTGATTAGGCTCCACAGGAAAGTTTTAATTAACAAAAGACTAGGCCAAGAATTTATTTCATCGGATAAAGTAAAGAAGAGAGGAGTTGTTATCTATGCAAAAGAAAGCCTATCACCAAAATTTCTTTTTAAAGATGAGCAAGGAAGAATTTTGGCAATTGAAATTCAAACCCAAGGAGAAAAATTTTTGATTTTAGGAATTTACGCACCAAATGAGGGAAAATTTTACAAAAAGTTGCATGAGACAATGTTGGACTATATGGACTATAATAACATCATTATGATGGGAGATATGAACGGAGTGGTATCTACGAACATGGATAAAGCACAAAAACAGATTGTAACAAAAGAGGGCAGACTACCGAAAACTTTTTTTGAACTTACTGACAATATGGATTTGATTGACATTGGGAGAACTAAAAATCCCCTAGGTAGAGAAGGGACGTTTTTTCTGAAGCCAAAATGACATGGACTAGAATTGACCAAATATGGATAACTAGAGGACTGGCACCTAAGATAAAAAAGGTGGAAATCTGCCCAAAAACTTGCTCCGACCATAATGCTGTAAAGATGGAAATGAAACTAACACCTATCGGTTCCTTCAGATGGAAGATGAATGACACCTTATTAAGAGATCAAGAGATTGTCAAGAAGGCCCAAAAGACCTTGAGAGACTATTTTGAAGTAAATTTGAAAACCATGGTTGAAAAAAGAGTAATCTGGGACGCAAGCAAAGCGGTCATGAGAGGGTTCCTGATACAACAGAATGCAATAAAAAAGAGATCTCAAAATGAGAAAAAAGATAAAATTTTGGAGAAAATAAAAGGAGAGAAGAAACTAAGATCGAAACCAAAGTCACAAGAGAT
This sequence comes from Podarcis erhardii, assembly GCF_964252035.2. Lineage (NCBI taxonomy): Eukaryota > Metazoa > Chordata > Lepidosauria > Squamata > Lacertidae > Podarcis > Podarcis erhardii. Next base: position 118,831,785 of record NC_138507.1, on the reverse strand, counting down.
TCTGAGAGAAATTAAGTTATATCAAGTACAATATATGAAACTGATAAATCAGGAAGTAGAGTGGAAAATTAAACAAATGAGACAAAAGCCTTTTGAGTCAGCTAATAAATGTGGAAAATTATTAGCGTGGCAGTTGAAAAAAAGAGAGAAGTTAAATACGATTACAAATCTTGAGATTGAAGGGAAAAATATTCAGAATCCGGCGGAGATTAGAAAGTGCTTCCAGAGATACTTTAAACAACTTTATACTCAAGGGCCACAGAAAGAGACTGATATAGACCAATTTTTAAGAACTAATGGATTACAAAAAATATCTCAAGAAAATAAGATAATGTTGAACTATAAAATTACAGAACAGGAGATTAAAGGTGCCATTCAGAATATGCAACTGGGCAAGTCTCCAGGGCCGGATGGGCTAACCTCCAAGTATTATAGGACTTTGAAAGACTATTTAATTCAACCACTAAAGGAGGTCTGTAATGAAATTATGGAGGGGAAGAAGGCGCCGGAGTTGTGGAAAGAAGCTTTCATCACACTAATACCGAAAACAGAATCTGAAAAGACACAATTTAAGAACTACCGTCCCATCTCCCTTTTAAATGTGGATTACAAAATCTTTGCAGATATTTTAGCCAATAGATTAAAAAGAGTGTTAACTGAAGTGATACATAAGGATCAAGCAGGCTTTCTACCAGGCAGACATTTGTCTGACAATACAAGGAACATAATTGATATTTTGAAGTTGCTGCAAACGAATATTAATACAAAAGCAGTATTAATTTTTATTGATGCGGAGAAGGCCTTTGATAATATTTCTTGGAACTTTATGAAGAAAAATCTTAAGGGAATGGGAGTGGGACAGGGGTTTGAAAATGGTATAGATGCAATCTATTCAGAACAAAAAGCAAAATTGATAGTTAACAATGTGGTGACAGAAGAACTTAAGATAGAAAAAGGAACACGTCAGGGCTGCCCTATCTCTCCATTATTATTTATTTCGGTCCTGGAGGTGCTGTTGAACATGATTAGAAGGGATCGGTTGATTAAAGGAATTCAGGTCGGAGCTAAACAATATAAATTGAAGGCCTTCGCAGATGACCTGGTTTTGACATTACAGGAGCCAGAATCTAGTACGAAAAGGGTTTTAGAATTGATTCAAGAATTTGGTCATGTGGCAGGATTTAAATTAAACAAGCTTAAAACTAAGGTTTTAGAGAAAAATTTAACATCAATGGAAAAAGAAGGGTTTCAGAATGAGACAGGTTTAATTGTGGTTAAGAAAGTGAAATACCTAGGGATTAATATGACTGCAAAAAACTTGAACTTATTTAAAGATAACTATGAGAAATGTTGGTCAGAAGTTAAAAAAGATTTAAAAATTTGGTCAAAATTGAAGCTTTCCATGTTGGGTCGAATTGCAGCTATAAAGATGAATGTATTGCCAAAAATGTTATTTTTGTTTCAAACTTTGCAGATTGTGGACAAGATGGATTGTTTCAAGAGGTGGCAGAGAGACATCTCTAAATTTGTCTGGCAGGGCAAAAAGCACAGAATAAAATTTAAAATATTAACTGATGTGAAGGAAAGAGAGGGGTTTGCCCTGCCAGACTTTAAACTTTACTATGAATCAGCGGCTTTCTGCTGGTTGAAAGATTGGCTGCTTCTTGAGAACACTGACATTTGGGATTTGGAAGGTTTTAACAATGCTTTTGGATGGCATGCATATTTGTGGTACGACAAGGTTAAAGCGCACAAAGCTTTCAAACACCATATTGTCAGGAAAGCATTATTTAATGCACCCATGGAGGCAAAGGCTCTGAAAAGACTCAATATGGAGGCCAAATGGCCGAAATATTGGGAGATATTAGAACAAGAAGGAGATAAATTGAAACTGCAGAGTTTTGAGAAATTAAAAGATAAAGTGCGAGATTGGCTTCATTATTTTCAAATAAGACACAAGTGTCCGTCTCCGAGTGCCACCTGGTATGAGCGAGGTCCAGTGACTCCCACTACTGTGGCTGGCACCAAAGGAATGTTCCCCACAAAGTTCCAGGCAAAGACCTGGTTTCCTGGAACAAATGACCATGGCGTGTTGGCACAGCCTGGGGGTTTGGCCACGGCAAAGTCTGGGTGCAGCCGGGTGAGCGGGGACCTGAGGCAGAGGTCTATAAGCATTTCGGCAGGACTCTGCCCTGTGGCCGCATGAGGGGTGATGTGTTGTACGAACAAGTATTCGGTGACCAGCTCGTGCCAGTCTCCCCGGTCCAGGCACACCAGTGCCTCTTTTGCCGAGCACACCATTCTCTCTGCTTGCCCGTTGCTGGATGGATGAAATGGTGCCGTTAGGGCATGGCGGATGCCCAGTCACAAAAGATACCGCTCAAAAGTGCCTGACGTGAACTGCGGTCCGTTGTCGGAGACACCCATCAGGACACCCATGCATCGCAAAGAGGCCTCGCAGCACCCGGATGACGGCCTCGGCAGTGGTAGAGGGCATCAGGGCCACCTCCAGCCATTTGGAATAGGCGTCCACCACTGGACCGGCCATGAAAGGGACCGGCCAGATCGATGTGCACCCTCGACCAGGGTGTCTTGGGCGTCTCCCAGGTGTTTCCTTAGCTGCCGGTGGCGCAGGCCTTGATTCTTGGCATGCTTGACAGGCGGAAATCTAGGCAGTGATGGCATCATCCATGTTAGGCCACCAGACGTAACACTGAGCCAACGCCTTCATTTTGATGATTCCCGGGTGGCCAACGTGCAGAGCCTCCAGGACATGTTGACGGAGTCTTTGGGGAATCACGATGTGGTCTCCCCACAGCAGACAGCCACGATGAGCTGAGAATTTATGTTGTCTGGTTGCGAACTGCAGGAACTCTGATGCAAAAGGCCCTTGTGTCCACCCCCTCCACACCCAGTTGAGCACACGGCTGATGGTGCGATCCTGGGCAGATGCGGAGGCCACAGAGGCAGCTGATACAGGCGCTGCTGGAAGATCCTCAATGAGGAGGAGTGATGAAGCAGGAGCCATGTCTTCCACAAAGGCTGGAAGAGGGCAACGGCTGAGGGTGTTGGCATGGCCCATCAATTTCCCCGGGCGATGGACAAGCCAGTAGTGGCAGGCAGCCAGGAAAACAATCCATCGCAGCATGCGCAGCAAGAGGACTGGTGGAGGTGGACGATCACCGGCGAGGAGGCCCAGGAGTGGCTTGTGGTCAGTGATGAGGTCAAAAGTCCTTCCGTAGAGGTATTCATGGAACCTCTTCACTCCAGCCACAAGTGCCAGTGCCTCCTTGTCGAGCTGGCTGTAATTCCATTCAGTCAGAGATAAGCGTCCTGGAAAAGTAGGCGAGCAGGGCTTCTCTTCCGTCTGGAAAACGGTGACTAAGGACAGTGCCGATGTCAAAAGGTGAGGCGGCGAGGGCAAGGACCAGCGGCCTGGCTTCACTGTACTGTACCAGCACACTGTCCGATGAAAGGAGGGCCTTGACTGCGTTGAAGGCCGCCATCTCTCGATGACCCCAGGACCAAGGTGTCTTTGTGCTGAGGAGTCGGTGAAGAGGCTCAGCCACCGTGGCTTTGTGGGGCAGCAAGATGTTATAAAAGTTCAGCAGTCCCAGGAACGCCTGCAACTCCGTCTTGTTCTTTGGGATGGGGGCCTGCTGGATAGCGCAGATCTTGGATGTCATGATATATAACTTAACCGGCAATTAATGTTGACTCGGGACAGTCTGTCAGGATGCTGTCAGCAGCTCCTTGCTGGTTCCCCAGGAATCCATAGAGACAAGGAATCCTTTTTTATTTCAGACTTTACAGAGGGAGGGTATAGAACCCAGCCTCTTGGATAATGATGTTGTCCCCAGTGAATCTCTACCTCTTGTCTCTCCCACTTCCTCGTTTGTCATCATCAACAACATCTCCTCTATGGGTGCCGCTAAGTGTCCTCTGTCTTCGAAGTCTTTGCTTTCCTACTTTTAAGTCCCTCTGGGTTCTGGGAGATGGAGGGTCTGGGCTGTTTTCTAATGACAACGTGTCAGCCAGCTTGAAATAATATTTTACTCTCCTGTTAATTATTTGCATTTTATATTTGACTATGTGGTTTTTTGGTGGGGGTATTGAGTTGCTTTTTATTTTTATTAGGTATTTTGTGGTATTATATCTTAATTTTAGGGACGCGGATGGCGCTGTGGGTAAAACCTCAGTGCCTAGGACTTGCCGATCGTATTGTCGGCGGTTCGAATCCCTGCGGCGGGGTGAGTTCCCGTCTTTCGGTCCCAGCTCCTGCCCACCTAGCGGTTCGAAAGCACCCCTAAGTGCAAGTAGATAAATAGGTACCACTTTATAGTGGGAAGGTAAATGGCGTTTCCGTGTGCTGCGCTGGTGCTGGCTTGCCAGAGCAGCTTCGCCACCCTGGCCATGTGACCTGGAAGTGTCTTTGGATGGTGCTGGCTCCTGACCTCTTAAGTGAGATGAGCGCACAACCCTAGAGTCGGACACGACTGGCCCGTATGGGCAGGGGTACCATTACCTTTTATCTTAATTTTATTCTGTGAACTGCCCTGAGACCCACAGTTATAAAGCGGTATATTAAGTAAGTAAGTAAGTAAGTAAGTAAGTAAGTAAGTAAGTAAATGGCTTAGTCATCCTCTATGGTGTAATGATTGCAAAAGTGAGAAAAAGGACAAGAGAGCATGTGAATATTGCCCTTCCTTCAAGTAAGCAAAGAGTCCATCATTTTGTTGATTTTGCAGAGTCCGGAGCACAGCGGAAGGATGAGGAGTACGTGCCACATGCTTTAGATTATTTTATTTACACTTCAAAGCTGGTAGATTACAGAAAAGCATCTTGCTTCTCTGAGAGCAGAGAAAGATCCTCTCTCCTCTGAAGCACGGAGAGAACTGTGAAAAACAGGAAACCAGTGTACGTCACATCCAGTCTCCTTTCCTGTGGGAAAACCCAACAGCACAGACTGTGGAATGTAAACACCTGTCTCGTGACAAGCACTTCGCTGCACAGTGAAGGAAGCAGAAACCAACATCCTCCCCCTTTCTGTGAACATCACTGGGCAGCGTGTTTGTACAATATCAGTACAAACCCAACTTCTGCACATAGGTACAGTGTTGATCCCTTGATACAATCTTGGACAATACATCAGCAGGAATTTCATTACCTGGCATATAGGACACCGTTACGAGTCCCTTCTGAATACGTTCCCTAGCATGTTGCATCTTCAATTGCAAGTGCTTCGTGCTTTGCTTACAACCTTCAGAATTCAGCAAAGCCAAACATGCTTTGTTGTCCTGGTAAACCTGGATTGGACATTTGACAGGAATTTTCATGTCTTTGCACAATTGTAACAACCATTCACAATCTTTAAGTGAATAAGACAGTGCATTCAGTTCAGCTTCACAAGTACTTAAGCTAACTGTTGTTTGCTTCTTGCATGACCAATCAAATAGACCCTGACTGTACATATAACAAACTCCAGACGTACTTTTCCTGTCTGTAGTGTCACTTCCAAAACTTGCATCTGCAAATATCTCAAGACCACCAGACTTCTGATTGTTAAATCTTAGTCTGTAATGCATAGTGCCTTTCAAATACCGCGCTACGCGTTTCAGAGCTTTCCAATCCTTAACAGTAGGATTGTTTACTTGTCTGCTTAGCAAATTACAGCTAACAGCAATGTCTGGTCTTGAACATCTGGCAATGAAGTTTAGCTTGCCTAGAACACTTCTGTACAGTGTAGTGTCAGAAAATGCTTCTTCAGCGTCATCTACCTGATAACCTGTTGTCATCGGTGTGTCTACAGGGTTAGCATCCATCAGGTTTAGTTTGCCTAACACATCAGCAATTTTCCGTGACTGGTGTACTAGAATGTTACCATCTTGATCTCTCTCTATTTCCAGAGATAGGTAGTTGTTTACCTCACCAAGATCTTTCATGTCAAAGTGCTCTTTCAGTTGAGCTAGGGCGTTATTGTACATTGTGACATCTTTCCAAAAGAATAAAATATCATCAACATAAAACAAACAATACAGTTTCTTTTGCCCCTCCTCTTTGACAAATACACATGGATCAGCTTTCCCTTGCTGAAAACCCAGAGAAAACAATACTTCAGTGAGTTTTGTGTGCCAACACCATGCACTTTGTTTGAGACCATAAAGGGACTTCTTCAGAGCACAAACAAATCCCTGTTTTACCTGTATGCCACCAGGTGGAAGCATATAAAGTGATTCACCTAGAGATCCGTACAGAAAAGCTGTATTCACATCGTGGTGACTAATGTGTAGATTCTCCTCTGCAGCTAGCTTGAGCATAAGCCTGATGCTCTCATACCTCACTGTGGGTGAGTAGGCCTCGTGATAGTCTTCACCTGGTACCTGTGCAAAACCTCTGGCTACCAATCTGGCTTTGTGTCTGACTATCTTGCCATTTTGATCAGTCTTCGCTTTGAAGACCCATTTGCTTCCAAGCAGTTTCATTCCTGGAACTACTGGAATTAGCTCCCATGTTTTGTTCCTTTCTAAGGAATCAAGCTCAGCCTTCATGGCATTTAACCATGGCTCAGCATCCTTTGAATCCAAATCCTGGATTTCTTGGAAACTTGAAGGTTCAAATACCTTCTTGGAGCTTTTAACAGCTGTTACTGCTATTTTAGCAAACTCATCAGCAAATCTCTTTGGAGGTCTGCCTTTTGTGGCTCTTTGTGACCTGCGAATTAGCCGTAGGTCTTCAACACTCTCCTCTTCCTTCTTAGGAGAAAAATGACCTATTGTGAACAATGGTTCCTCCAATTCTTGATCAGAGCTTTCAGAGGGTCGCATAGAGGCTTTCACACTCTTGAAATCCTCTGAATCACCTGATTCAGTTTCAGACTCAGAATCAGAACCTTCATCAGTGGGTGTGGGTTGTTACGGCTGCTTTTGACTATCCTCAGTCTCATCACTGTCATCAGGATAACATTGGAAAATTCCCACATTCTCCCCCCACTTGGCATTGTACTCAACACTTCTTGTGAGCTTAATTGTCTTAGAGTCAGTCATCATTATTCTGTAAGAACCTTTCTGATAACCTAGAAAGATACCATGCAATCCACGCTTGTCTAACTTGGAGCTTTGTGGTGTGTGAACCCACATGTCAGAACCAAAAATTTTCATGTGTTTGATGTATGGCTTTTTGCCAAACATCTTCTCATATGGGGTACAACCAATCGCTGAAGATAACCTGCGATTATAACTGTAAGTGAAACACGAGAGAGCTTCGGCCCAATAACTCTCTGGAAGATTTGCATCATGCAGCAAGGTTTTTAACCCTTGAAGCAATGTCTGACTTGCCCTCTCGCAAAGTCCATTCTGCCATGGCGAGCGAGGACTAGACAAATCGTGTTGAATTCCTTTCTCAGTCAGAAAAGCTTCAAACTGCTGAGAAGTGAATTCCCCCCCCCCCGCGATCACTGAAAAGAATCTTTACCTTCTTACCATGCACATTTTCCAACCAAGCACAGGATTCCTTGAACCTTGGAAAAGCCTCTGATTTCTGCTTAAGATTGTACACATAAATATACCTGGAAAATGCATCAATGAGAACCATGAAGTACCTGTTTCCACCCAAAGAGGGCGCTAGTGGTCCAACCAAATCAGCATGAACAATTTGGTATGGTTCTATAGCTTGCCTACTAGACACCTTACCTTTTGCAGCCATTTTCACCTTGTTTGCTGTGCATGCCTTGCACTTCATGTGGTACCTGCAGGGTTTAATAGTCATACCTTCAACCAAGGCAGGCATTTTAGATACTGCCTCAAAATGCAAATGACCAAATTTCCGGTGAAAATCATGAATACATTCTGCATGCAAACTTTTGTTAGAACCTGCAATGCAACAAGTTTCATCCTACACATCATCATCAAAATACAAAACATACAAACGATCAACATATTCAGCATGCAATACATAATCATTTTTCTTTGTGATGATGCACTTTTTGTTCTTAAAGGAAACGTCAATTTTCCGTTCATTCAGCTGTCCAACGCTGAGTAGATTATGCTTGGCATCTGGTACTGTCAGGTCTGCCTCTAGGTCCCAGCTCACAGAGGACCAACGCCCGGTGGATATAATATACAAAGTCTTTATTGAAGTTTAGTTTCCATTTCAAAGCTCTGGGCGCGCAGACCCACGTCTCGACGCTAGACCGGCTAAGTCCCCTCTGACTCACTGCTCCTCCCACACCAGTTTAAGATCCTAGCCCGGCTCCACCTCCTACGCTGTTCTTTCCTTCGCTGGGTCCTTCTGCCCTCTGGGGTTTCCTCCTTCCTGGACTCCTCTGACGCTGACCCCCCTTGGTCTTCCCCTTCCTTCCGGCGGGCTTTAGGACCTGGCTCCCTACCCGGGCTCGCTGCTGTGCCGCTCGCCTGTACATTTGAACTTGGCGCGCGCGCCCAGCCGGTAACCTTCCTCCTGACCGTTTCCCTGCTTCCTGATGTGGGCGTGACCAAACCTGACTCCTCTCCTCCCGCTGGTGGTGAGAGCACTGGTCCCAATTCCTGGGACTCCCCCTTCTCACTGCGCTCTGGTGGGGAAGCTGGTCCTGATTTCCAACTGCTGCTCAGGGACTCCCCGCTGGCCCCTTCCTCCTGGGGCTTCCCCCCTGGAACCCCCCTCGCTCTGGCCATCGGCGCTCCCTTCTGTGAGTCCTCTGATTCGCTTGTGGAATAACTCTTTCCACTGTCACTGCCTGCGCCCCCCTCGGACTCCTCCTCCTCACTCTCCATTTGCTCCCCCTGTGTCTCTCCTTCTGAACCCCTGACAGGTACGTAAAGCACATCTTTTATCGATAAGTCCAAACTGTGAAGAACAACAGTTCCGTAGCCTTTACTGGGGATTGTGTGGTCATCCGCCTGGTGAATCGCACCTTCCTGCGGTGTAAAAGACACGAACAGTCGCTTATCATTGCACATGTGGTGGGTCGCTGCTGAATCAACCACGAAGAAAGATCTAGACGTTTTCTGGACCTTTGCAACCTCTGGAGTGAAGCGTGAGACCATTGCCTTGTGCTGTGTTTTCCTGGACACCGGACCTTTGCCTTTGCCTCGGCCTTTTCCACGCGATGAGCTTTCGCTGCGCTGCTCTGTCTTGGCTCTGGGATATTTGCATTCCCTCTTCATATGGCCTAGACGTCCACACGAGTAGCATTTCACTGCCTTCAAATCTTTGGCGCCATCTGGTGGTTCCACTGCACTCTGGGATGACGTCTGTGAAGACTCCCCCTTACCCATGCAGCTATCACCCTGGCGGTCTGCTTCATTCTGAATCATGGCAGTATCATAGGCTACTGTGAGCTGAGCAGTATCATGAACAGCAATCTGAGTGCCACAAGCATCAGCCAGCCTTCTGCAGCTAGCCATCATGACTCTGGCATTAGCCTTCTGCATCATCTCTGCTGCTTTAAATCAAGCTGCGTCACTATTTTCTGCAGCTGCTTTATTCCAAAAGCACTTTTAAAAGGTACTTTCGGTTTCCCCCAAGCCTATAAGCTTGTGCCTTTGAGCCTTTGCCTGTGCCCGGCAAACGGCTCCAAAAGTTCAAAGTCCAGCCATAAAGCCATTAATTAGGAGCTGGCAGGCTGTCCGGAGCATGAGCAACATACCTCTCATCAATCAACTTGACGCGCAGAGATATCGTCCGATCCGTCCCTCTGCATTCCTTTGCATTCTTTGCCGGCACTCCGAAGTCCATCCGTCACTTTGACTGCGTTGTTCTGGGCCCATAACCAGAAATGTTGATTTTGCAGAGTCCGGAGCACAGCGGAAGGATGAGGAGTACGTGCCACATGCTCTACATTTCTTATTTACACTTCAAAGCTGGTAGATTACAGAAAAGCATCTTGCTTCTCTGAGAGCAGAGAAAGATCCTCTCTCCTCTGAAGCACAGAGAGAACTGTGAAAAACAGGAAACCAGTGTACGTCACATCCAGTCTCCTTTCCCGTGGGAAAACCCAACAGCACAGACTGTGGAATGTAAACACCTGTCTCGTGACAAGCACTTCGCTGCACAGTGAAGAAAGCAGAAACCAACACATTTCACCTTTGAAATCTCCTTGCCCTGCATGTCCCCTCTCTACCTCTTCAATCGGTGGACTTGAATCTTTCTTTTTCTTTTTCTTTTTGGAAGAACTGTTGAAGCTATTACTACTACCAGTGCTATTTCCTGGGGGGGGGGGATGCAGGGGTCCGCATACCCCTAAACATTTTGTGAATCGAGGTTTGGCCAGATTGAGAAGCAGTATTTCAATATTTGTAGGAAAATGAGAGTAACCCTAAACATTTTTTAGGGGGGCAAAGCACGGGCTACTACTAAGAATAATCATTGTGGGAGGCGAGCATGTGAAAAGTCCCCTTCCTTCAGGTAATTGCAAGGGTCCAGCAATGTGGTGGGGACAGGTGAGGAGTGAGTCATTTACCTGAGGGATACATCCCCCTAGCACTGCCTATGTGGGGCATTGCATGCGCCTCATAAATGTTTTGTTTGATTCAAGCTATCTCCCTCTGAAACATGAATACAGCACATGTGAATGTTTGTCATTTTACTTCTGTGGAAACTGCTATGACTGACAGAATGCAGGAGTGCTTTTCCAGAGGCACGTGATTTTGGCAACGTTCTCATCCACGTCAGCCTAAGTCACAATGTCCCAAAGAAATTACAATTATGAAATCTTCTTCTCCCTACCTGCCCTCTCTTGGCAAGCTTGGGGGCTCCATTTAGCTTAAAAGCCGGCATTAGGTTTTGCCACCACAATTCATCCTGAGCCATGAGGATCCTTCACCTGGGCTTGGCTGTTCTCTCTTTGCTGTTCCTGGCTTCCCCAGGTAAAGGATGGAGAGGAAGAAGACAGAGGGACACCTGCCAGCCTATTATGGGGCGGAAGAGGGAGAGGAGTACAGTCGCTGTTCTGTGGCCTTGCAAAGGAAGCTCCCTTTACTTGCTAGAGATGTTTCTTTAGTGGTAATCTCTTTAGTGGGAATTCCTTGCATAAAAATGTATATATCTGACAAAATTGCCTACCAAAGTGTGTCTACCAGGGGAAATATGCACTGTGTTGCTGAATTTCCCCCATTATGCCCATAACTGCTATGTAATTTCCCCTGTTATAACCTATATTTTCATGCTATTGTCATGAAATTACACTTTTTCAGGTACATTTTTTAAAACACATTACTTGGAGGGAGAGCTGACTTTCAGAGGATAGCTGTGCTTTCATGTTCACATGTTGTCTTCATTATGGCACACTAATATAAGGGAAAAGGGACGTGGGTTGCCCTGTGGTTTAAACCACTGAGCCTCTTGGGCTTGGCGATCAGAAGGTTGGCGGTTTGAATCCCCACAACGGGGTGAGCTCCCATTGCTCGGTCGCAGCTCCTGCCAACCTAGCAATTCGAAAGCACATCAAAGTCAAGTTGATAAATAGGTACCGCTTTGGCGGGAAGGTAAACAGCTTAGTCATGCTGGCCACATGACCCGGAAGCTGTCTCTGGTCAAATGCCGGCTCCCTCAGCCTGTAAAGCGGGATGACCGCACAACCCCAGAGTTGTCTGCAACTGGACTTAACTGTCAAAACAGTCCTTTACCTTTTTTTTTTAATATATGGAAAATGGCATCGCATGTAAAACTGGTAAGGAAAAACAAATGTAGCCTCTTCTTTGCTCCGTTTGGTTAGATTTTATGGAATTCTATGCAGATTTATGGAATATTTTTTACAAAATAAAATTTTGATTTGTCTCTTCCACAGGTCTGCCAATAAATTTGGGGTATATAGTATCTAATTAGTGGGAATATTTTCTTGATATAATATAGAGCCTTTTATTCTGGGTAGTCGTAGGGGCTCTGATGGCTTCAGTTACAGGCTTTAGTTTCTCTATAACTTATAAGCCATGTGTAATCGTTCTAGGGGTTGCTCGTGCATAGACCGGTGCAACACCTGGCTGGGTTGCCTGAGTGAACCTTTTCTGTCCGGACGCCACTCACCCGTGGCTGTCTCAATCGCTGGCAGAATCCGTCAGTGGGCGTTTCTTGAACTTCTTCCAGCAAAGAAGCTCTTTGATGCCTAGTCTCCTCTTACTCTCCCTGCGCGGAAGCCTTCTGCGCAGGGAGGGTGTGGGCAGCGGAGGACCCTTACTCTCCCCGCTGGTCCCTGGCAAGGAGTCATGGGTCCGCCTCGCCGATTCCCCCATCTGCCCCCCTTCTCCACTGGTGCTATGCTGATTCTCTTCCCCAGAATATGGGCTGCCTCTCCCCATCCCGGGACGCTCTCTGGGACCCCTCCGGAGCCCGCTCTCTCCCTCCGGCCCTGATGGCAGTTCCACCTCCTCCCCAGGACCCCCACCTCCGGCCCTGATGACATCCACCTCCTCCCCAGGACCCCCACCCCACCCCCGGCACGATTTTCCGATACCACCTCCTCTCTCTCCTCAGCCGACGATGCGGGGAACCCCCTGAAGGAGCTGTCATCATCTCCTGAGGATTCAAAACCAGCCTCCTATCCGCTCGGATCTCTTCCCGCTGTTTGAACCTCCCAGTCTGATTCCTCTCCCTCGGACACCTCCCCTCCCTCCTCTTTGGAGGCAGGAAAACTCACAAAGTCCCCTTCATTGTCTGTGGGTCCAAATTCTTCCTCCCAGAATCTAGCTAGTGGTTTTGGCTTATTTGGGAACAAACTGTGGAATTCTTCCACCATATACCCATCACTGATTGATTCAGTGGGGACCCACGTGTTTTTCGACCTAGGTTCTCCCTCCCAGGCTACCAAGTACTCTACCTGGCGACCTCGCCACCTTGAATTGAGTATTTTCATGGCCTGGTTACAGTGTTCCCTCTCCTCTACCCGCGGGTGGGTGGTAACCCCTCCCTCCTGTCCCGGGAATTCCCTGTAAGTTGAAAGTAGGGACCTATGGAACACCGGATGTATCTTCATGCTGTCAGGCAACTTGAGTTTAAATGCCACTGGGTTTACCTGCTGTATTACCTCAAAAGGTCCCAGCCGCCTTGGCTGCAACTTCTTGCACCCTCCCTTTAGGGGTAACCCTTGGGATGACAACCACACCCGGTCTCCCACCCGTATGGCCTCCCCCTCCCGATGGTGCCTGTCCACCTGCCTCTTGTAAACTTCCTTGGCCCGCTCCAAGTTCAACCTGAGTTGCTGGTGCAAGGCCTCCATTTCCTCCACAAATTGCTCAGCTGTGGGTACACTCCATCCTTCCTCCCCCCGCCCCGGGAAGGCCCTGGGGTGACACCCATAATTGGCCATGAAAGGGCTCATTCCTGTGGACATGTGTTCAGCATTATTGTACGCAAATTCAGCCAGAGCTAATTTCTCTACCCAGTCGTTCTGTCTCTTGCTGACATAGCAGCGTAGGTATTGCTGGAGTATACCGTTTGCTCTTTCTGCTTGTCAGTTGGTCTCTGGGTGCCTCGCCGTTAAGAAGCTCACCTCGACCTGTAGCAAGCTCATGAGCTTCCTCCAGAACCGGGAGGTAAATTGTTTCCCGCGATCCAAGATAACCCTCAAGGGAGCTCCATGTAGTCTAAAAATGTGATCCACAAACAGCCTGGCTGTCTCCTCTGCCGTTGCTGCATGTGAGCAAGCTACGAAATGGCACATTTTCGTCAGTAGATCGACTACTACCATGACCGCTGTCTTCCCCCTAGACTTGAGCAGATCTGTCATAAAATCAATGGACACCACCTCCCAGGGCTTTCCCGGTGTAGGTAGGGGTTCCAGTAACCCTGTGGGGGCCGCCCTTTCCCCCTTAGCCCTCTGGCATCGGTCGCACCCTAATACATATTCTCATACGTCTTCCCTCACCTTTGGCCACCAGAACTGCCTGGTGACAAGTAGCATGGTCTTGTGCTGTCCAAAGTGCCCAGCTGTTGGGTTGTCGTGGAGTTGCCTAAGTACCTTCCCCCTCAAAGTCTCCCCTGGTACATACAGCGCTCCCTTATAGTACAGTAGCCCTTCCTTTTCCTCAAACCCTCCATTGTCTTCCTTTCCGTCCCTGAGTTCCCTAATCTTGGCCTGAGCAAACTCATAATCTCTGGTGAGCCCTGCCAGTTCTCATTTCCCAACCCACGTTCCTCCACACACACACCGGTCCTCGGGGAACATGTGTCTGGTCTCTGGTGGCCCCTCCCCTTCCATGTACTCCGGTTTCCTGGAGAGAGCACCTGCCCTTACGTTTTCCTCTCCCGGGACGTATCAAATCTCGAAGAAGAACTTGGAGAACTCCTGGGACCATCAGATCTGTCTCTGGTTGAGCACTCGTGCGGTCCGCCAGTATTCCAAGTTCTTGTGGTCCGTTCGGACCTGGATTTTGTGCCGCACCCCTATCAACAGATGTCTCCATTGCCGAAATGCCGCATAGATCGCAAGCAATCCTCGGTCATACACCGTGTAGTTTTGCTCCGACTTGCTCAGCTTCCTAGAGAAAAAGGCACACAGCCTCCAGTTCTGCTTGGCCCCGGGCTGCAAAAGTACTGCCCCAACTGCGCAGTCGGACGCGTCCGTCTCCAGTCTCATGGGCTTCTCTGGATCCACATGCAGGAGCTGCTCCTACGAGGCGAACGCCTTCTTCAGCTTTTCAAAGGATTGCTGCGCATCCTCTGTCCATGCGAACTTCTTTTTGCTACTAAGACAATCCGTTATGAGCGCTGTCAAGTGAGCAAAGTTCTTTATGAACTTCCTGTAGAAGTTGCTGAAGCCTAGGAACCTCTGCACATCCTTTGTGTTTTGGGGGGCTTTCCATTCCAGCACTGCCTTCACCTTGCCCGGATCCATGGCTAGTCCTTTGTCGGACAACCTGTACCCCAGGAACTCGACCTCCCTGGCGTGGAATTGGCATTTTTCCAGCTTGACCCACAACTGATGCTTCTTCAATCTCTGTAGCACCTCCCTGACGTCTCTGATGTGTTGCGTTTCATTGTCCGAATAGATCAAGACGTCATCCCAAAAGACTATGCAATTCTTGTACAGCAGGGGCCCCAACACATGGTGCATGAAGGCTTGAAAGCAGGCAGACCCCGATTGTAATCCAAATGGCATGACTAAGTACTCAAAAGCCCCCAGGGGGGTGAACATGGTCGTTTTCCATTCGTCCCCCTCCCTTATCCTAATCAGATTATATGCTCCCCTGAGGTCCAGCTTGGTAAAAATCTTTCCCCGCCTCACATGTGTCAAAATATCGTCGATCCTGGGCATTGGGAAAGCTACGGGTTCTGACACCAGGTTTACGGCCCTGTAATCCACAACTAATCTGGGCTGATTAGTCTCTTTTTTGTCCACAAAGTACATGGGACTGCCCCCCACCGTCTTGGATTCCCTTATGAAACCCCTCTTCAGGTTCTTGTCAATAAACTGCCGCAACTCCTGCATCTCCCGGTCGGACATGGCATACAGCTTACCCACCGGTAACTGAGCCCCTGGAAGCAGGTTAATTTGGCAGTCAAATGGTCTGGGGGGGGCAGTCTGTCTGCCTCCCTCTCGCTGAAGACCTCCTTCAAATCCGCATATTGCGGTGGCACCTCCCTTTTTTGCTCCAGGGCCGCCCCAGCCACCTTGGCCACAGTCATCCTTGGTTCCTTCCCTCCCAGACAGTGTTCTAAGCAGCAAGCTGACCCAAAGGTGACCAACCGCTGATGCCATGACACTACTGGGTCATGTATTGCCAGCCAGCTCATTCCCAGTATTATTGGGGGTCCTGCCAGCGCGGCCACATGAAAGGCTATGGTTTCCATGTGCCTGGAGACACTCATTCGCATTGGCGGTGTCTGGTGTGTCACTTCCCCTCCCAGGAGTTCCCTGCCATCGATGGTATTCACCTGCAAGGGAAAATCTAGTGGCAACAGGTGGAGCTGATGCTCCAGAGTGAAGTCTCTGCTAAAGAAATTACACGAGCTGCCAGAATCTAGCAGCCCCTCCACTTTGACGGGGTGCCCATTTGGGAGTTCTAGCACCACCTCTATGGCTATAGTTGCCCTGGGTGGGTCAGGCTGGGGCACTTCTATTGGTTGCTGGCCTGGCTGCTGCCCCCACTGGTTGGCAGCCAGGCGTTGTCGTTTCCCTGCACCGGCCCCTCCTCCCCCTTCTCGTCGTAGTCCCCATCATGCCTTGCCAGGCTTTCCGTTGAGGGCAGACCCTTGCAAAATGTTCCGGTTGCTGACAGAGGAAACACTTCTTTGTAGTTTTCCCCTCCTTCCCCTCCCTCTTCCGGCCTTCACCGGCGTTTGGAACTGCGCACAGAAAAAGCGGTTGCCATGGAAACGTTCTCCCCTTATCTCTCGCTTCTCCTGAGACTGCACTTCCTGGCGTACTCCGATCGCCAGCACAGCCTTTGTGAGTTCTTCCATCGACCGCGAGCAGGGCACTCGGGACAGCTCGTCTTTCATTCCAGGGTCCAAACCCACCTCAAACAACATTTGTATTGGTTCAGAGTCCAGATCCCACCCGAGCTTGTGGACTAACATCGCAAAACGCGACCAGTAGTCTCTGACGGACAGGCCCCCCTGCTTGCACCCCATCAGCTCCCTCCGTGTCACGCATTGCTCCACCTCGCTGGAGAACATCGCGTCCATCGCCTGGTAGAATTTCTTAAGATCTTTCAATGCATAATTCTGCATCACCATTCGCGGGCCCCATCCTGCAGATGTCCAACAATGTAAGCCACCCTCTCCCCGTCATCCGCAAAGTCATTTTTCTGCAAATCCAAAGCGTATTGAATTTCCTTTCAGAAGGCATTGTAGTCCTGGGGCTTTAAACCAAACTTATTTACCAGCCCCGGGACCTTCCTCCCTATCGGGGTGGCTCTGACCTGTGCATCCTGAGCCCGTCTCTCCTCCAGCCGCACGGACAGGGTAGCGACATGCGCCTCCAGGTCTCAGTTCCTCTTGACCAGACCTCACACCCTGGCTTCTTGCTCTGTCCCTCCGGCCGGCGCTGTTTGGCTCATCGTGCTGCCTCTCTGGGGCTGTGCACAAGCAACGTCAGGGACTGACGGATTGCTGTAATGCTTCTAGGGGTTGCTCGTGCGTAAACCGGTGCAACACCTGGCTGGGTTGCCTGAGTGAACCTTTTCTGTCCGGACAGCCACTCACCCGTGGCTGTCTCAATCGCTGGCAGAATCTGTCAGTGGGTGTTTCTTGAACTTCTTCCAGCAAAGAAGCTCTTTGACGCCTAGTCTCCTCCTACTCTCCCTGCGCGGAAGCCTTCTGCGCAAGGAGGGTGTAGGCAGCGGAGGACCCTTACTCTCCCCGCTGGTCCCTGGCAAGGAGTCATGGGTCCGCCTCGCCGATTCCTCCATCTGCCCCCCTTCTCCACTGGTGCTACGCTGATTCTCTTCCCCAGAAGATGGGCTGCCTCTCCCCATCCCGGGACATTCTCTGGGACCCCTCCGGAGCCCGCTCTCACCCTCTGGCCCTGATGGCAGTTCCCTGACACCATATGTGCCTCACTTCTTGCTGTCGTGTTTCGTAGACTGACACCCTCCACTCATGAGCAAATATCTGGATAAGCACATTTACCATTTCTTCTTGTGAATGTAGCAAGGGTGGTAAACACCAGTGGCCACTGGCAGGGGTGGGGGTGGGGGTGGGGGGTAGGAGTTGGGATGCCACAGCACCCAGAGCCTCACAGAGCCACTCCTGTTCAAAGGGCTTTGGAGTTGTTTATCTCTTTCATCCAGTTGTGAATTAACTTCCTTCTCCCCACTTATGTTTGTTTCTCTCTTTGCACAGGATCTGCACAGTACCAGGAACCCAAGAATACTAGGCAATGCCATAGGGCCAATGGTATTTGCTACCCTACACCTTGTCCCAATAATTCTAAAAAGATTGGAAGGTGTCTTTATAATTATTTCTGTTGCAAAAGGTAATTTCAGCTTACCAAAAGAGAATTACACCTCCTGCCCCTCTCCCATTACCCTCTGGATTGATCATTTTAAGTACCCATTGCAGCGTCCCGTAAACTGATCATCCTTTGCCTGCAAGCTCAATTGCTCCATTGCAAAAATAAAAATAAAAATACCTATGCCAGAATCAGCCAAGGGTGGAACATCTCATTTTGCCGCTTGATGCAATATGCTAATTGCTGCTTGGCCATTCTGCCGGCACGGCTCCTAAGCCCATCTACCTGCTCCTCCTGCCATGGCCTGATCTGCCGCTGACACACACCATACCCTGTTGGTTGCAGGCACAGAAGCGGCACTACCATTCTTGCCCATTTTAAGCAAGATGGTGCCGAGTTCTTTCCCCACAGGCAGAACCAGCGGGGCAGGAGGGGCACCAATGGGTTTGTTGTCTGAGGGACTTCTGCGACCAGAATCAGGGTCCTCACCTGCCTCATGGCTGGTCTAGCTGTCTTTGGGCTCTATGACCTGTGAGCTTATGCCAGATCTCCTTTGCCAAATCCCTAAACCACACCGGATGGGCACATTTAATTTGTTGTGCAGCTTCATCCATTATTTATCTCAGTGCCTAAGGGATGTCTATTCTGCAGCTTTAACAGATGCTGGGCTCTTACTCTGTGTGGTGTCCTGCCCTCCACCATTTAAGATTACCTCAGTTTCACATGCCATACATTCCATGCAAATCTCCCACTTTCAATTCCAAGCAGCTTCATTATTATTTTAACTTTTAAAGAAAGAACCTGAGGCAGTAGACTTTTGTCTTGGGTCATTGCAGAGAAATTAGCAACTGGACTGAATGAACCCCAGGGTGCCAGTTCTCCGGTGTTTCTCAAAACATTGTCACAAAATTATGAGCAAGCTTTTTGTTAACCCAGAACTCTTCCTCAGGGCCACAAAGACAAGAAATCCCTGCTCTGCATAACATCCAGTCTGCAGGAGAATATTGGAGACCTTGAAAGCTTGCTCACTATTCTGTGACATATTTAATTATAACTAAAAAAAAAAAAAAAGGCCCCCAGGGGTAGGGGTGTCTGAGAGACTGCATTTAATTCTCATCGAAAGGTGAATCTATGTAATTCATAGTTTCTGGAAATGAAAAACTGAAACAGTCCTATCCCTACCCAATGGTTTATTATCATGAAATGTTTCTTGTTGTCCAACATGCCTTGCTTTGTATTTTTGTGTCTCAAACATGGTCACTTTGCTATGAAACTGAGTTAACTCTTGTCTTTTTGTTGCTGGTTTCTATGTTTTAGACGGGAGGAGTGATAGATGCCTTTGAAAAGTGGAAGATGCTTCCTCTCTTTGAGACCCGCTGGATCCCGCTTGATCCCCAGCTAGGGACTTCTTCTCCAAAGCATCCAGATTGAAAAAAGCAACAGTTTCAAGGCTCACATGAGCTTGTGCCTTGCAATAAAAGCAGATCCAAAAACCTTTCCCCTCTGTTTTTCATTTCTAAGCATGACTGTTCTTGCTAGTGAAGCCAAAATGGCACCTAACGTCCATGAGAAGGAGGTGTCAGCAGGCATGGTTTGTGGGGAGGCCCAAAACATCATTAGAAAGGAGGACTAAAAGGGGGTGAGGATCCCCCCAAACAGTCTAGTGAGCAGGACTGGGCCACAATGTGGGAAATGAAGAGTGACAAAATATGGGGGCTGGAATGATAGGGAGAAGAAGTTCAGTTCTGCTTCCATTTAAATGTTAACCAACCTGAGTGGCACTCTTTTAAAAAGTTTGCCAGTTGAAATATAGTTATCCTTCAAAACTCACAGGTGTCTGAATTTTGGGATTATTGAACTGACCAGACCAGATCTGGGAGCTTCTTCTTATAGATTCTAGGCTCCTCCAGCTACAGGATTACAGGATGGGAAGTAGTCCAGGCTTTTACAGAAACTAGCTTCACCAAGCTCACTTATTATTATTATTATTATTATTATTATTATTATTATTATTACACATAATTGCATGCACATGTGCTTACTAAGAAGAATTCTTCATCCGAGCATTCCATGGCATCCAGTCTGGTGAGATAAGAAAATGCAAATAATAACAATAACAATAACATTAAAACAATAACAATAATTTATTATTTATACCCCACCCATCTGACTGGGTTTCCACAGCTACTCTGGGTGGCTTCCAACAGAATATTAAATGACAATAACCTATTAAACATTAAAAACTTCCCTAAACAAGGCTGCCTTCAGATGTCTTCTAAAGTTTGGTAGTTGTTTTTTTCTTTGACATCTGGTGGGAGGGCGTTCCACAGTGCGGGTGCCACTACCGAGAAGGCTCTCCGCCTGGTTTCCTGTAACTTGGCTTCTCATAGCGAGGGAACTGCCAGAAGGCCCTCAGCACTGGACCTCAGTGTCCGGGCAGAATGATGGGGTGGAGATGCTCCTTTAGGATTACTTCACTGAGGCCATTTAGGGCTTTAAAGGTCAACGCCAACACTTTGAATTGGGCTCGGAAACGTACTGGGAGCCAGTGTAGGTCTTTCAAGACCAGTGTTATATGGTTTCGGTGGCCGCTCCCATTCACCAGTCTAATTCTGGATTAGTTGTAGTTTCTGGGTCACCTTCAAAGGCAGCCCCACATAGAGCGCATTGCAGTAGTCCAAGCAAGAGATAATTAGAGCATGCACCACTCTGGTGAGACAGTCTATGGCCATCTAGGGTCTCATCTGCGTACCCGTTGGAGCTGATATACAGCTGCCCTGGACACAGATTTGACCTGTGCCTCCATGGACAGCTGTGAGTCCAAAATGACTCCCAGGCTGCGCACCTGGTCCTTCAGGGGCACAGTTACCCCATTCAGGACCAGGGAGTCATCCACACCTGCTCGCCTCCTGTCCCCCAAAACAGTACTTCTGTCTTGTCAGGATTCAACCTCAATCTGTTAGCTGCCATCCATCCTCCAACCACCTCCAGACACTCACACAGGACCTTCACTGCCCTCACTGGTTCTGATTTAAAAGAGAGGTAGAGCTGGGTATCATCCGCATACTGATGAACACCCAACCCAAACCCCCTGATGATCCCTCCCAGCGGCTGCATGTAGATGTTGAAAAGCATGGGGGAGAGGACAGAACCCTGAGGCACCCCACAAGAGAGAGCCCAGGGGTCTGAACACTCATTCCCCACTACCACTTTCTGAACACTGCCCAGGAGGAAGGAGCAGAACCACTGTATGACAGTGCCCCCAGCTCCCAGCCCCTTGAGATGGTCCAGAAGGATGTTATGGTTGATGGTGTCAAAAGCCACTGAGAGATCCAGCAGAACTAGGAAACAGCTCTCACCTTTGTTCCTAGACCGCCGGAGATCATCAACCAGTGCGACCAAGGCAGTTTCAGTCCCATGATGAGGCCTGAATCCTGACTGGAAGGGATCCAAATGGCATGCCTGGAATTGTTCAGCAACTACTCCCTCAATCACCTTGCCCAAGAATGGAAGATTTCAGACTGAGTGATAGTTGGCCATATTGGCAGCATCTAAAGATGGTTTTTTAAGAAGTAGTTTCCTAACTGCCTCTTTCAGCCTGTCTGGGAAGGTTCCCTCACAGAGAGAAGCATTCACCACCCCACGAAGTCCATCGCCCAGCCCTTCCCCGCTAGCTTTTATAAGCCAGGATGGGCAAGGATCCAGGAGACAGGTGGTTGGTTTCACTCATCCAAGCAGCCTGTCCACATCCTCAAAGGTAACAAATTGGAATTGATCCCATGCAACTTGACTAGACAGGACTCTAGCACTCTCCCGCCCCAGCCCTGCTCCCATGGTGGAGTCTACCTCTTCCTGAATCTGAGTGACTCTATCTGCAAAAAACTTTGCAAAATCATTGCAGGACATCATGTGGCCCGTACTGGGCCCTGATGTAGCAGATGGTTCTGCTGAATTGCAAACCACCTGAAAGAGTTTCCTGCTGCTGTTTTCTGCAGCTACAATAGAGGCGGTGAAGAAAGTCCTCTTTGCCATCGCTACCGCCACTTGGTAGGCTCGACACTGAGCTCTAACCTGAGTCCGGTCCGCTTCAGAATGAGTTATCCGCCAACTGCGCTCTAGCCATCTCAGCGATTGTTTCATTGCCCTCAGATATGTGGAAAACCATGCAATCGGAGAGGCCGCTTCAGAGCCCTGGTTAACGCCACATTCCAGCGGGCCACCAGGGAATCAGCTGAAAGGCCATCAACCGCTCCTTCCTCCTGGGACGTGTTAATAAAGTGGTGGGCGGGATGAGTGTTCAGATCCCTGACCTCTCTCTTGTGGCGTGCCTCAGGGTTCTGTCCTCTCCCCCATGCTTTTCGACATCTACATGCTGCCACTGGGAGAGATCATCAGGGGGTTTGGGCTGGGTGTTCCTCAGTATGCGGATGATACCCAATTCTCTTTCAAATCAGAACCAGTGAAAGTGGTGAAGGTCCTGTGTGAGTGTCTGGAGGCAGTTGGAGGATGGATGGCAGCTAACAGATTGAGGTTGAATCCTGACAAGACAGAAGTACTGTTTTTGGGGGACAGGAGGCGGGCAGGTGTGGAGGACTCCCTGGTCCTGAATGGTGTAACACGTCCCTGAAGGACCAGGTGTGCAGCCTGGGAGTAATTATGGACTCACAGCTCTCCTTGGAGGCGCAGGTCAATTCTGTGTCCAGGGCAGCTGTTTATCAGCTCCATCTGGTACGCAGGCTGAGACCCTACCTGCCCGCAGACTGTCTCACGAGAGTTGTGCATGCTCTGGTTATCTCCCGCTTGGACTACTGCAATGCGCTCTATGTGGGGCTGCCTTTGAAGGTGACCCAGAAACTACAACTAATGTGGAATGTGGCAGCTGGCCTGGTGACTGGGAGTGGCCGCCAAAACCATATAACACCAGTCTTGAATGATCTACATTGGCTCCCAGTACGTTTCCGAGCACAATTCAAAGTGTTGGTGCTGACCTTTAGAGCCCTAAACGGCCTCGGTCCAGTATACCTGAAGGAGCATCTCCACCCCCATCATCTGCCCAGACACTGAGGTCCAGTGCTGAGGGCATTCATGTGGTTCCCTCGTTGTGAGAAGCCAAGTTACAGGGAACCAGGCGGAGAGCCTTCTCGGTAGTGGCATCTGCCCTGTGGAACGCCCTCCCATCAAATATCAAAGAGGAAAACAAATACCAGACTTTTAGAAGGCATCTGAAGGCAGCCTTGTTTAGGGAAGTTTTTAATGTTTAATAGGTTATTGTATTTTAATAATCTGTTGGAAGCCGCCCAGAGTGGCTGGGGAAACCCAGCCAGATTGGCAGGGTATAAATAATAAATAAATAATAATAATAATAATAATAATAATAATAATAATAATAATAATAATTATTATTATTATTATTATTATCATCATTCTCTTATCTCACCAGACTGGGTGCCATGGGATCCTAGGATGAAGAATTATTCCTGGTAGGCACATGTAAGGTAAGGTGGACGTAAGGTGCCATTTTGGCTTCACTTGCAAGAACACTCATGCTTAGAAATGAAAAACAGAGGGAAAAGGGCTTTTAGATCTGCTTTTATTGAAAGGCACAAGCTCACGTGAGCCTTGAATATGTTGCTTTTTCAATCTGGATGCTTTGGAGAAGAAGTCCCTAGCTGGGGATCAAGCGGGATCCAGCGGCTCTCAAAGAGAGGGAGCATCTTCCACTTTTCAAAGGCATCTATCACTCCTCCCGTCTAAAACATAGAAACCAGCAACAAAAAGACAAGAGTTAACTCGGTTTCATAGCAAAGTGACCATGTTTGAGACACGAAAATACAAAGCAAGGCATGTTGGACTACAAGAAACATTTCATGATAATAAACCATTGGGTAGGGATAGGTCTGTTTCAGTTTTTCATTTACAGTAACTATGAATTACATAGATTCACCTTTCGATGAGAATTGAATCCAATCTATTGCCCATACTCACCCCTGAGGGACTTTCTTTTCTAGGTACAATTAAATATGTCACAGAATAGTGAGGGAGCTTTCAAGGACTCCAATATTCTCCTGCAGACTGGATGTTATGCACGGCTGGGATTTGTTTTCTTTGTGGCCCTGAGGAAGAGTTCTGGGGAAACAGGAAGCTTGCACCCCATTTTGTGAGAGTGTTTTGAGAAACACGGGAGAACTGGCACCCTGGGGTTCATTCCGTCCAGTTGCTAATTTCTCTGTATGCACCCAAGACAAAAGTCTACTGCCTCAGGTTCTTTCTTTAAAAGATAAAATAAGAATGAAGCTGCTTGGAATTGAAAGTGGGAGATTTGCATGGAATGTATGGCATGTGAAACTGAGGTAATCATAAATGATGGAGGGCAGGACACCACACAGTGTAAGTGCCCAACATCTGTTAAAGCTGCAGAATAGACATCCCTTAGGCACTGAGATAAACAATGGATGAAGCTGCACAACAAATTAAATGTCCCCATCCGGTGTGGTTTAGGGACTTGGCAAAGGAGATCTGGCATAAGCTCACAGGTCATAGAGCCCAAAGACAGCTAGACCAGCCATGATGCAGGTGAGGACCCTTCATCTGGTGGCAGACGCCCCTCAGACAACAAACGCATTGGTGCCCCTCCTGCCCCGCTGGTTCTGCCTGTGGGGAAAGAACTCGGCACCATCTTGCTTAAAATGGGCAACAATGGTAGTGCCGCTTCTGTGCCTGCAACCAACAGGGTATGGTGTGTGTCAGCGGCAGATCAGGCCATGGCAGGAGGAGCAGGTAGATGGGCTTAGGAGCCGTGCCGGCAGAATGGCAAATCACCAATTAGCATTTTGCATCAAGCGACAAAATGGGATGTTCCACCTTTGGCTGATTCTGGCATAGGTATTTTTATTTTTATTTTTGCAATGGAGCAATTGAGCTTGCAGGCAAAGGATGATCAGTTTAGGGGACGCTGCATTGGGTACTTAAAATGATCAATCCAGAGGGTAATGGGAGAGGGGCAGGAGGTGTAATCCTCTTTTGGTAAGCTGAAATTACCTTTTGCAACAGGGGAGATAACTATAATAACACCTTCCAATCCTTTTATAATCATCGGGACAACGTAAAGGGTAGCAACTACCATTCAGTCTTTGGCATTGCCAAGAAGTCTTAGTTTCCTGGTCCTGTGCAGATCCTGTGCAAAGAGAGAAACACACATAAGTGGGGAGAAGGAAGTTAATTCACAACAGGATGAAAGAGATGAACAACTCCAAAGCCCTTTGAACAGGAGTGGCTCTGTGAGGCTCTGGGTGCTGTGGCATCCCAACTCCTACCCCCCACCCCACCCCCACCCCCTGCCACTGGCCACTGGTGTTTACCCCCCTTGCTACATTCACAAGAAGAAATGGTCAATCTGCTTATCCAGATATTTGCTCATCAAGAAACTTTTCCCACTAATTAGAAACTTTATACCCAAAATTTATTGGCAGACCTGTGGAAGAGACAAATCAAAATTTTATTTTCTAAAATGTATTCCATAAATTTGCATAGAATTCCATAAAATCTAACCAAACTGAGAAAAGAAGAGGGTGCTTTTGTTTTTCCTTACCAGTTTTACATACGATGCCATTTTCCATATATTAATAAAAAAGTAAAGGACTGTTTTGACAGTTAATTCCAGTTGCAGACAACTTTGGGAGCCGGCGTTTGACCACAGACCACACGTGGCCAGCATGACTAAGGTGCTTCTGGTGAAGCAGAGCAGCACACAGAAACACCGTTTACCTTACAACCAGTAGCTATTTATCTACTTGCACTTTGATGTGCTTTTGAACTGCTAGGTTGGCAGGAGCTGGGAGCGAACAACAGGAGCTCTCCCCGTCGCGGGGACTCAAACCGCCAACCTTCTGATCGGCAAGCCCAAGAGGCTCAGTGGTTTAAACCACAAAGCCACCCACGTCCCTTTTCCCTTATATTACTCTGCCATAATGAATTCAACATGTGAACATCAAAGCACAGCCTTCCTTTGAAAGGCAGCTCTCCCTCCAAGTAATGTGTTTAAAAAATGTACCTGAAAAAGTGTATTTTCATGACAATAGCATGAAAATATAGGTTATAACAGGGGAAATTGCATAGCAGTTATTGGCATAATGGGGGAAATTCAGAAACACAGTGCATATATCCCCTAATAGATGCACCTTTGTAGGCAATTTTGTCGGATATATACATTTTTATGCAAAATTTACCACTAAAGAAATGTCTCTAGAAAGAAAAGTGAGCTTCCTTTGCAAGGCCACAGAACAGCCACTGTACTCCTCTCCCTCTTCCACCCCATAATAGGCTGGCAGGCGTCCCTCTGTCTTCTTCCTCTCCATCCCTTACCTGGGGAAGCCAGGAGCAGCAAACAGAGAACTGCGAAGCACAGGTGAAGGATCTTCATGGCTCAGGATGAATTGTGGTGGCAAAGCCAGGCAAAGCCAGCTTTTAAGCCAAATGGAGCCCCAAAGTTTGCCAAGAGAGGGCTGGGCTTCCCATAATTGTAATTTCTTTGGGACATTGTGAGTTAGGCTGACGTGGAAGAGAACGTTGCCAAAATCACGTGCCTCTGGAACGGCATTCCTGCATTCAGTCAGTCATAGCAGTTTTCACAGAAGATCACAAACATTCAGGTCTACTGTATTCATGTTTCAGAGCGAGATAGCTTGAATCAAATGAAACATTTATGAGGAGGATTCAATTCCTCACATAGGCAGTGCCCGGGGGATGTATCTCTCAGGTAAATGACTCACCCGTCACCTGTTCCCACCACATTGCTGGACCCTTGCGGTTAACTGAAGGAAGGGGACTTTCACATGCTCGTCTCCTACAATGATTATTCTTAGTAGTAGCCCATGCTTCCCCCACCCCCTAAAAAATGTTTAGGATTACTCTCATTTTCCTACTCATGTTGAAATACTGCTCCTCAATCTGGCCAAACTTAGATTCACAAAATGTTTAGGGGTATGCGCACACCTGCATCCCCCCAGGAAATAGCACTGGTAGTAGTCATAGCTTCAAACAATTCCCCCCCCCCCAAAAAAAGAGAGATTCAAGTCCACTGATTGAAGAGGTTGAGTGGAACATGCAGGGCAAGGAGATTTCAAAGGTGAAATGATGGACTCTTTGCTTACTTGAAGGAAAGGCGATCTTTACATGCACCCTTGTCCTTCTTTTCATTCTTGAATCATCATCATCCTATTTCTTAAACACCTTTTTCTAACTAGACTCAAAGCAACTTACAAACAGGAGGGGCTCTGCTTCTCTGCTTGCTCCACCTGCCATGTCCTACTCTGCACCCCATAATAATTGGCCAACCTGTCCTTCCCTTTCTCCTTTCCACCCTAGAATATGACTAAGCCCCCTTTCCCCCTTCCCAACCCTGTTTCTGAAGCTGCTTCACTCTTCTGTCCTGCGCTCCATGGAGTCGCTGTTATTTGTGGCTAAAGATCAGGGGTGATGGGATCTCCAGAACAGAAACATCCAAAGGACTATGAGTTAACCTTCTCTGCTTTGAGGTTTGATTTCATTTCATGCTCAGGCCTGGTTCTTTCATGTGCAAGTTGCTTGGAACTGAATGTGGAACCCTTTGCAAGGAATATATGGAACCTAATCCTCAGCTAACGGACGCGGGTGGCGCTGTGGTCTAAACCACTGAGCCTTGGGCTTGCCAATCAAAACGTCAGCAGTTCGAATCCCCATGATAGGGTGAGCACCCCTTGTTCGGTCCCACCTCCTGGCAACCTAGCAGTTCGAAAGCATGTCAAAGTGCAAGTAGATAAATAGGCTTAAAGGTAAACGCCATTTCTGTGTGCTGCTTTGATGTCGCCAGAAGCAGCTTAGTCATGCTGGCCACATGACCCAGAAAAACTGTCTGCGGACAAACGTCGGCTCCCTCGGCCAGTAAAGCGAGATGACCACCACAACCCCAGAGTCGTCCGCGACTGGAGTTAACTGTCAGAGTCCCTTTACCTTTTTACTGGACTTAACTTTCAGGGGTCTTTTACATTTACCTTTTAGTCCTCAGCTAATCAAACAAGATGGAGGGGAGAAGATCACAGTGAGCAAATGCCCAGCAGCTATTGAAGTTTGAGGATGGACAGTTATGGTGATCCCTTTCCACTGAGATAAACAATAGAGGAAACTGCATATTAATCTAAGCATGCAAATAAAGTGTGATTGAAGGATTTGACCAAGAGGAAGATGGAGGGTGGAGAGATGAGTTTGTAGCAATGAAGTTTTTCCATAATGGAGGATATAATAAAATTTTAATGGAAAACGCTAATGGATTTTAACAGTGGATTAATGCTATATTAAAGGTCCTGGCTTAGTCATCCTCTATGGCAGAAAGGAGAAGGGAAAGGACAGGTTGGCCAACTATTATTGTGAAAGGTGCCCTTCCTTCAGGTAACCGCAAGGGTCCAGCAATGTGATGGGAACAGGTGAGGGGTGAGTTATTTACCTGAGGGATACATCCCCCTGGCACTGCCTATCCTCCTCATAAACTTTTTGCTTGATCCAAGCTATCTCCTTGTGAAACATGAATGCAGTAGATCTGAATGTTTGTGATCTGTAATTGGGATCTTAATTCTGTGGAAACAGCTAAGACGACCAGATTTCAGCAATATCTTCCCACAAGCATGTGATTTTGGCAAGTTCTCCTCCATGTCAGCCTAAGTCACAACGTCCCAAAGAAATTACAATTATGGGAAGCATGGGTGTAGCCAAGATTTATTTTAAGGGGCGCCAATAAGTTGTACCTCTGTTTCATCCTTTTCTTAAAGAACTTTCCTTTCACTTGTGGACCATGGTATTTGTTCTTCCTCTACACAGGATTTGGCCTGTCACAAACTGCTTGTATCTGCCTCCTGTTCGTTTGTCCTGCTGTCTTCACTGACATTGGGATCTGTCCACCACTGTATAATTGTTGCAGAGGGAAATTCTGCTTGGCGAATGAGAATCAAACAAGTGTCCAGAGGAAAGTATCATTTCTCCTCCCCACGCCCTGCCCCTCTTGTAGAATTTTTTGGATCGATCATTTTGAGGAGCCTCTGATCTGAGTAGCTTTAGGCTACCACCCTAAATGGACATCCCTTCTCGGATTTAGACAAAGAGAGCCAGTGAACTGAGAAAATAGTTTCATTACGTAAAACTTGGAAAACTTTTATGATGCCTGCTAACATGAAACATGGGAAAGATTGAGGGCACAAGAAGAAGGGGACGGCAGAGGATGAGATGGTTGGACAATGTTCTTGAAGCTATAAACATGAGTCTGACCAAACTGCGGGAGGCAGTGGAAGACAGAAGTGCCTGGCATGCTCTGGTCCATGGGGTCACGAAGAGTCGGACACGACTAAACGACTAAACAACAACATGAACCATAGGTTTCTTTACAAGCTGATGATCATTTATCTGATTCCAGTTTAACCTCCTTTAATATAGCATTTGTCTGCTATATCCATTTGAGTTTTCCATTAAAACTTTATTATTTCATCCATTATGTAAAAACTGCATCGATACAAACACATCTTTCCCCCCTCTTTCTTTCCTCCCTTCCGTGTCTTAAAGGTAAAGGTAAAGGTACCCCTGCCCGTACGGGCCAGTCTTGCCAGACTCTGGGGTTGTGCGCCCATCTCACTCAAGAGGTCAGGGGCCAGCGCTGTCCGAAGACACTTCCGGGTCACGTGGCCAGTGTGACATCGCTGCTCTGGCGAGCCAGAGCTGCACACGGAAACGCCGTTTACCTTCCCGCTAGAAAGCGGTCCCTATTTATCTACTTGCACCCGAGGGTGCTTTCGAACTGCTAGGTTGGCAGGCGCTGGGACCGAGCAACGGGAGCGCACCCCGCCGTGGGGATTCGAACCGCTGATCTTTCGATCGGCAAGCCCTAGGCGCTGAGGCTTTTACCCACAGCGCCACCCCATTCTATTCCTTCAGAAACAGAATTAACCAAAACAAAACTCCTTATAGTCATTATGTATGTTGATTATACAGCCTGCAAGATTTACAGTTGTCTTAATTAGGTTTTTCATTAATTAAACAACCACTGGAAGTACAAAGTATCTCTAATGCAACCTTTTTATTACACAGAATGTCATTTTCATAGAGCAGTGAGTACCATCTACCTGTTTCATTAGTTACACAAAGCATCAGTTACTTAAGTGGTCCCTACAAAAAAAATTCCTTCCAGTAGCACCTTAAAGACCAACTAAGTCAGTTCTTGGTATGAGCTTTCGTGTGCATGCACACTTCTTCAGATACACTGAAACAGAAGTTTCCAGACCCTTCTATATAGTGAGAAGGTGGGGAGGGGTATTACTCAGAAGGGTGGTGGGAATGGGTGATTGGCAGATGGCTGTGATGAGCCTGTTGACGACTCTTAACGACTGCAATAGGTCTTACAGGAGGAAGCAAGGGGTGAAAAGGTGAAAAATGGCTTTGTCATGTATAATGAGATAAGAATCCAAGGTCTTTGTTCAGGCCAGGTTTCTCCATGGTATTAAGTTTGGTGATAAGTTGTAATTCAGCAGCTTCTCTTTCCAGTCTATTTCGGAAATTCCTTTGTAGTAAAACAGCTACTTTGAGATCTTGTATAGAATGTCCTGGGAGATTGAAGTGTTCTCCTACTGGTTTCTCTGTCTTGTGAATCATGCACACGAAAGCTCATACCAAGAACTGACTTAGTTGGTCTTTAAGGTGCTACTGGAAGGAATTTTTTTTGTTTTGACTATGGCAGACCAACACGGCTACCTATCTTTAAGTGGTCCCTGAATACATCGTCCTTTGATTGCAAGCTTAATTGGTTGCGCAGCCAGTTGTTTTCATAATTTGTCCATTGCAAAAGACACCTATGGCAGAATCAGCCTAGGGCGGCACTTCCTGTATTGCCCCAAATGGCAGCCCAAAATCAGTGCTGATGATGCTGGTGCTTCTCCTCCACTGGCTCAAGCAGCAGGGCAGGAGGGACATCCATGGGCATTGTGCCTGGTTAGGGGCTTCTGCCACCTGAAGCAGCATCCTCACCTGCCTCAAGGCTCTGGGATCAGCCCTGTCTTTGATTGCTTTGCTCTGGGAGGTTTTGCCAATTCTTCTTGGTCGAATCCTTCAATCACATGGTATTTGATTGTTTAGATTAATATGCAGTTTCCTCTATTGTTTATCTCAGTGGAAAGGGATCACCATAACAGTCCATCCTAAAACTTCGATAGCTGCTGGAAATTTGCTCACTGTGATCTTCTCCCCTCCATCTTGTTTGAATAGCTGAGGACTAAAAGGTAAATGTAAAAGACCCCTGAAAGTTAAGTCCAGTTAAAAAAGGAAAAAGGATGAGGATGATGATTGCAAGAATGAGAAAAAGGACAAGAGAGCATGTGAAGATTGCCCTTCCTTCAAGTAAGCAAAGAGTCCTTCGTTTCACCTTTGAAATCTCCTTGACCTGCATGTCCCACTCAACCTCTTCAATCAGTGGACTTGAATTCTTTTTTTTGGGGGGGGGGAGAACTGTTTGAAGCTATGACAACTACAAGTGCTATTTCCTGGGCGGATGAAGGGGTAACACATACCCCTAAACATTTTGTGAATCTAAGTTTGGCCAGTTTGAGGAGCAGTATTTCAATATAAGTAGGAAAATGAGAGTAACCCTAAATATTTTTTAGGGGGGGAGCACGGGCTACTACTAAGAATAATCATTGTGGGAGGCGAGCATGTGAAAAGTGCCCTTCCTTCAGGTAATTGCAAGGGTCCAGCAATGTGGTGGGGACAGGTGAGGCGTGAGTCATTTACTTGATGGATACATCCCCCTAGCACTGCCTATGTGGGGCATCGCATCCTCCTCATAAATGTTTTGTTTGATTCAAGCTATCTCGCTCTGAAACATGAATACAGCACATGTGAATGTTTGTGATTTTACTTCTGTGGAAACTGCTATGACTGACCGAATGCAGGAATGCCTTTGCAGAGGCACGTGATTTTGGCAACGTTCTCATCCACGTCAGCCTAAGTCACAACGTCCCAAAGAAATTACAATTATGAAATCTTCTTCTCCCTACCTGCCCTCTCTTGGCAAGCTTTGGGGCTCCATTTGGCTTAAAAGCCGGAATTGGGCTTTGTCACCACAATTCATCCTGAGCCATGAAGATCCTTCACCTGGGCTTGGCTGAAACAAAATAAAAAAATTCCTTCCAGTAGCACCTTAAAGACCAACTGAGTTAGTTCTAGGTATGAGCTTTCGTGTGCATGCACACTTCTTCAGATACTTCTTCAGGTATCTGAAGAAGTGTGCATGCACACGAAAGCTCATACCTAGAACTAACTCAGTTGGTCTTTAAGGTGCTACTGGAAGGAATTTTTTTATTTTGTTTTGACCATGGCAGACCAACACGGCTACCTATCTGTAACTGGGCTTGGCTGTTCTCTCTTTGCTGCTCCTGACTTCCCCAGGTAAGGGATGGAGAGGAAGACGACAGAGGGACACCTGCCAGCCTATTATGGGGTGGAAGAGGGAGAGGAGTACAGTTGCTCTTCTGTGGCCTTGCAAAGGAAGCTCCCTTTACTTGCTAGAGATGTTTCTTTAGTGGTAATCTCTTTAGTGGGAATTCTTTGCATAAAAATGTATATACAGTATCTGACAAAATTGCCTACCAAAGTGTGTCTACTAGGGAAAATATGCACTGTGTTGCTGAATTTTCCCCATTATGCCCATAACTGCTATGTAATTTCCCCTGTTATAACCTATATTTTCATGCTATTGTCATGAAATTACACTTTTTCAGGTACATTTTTTAAACACATTACTTGGAGGGAGAGCTGACTTTCAGAGGATAGCTGTGCTTTCATGTTCACATGTTGTCTTCATTATGGCACACTAATATAAGGGCAAAGGGATGTGGGTGGCCCTGTGGTTTAAACCACTGAGCCTCTTGGGCTTGGCGATCAGAAGGTTGGCGGTTTGAAATCCCACAACGGGGTGAGCTCCCATTGCTCGGTCGCAGCTCCTGCCAACCTAGCAATTCGAAAGCACATCAAAGTCAAGTTGATAAATAGGTACCGCTCTGGTGGGAAGGTAAACAGCTTAGTCATGCTGGCCACATGACCTGGAAGCTGTCTCTGGTCAAACGCCGGCTCCCTCAGCCTGTAAAGCAGGATGAGCGCACAACCCCAGAGTTGTCTGCAACTGGACTTAACTGTCAAAACAGTCCTTTACATTTTTTTTTAATATATGGAAAATGGCATCCCATGTAAAACTGGTAAGGAAAAACTGGTAAGAAAATGGCATCCCATGTAAAACTGGTAAGGAAAAACTGGTAAGAAAAAAGCCTCTTCTTTGCTCAGTTTGGTTAGATTTTATGGAATTCTATGCAGATTTATGGAATATTTTTTACAACATAAAATTTTGATTTGTCTCTTCCACAGGTCTGCCAATAAATTTGGGGTATATAGTATCTAATTAGTGGGAAAATTTTCTTGATGTACTATAGAGCCTTTTATTCTGGGTAGTCCTAGGGGCTCTGAAGGCTTCAGTTACAGGCTTTAGTTTCTCTATAACTTATAAGCCATGTGTAATCGTTCTAGGGGTTGCTCGTGCGTAAACCGGTGCAACACCTGGCTGGGTTGCCTGAGTGAACCTTTTCTGTCCGGACAGCCACTCACCCGTGGCTGTCTCAGTCGCTGGCAGAATCCGTCAGTGGGCGTTTCTTGAACTTCTTCCAGCAAAGAAGCTCTTTGATGCCTAGTCTCCTCTTACTCTCCCTGCGCGGAAGCCTTCTGCGCAAGAAGGGTGTAGGCAGTAGAGGACCCTTACTCTCCCCGCTGGTTCCTGACAAGGAGTCATGGTACTGCCTCGCCGATTCCCCCATCTGCCCCCTTTCTCAACTGGTGCTACGCTGATTCTCTTCCCCAGAAAATGGGCTGCCTCTCCCCATCCCGGGACGCTCTCTGGGACCCCTCCGGAGTCCGCTCTCTCCCTCCGGCCCTGATGGCAGTTCCCTGACATCCACCTTCTCCCCAGGACCCCACCCCGGCACGATTTTCCGATACCACCTCCTCTATCTCCTCGGCCGACGATGCGGGGAACCCCCTGAAGGAGCTGTCATCATCTCCTGAGGATTCAAAACCAGCCTCCCATCCGCTCGGATCTCTTCCCGCTGTTTGAACCTCCCAGTCGGATTCCTCTCCCTCGGACCCCTCCCCTCCCTCCTCTTCGGAGGCAGGAAAACTCACAAAGTCCCCTTCATCGTCTGTGGGTCTAAATTCTTCCTCCCAGAATCTAGCTAGTGGCTTTGGCTTATTTGGGAACAAACTGTGGAATTCTTCCACCATATACCCGTCACTGATTGATTCAGCGGGGACCCACGTGTTTTTCGACCTAGGTTCTCCCTCCGAGGCTACCAAGTACTCTACCTGGCGACCTCGCCACCTTGAATCGAATATTTCCGTGGCCTGGTTACAGTGTTCCCTCTCCTCTACCTTCGGGTGGGTGGTAACCCCTCCCTCCTGTCCCGGGAATTCCCGCCCCTCCCTGTAAGTTGAAAGTAGGAACCTATGGAACACCAGATGTATCTTCTTGCTGTCAGGCAACTTGAGTTTAAATGCCAGTGGGTTTACCTGCTGTATTACCTCAAAAGGTCCCAGCTGCCTTGGCTGCAACTTCTTGCACCCTCCCTTTAGGGGTAACCCTTGGGATGACAACCACACCCGGTCTCCCACCCGTATGGCCTCCTCCTCCCGATGGTGCCTGTCCACCTGCCTCTTGTAAACTTCCTTGGCCCGCTCCAAGTTCAACCTGAGTTGCTGGTGCAAGGCCTCCATTTCCTCCACAAATTGCTCAGCCACGGGTACACTCCATCCTCCCTCCCCCCACCCCGGGAAGGCCCTGGGGTGACACCCATAATTGGCCATGAAAGGGCTCATTCCCGTGGACATGTGTTCAGCATTATTGTACGCAAATTCAGCCAGAGCTAATTTCTCTACCCAGTCGTTCTATCTCCCGCTGACATAGCAGCGTAGGTATTGCTGGAGTATACCGTTTGCTCTTTCTGCTTGTCTGTTGGTCTCTGGGTGCCTCGCCGTTAAGAAGCTCACCTCGACCTGTAGCAAGCTCATGAGCTTCCTCCAGAACCGGGAGGTAAATTGTTTCCCGCGATCCGAGATAACCCTCAAGGGAGCTCCATGTAGTCTAAAAATGTGATCCACAAACAGCCTGGCTGTCTCCTCTGCCGTTGCTGCATGTGAGCAAGCTACGAAATGGCACATTTTCGTCAGTAGATCGACTACTACCATGACCACTGTCTTCCCCCTAGACTTGGGCAGATCTGTCATAAAATCAATGGACACCACCTCCCAGGGCTTTCCCGGTGTAGGTAGGGGTTCCAGTAACCCTGTGGGGGCCGCCGTTTCCCCCTTAGCCCTCTGGCATCGGTCGCACCCTCGTACATATTCTTGTACGTCTTCCCTCACCTTTGGCCACCAGAACTGCCTGGTGACAAGTAGCATGGTCTTGTGCTGTCCAAAGTGCCCAGCTGTTGGGTTGTCGTGGAGTTGCCTAAGTACCTTCCCCCTCAAAGTCTCCCCTGGTACATACAGCGCTCCCTTATAGTACAGTAGCCCTTCCTTTTCCTCAAACCCTCCATTGTCTTCCTTTCCGTCCCTGAGTTCCCTGATCTTGGCCTGAGCAAACTCATCGTCTCTGGTGAGCCCTGCCAGTTCTCGTTTCCCAACCCACGTTCCTCCACACACACACCGCTCTTCGGGGAACACGTGCCTGGTCTCTGCTGGCCCCTCCACTTCCATGTACTCCGGTTTCCTGGAGAGAGCACCAGCCCTTAAGTTTTCCTCTCCCAGGATGTATCGAATCTCGAAGAACTTGGCGAACTCCTGGGACCATCTGATCTGTCTCTGGTTGAGCACTCATGCGGTCCGCCAGTATTCCAAGTTCTTGTGGTCCGTTCGGACCTGGATTTTGTGCCGCACCCCTATCAACAGATGTCTCCATTGCCGAAATGCCGCATAGATCGCAAGCAATTCTCGGTCATACACCGTGTAGTTTTGCTCTGACTTGTTCAGCTTCCTAGAGAAAAAAGCACACAGCCTCCAGTTCTGCTTGGCCCCAGGCTGCCCCAACCGCGTAGTCGGACGCATCCCTCTCCAGTCTCATGGGCTTCTCTGGATCCATGTGCAGGAGCTGCTCCTACGAGGCGAACGCCTTCTTCAGCTTTTCAAAGGATTGCTTCGCATCCTCTGTCCATGTGAACTTCTTTTTGCTACTAAGACAATCCGTTATGGGCACTGTCAAGTGAGCAAAGTTCTTTATGAACTTC
Source organism: Podarcis erhardii (assembly GCF_964252035.2). Lineage (NCBI taxonomy): Eukaryota > Metazoa > Chordata > Lepidosauria > Squamata > Lacertidae > Podarcis > Podarcis erhardii. The sequence goes on along the minus strand of NC_138507.1, from coordinate 118,795,572 downwards.
CTGTAGAAGTTGCTGAAGCCTAGGAACCTCTGCACATCCTTTCTGTTTTGGGGGGCTTTCCATTCCAGCACTGCCTTCACCTTGCTTGGATCCATGGCTAGTCCTTTGTCGGACAACCTGTACCCCAGGAACTTGACCTCCCTGGCGTGGAATTGGCATTTTTCCAGCTTGACCCACAACTGATGCTTCTTCAATCTCTGTAGCACCTCCCTGACGTCTCTGATGTGTTGCATTTCATTGTCCGAATAGATCAAGACGTCATCCAAAAAGGCTACGCAATTCTTGTACAGCAGGGGCCCCAACACATGGTGCATGAAGGCTTGAAAGCAGGCGGACCCCGATTGTAATCCAAATGGCATGACTAAGTACTCAAAAGCCCCCAGGGGGGTGAACATGGTCGTTTTCCATTCGTCCCCCTCCCTTATCCTAATCAGATTATATGCTCCCCTGAGGTCCAGCTTGGTAAAAATCTTTTCCCGCCTCACACGTGTCAAAATATCGTCGATCCTAGGCATTGGGAAAGTCACGGGTTCTGACACCAGGTTTACAGCCCTGTAATCCACAACTAATCTGGGCTGGTTAGTCTCTTTTTTGTCCACAAAGAACACGGGACTGCCCCCCACCGTCTTGGATTCCCTTATGAAACCCCTCTTCAGGTTCTTGTCAATAAACCGCCGCAACTCCTGCATCTCCCGGTCGGACATGGCATACAGCTTACCCACCGGTAACTGAGCCCCTGGAAGCAGGTTGATTTGGCAGTCAAATGGTCTGGGGGGGGGCAGTCTGTCTGCCTCCTTCAAATCCGCATATTGCGGTGGCACCTCCCTTTTTTGCTCCAGGGCCGCCCCAGCCACCTTGGCTACAGTCATCCTTGGTTCCTTCCCTCCCAGACAGTGTTCTAAGCATTAAGCTGACCCAAAGGTGACCGACCGCTGATGCCATGACACTACTGGGTCATGTATTGCCAGCCAGCTCATTCCCAGTATTATTGGGGGTCCTGCCAGCGTGGCCACATGAAAGGCTATGGTTTCCGTGTGCCTGGAGACACTCATTTGCATTGGTGGTGTCTGGTGTGTCACTTCCCCTCCCAGGAGTTCCCTGCCATCGATGGTGTTCACCTGCAAGGGAAAATCTAGTGGCAACAGGTGGAGCTGATGCTCCAGAGCGAAGTCTCTGCTGAAGAAATTACACGAGCTGCCAGAATCTAGCAGCCCCTCCACTTTGACGGGGTGCCCATTTGGGAGTTCTAGCACCACCTCTATGGCTATAGCTGCCCTGGGTGGGTCAGGCTGGGGCACTTCTATTGGTTCCTGGCCTGGCTGTTGCCCCCGCTGGTTGGCAGCCAGGCGTTGTTGTTTCCCTGCACCGGCCCCTTCTCCCCCTTCTCGTCGTGGCCTGTAGTCCCCATCATGCCTTGCCAGGCTTTCCGTTGAGGGCAGACCCTTGCAAAATGTCCCGGTTGCTGACAGAGGAAACACTTCTTGGTAGTTTTCCACTCCTTCCTCTCCCTCTTCCAGCCTTCACCGGCGTTTGGAACTTCGCACGCGCACGGGCCATCAATTTCCATCGGCTCCGCCATCTGGGAAGGCTCCCTCGGCATCTCCGGAATGATGTTGCCATGGAAACGTTCTCCCCTTATCTCCCGCTTCTCCTGAGACCACGCTTCCTGGCGTACTCCGATCGCCAGCACAGCCTTTGTGAGTTCATCCATCGACCGTGGGCGAGGCACTCAGGACAGCTCGTCTTTCACTCCAGGGTCCAAACCCACCTCAAACAACATTTGTATTGGTTCAGAGTCCAGATCCCACCCGAGCTTGTGGACTAACATTGCAAAACGCGACCAGTAGTCTCTGACGGACAGGCCCCCCTGCTTGCACCCCATAAGCTCCCTCCATGTCACGCATTACTCCACCTCGCTGGAGAACATCGCATCCATCGCCTGGTAGAATTTCTTAAGATCTTTCAATGCATCTGTCAGAGCTGCCTCTAGGTCCCAGCTCACAGAGGACCAACGCTCGGTTGATGTAATGTACAAAAGTCTCTATTGAAGTTTAGTTTCCATTTCAAAACCCCGAGCATGCAGCCCTACGTCTTGGCCCTAGACCGGAGAAGTCCCCTCTGAGTCACTACCCCTTCCGCACGAGTTTAAGATCCTAGCCCGGCTCCACCTCCTGCGCTGTTCCTTCCTCCTCTGGGTCCTTCTGCCCCCTGGGGTTTCCTCCCTCCTGGACTCTTCTGACGCTGACCCCCCTGAGTCTTGCCCTTCCTTCCGGCGGGCTTTAGGACCTGGCTCCCTATCTGGGCTACCTGCTGTGCCGCTCGCCTGTACATTTGAACTTGGTGCACGCGCCCAGCCGGTGACTTTCCTCTTGACCGTTTCCCCGCTCTCCGATGGAGGCGTGGCCAGTCCTGAGCCATCTCCTCCCTCTGGTGGTGAGAAGACTGGTCCCGATGCCTGGGACTCCTCCCCCCCACTACGCTCTGGTGGGGACGCTGGTCCTGATTTCCAACTGCTGCTCAGGGAGTCCCCGCTGGCCCCTCCTTCTGGGGTTTCCCCCTTGGCACCCCCCTTGCCCTGGCCATCGGCGCTCCTCTCTGTGAATCTTCCGATTCGCTGGAGAGACTCGTGGAATCTCTCTGACCACTGTCACTGCCTACACCCCCCTCGGATTCCTCCTCCTCACTCTCCATTTGCTCCTTCACCTGTGTCTCTGCTCCTGAACCCCTGACAGCATCATTCTGTGTCGCCATTAGGGGCCTGATCCATTCGCGGGCCCCATCCTGCAGATGTCCTACAATGTAAGCCACCCTCTCCCCATCGTCCGCAAAGTCATTTTTCTGCAAATCCAAAGCGTATTGAATTTCCGTTTGGAAAGCATTGTAGTCCTGGGGCTTTACACGAAACTTATGTACCAGCCCCGGGACCTTCCTCCCTCTCGGGGTGGCTCTGACCTGTGCATCCTGAGCCCGTCTCTCCTCCAGCTGCGCTGACAGGGTATTGACATGCGCCTCCAGGGCTCGGTTCCTCTCGACCAGACCTCGCACCCTGGCTTCTTGCTCTGTCCCTCCGGCTGGCGCTGTTTGGCTCATCGTGCTGCCTCTCCAGGGCTGCGCACAAGCAATGTCAGGGACTGACGGATTGCTGTAATGGTTCTAGGGGTTGCTTGTGCGTAAACCGGTGCAACACCTGGCTGGGTTGCCTGAGTGAACCTTTTCTGTCTGGACAGCCACTCACCTGTGGCTGTCTCAATCGCTGGCAGAATCCATCAGTGGGCATTTCTTGAACTTCTTCCAGCAAAGAAGCTCTTTGACGCCTAGTCTCCTCCTACTCTCCCTGCGCGGAAGCCTTCTGTGCAAGGAGGGTGTAGGCAGCGGAGGACCCTTACTCTCCCCGCTGGTCCCTGGCAAGGAGTCATGGGACCGCCTCGCCGATTCCCCCATCTGCCCCCCTTCTCCACTGGTGCTACGCTGATTCTCTTCCCCAGAATATGGGCTGCCTCTCCCCATCCCGGGACATTCTCTGGGACCCCTCCGGAGCCCGCTCTCTCCCTCTGGCCCTGATGGCAGTTCCCTGACACCATATGTGCCTCACTTCTTGCTGTCGTGTTTCGTAGACTGACACCCTCCACTCATGAGCAAATATCTGGATAGGCAGATTGACCATTTCTTCTTGTGAATGTAGCAAGGGTGGTAAACACCAGTGGCCACTGGCGGGGTGGGGGGGGTGGGGGGTAGGAGTTGGGATGCCACAGCACCCAGAGCGTCACAGAGCCACTCCTGTTCAAAGGGCTTTGGAGTTGTTCCTCTCTTTCATCCAGTTGTGAATTAAATTCCTTCTCCCCACTTATGTTTGTTTCTCTCTTTGCACAGGATCAGCGGATGAGGGACCTACCAATGCTATTGAATGCATGGAAGCCGGAGGTTTTTGCTACCGTAGACGTTGTGCCAGAAATTATGAAAGAATTGGAAGGTGCTACGTTTTGCCTAACTGTTGCAGAAGGTAATTTCAGCTGACCAAATGAGAATTATACCTCCTGCCCCTCTCCCATTACCCTCTGGATTGATCATTTTAAGTACCCAATGCAGAGTCCCCTAAACTGATCATCCTTTGCCTGCAAGCTCAATCGCTCCATTGCAAAAATAAAAATAAAAATACCTATGCCAGAATCAGCCAAGGGTGGCACATCTCATTTTGCCGCTTGATGCAAAATGCTAATTGCTGCTTTGCCATTCTGCTGGCACGGCTCCTAAGCCCATCTACCTGCTCCTCCTGCCATGGCCTGATCTGCCGCTGACACACACCATACCCTGTTGGTTGCAGGCACAGAAGCGGCACTACCATTCTTGCCCATTTTAAGCAAGATGGTGCCGAGTTCTTTCACCATAGGCAGAAACAGCGGGGCAGGAGGGGCACCAATGGGTTTGTTGTCTGAGGGGCGTCTGCCACCAGAAGCAGGGTCCTCACCTGCCTCATGGCTGGTCCAGTTGTCTTTGGCCCCTTTGCCCTGTGAGCTTATGCCAGATCTCCTTTGCCAAATCCCTAAACCACACCGTATGGGGACATTTAATTTGTTGTGCAGCTTTATCTATTGTTTATCTCAGTGCCTAAGGGATGTCTATTCTGCAGCTTTAACAGATGTTGGGCACTTACACTGTGTGGTGTCCTGCCCTCCACCATTTAAGATTACCTCAGTTTCACATGCCATACATTCCATGCAAATCTCCCAGTTTCTACTCCAAGCAGCTTCATTCTTATTTTATCTTTTAAAGAAAGAACCTGAGGCAGTAGACTTTTGTCTTGCGTCCTGGCAGAGAAATTAGCAACTGGACGGAATGAACCCCAGGGTGCCAGTTCTCCCGTGTTTCTCAAAACATTGTCACAAACTGGTGAGCAAGCTTCCTGTTTCCCCAGAACTCTTCCTCGGGGCCACAAAGACAACAAATCTCTGCCATGCATAACATCCAGTCTGCAGGAGAATATTGAAGACCTTGCAAGCTCACTCACTATTCTGTGACATATTTAATTGTACCTAGAAAAGAAAGTCCCCCAAACGTAAGGATGGGCAAAAGACTGCATTTAATTCTCATCGAAAGGTGAATCTATGTAATTCATAGTTTCTGGAAATGAAAAACTGAAACAGACCTATCCCTACCCAATGGCTTATTATCATGAAATCGTTCTTGTGGTCCAACATGCCTTGCTTTGTGTTTTCATGTCTCAAACATGGTCACGTTGCTATGAAACTGAGTTAACTGTTATCTTTTTGTTGCTGATTTCTATGTTTTAGACTGGAGGAGTAATAGATGCCTTTGAAAAGTGGAAGATGCTCCCTCTCTTTGAGAGCCGCTGGATCCCGCTTGATCCCCAGCTAGGGACTTCTTCTTCAAAGCAACCAGATTGAAAAAAGCAGCAGTTTCAAGGCTCACATGAGCTTGTGCCTTGCAATAAAAGCAGATCCAAAAGCCTTTTCACCTCTGTTTTTCATTTCTAAGCATGAGTGCTATTGCTAATGAAGCCAAAATGGCACCTTACATCCATGAGACGGTTGTTTCAGCAGGCATGGTTGTGCAGAGGCCTAAGACATCATTATAAAGGAAAACTAAAAGGGGGTGAGGATCTCTCAAAACAGCCTAGCGAGTAGGACTGGACCACAATGTGGAAAATGAAGAGTGACAAAATATGGAGGGTGGAATGAGAGGGAGAAGAAATTCTGATCAGTTTCCCTTTAAATGATAACCAAACTGAGTGGCACTCTTCGAAAATGTATGCCAATTGAAATATAGTCATCTTTTCAAATTCACAGGTCTTTGAATTTTGGGGTTATTAAACTGACCAGACCAGATCTGGAAGTTTCCTCTTATAGATTCTAGGCCCCTCCAGCCACAGGATTACAGGATGGGAAGTAGCCCAGGCTTTTACAGAAACTAGCTCCACAAAGCACACTCATTACACTTTATTAGGCATAATTGCATGCACATGTGCCTACCAGGAAGAATTCTTCATCCTAGGATCCCATGGCATCCAGTCGGGTGAGATAAGAGAATGCACATCCATTCCTCTCTATGGCAACAGAGCTCACTCTTTTAAGATGTAAATGGTGGGTACTTAGCTGAATGGCTATACAGTGGTACCTTGGTTCTCAAACTTAATCCGTTCCGGAAGTGCGTTCCAAAACCAAAGCGTTCCAAAACTAAGGTGCGCTTTCCCATAGAAATTAATGCAAAATGGATCAATCCATTCCAGACTTTTAAAAACAACTCCTAAAACATCAATTTAACATGAATTTTACTATCTAATGAGACCATTGTTCCATAAAGTGAAAACAATCAACAATGTACTGCAAACCCTCAATCAATCAATCAATCAATCAACCAATAGCTGAACTGGGTTCCAAACAGTCAGAAAAACAATTCCAAAAAAGTGCCTCAAAAACAAAAAGGCAAAATAAATAGGGAAAAAAGACAGTCCTCAGCATAACATTCGTAATGCAAGTGTAACACTCAAAATGGAGCAAAGCTCCAAGAGAGAGAAGTGTGAGGAGGAGCAGGAAGAAGTAACACAGGGTGACAGCAAAGGTGTATCAGCCTAAACAACAAAGAGATTCAGAGGTCCGCTGAGAGTGGAGCCACCACACCACTCTAAGGGTGAATCAACACACAGGGGGAGAAATGTCGGGAAATCTACTGTTGAACGTGGAACGGTCATTTTTCCAACTTGGCATACAGCCAGTGTTCTCACCACCTCTGAAGCACATCTTTCATAGGATGTATATGCTGTTCTTGATTCTCTGAATAAATCAAATTGTTATCAAAACAGTCCACCAGGACTCTGAGTATGTAGCTGATGAAATATTGGAACGTTGCTGCTGACTGGAATGCAAAGGGCATGACAAAATACTTGAAGCTGCCATACCTGGTGGAAAATATAGTTTTCCACTCATCTCCCTCTCTTATTCAAATTGAGTTTTACACCCCCCTCAAATCCAACTTTGTGAAGACTTTCGCTGGCCTCATCCTTTCCAACAAATCCCCAATCTGTGGTAGAAGATAGCAGTTTGTCAATATTATTTTGTTCACCTTCTTATAGTCCAGACACATCCTCAATTCAGCAGTATTTTGCTTTTTTATGGACAGCGCCACCTGGTTCCTTCGAAGTTCTTGCCAGGTTCTTCTCCAGAAATTCCCTCAAAGTTGCCAGCGAGTATATTAGCAAAGAGAATGAAAAAAGTATTGCAAGAATTTTATACATAAGGATCAAGCGGGTTTTCTTCCTGGCAGACAGATGAAAGATAATATAAGAAACATAATAAATATATTGGAATATCTGAATGCCAGGAACGAAAAACAAGCTATTTTAATTTTCGTGGATGCTGAAAAGGCCTTCGATAATATATCATGGAACTTTAAAAAGTTCCATTAAAAAATCTGGAGTATATGGAAGTGGGTAAGGAATTCTATAATGGGATAAAGGCAATATATACAGAACAGAAAGCGAAGTTGATAGTAAATAACTATACTACAGAAGATATTAAAATAACCAAGGGTACAAGGCAGGGATGCCCACTGTCGCCATTATTATTCATTACGGTGCTGGAAGTTTTGCTAAAATCAATAAGAAAAAATGAAGATATAAAAGGGGTGTCTACAGGGAAAAATGAATACAAAGTTAAAGCATTCGCGGATGACTTGGTAATGACAGTAGAAGAACCAGTGGAAAGTATTGAAAGAATCTTAGAAGAAATAGAACAATTTGGACGAGTTGCAGGATTCTATCTCAACAAAAAAAAAGACGAAAATTATGGCTAAAAATATGAATCAAGAATTAATTGAGGAAATACAACAAAGGACAGAGATAGAAGTGGTGAATAAAGTGAAGTATTTAGGAATATGGTTAACCCCCAAGACCATTGATTTGTTTCAAAACAATTATTTACCTATGTGGAATCAAATAAAAAGGGATTTGGAGGTGTGGGGAAGACTGAAATTGTCCTTTTGGGGGAGAATATTTACGATAAAAATGAGTGTGCTACCCAAGACGTTATTCCTTTCCCAATCACTGCCGATAATCAAGGGGGCATCAATTTTTAAAGAATGGCAAAAAATAATTTCAAGATATATCTGGCAGGGTAAGAAGCCAAGGATTCAGTTTAAGTTATTAACAGACGCAAAAGAAAGAGGTGGCTTCGCCCTGCCAGATTTGAAATTATATTATGAAGCATCTTGCCTCTGTTGGATAAAGGAATGGATTAAATTAGAGAATGGAGAGCTGTTAGATTTAGAAGGATTTGATAACAGATTTGGTTGGCATGCTTATCTATGGTATGAGAAGAAAAAAATTCACAAAGGTTTCGAAAACCACATCTTCCAAAGATCATTGATAGAGGTGTGGGAGAGGTATAAAAACTTGTTGGAACCTAGACTCCCCCATTGGATTTCACCATTAGAAGTGATGAGTGTGGAAAAAATTAATATGAGGGGGAGGTGAATAACATATGGAGAATTGGTAACAAGAGAGTGGGGGGGAATGGAAAATGAAAACTTATGAAGAGGTGAAAGAATCTGTTTACGATTGGTTACATTACTTTCAGATTAATGAAATGTTTAAAAAAGATTGTAAAATGTGTGGGTATGAAGGTAAAGAATCAAAATTCCAAGTGGAGGTATTGAATAATGATTATAAAAATCTGTCTAAAATGTATAAAATGTTGCTGGAGTGGCATACAAAAGATGAAGAGGTAAAAGCAGTAATGATACACTGGGCAAGAGACTTTGGTTATAATATACAGTATGATGATTGGATGAAATTATGGAATGAAAGTTTAAAATTTACGGCATGTACTGCGTTGAAAGAAAATGTAATGAAAATGTTCTACAGATGGTATATAACGCCAGTTAAACTGGCCAAAATGTATAAAACATGCAATAAGTGTTGGAAATGTAAAGAAAAAGAAGGTACTTTCTATCATATGTGGTGGGAGTGTAAAAGGGTGAAAGACTTATGGGAAATGATATACAATGAATTGAAAAAGATGTTGAAATATACGTTCGTTAAAAAACCAGAGGCCTTTTTATTAGGAATGGTAGGAAACGAAATTAATAAGAGAGACTGTAAACTGTTTCAATATGCAGTGACTGCCGCAAGGATACTTCTGGCCCAAAGATGGAAACAGGAAGAAATTCCAACAGTGGAAGAATGGAGAAGGAAATTGACGGAATATGCAGAATTGGACAAATTGACTGGGAAGATTCGATATCAGAAAGACCAAAAGTTTATCGAGGACTGGGGAAAATATACAGAATATCTGAAAAATATATGTGATGTACAGACAATGCTTGTTGGCTTTGAAGAGACTCTGTGAGATAGTAAGAAATATTGCAAAAAAGAGAGTAAGAGGAAAAGGAGTTGGGAAAGGCAATATCATGTTTAGAAATGCGTCAATAAATAGAAATTTTACGAAAGATTGACAGAGAAACTGAGGGAAGTCAAAAATTGAAGAATGAGTGTAAAATAATTTGTTGATTGTATAAAATTTGTTTGGAAAATGAATAAAAATTATTTTTAAAAAACAAAACAAAGTTGCCAGCTCTACTTCTGACATTGTAAACATGCAGACTAATCAATAGTTAATCATGACAAGCATCCTAAAGTTTTCCAAATTGTATGTACAAGTTGATGATTATTTATTTGATTCCAGTATACAGTGGTACCTCAGGTGATAAACTTAATTCATTCTGGAAGCCTGTTCTTAACCCAAAGTGTTCCTAACCCAAGCCGGGCATCCCCTACCTAGGTCTGCCGCGGCTCTGGAAAGAAGAAGAAGAAGAAGAAGAGTTTGGATTTGATATCCCGCTTTATCACTACCCGAAGGAGTCTCAAAGCGGCTTACATTCTCCTTTCCCTCCCCCCCCCCCACAACAAACACTCTGTGAGGTGAGTGGGGCTGAGAGACTTCAGAGAAGCGTGACTAGCCCAAGGTCACCCAGCAGCTGCATGTGGAGGAGCAAAGACGCGAACCCGGTTCCCCATATTACGAGACTACCGCTCTTAACCACAACACCATACTGGCTCTTAGACCACGTTCATATCCCGGGGCACAGTTTGCAACCTGGAACACTTACTTCCGAGTTTGTGGAGTTCATAACCCCAAGCGTTCGTAAGCAGGACTGTTTGTAACCCAAAGTACCACTGAAACCTCCATTAATATAGCATTTATCTGCTGTTAAAATCCATTACACAGCCTGCAAGATTTACAGTTGTCTTAATTATGTTTTTCATTAATTAAACAACCACTGGCAGTACAAAGTATCTCTAATGTAACATTTTTATTACACAGAATGTCATTCTAAAAGAGCAGTGAGTACCAGCTACCTGTTCCATTAGTTACACAAAGCATCTGTCAGAGCTGCCTCTAGGTCCCAGCTCACAGAGGACCAACGCCAGGTTGATGTAATGTACAAAAGTCTTTATTGAAGTTTAGTTTCCATTCCAACCCCAGAGCGTGCAGCCCTACGTCTTGTCCTTAGATCGGCGAAGTCCCCTCTGAATCACCACCCCTTCCGCACCAGTTTAAGATCCTAGCCCTGCTCCACCTCCTGCGCTGTTCTTTCCTCCTCTGGGTCCTTCTGCCCCCTGGGGTTTCCTCCTTCCTGGACTCTTCTGACGCTGACCCCCCTGAGTCTTGCCCCTCCTTCCGGCAGGCTTTAGGACCTGGCTCCCTATCCGGGCTATCTGCTGTGCCACTCGCCTGTACATTTGAACTTGGCCCGCGCGCCCAGCCAGTAACCTTCCTCCTGACCGTTTCCCCGCTCTCCGATGTGGGCGTGGTCAATCCTGACTCATCTCCTCTCGCTGGTAGTGAGAACACTGGTCCCGATTCCTGGGACTCCTCCTCCCTACTGCGCTCTGGTGGGGAAGCTGGTCCTGATTTCCAACTGCTGCTCAGGGAGTCCCCGCTGGCCCCTTCCTTCTGGGGTTTCCCCCTTGGCACCCCCCTCGCCCTGGCCATCGGCGCTCCCTTCTGTGAATCTTCCGATTCGCTGGAGAGGCTCGTGGAATCCCTCTGACCACTGTCACTGCCTACACCCCCCTCGGATTCCTCCTCCTCGCTCTCCATTTGCTCCCTCTCCTGTGTCTCTGCTCCTGAACCCCTGACAGCATCAATTACTTAAGTGGTCCCTGAATACATCGTCCTTTGATTGCAAGCTTAATTGGTTGCACAGCTGGTTGTTTTCATACTTTGTCCATTGCAAAAGACACCTATGGCAGAATCAGCCTCGGGCAGCACATCCCTTATTCCCCCAAGTGGCAGTGATCTTGTCCAAAATCAGTGGTGCTGATGATGTTGATGCTTCTCCACCACTGGCAGAAGCAGCAGGGCAGGAGGGGCACCCATGGGCATTGTGCCTGGTTGGGGGCTTCTGCCACCTGAAGCAACATCCTCACCTGCCTCAAGGCTTGTCCGGCTCTGGGATCAGTCTTGTCTTTGGTTATTTTACTCTGTGAGGTTTGGCAAGTTCCTCTTGGTCCAATACTTAAATCACAATTTATTTGCATGCTTATATTAATATGCAGTTTCATCCATTGTTTTTCTCATTGGATAAGGGATCACTATAATTGTCCATCCTGAAGCTTAAATAGCTGCTGGGCATTTGCTCACAGTGATTCCCCCGCCCCCTTCCAACTTGCTTGAACAGCTGAGGATTCGGTCCCATATATTCCATGCAAAGTGTCCCACATTCCATTCCAAAAAAGAATCTGAGGTTGCAGACTTTTGCTCTGGGACTTTGCAGAGTAACTAGCAGCTGGGCTGAATCAACCCAGGTGGGAAAAGGCCTGTGAGCAGGGAGAAGAGCTTCCTGGACTCACAGCCAAGAAGGTCTCCAAGATGTTTAAGGTCGTTGCCTTGACAAAAGGACTGGCTGCACATCCCTGGCCCTCTCCTCCTGGTGGCCTTGCTGCCTTCCCTGGGACCCTGCTTGGCTTACCTGACTTAAGGAAAGTATTTGTATGGACAGTGGTTTAGGCAGGAGTGCCATCTCTGGTTGTGGCATCATAAAGTGCAGTCCTAAAACAGGCCCACTCAGAAGGAACTCCTGTTGGTTTCCATGGGGCATGCGCCTAGGTAAATTAAGGGAGGATTGCAGCCTTGAGTGTTGCTGAACGGGTAGGGGAAATGGCTTCAGAAACAGGGGTGTTAAGGGGAAAGGGGACTTGGTCATCTTCTAGGTTGAAAAGGGAAAGGAATGTTTGTGATCTGTAACTGGGATCTCACTTCGGTGAAAACTGCTATGACTGCCAGAATGAAGGAAGAGGCATGTGATTTTGGCCATGTTCTCTTCCACGTCAGCCTAAGACACAACGTCCCAAAGAAATTACAATTATTTCATCTCCCTCTCCCTCCCTGCCCTCTCTTGGCAACCTTTGGGGCTCCAATTGGCCTACAAGCTGGCATTCAGCTTTGCCATGTCAGGAAGCCATGAAGATACTTCACTTGTGCTTGGCAGAAGAAGAAGAAGAAGAAGAGTTTGGATTTGATAATAATAATAATAATAATAATAATAATAATAATAATAATAATAATTTATTATTTATACCCCGCCCATCTGGCTGAGTTTCCCCAGCCACTCTGGGCGGCTCCCAATCAGTATTAAAAACAATACAGCATTACATATTAAAAACTTCCCTGAACAGGGCTGCCTTAAGATGTCTTCTGAACGTCAGGTAATTCTTTATCTCTTTGACATCTGATGGGAGGGCGTTCCACAGGGCGGGCGCCACTACCGAGAAGGCCCTCTGTCTGGTTCCCTGTAGCCTCACTTCTCGCAATGAGGGAACCGCCAGAAGGCCCTCGGCGCTGGATCTCAGTGTCCGGGCTGAACGATGGGGGTGGAGACGCTCCTTCAGGTATACAGGACCGAGGCCGTTTAGGGCTTTAAAGGTCAGCACCAACACTTTGAATCGTGCTCGGAAACATACTGGGAGCCAATGCAGATCTCTCAGAACCGGTGTTATGTGGTCCCGGCGGCCACTCCCAGTCACCAGTCTAGCTGCCGCATTCTGGATTAATTGCAGTTTCCGGGTCACCTTCAAAGGTAGCCCCACGTAGAGCGCATTGCAGTAGTCCAAGCATGAGATAACTAGAGCATGCACCACTCTGTCGAGACAGTCCGCGGGGAGGTAGGGTCTTAGCCTGCGTACCAGGTGGAGCTGGTAGACAGCTGCCCTGGACACAGAGTTAATCTGCGCCTCCATGGACAGCTGTGAGTCCAAAATGACTCCCAGGCTGTGCACCTGGTCCTTCAGGGGCACAGTTACCCCATTCAGGACCAGGGAATCCTCCACACCTGCCCGCCTCCTGTCCCCCAAAAACAGTACTTCTGTCTTGTCAGGATTCAACCTCAATCTGTTAGCCGCCATCCAACCTCCAACCGCCTCCAGGCACTCACACAGGACCTTCACCGCCTTCACTGGTTCTGATTTAAAGGAGAGGTAGAGCTGGGTGTCATCTGCATACTGATGAACACCCAGTCCAAACCCCCTGATGATCTCTCCCAGCGGCTTCATATAGATATTAAAAAGCATGGGGGAGAGGACAGAACCCTGAGGCACCCCACAAGTGAGAGCCCAGGGGTCTGAACACTCACCCCCCACCACCACCTTCTGGACACGGCCCAGGAGGAAGGAGCGGAACCACTGTATAACAGTGCCCTCAGCTCCCAGCCCCTCTAGACGGTCCAGAAGGATGTTATGGTCGATGGTGTCAAAGGCCGCTGAGAGATCCAGCAGAACTAGGAAACAGCTCTCACCTTTGTCCCTAGCCCGCCGGAGATCATCAACCAGCGCGACCAAGGCAGTTTCAGTCCCATGGTGAGGCCTGAATCCCGATTGGAAGGGATCCAGTGATCAAATGATATCCCGCTTTATCACTACCTGAAGGAGTCTCTTTTTTTTTTTTTTGCATTTTGAAGAAAACTTTATTAAATTCAGTTATATATACAATGTATTCGAAGTTTATCCTTTCTTGTACAGTTTGAACTTCCTTCAGCGGTATTGACATTCATTCGCATTTAAATCTTCATATCACATTTCCTCTTTTATATTGCCATTCGTACCTCCTTTAAATATTATTTCAGCTTAAACAATACTTGTTGACCCTTCACACAGCCTCTTTGAACCCCACTAACGTTGTATTTACTGAACATTTATTTTCCAGGTAACTTACAAATTTTCCCCAATCTTCAATAAACGTCTGATCTTTTAAATATCTTATTTTCCCTGTTAATTTATCTAACTCGGCATATTCTGTTAGTTTTGTTCTCCATTCTGCCACCGTTGGAATTTCTTCCTGTTTCCATCTCTGAGCTATCACAATTCTAGCTGCCGTAACCGCATATTGGAAGAGTTTATAATCCTTTTTCCTAATGTCCTTTCCAATGATGCAAAGTAAGAAGGCCTCTGGTTTTTTCACAAAGGTGTAACCTAACATCTTTTTTAATTCATTATATATTTCTTCCCAGAAATTTTTAACCTTTTTACACTCCCACCATTGATGGTAGAAGGTCCCCTCCTTTTGTTTGCATTTCCAGCATTTGTTATCTACTTTAAACATCTTGCCCAATTTCACGGGTGTAATATACCACCTGTATTGCATCTTCATCACATTTTCCTTAAGTAACATACAGGCCGTAAATTTTATATTTACTTTCCAGAGCCTTTCCCAGTCTTCCATTAATATATTGTGCCCGAGATCTCTTGCCCATTCCACCATCACTGATTTCACCTCCTCATCCTTCGTATGCCACTCTAGTAGTATTTTATACATTTTGGAAAGATTCTTAACTTCACTACTTACTATCTCCTTTTGAAATGTAGATTCTTTTTCCTCATATCCCCTTTCTTTCATCTCCAACTTAAAAAATTCGTTTATCTGAAAGTAGTGAAGCCAGCCCTGAGTAAATGATTTTATCTGGTCGTAAGGTTTTACTTTCCACTTTCCCCCTTCCTTTATAACCATATCTTCAAGCTTCCCCCACTTTTCTTCCATGTTAACTTTTTTAACACTCATTAACTCTTGTAGGGAAAGCCAGTGTGGTGTTTTCGGCTCTAATATGTTCTTATATCTGTCCCAGACCTCTATTAGTGGACCCTTAAAAATATGACTGGTAAACCCCTTATGAACCCTCTTTTTGTCCTTCCATAGGTACGCATGCCACCCGAATTTGTTGTTATAGCCTTCCAAATCTAACAACCCTCCGTTTTCCAGCCTAACCCAGTCTTTTATCCAGCAAAGGCATGTCGCTTCATAATAAAGTCTCATGTCTGGGAGGGCGAAGCCCCCTCTTTCTTTAGCGTCCGTTAACAGCTTATATTTAATTCTGGGCTTCCTCCCTTCCCAGACATATCTTGAGATGGTTCTTTGCCAATCTTTAAAATTCTTTGTTCCCTTTAAAATGGGGATTGTTTGAAACAGAAACAGCAATTTAGGTAACAGCATCATCTTCAAAGGAGGAGTCTCCTTTGAAGGAGTCTCAAAGCGGCTAACATTCTCCTTTCCCTTCCTCCCCCACAACAAACACTCCGTGATGTGAGTGGGGCTGAGAGCCTTCAGAGAAGTGTGACTGGCCCAAGGTCCCCCAGCAGCTGCACGTGGAGGAGCAGAGACGCGAACCCGGTTCCCCAAATTAGAAGTCTACTGCTCTTAACCACTACACCACACTGGCAGCTTTCTCTTTGCTGCTCCTGGCTTGCCCATGTAAGGGATGGAGAGGAAGAAGACAGAGGGACACCTGCCAGCCAATTGTGGGGCGGAAGAAGGAGAGGAGTACAGTTGCTCTTCTGTGGCCTTGCAAAGGAAGCTCACTTTTCTCACTAGAGATGTTTCTTTAGTGGAAATCTCTTTAGTGGGAATTCTTTGCATAAAAATGTATATATCGGACAAAATTGCCAACTAAAGTGTGTCTATTAGGGGAAATATGCACTGTGTTGCTGAATTTTCCCCATTACGCCCATCATTGCTATGCAATTCCCCCTAATATAACCCATATTTTCATGCTGTTTTCATGAAGTTATTCTTTTTCCTGTACATTTTATAAACACATAACTTGGAGGGAGAACTGCATTTCAACGGATGGCTCTCCGTTGGTTCACATATTGACCATTAAGGTGCAGCAATATATGGAAAACTGCATTGCATGTAAAACTGGTAAGGAAAACCAAAGGTAGCCTCTTTTTTCTCAGTGTCGTTGGACTTTATGGAATTTTAACCTTTAAAGCCCTTTACGGCCCAGACCCTTGTACCTATGGGACCGCCTTTCCTGGTATGTCCCACGGAGGACCTTACGGTCTTCAAACAAAAGCACCTTGGTGGTCCTGGGCCACAGGGAGGTTAGGCTGGCCTCAACCAGAGCCAGGGCTTTTTGGCTGTGGCTCCAATCTGGTGGAACGCTCTGTCACAAGAGAACTGATATCATTCCGCAGGGCCTGCAAGACAGAACTGTTCCACCAGGCCTTTGGCCAAGGCGCAGCCTGACCCCCTCCTTTGGTAATCCTCACAGAGGTCTAGCCCTATGGTTGCCATTAATTTGATTTGAACTGATTTTACAATGAATTGATTTTAGAATGCTGTATAATTTTACTGTTGTTAGCCGCTCTGAGCCCGGCTTCAGCTGGGGAGAGTGGGATATAAATATATTAATATTAATAATAATAATAATAATAATAATAATAATAATAATAATTTTACGGAATACGTTTTTAAAAATAAAATTTAGATTTGTCTCTTCCACAAGTCTCTCAAGAAATTTGGTGCATGTAGTGTCTAATTAGTGGGAAAGGTTTTTTGATGCAATATAGAGCCTTCTATTCAGGGTAGTCCTTGAGTCTCTGATGAGTACAATTACAGGCGTTAGTTTCTCTATAACTCATAAGCCATGCATGCCTCACTTCTTGTATGAGAAGGAGGTGTCAGCAGGCATGGTTGTGCAGAGGCATAAAATGTCCCCCCTCCACCTTGTTTAGATAGCTCAGGATCTAAGATAGCTCCCATATATTCCATGCAGTGTCCCACTTTCAGTTCCAAGAACTTTGGGCATGACTACAACTAATAATAATTTTGGGATATGAGCCTGTGAAAATGCTCTTCCTTCAGGTAACTGCAAGGATCCAGCAATCTGGTGGGGACAGGTGAAGCGTGAGTTATTTACCTGAGGGATAAATCCCCTGGGCATTGTATCCTCCTCATAAAATTTTCATTTGATCCAAGCTATTTCATTCTGAAACATGACTGCAGCAGATCTGGATGTTAAAATCCCCTAGGACAACCAAACTAGGTGTCTCCAGGAAGCAGCTCAGGCAGGGAATCCTTGGTGCAGCGGGGAGGTCAGTACACCAAAAGGAATCCTTTACTGCCCCTATTGCACAACTCCCAGAACATGAACTCAGAAAACTGGGTCTTCACAATAGGACGCCTGGTGCAGACTAACAACTTCCTAAAAATCCTGGGGAAGCAAGGAGCAGCAAAGAGAGAACTGCCAAGCATAGGTGAAGGATCTTCATGGCTCAGGATGAGTTGACGTGGCAAAGCTGAATGCCAGCTTTTAAGCCAAATGGAGCCCCAAAGGTTGCCAAGAGAAAGCAGGGAGAGAGAGGGAGATAACATTTCAGTCAGGAGCAGCAACGTTCTAAGATTTCATCAGCTACATACTCAGAGTCCTGGTGGACTGTTTTTTGATAACATTTTGATTTATTCAGAGAATCAAGAACAGCATATACATCCTATGAAAGATGTGCTTCAGAGGTTGAAAAAATGTGCTTCAGAGTTGAAAAAATAACAGTGCCACTTCTCAACAGTAGATTTCCCGACATTTCTCCCCCTGTGTGTAGATTCACCCTTAGAGTGGTGTGGTTCCTCCACTCTCAGCGGACCTCTGAATCTCTTTGTTGTTTAGGCTGATACATCTTAGCTGTCACCCTGTGTTACATCTTCCTGCTCCTCCTCACACTTCTCTCTCTTGGACTTTAGGATCTCCAAACTCTATGCTAGGAGATCAAAGGAGAAGCAGGCCAGCCAGAGCACAGATGGGCAAGAGAGGCCAGCAGGCTGTGGCCTTCAGGGCAGGACACAAGGGGGAAGAGTTGGGGACACTGAATTATAGTTGTGATTCTTGGAAGAAGAGAAACATTTCTGGTTACAAACTTCACTAACCTGGAAGAGTTACCACGAGTTGAGAACTTTGCCCCGGGATGAGAATGGAAATCGTGTGCCGGCAGCGCAGCGGCAGCAAGAGGCCCCATTAGCGAAAGCACACCTCTAGTTAAGAACAGTTTCAGGTTTAGAATGGATCGCCAGAATGAATTAAGTTTGTAACTAGAGGTACCACTGAAGGAATGGGTTTTCCAAACCCAAAACTGACTGTGCACGCAGCTTGAAACTGCACCAAAATCCCTATTTTTCCTTAGCTAAAATGCTTCAACTTGAGCTCTTGAGCCAAAACCCAGCTGTATAAACAAGTGCTCAAAGTTCTCTCCCTTATCAGTCTATGAAGGCTGGTAATGACGGATGGCTTTGTCCATTCCAAAGTGGAACAGGGATGACACTCTGGGCCTTATCTTACATCCTGACCACAAAGACCACAAAGATGCACAGTCCTAGTCCGGGAGCAGCGCCAGAGTGTGTTCTTGGAGTTGGTGACCTCTTGCTCCAAGTTAAGAGTATAAGAACAGAAATACCCTTTTATGGTCAGAAGTACAGGAAGGAATACCCTTTTATGGTTAAAAATACCGGAGCAGGAACATATGTGATGTCAACCTGCGTGTATAGGCTGACGTGGTTGGATTCCTGGGGAAGGAGGGAGAGGGTGCCTGGAGGATAAATATACTGCATGAAATTTCTCATTTCTTTGGACTTGCTGTGGACTGACCATGCAAGAAATAAAGAGCAGAAATAAAGAGCAGAAATAAAGAACTCTTTCTCTGAACCAACCTTCGATGTCATTTGACATCCTTCCTCCTGTCCGGAAGCAACTCAGAGCCCACCAATCGGTAAAGTCTAATAAGGCTACACCACTGTATTTATACCCCACCCATCTTAAGTGTAGTCAGGATGTCTGCAGATCTCCAGAAGCAAACCTTTTAGTATCTTTATTTCGGATCCTATAAATTATGTCTAATTTGTTCAGTTTGTGTGTTTTTGAATGATTTAAGACTAAATTTTTATGTTGTAATTATTATTATTTCCATCTTGCAAGCCACCTCAAGCATGGTATGAACTATGGAAAGGCACCACTCTAATAAAACTATGTCTGGAGGTATATAGCCATTCAGCTAAGTACCCATCATTCACATCTTAAAAGAGTGAGCTCTGTTGCCATAGAGAGGAATGGATGTGCATTCTCTTCTCTCACCCAACTGGAAACCATGGGATCCTAGGATGAAGAATTCTTCCAGGTAGGCACATGTGCATGCAATTATGCCCAATATACTGTAATGAGTGGGCTTTGTGGGGCTAGTTTCTGTAAAAGCCTGGGCTACTTCCCATCCCGTAATCCTTTAGCTGGAGGGGCCTAGAATCTGGTCTGGTCAGTTCAATAACCCCAAAATTCAGAGACCTGTGAATTTGGAAGGATGACTAAATTTCAACTGGCATACTTTTTCAAAGAGTACAACTCAGATTGGTTCCTATTTAAAAGGAAACTTCTTCTTCTCCCTCCCATTCCACCCTCCATATTTTACCACTCTTCATTTTCCACATTGTGGCCCAGTCCTACTCGCTAGACTGTATAGAGAGATCCTCATCCCTTTTTAGTCTTCCTTACTTATGACGTTTTGGGCCTCTCCACAAACCATGCCTGCTAACAACTCCTTCTCATGGACGTAAGGTGCCATTTCGGCTTCACTAGCAAGAACACTCATGCTTAGAAATGAAAAACAGAGGGGAAAAGGCTTTTGGATCTGCGTTTATTGCAAGGCACAAGCTCAGGTAAGCCTTGAAAATGTTGCTTTTTTTCAATCTGGATGCTTTGGAGAAGAAGTCCCTAACTGGGGATGAAGCAGGATCCAGCAGCTCTCAAAGAGAGGGAGCATCTTCCACTTTTCAAAGGCATCTATCACTCCTTCCGTCTAAAACATAGAAACCAGCAACAAAAAGACAACAGTTAACTCGGTTTCATAGCAAAGTGACCATGTTTGAGACACAAAAAGACAAAGCAAGGCATGTTGGACCACAAGAAAGTTTTCATGATAATAAACCATTGGGTAGGGATAGGTCTGTTTCAGTTTTTCATTTCCAGTAACTATGAATTACATAGATTCACCTTTCAATGAGAATTGAATCCAATCTATTGCCCATCCTTACCCCTGAGGGACTTTCTTTTCTAGGTACAATTAAATATGTCACGGAATAGTGAGGGAGCTTTCAAGGTCTCCAATATTCTCCTGCAGACTGGATGTTATGCACGGCAGGGATTTCTTGTCTTTGTGGCCCTGAGGAAGAGTTCTGGGAAAACAGGAAGCTTGCTCGCCATTTTGTGATAATGTTTTGAGAAACACGGGAGGTACTGGCACCCTGGGGTTCATTCCGTCCAGTTGCTAATTTCTCTGCAATGACCCAAGACAAAAGTCTACTGCCTCAGGTTCTTTCTTTAACAGATAAAATAAGAATGAAGCTGCTTGGAGTTGAAAGTGGGAGATTTGCATGGAATGTATAGGATGTGAAACTGAGGTAATCTGAAATGGTGGAGGGCAGGACACCACACAGAGTAAGTGCCCAGCATCTGTTAAAGCTGCAGAATAGACATCCCTTAGGCACTGAGATAAACAATGGATGAAGCTGCACAACAAATTTAATGTGCCCATCCGGTGTGGTTTAGGGATTTGGCAAAGGAGATCTGGCATAAGCTCACAGGTCATAGAGCCCAAAGACAGCTAGACCAGCCATGAGGCAGGTGAGGACCCTTCATCTGGTGGCAGAAGCCCCTCAGACAACAAACCCATTGGTGCCCCTCCTGCCCCGCTGGTTCTGCCTGTGGTGAAAGAACTCGGCACCATCTTGCTTAAAATGGGCAACAATGGTAGTGCCGCTTCTGTGCCTGCAACCAACGGGGTATGGTGTGTGTCAGCGGCAGATCAGGCCATGGCAGGAGGAGCAGGTAGATGGGCTTAGGAGCCGTGCCAGCAGAATGGCCAAGCAGCAATTAGCATTTTGCATCAAGCGGCAAAATGAGATGTGCCACCCTTGGCTGATTCTGGCATAGGTATTTTTATTTTTATTTTTGCAATGGAGCAATTGAGCTTCCAGGCAAAAGATGATCAATTTAGGGGACGCTGAGTTGGGTACTTAAAATGATCAATCCAGAGGGTAATGGGAGAGGGGCAGGAGGTGTAATTCTCTTTTGGTCAGCTGAAATTACCTTGTGCAACAGGGATAACTAGGAATACACATTCCAATCTTTTTAGAATTTTTGGGACAACCTACAGGGAGGCAAATACCATTGGCATTAAAGCATTGCCTAGCATTCCTAGGTTCCTGGTCCTGTGCAGATCCTGTGCAAAGAGAGAAAAAGACAGAAAAAAAACATAAGTGGGGAGAAGGAAGTTAATTCACAACTGGATGAAAGAGATGAACAACTCCACAGCCCTTTGAACAGGAGAGGCTCTGTGAGGCTCTGGGTGCTGTGGCATCCCAACTCCTACCCCCCACCCCCACCCCCACCCCTGCCAGTGGCCACTGGTGTTTACCACCCTTGCTACATTCAGAAGAAGAAATGGTAAATGTGCTTATCCAGATATTTGCTCATGAGTGGAGGGTGTCAGTCCACGAAACACGACAGCAAGAAGTGAGGCACACATGGCTTATACGTTATAGAGAAACTAAAGCCTGTAACTGAAGCCATCAGAGCCCCAAGGACTACCTAGAATAAAAGGCTCTATATTATATCAAGAAACATTTCCCCACTAATTAGAAACTTTATACCCCAAATTTATTGGCAGACCTGTGGAAGAGACAAATCAAAATTTTATTTTCTAAGACGTATTCCATAAATTTGCATAGAATTCCATAAAATCTAACCAAACTGAGAAAAGAAGAGGCTGCTTTTGTTTTTCCTTACCAGTTTTACATATGATGCCATTTTCCATATATTAATAAAAAGGTAAAGGACTGTTTTGACAGTTAATTCCAGTTGCAGACAACTCTGGGAGCCGGCGTTTGACCACAGACATGTGGCCAGCATGACTAAGCCGCTTCTGGCGAACCAGAGCAGCGCACAGAAACGCCATTTACTTTCCCGCCGGAGTGATACCTATTTATCTACTTGCACTTTGATGTGCTTTCGAATTGCTAGGTTGGCAGGAGCAGGGACCGAGCAACAGGAGCTCACCCCGTCGCGGGGACTCAAACCGCCAACCTTCTGATCGGCAAGCCCAAGAGGCACAGAGGTTTAAACCACAAAGCCACTCACGTCCCTTTTTCCTTATATTACTCTGCCATAATGAATTCAACATGTGAACATCAAAGCACAGCTGTCCTCTGAAAGGCAGCTCTCCCTCCAAGTAACGTGTTTAAAAGATGTACCTGAAAAAGTGTAATTTCATGACAATAGCATGAAAATATAGGTTATAACAGGGGAAATTGTATAGCAATTATGAGCGTAATGGGGGAAATTCAGCAACACAGTCCATATATCTCCTAATAGATGCACCTTTGTAGGCAATTTTGTCTGATATAAACATTTTTATGCAAAATTTACCACTAAAGAAACGTCTCTAGAAAGAAAAGTGAGCTTCCTTTGCAAGGCCACAGAAGAGCAACTGTACTCCTCTCCCTCTTCCACCCCATAATAGGCTGGCAGGTGTCCCTCTGTCTTCTTCCTCTCCATCCCTTACCTGGGGAAGCCAGGAGCAGCAAAGAGAGAACTGCCAAGCAGAGGTGAAGGATCTTCATGGCTCAGGATGAATTGTGGTGGCAAAGCCAGGCAAAGCCAGCTTTTAAGCCAAATGGAGCCCCAAAGTTTGCCAAGAGAGGGCTGGGCGTCCCATAATTGTAATTTCTTTGGGACGTTGTGACTTAGGCTGACGTGGAAGAGAACGTTGCCAAAATCACGTGCCTCTGGAACGGCATTCCTGCATTCTGTCAGTCATAGCAATTTCCACACAAGATCACAAACATTCAGATGTGCTGTATTCATGTTTCAGAGGGATATAGCTTGAATAAAACGAAAAATTTATGCTGAGGATTCAATGACCCACATAGGCAGTGCTAGGGGGACGTATCCCTCAGGTAAATGACTCACCCCTCACCTGTCCCCACCACATTGCTGGACCCTTGCGGTTACCTGAATGAAGGGCACTTTTCACATGCTCACCTCCCACAATGATTCTTCTTAGTAGTAGCCCATGCTCCCCCCCCTAAAAAATATTTAGGGTTACTCTCATTTTCCTACTCATATTGAAATACTGCTCCTCAATCTGGCAAAGCGTGTTCTCCTTCATGGAGAGCACGTGTTGCGGTGGGGGCCACCAGGACACTCCAAAGTTGGGGGCGGTCTAACTGATCGTTGGCCACTGATGCGATTGGGGCTTCCCTTGTTGTTGGGAAGAAATTAATGTTGCCATTTATTGATTGACAGCCAGAAATGCTAAAACTCCTTGCACGAGGCTAGGGCTTCCTCTTTTCGCCCGTGCAGCGGATTGCCCGTCCCTCCCTCCCTAGAATAGGGTTGTTCGCTTTGACCTTGCTATGCCTGTCATGGGGTCGTCTGCTTTGGAGCGGGGGCCTGGTAGGAATTTTGTCCATCTGGCTGATTGGCTGGGGCCATTTGGTTTTTGCCTACTGCGTAGCAAATCGTCACAACTTGTAAGGTTCGCGGTTAGGCATTGGTTTATGGTTTGGTTGGTTGAGGGGCATGGATTGGCTGTGCCTGCCCCTCTAATGCTGCTGCTGCAAGGGATTCCGTTAAAGGAATTGGGGGCTAACTATTGCTTGTCCACTCTGCCAAGGGGGCTCGGGCCATAGCAATGAGCTCCTGGTTGCATTTGGGGTGAGGGCAGGTTCCCTGCTCCGAGTAACCCCCAAGTGTATTCCCCCATTCTGACTTTCGCATCGTGCGGAATGTCAGTCTGTCCCTCATGGTGGGAGCAGATAGTCGCAACCAATGCCTAAGCAACCACTCACAAATTTGTATTTTAATAAAGTTGTGGCCAAAATTATGCCAAAAACCTTAAACAAAAATTCTGTGTGATGTGTGAGTTATTGGGGTGGACCTGGGGACCTCGACACGCAAAACTTAGATTCACAAAATGTTTAGGGGTATGCGGACCCCTGCATTCCCCCCAGGAAATAGCACTGGTAGTAGTCATAGCCTCAAACAGTTCTTCCAGAAAAAAAGAAAATTCAAGTCCACTGATTGAAGAGGTTGAGTGGGACATGCAGGGCAAGGAGATTTCAAAGGTGAAATGATGGACTCTTTGCTTACTTGAAGGAAGGGCAATCTTCACATGCTCTCTTCTCCTTTTTCTCATTCTTGCAATCATCCTATTTCTCAGACACCTCTTCCAGACAAGACTCAAGGCAACTTACAAAAATATTTTCAAACAGGAGGGCTCTGCTTCTCTGCTTGCTGCACCTGCCATGTCCACTCTGCACCCCATAATAATTGGCCAACTTGTCCTTTCCTTTCTCCTTTCCACCCTAGAAGATGGCTAAGCCCCCTTTCCCCCTTCCCAACCCGGTTTCTGAAGCTGCTTCGCTCTTCTGTCCTGCGCTCCATGGAGTCGCTGTTATTTGTGACTAAAGATCAAGGATCTCCACATCAGAAAAATTCAAAGGCCAATGAGTTAACCTTCTCTGCTTTGAGGTTTCATTTGACCTTTCAGGCTCAGGCCTGGTGCTTTGATGTGGGACTGAATGTGGGACACTTTGCATGGACCTAATACTCAGCAAAGGGACATGGTTGGCACTGTGGTCTAAACCACTGAGCCTTGGGCTTGCCGATCAAAACGTCGGTGGTTCAAATTCCCGTGACGGGGTGAGCTCCCGTTGTTCAGTCTCAGCTCCTGGCAACCTAGCAGTTCGAAAGCACGTCAAAGTACAAGTAGATGAATAGGTACCACTCTCGTGGGAAGGTAAATGGTGTTTCTGTGCACTGCTCTGGTTTCGCCAGAAGGAGCTTAGTCATGCTGGCCACATGACCCGGAAAAACTGTCTGCGGACAAACGTCGGCTCCCTTGACCAGTATAGCGAGATGACCGCGGCAATCCCAGAGTCGTTCGCAACTGGACTTAACTGTCAGGGTCCCTTTAGGTTTACCTTTTAATTCTCAGCTATTCAAACAAGATGGAGGGGAGAAAATCACAGTGAGCAAATGCCCAGCAGCTATTGAAGTTTTAGGATGGACAGTTATGGTGATCCCTTTCCACTGAGATAAACAATAGATGAAACTGCAATTAATCTAAACAATCAAATACCATGTGATTGAAGAATTTGATTAAGAGGAATTCGCAAAACTTCACAGAGCAAAGCAACTAAAGACAGGGCTGATCCCAGAGCCTTGAGGCAGGTGAGGATGCTGCTTCAGGTGGCAGAAGCCCCTAACCAGGCACAATGCCCATGGGTGCCCCTCCTGCCCTGCTGCTTCTGCCAGTGGAGGTGAAGCACCAGCATCATCAGCACTGATTTTGGGCTGCCATTTGGGGCAATACGGGAAGTGCCGCCCTAGGCTGATTCTGCCATAGGTGTCTTTTGCAATGGACAAAGTATGAAAACAGCTGGCTGCGTAACCAATTAAGCTTGCAATCAAAGGACGATGTATTCAGGGACCACTTAAGTAATTTGTGTAACGAATGGAACAGTTAGCTGGTACTCACTGCTCTATGAAAATGACATTCTTTGTAATAAAAAGGTTGCATTAGAGATACTTTGTACTGCCAGTGGTTGTTTAATTAATGAAAAACATAATTAAGACAACTGTAAATGTTGCAGGCTGTATAACCCACCTATATGATGACTATTATGAGTTTTGTTTTGGTTATTTCTGTGTCTGAAAGAATAGAATGGCTCTAAGACACAGAAGGGAGGGAAGAGGGAGGGAGAAGAGATGAGTTTGTACTGATGAGGTTTTTTCATAATGGAGGAAATAATAAAGCTTTAATGGAAAACTCTCGTGGATTTTAACAGCAGACAAATGCTATATTAAAGGAGGTTAAACTGGAATCAGATAAATGATCATCAACTTGTAAAGAAACCTATTGTTCAAGTTACAGTATACAGTAATACCACAAAATACCTAATAAGAATAAAATGGCACTGAATAGCCCCCCCCAAAAAAACACATAGTTTAATCTTTTAAGAAGAAGAAGATGGCTCATTTCTTCTCAATCAGAGAAAAAAGATCCGCAGCTGCAAGATGCACATCCGGCTGCAATACGCATGACCACGAACTTCTTGAAGAATCAGCAGGATTCAAAGCTGTTGCCAGACAACAGTGAATACAGGTCGGCAATTGGTGAACTCTTGTATCTAGTTACCACATGTAGACCTCATTTAGCAAATGCTGTGGGGATTTTTAGTAGAAAAGTGAATTCTCCCACTGAGCATGATTGGGCAGGTGTAAAAAGGATGGTGCGGTATTTGAAGGGTACCATGAATTGTAAGTTAAGGTTACCAGCTGTCAGAAACCCTAAGTTGGTTGGGTATACTGATGCAGATTGGGCTGGGGACAATGCTCAGTATAAATCCACAGGTGGATTTGTTTTTATGTTTGGGGATGGACCTGTTGCATGGGGTAGTTATAAACAGAGCTGTGTAACATTGTCTTCCACAGAATCAGAGTACATTGCAGCGACAGATGCATGCAGAGAGGTTGCCTGGCTCGATCGACTCATCAAGGACTTTGGGTTGGTGAGAAAGGAACCTGTCAGCTTGCTAGAGGACAATCAAAGTTGCCTGAAGCTGACACAGAGTGAGAAGTTCTATGTGAGGAAAAAACATATTGGCGTGAAGTACCATGATGTACGTGAGATGATCCAGGACGGACTTATGGAACTGTCTTACTGCCGCACCAAGGAGATGACTGCTGACATCCTGACGAAACCCCTGCCAAGAGAGTTTCCAGAACCTACATGTCAAGCTGGGACTCTGGGTGGTTGAATAAAGTTATTTATGTTTGTGCATGTTGTGTTGCCTGAGAAGGGGTATGTGGGGTGTGAAACACAAAGCAGTCAAATACAACATTCCTAGAGTGGACATGCTTACACATGAGAAGGGATGTTTGTCCAGCCAGTAAATAAACTTCCTGTTTCCTCCTGGGCTGGGACAAACTCCCGTTCTTGTGTCCTGCTGACATTGGGAGGTTTCCGCCATTGTATAATTTTTACGGAAGGGAAATTCAGCTTGGCAAATGAGATTCAAACAAGTGGCCAGAGCAGGTGATCATTTCTCCTCCGCATGCCCTGCCCCTCTCACAGCATTTTCTGGACAGATCATTTTGAGGAGCCTCTGATCTGAGTAGCTTTAGGCTACCACCCTGAATGGACATCCCTTCTTGGGTTTAGGCTAAGGGACCCAGTGAACTGAGAAAATAGCTTCAATACATATATCTTGGAAAAGGTTTATGATGATCAATAGGTTTCTTTACAAGTTGATGATAATTTATCTGATTCCAATTTAACCTCTTTAATACAACATTTATCCACTGCTAAAATCCATTTGACTTTTCCATTAAAACTTTCTTATATCCTCCATTATGAAAAAACCTCATCAGTACAAACTCATTTCTCCTCTCTTTCTCCCTCCCTCCCTCCCTCCCTCCCTCCCCCTCCCTCCCTCCCTTCTGTGTCTTAGAGCCATTCTATTTCTTCAGAAACAGAAAAAACCAAAACAAAACTCATTATAGTCATTATATAGGTTGGTTATACAGCCTGCAAGATTTACAGTTGTCTTAATTATGTTTTTCATTAATTAAACAACCACTGGCAGTACAAAGTATCTCTAATGCAACCTTTTTATTACAAAGAATGTCATTTTGATAGAGCAGCGAGTACCAGCTACCTGTTCCATTTGTTACACAAGACATCAATTACTTGAGTGGTCCTTGAATACATCGCCCTGTGATTGCAAACTTAATTTGTTGCACAGCCAGTTGTTTTCATACCTTGTCCATTACAAAAGACAGACACCTATGGCAGAATCAGCCTAGGGTGGCACTTCCCGTATTGCCCCAAATGGCAGTGATCTTGTCCAGATATCAGCGCTGATGATGCTGGTGCTTCACCTCCACTGGCAGAAGCAGCAGGGCAGGAGGGGCACCCATGGGCATTCTGCCTGGTTGGGGGCTTCTGCCACCTGAAGCAGCATCCTCACATGCCTCAAGGCTTGTCCGGCTCTGGGATCAGCCTTGTCTTTGATTGCTTTGCTCTGTGAGGTTTTGCCAATTCTTCTTGGTCCAATCCTTAAACCACACTTTATTTGCATGCTTAGATTAATATGCAGTTTCATCCATTGTTTTTCTCATTGGATAAAGGAGCGATATAATTGTCCATCCTGAAGCTTTAATAGCTGCTGGGCATTTGCTCACTGCGATTTTCTTTACCCCACCTTGCTGGAATAGCTGAGCATTCGGTCCAAATATTCCATGCAAAGTGTCCCACATTCAGTTCCAAACGCCTTTACTAAAATAAAGAAAAAAAGAATCTGAGGTTGCAGACTTTTGCTTTGGGACTTTGCAGAGTAACTAGCAGCTGAGCTAAATGAACCCAGGTGGGAAAAGGCCTGTGAGCAGGGAGAAGAGTTTCCAGGACTCACAGCCAAGAAGGTCTCTAAGATGTTTAAGGTTGTTGCCTTGACTGGCTGCACATCCCTGGCCCTCTCCTCCTGGTGGCCTTGCTGCCTTCCCTGGGACCCTGCTTGGCTTACGTGACTTAAGGAAAGTATTTGTATGGACAGTGGTTTAGGCAGGAGTGCCATCTCTGGTTGTGACATCATAAAGTGCAGTCCTAAAACAGGCCCACTCAGAAGGAACTCCTGTTGGTTTCCATGGGGCATGCGCCTAGGTAAATTAAGGGAGGATTGCAGCCTTGAGTGTTGCTGGATGGGTAGGGGAAACGGCTTCAGAAACAGGGGTGTTAAGGGGAAAGGGGACTTGGTCATCTTCTAGGTTGAAAAGGGAAAGGAATGTTTGTGATCTGTAACTGGGATCTCACTTCGGTGAAAACTGCTATGACTGCCAGAATGAAGGGAGAGGCATGTGGTTTTGGCCATGTTCTCTTCCACGTCAGCCTAAGACACAACGTCCCAAAGAAATTACAAATATTTCATCTCCCTCTCCCTCCCTGCCCTCTCTTGGCAACCTTTGGGGCTCCAATTGGCCTACAAGCTGGCATTCAGCTTTGCCACGTCAGGAAGCCCTGAAGATCCTTCACCTGGGCTTGGCAGTTCTCTCTTTGCTGCTCCTGGCTTGCCCAGGTAAGGGATGGAGAGGAAGAAGACAGAGGGACACCTGCCAGCCTATTATGGGGCGGAAGAAGGAGAGGAGTCCAGTTGCTCTTCTGTGGCCTTCAAAGGAAGCTCACTTTTCTCACTACAGATGTTTTTTTAGTGGAAATCTCTTTAGTGGGAATTCTTTGCATAAAAATGTATATATTGGGCAAAATTGCCAACAAAAGTGTGTCTATTAGAGGAAATATGCACTGTGTTTCTGAATTTTCCCCATTACGCCCATCATTGCTATGCAATCCCCCCTAATATAACCCGTATTTCCATGCTATTATTCTTTTTCCTGTACATTTTATAAACACATTGTTTTTAGTCGTTTAGTCATGTCCGACTCTTCGTAACCCCATGGACCAGAGCACGCCAGGCACTTCTGTCTTCCACTGTCTACCGCAGTTTGGTCAGATTCATGTTTGTAGCTTCAAGAACACTGTCCAACCATCTCGTCCTCGGTTGCCCCCTTCTCCTTGTGCCCTCAATCTTTCCCAACATCAGGGTCTTTTCCAGGGAGTCTTCTCTTCTCATGAGGTGGCCAAAGTATTGGAGCCTCAGCTTCACAATCTGTCCTTCCAGGGAGCACTCAGGGCTAATTTCCTTAAGAATGGATGTGTTTGATCTTCTTGCAGTCCACGGGACTCTCAAGAGTCTCCTCCAGCACCAGAATTCAAAAGCATCAATTCTTCCGCGATCAGCCTTCTTTATGGTCCAGCTCTCACTTCCATACATCACTACTGGGAAAACCATGGCTTTAACTATACGGACCTTTGTTGGCAAGGTGATGTCTCTGCTTTTTAAGATGCTGTCTAGGTTTGCCATCGCCTTTCTCCCAAGGAGCAGGCGTCTTTTAATTTCGTGACTGCTGTCACCATCTGCAGTGATCATGGAGCCCAAGAAAGTAAAATCTCTCACTGCCTCCATTTCTTCCCCTTCTATTTGCCAGGAGGTGATGGGACCAGTGGCCATGATCTTCGTTTTTTTGATGTTTAGCTTCAGACCATATTTTGCACTCTCCTCTTTCACCCTCATTAAAAGGTTCTTTAATTCCTCCTCACTTTCTGCCATCAAGGTTGTGTCATCTGCATATCTGAGGTTGTTGATATTTCTTTCAGCAATCTTAATTCCGGCTAGGGATTCATCCAGCCCAGCCTTTCGCATGATGAATTCTGCATATAAGTTAAATAAGCAGGAAGATAATATACTGCCTTGTCATACTCCTTTCCCAATTTTGAACCAATCAGTTGTTCCATATCCAGTTCTAACTGTAGTTTCTTGTCCCACATAGAGATTTCTCAGGAGACAGATGAGGTGATCAGGCACTCCCATTTCTTTAAGAACTTGCCATAGCTTGCTGTGGTCAACACAGTCAAAGGCTTTTGCATAGTCAATGAAGCAAAAGTAGATGTCTTTCTGGAACTCTCTAGCTTTCTCCATAATCCAGCGCATGTTTGCAATTTTGTCTCTGGTTCCTCTGCCTCTTCTAAATCCAGCTTGCACTTCTGGGAGTTCTCGGTCCACATACTGCTTGAGCCTTCCTTGTAGAAGTTTAAGCATAACCTTGCTAGCGTGTGAAATGAGTGCAATTGTGCGGTAGTTGGAGCATTCTTTGGCACTGCCCTTCTTTGGGATTGGGATGTAGACAGATCTTCTCCAATCCTCTGGCCACTGCTGAGCTTTCCAAACTTGCTGGCATATTGAGTGTAGCACCGTAACAGCATCATCTTTTAAAATTTTAAGTACTTCAGCTGGAGTACCATCACTTTCACTGGCCATGTTATTTGCAGTGCTTGTTATTTTCTTGAACAGATCTCTGGTTCTTCCCATTCTGTTGTTTTCCTCTATTTCTTTGCATTGCTCGTTTAAGAAGGCCTTCTTGTCTCTTCTTGCTATTTTTTGGAAATCTGCATTCAATTTCCTGAATCTTTCACTATCTCCAACCACATTTTGCTTGCCTTCTCTCCTCCGCTATTTGTAAGGCCTTGTTGGACAGCCACTTTGCTTTCTTGCATTTCCTCTTCATTGGGATGTGTCAGGGAACTGCCATCGGAGCCAGAGGCGGAGGGAAGGCTCCAGAGGGATGCCGGAGAGGGTCCCAGTAGGGAGAGAGGCAGCCCATCTGCTGGGGAAGGAAATCAGGGGAAGGGATGCCGGAGAGGGTCCCAGTAGGGAGAGAGGCAGCCCATCTGCTGGGGAAGGAAATCAGCACCAGTGGAGAAGGGGGGCAGATGGGGGAATTGGTGAGGGGGCTCCAGGACTCCTCGCTGGAGACCAGCGGGGAGAGCACAGGTCCTCCGCTGCCCACACCCTCCCTGCGCAGAAGACTTCCGCGCAGGGAGAGTAGGAGGAGACTAGGCATCAAAGAACTTCTTTGCTGGAAGAAGTTCAAGAAACGCCCACTGACGGATTCTGCCAGCGATTGAGACAGCCACAGGTGAGAGGCTGTCCAGACAGAAAGGGTTCACCCAGGTAACCTAGCCAGGAGTGGTGACAACTTACGCACGAGCAACCCCTAGAACCATTACAGCAATCCGTCAGTCACCGATGTAGCTTGTGCGCAGCCCCAGAGAGGCAGCATGATGAGCCAAACCAGGACAGCCAGAGAGATGGAGCAAGCAGCTGAAGTGCGAAGTCTGGTAGAGAGGAATCGAGACTTGGAACAGCATGTAGCTCTCCTGACGGCATGGCTGGCTGAAAGACGGGCTCAGGATGCGTAGGTCAGACCCACCCCCATCGCAAGGAAAGTACCGGGGCTGGTACACAAGTTTGGGGGGAAACCCCAGGACTACAACGCGTTTCGAACGGAAATAGAGTATGCTTTGGAACTGCAGAATAATGACTTTGCTGATGATGGGGAGAGGCTAGCTTACATTGTGGGGCATCTGGAGGATGGGGCGCGTGAATGGATCAGGCCCCTAATGGCGACGCAAAATGATGCCTTGAAGGACCTTAAGAAATTCTTCCAGGCAATGAATGCGATGTATTCCAGCGAAGTGGAGCAAAGTGTGACTCGGCGGGAACTGATGGGGTGCAAGCAGGAGAGCCAGTCAGTTAGAGACTAATGGTCGCGCTTTGCCATGTTGATCCACCGGCTCGGCTGGCATCTGGACTCTGAACTGATACAAATGTTGTTTGAGGAGAGTCTGTCCCCCGAAGTGAAAGACGAGTTGTCCCGCACGCCCCACCCACAGTCGATGGATGAGCTGACTAAGGCTGTGCTTGCGATTGGAGTACGGCAGGAAGATTGGAACAAAATAAAAAAATTCCTTCCAGTAGCACCTTAAAGACCAACTGAGTTAGTTCTAGGTATGAGCTTTCGTGTGCATGCACACTTCTTCAGATATCCAGATATCATACCTAGAACTAACTCAGTTGGTCTTTAAGGTGCCACTGGAAGGAATTTTTTTATTTTGTTTTGACCATGGCAGACCAACACGGCTACCTATCTGTAACAGGAAGATTGGAGTACGGCTCAGGAGAAACGCGAAGTGAGAGGGGAACGTTGCCATGACTACCACATTCCTGAAATACCAAGACACCTTTCCCAGGCGGCTGAGCCAATGGAAATTGATGGCGCGTGCGAGAGAGAGAGGTTTCAAACTCCAGTGAAGGTCGCAAGAGGGAGGGGAAGGATTGGAAAACCACCAAGAAGTGTTTCCTCTGCCAGTGGCCAGAACATTTTGCCAGGGTCTGCCCTCAAAGAAAGGCCTGGCAAGGGATGGTGGGGGCTGCTGGCTGTGAGGAGAAGGGGAAGGAAGGGCAGGCGCAGGGAAACGACAACGCCTGGCTGCCAACCAGCAGGGGCAGCAGCCAGGCCAGCAACCAATGGAAGTGCCCCAGCCTGACCCTCCCAAGGCAGCTATAGCCATAGAAGTGGTGCTAGAACTCCTGAATGGGCACCCAGTCAAAGTTGAGGGGCTGCTGGATTCGGGCAGCTCCTGCAATTTCTTCAGCAGAGACTTCGCTCTAGAGCACCAACTCCACCTGCTGCCCCTGGATTTTCCCTTGCAAATGACCACCATCGATGGCAGGGAACTTTGGGGGGGGGGGAGTGACGCACCAGACCCCGCCAATGCGAATGAGGGTTTCCAGGCACATGGAGACCATCGCTTTTCACGTGGTCACACTGACAGGACCTCCAGTAATACTGGGAATGAGCTGGCTGGCACTGCATGATCCAGTAGTGTCATGGCATCAGCGGTCAGTCACCTTAGGGTCAACTTACTGCTTGGAACACTGTCTGGGGGGTGGGGAGAACCCAAGAATGACAGTGACCAGGGTGGCTGGGCTGGCCGTGGAACTAAAAGGGGAGGTGCCACCACAATATGCTGACCTGAAGGAAGTCTTCAGCGAGAAGGAGGCAGATAGACTACCCCCCCATAGGCCCTTTGACTGCCAAATCAACTTACTCCCAGGGGCTCAGCTGCCGGTGGGTAAGCTGTATGCCATGTCCGACCGGGAGATACAGGAGTTGCGGCAATTTATTGACAGGAACCTGAAGAGGGGGTTCATAAGGGAATCAAAGGCGGTGGGGGGCAGTCCGGTGTTCTTTGTGGACAAAAAGGAGACTAATCAGCCCAGATTAGTCGTAGATTACCGGGCATTAACTCTGGTGTCAGAACCCGTGACCTTCCCAATGCCCAGGATTTATGACATTTTAACACGGGTAAGGCAGGGGAATTTTTTTACCAAGCTGGACCTCAGGGGAACGTGCAATTTGATTAGGATAAGGGAGGGGGATGAATGGAAAACTATCATGTTCACCCCCCTAGGGGCTTTTGAGTACTTAGTCATGCCATTTGGATTGCAATCGGGCTCCGCCTGCTTTCAAGCTTTCATGCACCACGTGTTGGGGCCTCTGCTGTACAAGAATTGCGTAGCCTTTTTAGATGACGTCTTAATCTATTTGGACAATGAGAAGCAACACGTCAGAGACGTGCCAATTTCACGCCAGAGAAGTCAAGTTTCTGGGTACAAGTTGTCAGACAATGGCCTAGCTATGGACCCAAGCAAGGTGAAGGCAGTGCTGGAATGGAAGGCCCCCATTCAGCAACTTCTACAGGAAGTTCATAAAGAACTTCGCTCACTTAACCGCGCCCATCACAGATTGTCTCAGTAGCAAAAAGAAGTTCGCGTGGACAGAAAGTGCCCAGCATCCCTTTGAAAGACTGAAGAAGGTGTTTGCTTCGGAGGAGCAGCTCCTGCACGTTGATCTGGAGAAGCCCATGAAACTGGAGACGGACGCGTCCGACCGAGCCATAGGGGCGGTCCTTTTGCAGCCAGGGGCCAAGCAGAGCTGGAGACCGTGTGCCTTTTTCTCAAGGAAGCTGAACAAGTCGGAGCAAAACTATACCGTGTATGACCACGAACTGCTTGCGATCTATGCAGCTTTTCGGCAATGGAGACATCTGTTGATAGGGGCGCGGCACAAGATCCAGGTCTGTACTGACCACAAGAACTTAGAATACTGGAGGACCGTGCGAGTACTCAACCAGAGACAGATTCGATGGGCTCAGGAGTTCTCCAAGTTTTCCTTCGAGATCCGGTACGTGCCGGGAGAGGAAAACATGAGAGGAGATGCTCTCTCCAGGAAGCCGGAGTACATGGAAGGAGAGGGACCGCCGGAGGTCCGACACGTGTTTCCCGAGGACCGATGGGTGTGGGGTGGAGCGTTGGTTGGGAAACGAGAACTGACCGGGCTTACTAGAGACGATGCGTTCGCTCAAGCGAAAATCAGGGAACTCCGGGATGGAAGGGAAGACCAGGGAGGGTTTGAGGAAAATGAAGGGCTACTGTACCAGTTTAACCTCCTTTAATATAGCATTTGTCTGCTATATCCATTTGTCTGCTATTTCCATTAAAACTTTATTATTTCATCCATTATGTAAAAATTGCATCGAAACAAACACATCTTTCCTCCCTCCCTCTTGCCTCCCTTCCGTGTCTTAGAACCATTCTATTCCTTCAGAAACAAAATTAACCAAAACAAAACTCATTATATTCATTATGTAGGTTGATTATACAGCCTGCAAGATTTGCAGTTGTCTTAATCAGGTTTTTAATTAATTAAACAACCACTGGTAGTACAACGTATCTCTAATGCAACCTTTTTATTACACAGAATGTCATTTTCATAGAGAAGTGAGTACCAGCTACCTGTTCCATTAGTTACACAAAGCATCAATTACTTAAGTGGTCCCTGAATACATCGTCCTTTGATTGCAAGCTTAATTTGTTGCGCTGCCAGTTGTTTTCATACTTTGTCCATTGCAAAAGACACCTATGGCAGAATCAGCCTAGGGCAGCACTTCCTGTATTGCCCCAAATGGCAGCCCAAAATCAGTGCTGATGATGCTGGTGCTTCTCCTCCACTGGCTCAAGCAGCAGGGCAGGAGGGGCATCCATGGGCATTGTGCCTGGTTAGGGGCTTCTGCCACCTGAAGCAGCATCCTCACCTGCCTCAAGGCTCTGGGATCAGCCCTGTCTTTGATTGCTTTGCTCTGGGAGGTTTTGCCAATTCTTCTTGTTCGAATCCTTCAATCACATGGTATTTGATTGTTTACATTAATATGCAGTTTCCTCTATTGTTTATCTCAGTGGAAAGGGATCACCATTACTGTCCATCCTAAAACAGTTGGGTGCTGGGCATTTGCTGCTGGGCATTTGCTCACTGTGATTTTCTCCCCTCCATCTTGTTTGAATAGCTGAGGACTAAAAGGTAAATGTAAAAGACCCCTGAAAGTTAAGTCCAGTTAAAAAAGGGGAAAAGGATGAGGATGATGATTGCAAGAATGAGAAAAAGGACAAGAGACCATGTGAAGATTGCCCTTCCTTCAAGTAAGCAAAGAGTCCATCATTTCACCTTTGAAATCTCCTTGACCTGCACGTCCCACTCAACCTCTTCAATCAGTGGACTTGAATCTTTTTTCCTGAAAGAACTGTTCGAAGCTATTACTACTCCCAGTGCTATTTCCTGGGGGGATGCAGGCGTGCGCATACCCCTAAACATTTTGTGAATCTAAGTTTTGCCAGATTGAGGAGCAGTATTTCAATATGAGTAGGAAAATGAGAGTAACATTTTTTGGGGGGGCAGCACGGGCTACTACTAAGAATAATCATTGTGGGAGGCGAGCATGTGAAAAGTGCTTCTCCTTCACGTAACCGCAAGGGTCCATCAATGTGATGGGGACAGGTGAGGGGTGAGTCATTTACCTGAGGGATACATTCCCCGGGCACTGCCTATGTGAGGAATTGAATCCTCCTCATAAATGTTTCATTTGATTCAAGCTATCTCGCTCTGAAACATGAATACAGCAGACCTGAATGTATGTGATCTTACTTCTGTGGGTACTGCTATGACTGACCGAACGCAGGAGTGCTTTTCCGGAGGCACGTGATTTTGGCAACCCTCTCTTCCACGTCAGCTTAAGTCACAACGTCCCAAAGAAAGTACAATTATGTAATCTTCTTCTCCCTACCTGTCCTCTCTTGGCAAGCTTTGGGGCTCCATTTGGCTTAAAAGCCGGAATTGGGCTTTGCCACCACAATTCATCCTGAGCCATGAAGATCCTTCACCTCTGCTTGGCAGTTCTCTCTTTGCTGCTCCTGGCTTCCCCAGGTAAGGGAGGGAGAGGAAGAAGACAGGGGGACACCTGCCAGCCTATTATGGGGTGGAAGAGGGAGAGGAGTACAGTTGCTGTTCTGTGGCCTTGCAAAGGAAGCTCACTTTACTTGCTAGAGATGTTTCTTTAGTGGTAATCTCTTTAGTGGGAATTCTTTGCATAAAAATGTATATATCTGACAAAATTGCCTACTAAAGTGTGTCTACTAGGGAAAATATCCACTGTGTTGCTGAATTTCTCCCATATTATGCCCATAACTGCTATGCAATTTCCCCTATTATAACCTATATTTTCATGCTATTGTCATGAAATTACACTTTTTCAGGTACATTTTTTAAACACATTACTTGGAGGGAGAGCTGCCTTTCAGAGGATAGCTGTGCTTTCATGTTCACATGTTGTCTTCATTATGGCACACTAATATAAGGGCAAAGGGATGTGGGTGGCCCTGTGGTTTAAACCACTGAGCCTCTTGGGCTTGGCGATCAGAAGGTTGGTGGTTTGAATCCCCACAACGGGGTGAGCTCCCATTGCTCGGTCGCAGCTCCTGCCAACCTAGCAATTCGAAAGCACATCAAAGTCAAGTAGATAAATAGGTATCGCTCTGGCGGGAAGGTAAACAGCTTAGTCATGGTGGCCACATGACCCGGAAGCTGTCTCTGGTCAAACGCAGGCTCCCTCAGCCTGTAAAGCGGATTGAGTGCACAACCCCAGAGTTGTCTGCAACTGGACTTAACTGTCAAAAGAGTCCTTTACCGTTTTGTTAATATATGGAAAATGGCTTCGCATGTAAAACTGGTAAGGAAAAACAAAAGGTAGCCTCTTCTTTTCTCAGTTTGGTTAGATTTTATGGAATTCTATGCAAATTTATGGAATATGTTTTACAAAATAAAATTTTGATTTGTCTCTTCCACAGGTCTGCCAATAAATTTGGGGTATAAAGTTTCTAATTAGTGGGGAAATGTTTCTTGATATAATATAGAGCCTTTTATTCTGGGTAGTTCTTGGGGCTCTGATGGCTTCAGTTACAGGCTTTAGTTTCTCTATAACGTATAAGCCATGTGTGCCTCACTTCTTGCTGTCGTGTTTCGTGGACTGACACCCTCCACTCATGAGCAAATATCTGGATAAGCACATTTACCATTTCTTCTTCTGAATGTAGCAAGGGTGGTAAACACCAGTGGCCAGTGGCAGGGGTGGGGGTGGGGGTGGGGGGTAGGAGTTGGGATGCCACAGCACCCAGAGCGTCACAGAGCCACTCCTGTTCAAAGGGCTGTGGAGTTGTTCATCTCTTTCATCCAGTTGTGATTTAACTTCCTTCTCCACACTTATGTGTGTTTCTCTCTTTGCACAGGATCTGCACAGTACCGGGAACCTAGGAATGCTAGGCTTTGCCATTATGCCAATGGTACTTGCTACCCTATAAATTGTCCCAATAAATATAAAAGGATTGGAAGGTGTATGCATGATTATCCCTGTTGCAAAAGGTAATTTCAGCTTACCACTTTAGGATTGGCACATTTAATTTCTTGTGTAGCTTCATCCATTGTCTATCTC
Source organism: Podarcis erhardii (assembly GCF_964252035.2). NCBI lineage: Eukaryota > Metazoa > Chordata > Lepidosauria > Squamata > Lacertidae > Podarcis > Podarcis erhardii. The sequence goes on along the minus strand of NC_138507.1, from coordinate 118,756,919 downwards.
AGTGCCTAAGGGATGTCTATTCTGCAGCTTTAACAGATGCTGGGCACTTACTCTGTGTGGTGTCCTATCCTCCACCATTTAAGATTACCTCAGTTTCACATCCCATACATTCCATGCAAATCTTCCACTTTCAATTCCAAGCAGCTTCATTCTTATTTTATCTTTTAAAGAAAGAACCTGATTCAGTAGACTTTTATCTTGGGTCCTGGCAGAGAAATTAGCAACTGGACGGAATGAACCCCAGGGTGCCAGTATCTCTCATGTTTCTCAAAACATTGTCACAAAATGGTGAGCGAGCTTCCTGTTAACCCAGAACTCTTCCTCAGGGCCACAAAGACAAGAAATCCCTGCCGTGCATAACATCCAGTCTGCAGGAGAATATTGGAGACCTTGAAAGCTTGCTCACTATTCTGTGACATATTTAATTATAACTAAAAAATAAAGTCCCCCAGAGTTAGGGGTGTCTGAGAGACTGCATTTAATTCTCATCAAAAGGTGAATCTATGTAATTCATAGTTTCTGGAAGTGAAAAACTGAAACAGACCTATGCCTACCCAATGGTTTATTATCATGAAATGTTTCTTGTTGTCCAACATGCCTTGCTTTGTATTTTCATGTCTCAAACATGGTCACTTTGCTATGAAACTGAGTTAACTTTTGTCTTTTTGCTGTTGGTTTCTATGTTTTAGACCAGAGGAGTGATAGATGCCTTTGAAAAGTGAAAGATGCTCCCTCTCTTTGAGAGCCGCTGGATCCCGCTTGATCCCCAGCTAGGGACTTCTTCTCCAAAGCATCCAGACTGAAAAAAGCAACAGTTTCAAGGCTGACATGAGCTTGTGCCTTGCAATAAAAACAGATCCATAAAGCCTCTGTTTCCTCTGTTTTTCATTTCTAAGCATGAGTGTTCTTGCTAGTGAAGCCAAAACGGCACCTTACGTCCATGAGAAGGAGGTGTCAGCAGGCCTGGTTTGTGAAGAGGCCCAAAACGTCATTAGAAAGGAAGACTATGAGGGGGTGAGGATCCCCCAAAACAATCTAGTGAGGAGGACTGGGCCAAAATGTGGGAAATGAAGAGTGACAAAATATGGGGGGGTGGAATGAGAGGGAGCAGAAGTTCCATTCTGCTTCTATTTAAATGTTAACCAACCTGGGTGGCACTCTTTTAAAAAGTTTGCCGGTTGTAATATAGTCATTCTTCAAAATCCACAGGTCTCTGAATTTTGGGATTATTGAACTGACCAGACCAGGTCTGGAAGTTTCCTCTTATAGATTCTTGCCCCCTCCCCCCACAGTATTGCAGGTTGGGAAGTGTGGCGATCACACAGAGTCCCGGACGTTTCACCGTCTATTGATCCCTGTGCCACCACTTTATTTCTCGCTGCCACCACCCAGGCCCTACCTGGTACAATACTGAGTCCAGTCTGGGTTAAAATGGAACATAACCTTCTGTTTATTTATTGCAATTTAACAAGCGTGTGCTTATTTATTGCAATTTAACAAGCGTGCTCACTATATGAGCCCACTCATTATAGTATATTAGGCATAATTGCATGCACATGTGCCCACCAGGAAGAATTCTTCATCCTAGGATCCCATGGCACCCAGTCTGGTGAGATAAGAGAATGCAAATAATAATAATAATAATAATAATAATAATAATAATAATAATAATAATAAAATTTATTATTATTTATACCCCACCCATCTGGCTGGGTTTCTCCAGCCACTCTGGGCGGCTTCCAACAGATTATTAAAATGCAATAAAATATTAAACATTAAAAACTTCCCTAAACAAGGCTGCCTTCAGATGTTTTCCTCTTTGACATCTGGTGGGAGGGCGATCCAAAGGGCGGGTGCCACTACCGAGAAGGCCCTCCGCTTGTTTCCTGGTAACTTGGCTTCTCACAGCAACGGAACCGCCAGAACGCCCTCAGCACTGGACCTCAGTGTCCGGGCAGAATGATGGGGGTGGAAATGCTCCTTTAGGTATACTGGACCAAGGCCATTTAGGGCTTTCAAGGTCAACACCAAAAGTTTGAATTGTGCTCGGAAACGTACTGGGAGCCACTATAGGTCTTTCAAGACCGGTGTTATATGGTTTTGGCAGCCGCTCCCAGTCACCAGTCTAGTTGCCACATTCTGGATTAGTTGTAGATTCCAGATCACCTTCAAAGGTAGCCCCACACAGAATGCATTGTAGTAGTCCAAGCGAGAGATAAGTAGAGCATGCACCACTCTGGTGACACAGCCTATGGACAGGTAGGGTCTCAGCCTGTCCTACACTGGCTCCCAGTACATTTACAAGCACAATTCAAAGTGTTGGTGTTGACCTTTAAAGCCCTAAACAGCCTTGGTCCAGTATACCTAAAGGAGCGTCTCCACCCCTATCGTTCTGCCCGGACACTGAGATCCAGCGCTGAGGGCCTTCTGGCGGTTCCCTCACTGCGAGAACCCAAGTTACAGGGAAACAGGCGGAGGGTGTTCTCGGCAGTGGCACCTGCCCTGTGGAATGCCCTCCCACCAGATGTCAAAGAGAAAAACAACTACCAAACTTTTAGAAGACATCTGAAGGCAGCCTTGTTTAGGGATGTTTTTAATGTTTAATAGGTTATTGCATTTTAATATTCTGTTGGAAGCCGCCCAGAGTGGCTGGGGGAACCCAGCCAGAGGGGTGGGGTATAAATAATAAATTGCTGTTGTTGTTGTTGTTGTTGTTGTTGTTGTTGTTGTTGTTGTTGTTGTTGTTGTTGTTGTTATAGTTTGCATTCTCTTATCTCACCAGACTGGGTGCCATGGGATCCTAGGATGAAGAGTTCTTCCTGGTAGGCACATGTGTATGCAATTATGCCTAATATACTATAATGACAGTTACAGATAGGTAGCCGTGTTGGTCTGCCATAGTCAAAACAAAAAAAATCCTTCCAGTAGCACCTTAAAGACCAACTAAGTCAGTTCTTGGTATGAGCTTTCGTGTGCATGCACACTTCTTCAGATACACTGAAACAGAAGTTACCAGACCCTTCTATATAGTGAGAAGGTGGGGAGGGGTATCAGAACCCAGGGGGGTGGAGTCAGAGGGACTATAAAACCAGCTGTAGGAGGGGCGAAGGGAGGAGTTTGTTGGGAGTTGGTTGGAGTGGGAGTGAATTGGGATAGTCTGTGGGTAGGTTGAATTAGTGTAGCGAAATATGCTGAGTCAGGAACAGTTAGGGGCTAGGAAGACAAGTAAATATCTGAGAGGTGGTTTAGTGAGTGAGAGCAGGTAGCGGAAGTTATAGGTCTGGATAGGCACCCCATGATTGTAGTTGACCGATACCGTTTATGAAAACACACGCTTGTTAAACTGCAATAAATAAACAAGACCAGTGTTAAATGGTTTCGGCAGCCGCTCCCAGTCACCAGTCTAGCTGCCGCATTCTGGATTAGTTGTAGTTTCCAGATCACCTTCAAAGGTAGCCCCACACAGAATGCATTGCAGTAGTCCAAGCGAGAGATAAGTAGAGCATGCACCACTCTGGGGAGACAGTCTATAGCCAGCTAGGGTCTCAGCCTGCGTACCAGATGGAGCTTATCAGGTGGTGGGTGGTGGGATGCACTGGGAGAACCGATCTCAGTGATTAGGGGTAGGAGGAGAAGTTACGCTAAGACCAGACTACGTCATTACCGAAGAGGCAGGTTTAGTCGTTGTTTGAGGACTATCCCTGCCTCCGGGTCTGGTCCACAGATCTGAGGGCAGATGTTTTCAACATCTACATGCAGCAGCTGGGAGAGATCATCAGGGGGTTTGGGCTGGGTGTTCATCAGTATGCGGATGATACCCAGCTCTAACTCTCTTTCAAATCAGAACCAGTTAAGGCGGTCCTATGTGAGTGTCTGGAGGAGGTTGGCGGATGGGTGGTGGCTAACAGATTGAGGTGAATCCTGACAAGACAGAAATACTGTTAGGGTAGGGCCTGGGTGGTGGTAGCAAGAAATTTTACCGGGTATTTTACCAGGTAGGGCCTGGGTGGTGGGACAGGGATCAATAGACAGTGAAACGTCCGGGACCCTGTGTGATCACCACACTTCCCAACCTGCAATCCTGTGGGGGGAGGGGGCAAGAATATTTACGAGGAAGCTTCTAGACCTGGTCTGGTCTGTTCAATAATCCCAAAATTCAAAGACCTGTGAATTTGGAAAGATGACTATATTTCAATTGGCATACTTTTTTGAAGAGTGCAACTCAGTTTGGTTACCATTCAAATGGAAGCAGAACTGAACTTCTTCTCCCTCTCATTCCACCCCCCATATTTTGTCACTCTTCATTTCCCACATTGTGGCCCAGTCCTGCTCACTAGACTGTTTTGGGGGATCCTTACCCCCTCATAGTCTTCCTTTCTAATGAAGTTTTGGGCCTCTCCACAAACCAGGCCTGCTAACACCTCCTTCTCATGGACGTAAGGTGCCATTTGGGGTTCTTACTAGCAATAACACTCATGCTTAGAAATGAAAAACAGAGGAGAATAGGCTTTATGGATCTGTTTTTATTGCAAGGCACAAGATCATGTGAGCCTTGAAACTGTTGCTTTTTTCAGTCTGGATGCTTTGGAGAAGAAGTCCCTAGCTGGGGATCAAGCGGGATCCAGCGGCTCTCAAAGAGAGGGAGCATCTTCCACTTTTCAAAGGCATCTATCACTCCTCCCGTCTAAAACACAGAAACCAGCAACAAAAAGACAACAGTTAGTTTCATAGCAAAGTGACCATGTTTGAAACAAGAAAATACAAAGCAAGCGATGTTGGACTATAAGAAACATTTCATGATAATAAACCATTGGGTAGGGATAGGTCTATTTCAGTTTTTCGTTTCCAGAAACTAAGAATTACATAGATTCACCTTTCGATGAGAATTGAATGCAATCTCTTGCCCATCCTCATCCCTGGGGGACTTCCTTTTATAAGTAAAATTAAATATGTCACAGAATAGTGAGGGAGCTTTCAAGGTCTCCAATATTCTCCTGCAGACTGGACGTTATGCACGGCAGGCATTGTTGTCTTTGTGGCCCTGAGGAAGAGTTCTGGGAAAACAGGAAGCTTGCTCGCCATTTTGTGACAATGTTTTGAGAAACACGGGAGAACTGGCACCCTGGGGTTTGTTCAGTCCAGTTGCTAATTTCTCTGCAATGACCCAGGACAAAATTCCTTCTTTCAAATTCTTTATATCTGAAAGACACGCCTGGTTGCAGAGCTGGACCAGCCATGAGGCAGGTGAGGACCGTGCTTCAGGTGATAGATGCCCTGTAGACAACACACTCCTTGATCCCCCTCCTGCCCCACTGGCTCTTCCAGTGGTGAAGCACCACAGCACCATCTTGCTTAAAATTTGCAACGAAGGCTGTCCTGCTTCTTTGCCAATGAGGATAGATTGTGTGGCAGTGGCAGAGCAGGCCATAGCAGCAGGAGCAGTAAGATACGGTGTGGTTTAGGGATTTGGCAAAGGAGATCTGGCATAAGCTCACAGGGCAAAGGGGCTAAAGACAGCTGGACCAGCCATGAGGCAGGTGAGGACCCTTCATCTGGTGGCAGAAGCCCCTCAGACAACAAACCCATTGGTGCCCCTCCTGCCCCCCTGGTTCTGCCTGTGGTGAAAGAACTCGGCACCACCTTGCTTAAAATGGGCAAGAATGGTAGTGCCGCTTCTGTGCCTGCAACCAACAGGGTATGGTGTGTGTCAGCGGCAGATCAGGCCATGGCAGGAGGAGCAGGTAGATGGGCTTAGGAGCCGTGCTGGTAGCATGGCAAAGAAGCAATTCTTACTTCGCCTCAAGCGGCAAAATGGGATATGCTGCCCTTGGCTGATTCTGCCATAGATTTTTTTGTCCTTGTTTTGCAATGGAGCAATCGAGCTTGCAGGCAAAGGATGATCAACTTAGGGGACTCTGCACTTGGTATGTGGAGCAATTAACTATTTAGGTAAATGATGCTTTGGGTAATTAATGGAGCAGGTAGCTGGTACTCATTGACCTATGAAAGCAATATATGTAATTAACAAATTGGATATAAGAGGGTTGCGATGGAAAAGTCTAATGGATTTTAACAGCGGATGAATGCTACGTTAAAGGATGCTAAACTGGAATCAGACAGATTATTGTAAACATGCAGACTGATCAGTAGTTAATTGTGACAAGCCATCCTAAAGTTTTCCAGGTTGTACGTAATGAAACTAATTTCTTAGTTCTGTGGGTCCCTTAGCCTCAGTCTGAGAAGGGGTGTCAATTTAGGGTGGCAGCCACCCAAAGCAGAGGCGCCTAATAATAATAATAATAATAATAATAATAATAATAATAATAATAATAATAATTAGTAATAACAATAATTTATTATTTATACCTCACCCATCTGGACTCTGGGTGGCTTCCAACAAAATAATAAAATACAATAATGCATCAAACATTAAAATGAAATGAAATGAAATAATGAAATGAAATGAAAAAATGATCAATCCAGAGGCTGAAGGGAGAGGGGCAGGAGGTGTAATTCTCCTTTGGCAAGAATAAATTACCTTCTGCAACAGAACAGATCGTAATCACACATTCCAATGTATTGGGAATAATCAGGACAACCTCCACTTATGCAAATACCGGCGCTCCTTTCACACTCGTCATAATTGTTAAGTTCATCGTCTTGTGCAGATCCTGTGCAAAGAGAGAAACAAACGTAAGTGTGGAGGAGGTTAATTCACAATAGGCAGAAAGAAAGTCACAACTCCATAGCTCTTTGAACAGGAGTGGCTCTGTGACTCTCTGGGTGCTGCGGCATCCTAACTCCTACCCCCCCACCAACCCGCCACTGGCCACTCCTGTTCACCCCCTTGCTACATTCACAAGAAGAAATGGTCAATCTGCTTATCCAGATATTTGCTCATGAGTGGAGGGTGTCAGTCCACAAAACACGACAGCAAGAAGTGAGGCACACATGGCTTATACGTTATAGAGAAACTAAAGCCTGTAACTGAAGCCATCAGAGCCCCAAGAACTACCCGGAATAAAAGGATCTATATTACATCAAGAAAACTTCCCCACTAATTAGACACGACATATGCCAAATTTAGTGAAAGACCGGTGGAAGAGAGAAATCAAACTTTTTAAAACGTATTCCATAGAAATGCATGGAATTCCATAAAATCTAACCAAACTGAGAAAAGAGGTGGCTACTTTTGTTTTTCATTACCACTTTTACATGTGATGCACCATAATAAAGTTAACATGTGAACATCAAAGCACAGCCATCCTTTGAAAGGCAATTCTCCCTTCAAGTAATGGTTTTTTAAATATGTGTCTACTCAATTGCACATGAAAAAGTGTAACTTCATGAATTCCAAATGAAAATAAAGGTTATATTAGGGGAGATTGCAAAGCAATGATGGGCGTAATGGGGGAAATTCAGCAACACAGTGCATATTTTCCCTAATAGACACACTTTAGTAGGCAATTTTGTCTGATATATACATTTTTATGCAAAGAATTCCCACTAAAGAAACATCTCTAGAAAGAAAAGTGAGCTTCCTTTGCAAGGCCACAGAACAACAACTGTACTCCTCTCCCTCTTCCACCCTATAATAGGCTGGCCGGTGTCCCTCTGTCTTCTTCCTCTCCATCCCTTACCTGGGGAAGCCAGGAGCAGCAAAGAGAGAACTGCCAAGCACAGGTGAAGGATCTTCATGGCTCCGGATGAATTGTGGTGGCAAAGCCAAATGCCTCCTTTTAAGCTAAATGGAGCCCCAAAGCTTGCCAAGAGAGGGCAGGTAGGGAGAAGAAGATTTCATAATTGTAATTTCTTTGGGACGTTGTGACTTAGGCTGACGTGGAAGACAACGTTGCCAAAATCGCATGCCTCTGGAATGACATTCCTGCATTCAGTCAGTCATAGCAGTTTCCACAGAAGATCACAAACATTCAGATGTGCTGTATTCATGTTTCAGAGCGAGATAGCTTGAATCAAATGAAAAATTTATGATGAGGATTCAATGCCCCACATAGGCAGTGCTAGGGGGATGTATCCCTCAGGTAAATGATTCACCCCTCACCTGTCCCCATCGCATTGCTGGACCCTTGCGGTTACCTGAAGGAAGGGCACTTTTCACATGCTCGCTTCCCACAATGATTATTCTTTTTTTTAATTACTTTTTTATTCAAAATTAAAACAAAACATATTATCCAGAAACATATCATCCTTTCCCCCTCTTTTCCTCCCTCCCCCTCCTTCCCCCCACAGAACCCACCCACCCCCCAACTTTCCTCAGTTTCAGTCTTTGATTTCTCTAAAAATGCTGTTTTCTGCATGTTACACAGTTGTATAAATCCTCAAACTATTTAAGTAATAATTATCAATAAAAAGTTTGTGAATGTTTATTCAAAACCAGCCAAGGAATCCAGTTCGCTTTGTTGCGTCTTCAAATACTTTGTAAAGGGTTCCCATTCATCTTTAAAGTCACAGTTATCCTTGTCCCATAGCTTGTATGTCAGTTTTGCCAGTTCTGCATAGTCCATCAATTTTTCTTGCCATGATTCTTTAATTGGGGTTTCTTCAGTCTTCCATCCTTGTGCTATTAAAACTCTCGCGGCCGTTGTCGCATACATGAAGATGTTTTTCACAATGATTATTCTTAGTAGTAGTCTGCTTTTTCCAAAAAAAAATTAATCATATTGAAATAATGCCCCTCAATGAGGCCAAACATAGACTCACAAAATGTTTAGGGGTATGCGTACCCCTGCGGCACCCCAGGAAATTGTGTCCTCCAAATCATGGAGAGCCACGTGTTGCGGTGAGATCACCAAACTGCCTTCTTGTTGCAGGGGTGGGCCCGTTTGGATAACCTCCTTGCCTCACTGGTTGCCCCTTTGTTACTGGGGCAGATTTCTGTCAGTTGGGGTTTGATTGGCACATAAGGAGCTATTTAAGGGGCTGCACATGGCGAAGTATTTCCTCTTTCGCATCGTGCAGCGGATCTCCCTCCCTCCCTCCCTATAATTTTAGGTTGTGTTTTTGACCTTGCTATGCCTGTCTAGGGGTCGTCTGTTTTTGGAGCAGGGGCCCGGTGGGAATTTTGCCACTTGGCTGATTGGCTGGTGCCATTTGGTTTGTGCCTACCGTGTAGCAAATCGTCACAAGGTTGACGGTTAGGCATTGGTTCATTGTTTGGTGGAGGGGATTGTGCATTGGCTGTGCCTGCCCCTCAATTTTGTTGCTGCTGCTGGGGAATTCCGTTAAAGGAATCCAGGGGCTCGATTTGCTCTGTCCGATCCCCTCTCAGGGGTAGGGCCATGCCAGAGTTCCTGGGAACATCTGGTGGAAATCTGCCTCTGTGCTCCCACAGTATGTTTTCCCTTACTGACTTCTGGAGGTTCCAGTTGTCAGTCCAGTTCCTGCCAGTGCAGGTTCAGGTAGTCCGAACCAATGCCTCAGCAACCCCTCACATGTTGTAAACAATAAAGTTGTGGCCAAATTAATGCCAAAAACCCTAAACAAATATTCTGTTCCCTGTGTGATTTATTTTGGAGGTGGTTTGGGGGGTCTGCACATGCAAAAAGCACTGGTAGTAGTAATAGCTTCAAAGAGTTCTTCAAAAAGAAAAGATCCAAATCAATTGATTGAAGAGGTTGAGTGGGACATGCAGGGCAAGGAGATTTCAAAGGTGAAATGATGGACTCTTTGCTTACTTGAAGGAAGGGCAATCTTCACATGCTCTCTTGTCCTTTTTCTCATTCTTGCAATCATCCTATTTCTCAGACACCTTTTCCAGACAAGACTCAAGGCAACCTACCAAAATATTTTCAAACTGGAGGAGCTCTGCTTCCTTGCTTGCTCCACCTGCCATGTCCACTCTGCACCCCATCATAACTGGCCAACCTGGCCTTTCCTTTCTCCTTTCCACCCTTGAAGATGACTAAGCCCCCTTTCCCCCTTCCCAACCCTGTTTCTGAAGCTCCTTCACTCTTCTCTCCTTCGCTCCATGGAGTCGCTGTTATTTGTTGCTAAAGATCAGGGATCTCCACATCAGAAAAATTCAAAGGCCAATGAGTTAACCTTCTCTGCTTTGAGGTTTCATTTGAGCTTTCATGCTCAGGCCTGGTGCTTTCATGCGCAAGTAGCTTGGAACTAAATGTGGAACACTTTGCAAGGAATATATGGAACCTAATCCTCAGCTAATGGACGCGGGTGGCGCTGTGGTCTAAACCACTGAGCCTTGGGCTTGCCAATCAAAATGTTGGCAATTCAAATCCCCGTTACAGGGTGAGCACCCCTTGTTCGGTCCCAGCTCCTGGCAACCTAGCAGTTCAGAAGCACGTCAAACTGCAAGTAGATAAATAGGTACCGCTCCGGCTTAAAGGTAACTGGCGTTTCTGTGTGCTGCTCTGATGTCGCCAGAAGCGGCTTAGTCATGCTGGCCACATGAACCAGAAAAACTGTCTGAGGACCAACATCGGCTCCCTCGGCCAGTAAAGCGAGATGACCGCCGCAACCCCAGAGTCGTCCGCGACTGGACCTAACGGTCAGGGTTCCCTTTAGGTTTACCTTTTAATTGTCAGCTATTCAAACAAGATGGAGGAGAGAAAATCACAGTGAGCAAATGCCCAGCACCTATTGAAGTTTTAGGATGGACAGTTATGGTGATCCCTTTCCACTGAGATAAACAATATATGAAACTGTATATTAATCTAAGCATGCAAATAAAGTGTGATTGAAGGATTTGACCAAGACGAATTGGCAAAACCTCCCAGAGCAAAGCAACCAAAGGCAAGACTGATCCCAGAGCCTTGAGGCAGGTGAGGATGCTGCTTCAGGTGGCAGAAGCCCCCAACCAGGCAGAATGCCCATGGGTGCCCCTCCTGCCCTGCTGCTTCTGCCAGTGGAGGAGAAACACCAGCATCATCAGCACTGATTTTGGACAAGATCTCTGCCATTTGGGGCAATATGGGAAGTGCCACCCTAGGCTGATTCTGCCATAGGTGTCTTTTGCAAGGGACAAAGTATGAAAACAACTGGCTGCGCAACCAATTAAGCTTGCAATCAAAGGACGATGTATTCAGGGACCACTTAAGTAATTGATGCTTTGTGTAACTAAAGGAAGAGGTAGCTGGTACTCACTGCTCTATGAAAATGACATTCTGTGTAATAAAAAGGTTGCATTAGAGATGCTTTGTACTGCCAGTGGTTGTTTAATTAATGAAAAGCACAATTAAGACAACTGTAAATCTTGCAGGCTGTCTAATGAACCTACATAATGACTATAAGGAGTTTTGTTTTGGTTATTTCTATTTCTGAAGGAATAGAATGGCTCTAAGACATGGATGGGAATTAAGAAAGAGGATCAGACACTATTTCAATATGCAACAGTAGCTGCTAGAATACTGATAGCACAAAATTGGAAGACAACAAATGTCCCAACTGTTAAAGAATGGCAAAGTAAATTATTTGAATACATAGAATTGGCAAAAATGACACAAAAAATCAGAGACCAGAAAGATACAAAGTTTATTAAGGAATGGAATAAATTTATAACATATATAGAAGCAGATGTAAGAAATTTGAAAATCACAGTAGGTTCAATGTAATCCTACGACGCGTAGATGTCATAAATCGAAACTGCGAGAAAAAATTTCTTTGTTATATAATCCAAAGCCGAGGTGGAGGGAAGTCTACTATTTATATGACGCCTTTTGTTGTTTGTTTTCTTTTTTGGTTGTGTCTTTGTTTTGTTGTTGTCTGTGTTTGTTTGGTCAATGGAAACTAATAAAGAGAATTAAAAAAAAAGACATGGATGGGAAGAGGGAGGGAGGAGAGATGCGTTTGTATCGATGCACTTTTTACATAATGGAGGAAATAATAAAGTTTTAATGGAAAACTCAAATGGATTTTAACAGCGGACAAATGCTATATTAAAGGAGGTTAAACTCGAATCAGATAAATGATTATCAACTTGTAAAGAAACCTGTTGTTCATGTTAGCAGGCATCATAAAAGTATTTCAAGTTTTACGAAATGAAACTATTTGCTCAGTTCACTGGCTCCCTTTGCCTAAATCAGAGAAGGGATGTCCATTTAGGGTGGTAGCCTAAAGCTACTCAGATCAGAGGCTCCTCAAAATGATCGATCCAAAAATTCTACAAGAGGGGCAGGGCGTGGGGAGAAGAAATGATACTTTCCTCTGGACACTTGTTTGAGTCTCATTCTCCAAGCAGAATTTCCCTTCTGCAACAATTATACAGTGGTGGACAGATCCCAATGTCAGTGAAGACAGCAGGACAAACGAACAGGAGGCAGATACAATCGGTTTGTCACAGGCAAAATCCTGTGTAGAGGGAGAACAAATACCATGGTCCACAAGTAAAAGGAAAGCTCATTCAGAAGAGGAAGAAACGGAGGCACAACTTCATAGCCGACCCCCCTAAAATAAATCTTGGCTGCACCCATGCTTCCCAGATTTTTAATTTGTTTGGAACATTGTGACTTAGGCTGACATGGAGGAGAATGTTGCCAAAATCACATGCTTGTGGGAAGATATTGCTGAAATCTGGTAGTCATAGCAGTTTCCACAGAAGTTAGATCCCAACTACATTCAGATCTGCTGCTTTCATGTTTCACAAGGAGATAGCTTGGATCAAACAAAAAGTTTATGAGGAGGATAGGCAGTGCCAGGGGGATGTATCCCTCAGGTAAATAACTCACCCCTCACCTGTTCCCATCACACTGCTGGACCCTTGTGGTTACCTGAAGGAAGGGCACCTTTCACAATAATAGTTGGCCAGCCTGTCCTTTCCCTTCTCCTTTCCACCGTAGAGGATGACTAAGCCATTTACTTACTTGCTTGCTTACTTACTTATTTAATATACCGCTTTATAACTGGGGGTTTCGGGGCACTTCACAGAATAAAATTAAGATATAATACCACAAAATACCTAATAAAAATAAAAAGCAACTCAATACCCCCACCAAAAAAACACATAGTCAAATCTAAAATGCAAATAATTAACAGGAGAATACAATATTATTTCAAGCTGGCTGACACGTCATTAGACACCAGCCCAGACCCTCCATCTCCCAGAACCCAGCGGGACTTAAAAGTAGGAAAGCAAAGACTTCGAAGACAGAGGACACTTAGCGACACCCATAGAGATGATGTTGATGATGACAAACGAGGTAGGGGGAGAGACGGGAGGTAGAGATTCACTGGGGACAACATCATTATCCAAGAGGCTGGGTTCTATACCCTCTCTCTGTAAAGTCTGAAATAAAAAAGGATTCCTTGTCTCTATGGATTCCTGGGGAAACAGGAAGGAGCTGCTGACCGCGTCCTGACAGATTGTCCCGAGTCAATTAGTTGCCAGTTAAGTTATAAATCATGACAGACTGCGCAGGACCTGCCGGGGGCAGCCTCCCAACACTGATAACTGACAAGAACAATTTCAATGGCTTTTACAATAACATTTTATGCTGAGAGGACACATAGAACAATGAACAAGTGCCGTAAATTATCAAAATGCCGAAATCTTAAGGGCAGAGGCAGAAACAAAGAGATGGTCAGGAGGACACCCCCACCCCAATTCCCCCATCAAAGTTCAATGGAGAGTCTTCCCTGTCTGATTGCCTAAGAGCCCCGTTCCTGCCACTCACCACCTGGCCCAGGGCGGGGCCTGACAGGCTCATAAGGATGGCTACCGCTGCTGCTGCTGCTGACCAGGAGGACTCAGAACAGCGCAGAGTTCTTTTTTAAAAAATTAAAGATTAAATTCCCTTTTATTTTATTGGGGGGGGGGAAGGATGTTTAGTCAGGTTAGGGGATTTGTTTAATTTTGGTATGTTTGTAATTTTTACTGTCTTTGGTTTGTATTGTTTTATTGTATGTGTGTGTGTTTTAATGTTTAATTTTGTTCTTAAGGGAAGGAGTTCCACTGGTGTGTGTGTGTGTGGATGCACTGGGACAACCGATCTCAGTGATCACAGACAGGAGGAGGAGTTACGCTAAGACCAGACCATGTCATTACCGAAGAGGCAGGTTTAGTCGTCGTTTGAAGAGTATCCTTGCCTCCGGGTCTGGTCCTGACCAGACATATGCTGGAATCAGCAAGGGATACCCACATGACCTGAAGGTGCTGCTGTGCAATGCCAGGTCAATGATTCATAAGACCACTGCCATCTACGACTTGATCATGGATGGAGGACTTGACCTGGCATGTGTAATAGAGACTTGGTTGGATGAAGCAGATGGGCCTGTCCTTGCCGCTGCTTGTCCACCAGGTTTCTCTTACGCACAGCAACACAGGCCTTGTAGGTCGGGGGGAGGGTTTGCAGTGATTATTAGGAAGTCATTAGTTTGCACCAGGCGTCCTATTGGGAAGACCCAGTTCTCTGAGTGCTTGTTCTGGAAGTTGGGCAAGAGGGGCAGTACAGAATTCCTTTTGGTGTACCGACCTCCCCACTGCACCAAGGATTCCCTGCCCAAACTGCTTCAGGTCATGGCAGATGTTCTCCTGGAGACACCCAGTTTGGTTGTCCTAAGGGATTTTAACATCCATGCCAACGCAACCTTACATGGGGCCGCTCAGGACTTCGTGGAAAGCATGGCCTCCATGGGGCTGTCCCTGAATAAGTCTGGCCCAACTCATAGCCGCGGACATGCCTTGGACCTGGTGTTCACGTCTATGGATGTTGGTGATCTGATACTAAGTAAAAGCGAAACGAAAGAAGTGCCATGGTCAGATCACTTCCTTGTGCAACTGGACAAAACAAAAAAAATTCCTTCCAGTAGCACCTTAAAGACCAACTAAGTCAGTGCAACTAAGTTGGTGCAACTGGACTTCTCCATAACACTTCCCATCTGCAGGGGGGTGGGACCGATTCAGATGGTCCGCCCCCGCCATTTAATGGATCCAAATGGTTTCCAGAGAGTGGCAGGGGATGCTTTATCTCATGTTGATGGCCTTTCAGCTGATTCCCTGGTGGCCAGCTGGAATGTGGAGTTAACCAGGGCTATTGACTGTTTGGCTCCAAAGCGTTCTCTCCGATTGCTTGGAGCCCGGACAGCTCTGTGGTTTTCCACAGATCTGAGGGCAATGAAACAATCGCTGAGACGGCTAGAGCACCGGTGGCGGATAACTCATTCGGAAGCTGACTGGACACGGGTTGGTGCTCAATGTCGAGCCTACCAAGTGGCGGTAGCGGCAAAGAAGACTTTCTTCACCGCCTCTATTGTAGCTGCAGAAAACAGCAGCAGGAGACTCTTTCAGGTGGTTCGCAATTTAGCAGAATCACCTGCTACATCAGGGCCCAGGATGGGCTACATGATCTCCAAATTTCTTTGCAAATAAAGTCACTCAGATTCAGGAAGAGGTAGACTCCACCGTGGAGCAGGGTCAGGGCGGGAGAGTGCTAGAGTCTTGTCTAGTCAAGTTGTGTGGGATCAGTTCCAATCTGTTACTTCCGAGGATGTGAACAGGCTGCTTGGATGAGTGAGACCAACCACCTGTCTGATTGATCCTTACCCATCCTGGCGTATAAAAGCTAGCCGGGGAGGGCTGGGTGATGGGCTTCGTGGGGTGGTGATTGCTTCTCTCTGTGAGGGAGCCTTCCCAGACCCGCTGAAGGAGGCGGTTATCAAACTGCTTCTTAAAAAACCATCTTTAGATGCTGCCAATATGGCCAACTATCATCCAGTCTGAAATCTTCCATTCTTGGGCAAGGTGATTGAGCAAGTGGTTGCTGAACAACTCCAGGCACGCCTGGAAGAAGCGGACCATTTGGATCCCTTCCAGTCAGGATTCAGGCCTCATCATGGGACTGAAACTGCCTTGGTCGCACTGGTTGATGATCTCCGGCGGGCTAGGGACAAAGGTGAGAGCTGTTTCCTAGTTCTGCTGGATCTCTCAGTGGCTTTTGACACCATCAACCATAACATCCTTCTGGACCATCTCAAGGGGCTGGAAGCTGGGGGCACTGTTATACTGTGGTTCTGCTCCTTCCTCCTGGGCCGTGTTCAGAAAGTGGTGGGGGGGATGAGTGTTCAGACCCCTGGGCTCTCACTTGTGGGGTGCCTCAGAGTTCTGTCCTCTCCCCCATGCCTTTCAACATCATCTATATGCAGCCACTGGGAGAGATCATCAGGGGGTTTGGGTTGGGTACTCATCAGTATGCAGATGATACCCAGCTCTACCTCTCTTTCAAATCAGAACCAGTGAAGGCAGTGAAGGTCCTGTGTGAGTGTCTGGAGGCAGTTGGAGGATGGATGGCAGCTAACAGATTGAGGTTGAATCCTGACAACACAGAAGTACTCTTTTGGGGGGACAGGAGGTGGGCGGGTGTGGAGGACTCCCTGGTCCTGAATGGGGTAACTGTGTCCCTGAAGGACCAGGTGTGCATCCTGGGAGTCAACCTGGACTCAATTCTGTGTCCAGGACAGCTGTTTATGAGCTCCATCTAGTACGCAGGCTGAGACCATACCTGGCCATAGACTGTCTCACCAGAGTGGTACATGCTCTACTTATCTCTCGCTTGGACTACTGCAATGCCCTCTATGTGGGCTACCTTTAAAGGTGAATGCGGCAGCTAGACTGGTGAATGGGAGCAGCCGCCGAAACCATATAACACCGGTCTTGAAAAACCTACCCTGGCTCCCAGTACATTTCCAAGCACAATTCAAAGTGTTGGTGTTGACCTTTAAAGCCCTAAACGACCTTGGTCCAGTACAGTGGTACCTCCAGTTACATACGCTTCAGGTTACAGACTGAAGTATATAAAAATATACATTCGGCTCGGGAATGTGGGCCAGAGAGAGAGGGGTGCTTGTGCAACACCTGTTTGGATCCAAAGTTATCTCTGGGGTGTCACCAGAGTATCCACGCAACACAGAAATGCCCCTCTTCATGCGAGGGCTTCAGTTTCAAGAGGCTATTTACCAAAGGTTCACTTGCACCAGATCTTGTACAGCTCTTTTTAGGAAACTGGGGGGGGGGGGTGTGAAGTGAAGAGGGGGAGTATGGTGGGAAGTGAGAGAAAGAGGGAAGAAGAGGACTACAGTGGTACCTCCAGTTACATACGCTTCAGGTTACATATGCTTCAGGTTACATACGCTTCAGGTTACACACTCCGTTAACCCAGAAATAGTGCTTCAGGTTAAGAACTTTGCTTCAGGATAAGAACAGAAATCGGGCTCTGGCGGTGCGACAGCAGCAGGAGGCCCCATTAGCTAAAGTGGTGCTTCAGGTTAAGAACAGTTTCAGGTTTAGCACGGACCTCCGGAACGAATTAAGTACTTAACCCGAGGTACCACTGTATACCTAAAGGAGCGTCATCACCCCCATCGTTCTGCCCGGACACTGAGATCCAGTGCTGAGGGCGTTCTGGCGGTTCCCTCGCTGCGAGAAGCCAAGTTACAGGGAACCAGGTGGAGAGCCTTCTCGGTAGTGGTGCCCACCCTGTGAAACGCCCTCCCACCAGATGTCAAAGAGAAAAACAACTACCAAACTTTTAGAAGACATCTGAAGGCAGCCTTGTTTAGGGAAGTTTTTAAGGTTCAAGAGGCTATTGTATTTTAATATTCTGTTGGAAGCCACCCAGAGTGGCTGGGGAAACCCAGCCAGAGGGGTGGGGTATAAATAATATTATATTATATTATTATTATTATTATTATTATTATTATTATTATTATTATTTGCTTTCTCGTATCTCACCAGACTGGGTGCCATGGGATCCTAGGATGAAGGATTCTTCCTGGTAGGCACATGTGCATGCAATTATGCCTAATATACTATAATGAGTGGGCCAGTGTGGTGTAGTGGTTAAGAGCGGTAGTCTCGTAATCTGGGGAACCGGGTTCGCTTCCCCGCTCCTCCACATGCAGCTGCTGGGTGACCTTGGGCCAGTCACACTTCTTTGAAGTCTCTTAGCCTCACTCACCTCACAGAGTGTTTGTTGCGGGGGAGGAAGGGAAAGGAGAATGTTAGCTGCTTTGAGACTCCTTAAAGGGAGTGAAAGGCGGGATATCAAATCCAAACTCTTCTCTTCTTCTTCTGCTTTGTGAAGCTAATTTCTGTAAGAGCCTGGGCTACTTCCTGTGATGTTATTAAATGAGAGTGCTGGAGATGAAATAATTAAACAGATTAACCAATCAGAATCCAGGGGTGGAGTCAGAGGGACTATAAAACCAGCTCTGGGAGGGGCGAAGGGAGGAGTTTGTTGGGAGTTAGGTGGTTGGTTGGAGTGGGAGTGAATTGGGTTAGTCTGTGGGTAGGTTGAGTTAGTGTAGTGAAATAAGGAAGACAAGTAAATATCTGAGAGGTGGTTTAGTGAGTGAGAGCAGGTAGCAGAAGTTATAGGTCTGGATAGGCACCCCATGATTGTAATTCACTGAGACCATTTATGAAACCACATGCTTGCAATAAATAAACAGAAGTTTATGTTCCACATAATCATGACTGGACTCAGTATTGTACCAGGTAAGGTCTGGGTGATGGCAGTGAGAAATAAAGTGGTGGCACAGGGATCAATAGACGGTGAAATGTCCGGGGACCCTGTGTGATCGCCACACTTCCCAACCTGCAATCCTGTGGGGGGAGGGGGCAAGAATCTATAAGAGGAAGCTTCTAGACCTGGTCTGCTCAGTTCAATAATCCCAAAATTCAAAACAAAAAAATTCCTTCCAGTAGCACCTTAAAGACCAACTAAGTCAGTTCTTGGTATGAGCTTTCATGTGCATGCACACTTCTTCTTTGTTGGCAGACCAACACGGCTACCTATCTGTAACCCAAAATTCAGACACCTGTGGGTTTTGAAGGATGACTATATTTCAATTGGCATACTTTTTAAATGAGCGCAACTCAGTTTGATTACTATTTAAAGGGAAACTGAACTGAACTTCTTCTCCCTCTCATTCCACCCTCCATATTTTGTCACTCTTCATTTTCCACATTGGTCTGTTTCCAGGGCCACAGGAGACCTAGGTAGGGAATATGTGCCTTGGGTTAAGAAAGCTTTGGGTTAAGAATGGACTTCTGGAATGAATTACGTTTTTGTCACTCCATATTTTGTGACTCTTCATTTCCCACATTGTGGTCCAGTCCTGCTCACTAGACTGTTTTGGGGGATCCTCACCCCCTCATAGTCTTCCTTTCTAATGACGTTTTGGGCCTCTCCACAAACCATGCCTGCTGACACCTCCTTCTCATGGATGTAAGGTGCCATTTTGGCTTCACTAGCAATAACACTCATGCTTAGAAATGAAAAACATAGGGAAAAGGCTTTTGGATCTGCTTTTATTGCAAGGCACAAGCTCATCTAAGCCTTGAAGCTGTTGCTTTTTTCAATCTGGATGCTTTGGAGAAGAAGTCCCTAGCTGGGGATCAAGCGGGATCCAGCGGCTCTCAAAGAGAGGGAGCATCTTCCACTTTTCAAAGGCATCTATCACTCCTCCCGTCTAAAACATAGAAACCAGCAACAAAAAGACAACGGTTAACTCAGTTTCATAGCAAAGTGACCATGTTTGAGACACGAAAATACAAAGCAAGGCATGTTGGACAACAAGAAACATTTCATGATAATAAACCATTGGGTAGGGATAGGTCTGTTTCAGTTTTTCACTTCCAGAAACTATGAATTACATAGATTCACCTTTCGATGAGAATTGAATCCAATCTATTGCCCATACTCACCCCTGAGGGACTTTCTTTTCTAGGTACAATTAAATATGTCACAGAGTAGTGAGTGAGCTTGCAAGGTCTCCAATATTCTCCTGCAGACTGGATGTTATGCACGGCAGAGATTTGTTGTCTTTGTGGCCCTGAGGAAGAGTTCTGGGGAAACAGGAAGCTTGCTCACCAGTTTGTGACAATGTTTTGAGAAACATGAGAGATACTGGCACCCTGGAGTTCATTCCGTCCAGTTGCTAATTTCTCTGCAATGACCCAAGACAAAAGTCTACTGCCTCAGGTTCTTTCTTTAAAAGATAATATAAGAATGAAGCTGCTTGGAATTGAAAGTGGGAGATTCGCATGGAATGTATGGCATGTGAAACTGAGGTAATCATAAATGATGGAGGGCAGGACACCACACAGAGTAAGTGCCCAGCATCTGTTAAAGCTGCAGAATAGACATCCCTTAGGCACTGAGATAAACAATGGATGAAGCTGCACAACAAATTAAATGTGCCCATCCGGTGTGGTTTAGGGATTTGGCAAAGGAGATCTGGCATAAGCTCACAGGTCATAGAGCCCAAAGACAGCTGGACCAGCCATGAGGCAGGTGAGGACCCTGCTTCTGGTGGCAGACGCCCCTCAGACAACAAACCCATTGGTGCCCCTCCTGCCCCGCTGGTTCTGCCTGTGGTGAAAGAACTCGGCACCATCTTGCTTAAAATGGGCAAGAATGGTAGTGCCGCTTCTGTGCCTGCAACCAACAAGGTATGGTGTGTGTCAGCGGCAGATCAGGCCATGGCAGGAGGAGCAGGTAGATGGGCTTAGGAGCCGTGCCGGCAGAATGGCAAATCACCAATTAGCATTTTGCATCAAGCGACAAAATGGGATGTTCCACCCTTGGCTCATTCTGTCATAGGTATTTTTATTTTTATTTTTGCAATGGAGCAATTGAGCTTGCAGGCAAAGGATGATCAGTTTACGGGACTCTGCATTGGGTACTTAAAATGATCAATCCAGAGGGTAATGGGAGAGGGGCAGGAGGTGTAATTCTCATTTGGTCAGCTGAAATTACCTTCTGCAACAGAGCATACTAGATAAACACTTTCCAATTTTTTCATGAGTATCGGGACAACGTCTAGGGAAGCAAGAACCATTGGCTTTATGGCAATGAAAAGGATTGGTAGGTGGACCACGTGCAGATCCTGTGCAAAGAGAGAAACAAACATAAATGGGGAGAAGGAAGTTAATTCACAATAGGATGAAAGAGATGAACAACTCCACAGCCCTTTGAACAGGAGTGGCTCTGTGACGCTCTGGGTGCTGTGGCATCCCAACTCCTACCCCCCACCCCCACCCCCACCCCCTGCCGCTGGCCACTGGTGTTTACCACCCTTGGTTCATTCAGAAGAAGAAATGGTCAATCTGCTTATCCAGCTATTTGTTCATGAGTGGAGGGTGTCAGTCCACGAAACACGACAGCAAGAAGTGAGGCACACATGGCTTATACGTTATAGAGAAACTAAAGCTTGTAACTAAACTAAACTAAACTAAACTAAACTAGAGAAACTAAAGTCTGACCAAACTGCGGGAGGCAGTAAAAGACAGGAGTGCCTGGTGTGCTCTCGTCCATGGGGTCACGAAGAGTCGGACACGACTAAACGACTAAACAACAAAGCCTGTAACTGAAGCCATCGGAGCGCCAAGGACTACCCAGAATAAAAGGCTATATACTACATCAAGAATTTTTAACAGACCCAGTAAAAATAAAAATAAAATTCTTAAACTTTTATAAAGATTTGTATAAACAAGAACAATTAGAGGTTAATAAAATGGAAGAATATTTACAGCAAAATAAATTACCATGAATTGAAAAAGAAGAAGTTCAGGCCCTAATCTCCAATATAGAAATAGATGAAATAGCACAAGTAAAAAAAAAAAAAAAAAAAAGAAGAGTGGCAAATCGCCAGGTCTTGACGGAATCACATTAATGTACTATAAGAACCTGGAAGAAGTAACCCTCCCTATATTACAAAGAATAATGAATAATATACTGGGAGGGAAAACACTGGAAAGATAAAAATACGCCCACTAAAGAGGAATGGGTAGTCAAATTGTGTGAGTACTTGGAGCTCGCAAAGCTGACAGATGCAATAAGAGATAAACCTAAAAAATTGGTGAAGGAAGAATGGGAATGTTTAAATAATTATTTAGGGGACAAGGGCTCAGCAAGAAAGATCTGGCTATGTTTAGAATGATGCCACATAGAGAAATGTTCCCTGATACCAAGATGAGGGATTCCTTTGGAATGCAGATAGAGATAATTGATAAGAATAATGATCTGTTGTGAGCTTGACGGAAGTGTACAATAGATGAGCCTTCCTGCTTTGGCTCATCTTCCTTTTTCTTTTTCTTTTTCTTTTTTTTCCTTTTTTTCTTTTTTCTTTTCTTTTATTTTCCCATAGTTGCTTATGTTCTGTGTCATGTACTTTGATATTTTTTGTAGTTTTAAAAGTTTTTTTCCCCCATTACTATTAAGGAATTTTCCTTTGTAATTTTGGTTGTCTATATTTATATGTACCTGTTTAAAGCAAAATAAAAGTTAAAAAAAAAAAAGAATTTCCCCCCACAAACTAGATACTATATACCCCAAATTTATTGGCAGACCAGTGGAAGAGATAACTTAAAATTTTATTTTGTAAAACATATTCCATAAATTTGCATAGAATTCCATAAAATCTAACCAAACTGAGAAAAGAAGAGGCTGCTTTTGTTTTTCCTTACCAGTTTTATATGCGATGCCATTTTCCATATATTAAAAAAAGGTAAAGGACTTTTTTGACAGTTAAGTCCAGTTGCAGACAACTCTGGGGTTGCGTGCTTATCTCGCTCTATAGGCCGAGGGGGCCAGCGTTTGTCCGCAGACATGTGGCCAGCATGACTAAGCTGCTTCTGGCAAACCAGAGCAGCACACAAAAAACGCTGTTTACCTTCCCACCAGAGTGGTACCTATTTATCTACTTGCACTTTTGTAGAATAGTGAGTAGACATGGCAGATGACACAGCGATTTCTCCAAGCAGCTCTTTATTTTGTAAGCTGGAACAGAAGACTGAACAGCAAACAGCTCAGCCGGCCTGCTTTTATAGGCAGCCGGCTGTCAACGTTGTAGCAACAACAACCCAGAGTTTCCCGCCTAAAATAACTGACGTGGACCTGAGTGAAAACTATCTACAGACCTGAGTGAAAACTATGTACAGTATCCCCCTGCTGGCCCAGGGTGAACTTCACTACATAACACCTTGATGTGCTTTCGAATTGCTAGGTTGGCAGCAGCTGCGACCGAGCAATGGGAGTTCACCCCGTCATGGGGATTCAAACCGCCAACCTTCTGATCAGCAAGCCCAAGAGGCTCAGTAGTTTAAATCAGAGGGCCACCCACGTCCCTTTTTCCTTATATTACTGTGCCATAATGAAGTCAACATGTGAACATCAAAGCACAGCTGTCCTCTGAAAGGCAGCTCTCCCTCCAAGTAATGTGTTTAAAAAATGTACCTGAAAAAGTGTAATTTCATGACAATAGCATGAAAATATAGGTTATAACAGGGCAAATTGCATAGCAGTTATGGGCATAATGGGGGGAATTCAGCAACACAGTGCATATATCCCCTAATAGATGCACCTTTGTAGGCAGTTTTGTCTGATATATACATTTTTATGCAAAATTTACCACTAAAGAAATGTCTCTAGAAAGAAAAGTGAGCTTCCTTTGCAAGGCCACAGAACAGCCACTGTACTCCTCTCCCTCTTCCACCCCATAATAGGCTGGCAGGTGTCCCTCTGTCTTCTTCCTCTCCATCCCTTACCTGGGGAAGCCAGGAGCAGCAAACAGAGAACTGCGAAGCACAGGTGAAGGATCTTCATGGCTCAGGATGAATTGTGGTGGCAAAGCCAGGCAAAGCCAGCTTTTAAGCCAAATGGAGCCCCAAAGCTTGCCAAGAGAGGGCTGGGCTTCCCATAATTGTAATTTCTTTGGGACGTTGTGACTTAGGCTGACGTGGAAGAGACCGTTGCCAAAATCACGTGCCTCTGGAACGCCATTCCTGCATTCGGTCAGTCATAGCAGCTTCCACAGAAGATCACAAACATTCAGGTCTGCTGTATTCATGTTTCAGAGCAAGATAGCTTGAGTTAAACGAAACATTTATGGAGAAAATGCATTGCCCCGCATAGGCAGTGCCTGGGGGATGTATCCCTCAGGTAAATGACTCACCCCTCACCACAATGCTGGACCCTTGTGGTTACATGAAGGAAGGGCACTTTTCACATGTTCGCTTCCCACAATGATTATTCTTAGTAGTAGCCCGTGCATTCCTCCCCTAAAAAATGTTTAGGGTTACTCTCATTTTCCTACTCATGTTGAAATACTGCTCCTCAATCTGGCCAAACTTAGATTCACAAAATGTTTAGGGGTATGCGGACCCCTGCATCCCCCCAGGAAATAGCACTGGGAGTAGTAATAGCTTCAAACAGTTCTTCCAGAAAAAAAAAGAGAGATTCAAGTCCACTGATTGAAGAGGTTGAGTGGGACATGCAGGGCAAGGAGATTTCAAAGGTGAAATGATGGACTCTTTGCTTACTTGAAGGAAGGGCAATCTTCACATGCTCTCTTCTCCTTTTTCTCATTCTTGCAATCATCATCATCCTTTTTCCTTTTTTAACTGGACTTAACTGTCAGGGGTCTTTTACATGTACCTTTTAATCCTCAGCTATTCAAACAAGATGGAGGGGAGAAGAACACACTGAGCAAATGTCCAGCAGCTATTGAAGTTTTCGGATGGACAGTTATGGTGATCCCTTTCCACTGAGATAAACAATAGAGCAACCAAAGACAGGGCTGATCCCGGAGCCTTGAGGCAGGTGAGGATGCTGCTTCAGGTGATAGAAGCCCCCAACCAGGCAGAATGCCCATGGGTGCCCCTCCTGCCCTGCTGGTTCTGCCAGTGGAGAGAAGCACCAGCATCATCAGCACTGATTTTGGGCTGCCATTTGGGGCAATATGGGAAGTGCCACCCTAGGCTGATTCTGCCATAGGTGTCTTTTGCAATGGACAAAGTATGAAAACAACTGGCTGCGCAACCAATTAATCTTGCAATCAAAGGACGATGTATTCAGGGACCACTTAAGTAATTAATGCTTTGTGTAACTAAAGGAAGAGGTAGCTGGTACTCACTGCTCTATGAAAATGACATTCTGTGTAATAAAAAGGTTGCATTAGAGATACGTTGTACTACCAGTGGTTGTTTAAATAATGAAAAACTTAATTAAGACAACTGTAAATCTTGCAGGCTGTATAATCAACCTTGTTGTTGTTTAGTCGTTTAGTCGTGTCTGACTCTTCATGACCCCCTGGACCAGAGCACGCCAGGCACTCCTGTCTTCTACTGCCTCCCGCAGTTTAGTCAGATTCATGTTTGTAGCTTCGACCTACATAATGACTATAATGAGTTTTGTTTTGGTTAATTCTGTTTCTGAAGGAATAGAATGGCTCTAAGACATGTAAGGGAGGGAAGAGGGAGAAAAGAGAGCTGAGTTTGTATCAATGCAGTTTTTACGTAATGGATGAAATAATAAAGTTTTAATGGAAAACTCAAATGGATATAGCAGACAAATGCTATATTAAAGGCACGTGATTTTGGCAACATTCTCTTCCACGTCAGCCTAAGTCACAACCTCCCAAAGAAATTACAATTACGAAATGTTCTTCTCCCTACCTGCCCTCTCTTGGCAAGCTTGGGGGCTCCATTTAGCTTAAAAGGAGGCATTCGGCTTTGCCACCACAATTCATCCTGAGCCATGAAGATCTTTCACCTGTTCTTGGCAGTTCTCTCTTTGCTGCTCCTGGCTTTCCCAGGTAAGGGATGGAGAGGAAGAAGGCAGAGGGACACCTGCCAGCTGATTGTGGGGTGGAAGAGGGAGAAGAGTACAGCCTTGCAAAGGAAGCTCACTTTTCTGTCTAGAGATGTTTCTTTAGTGGTAATCTCTTTAGTGGGAATTCTTTGCATAAAAAGCATATATCTGACACAATTGCCTACCAAAGTGTGTCTACTAGGGAAAATATGCACTGTGTTGCTGAATTTCTTAAACACATTTTTTAAACACATTACTTGGAGGGAGGGCCTTTCAGGACAGCTGTGCTTTGATGTTCACTTGTTGACTTCATTATGGCACAGTAATATAAGGAAAGGGGACGCAGGTGGCGCTCTGGGTAAAACCTCAGTGCCTTGGACTTGCTGATCGTGAGGCGACGGTTCAAATCCCCACGGTGGGGTGAGCTCCCATTGCTCGGTCGCAGCTCCTGCCAACCTAGCAATTCGAAAGCACATCAAAGTCAAGTAGATAAATAGGTACCGCTCTGGCGGGAAGGTAAACAGCTTAGTCATGGTGGCCACATGACCCAGAATCTGTCTCTGGTCAAACGCCGGCTCCCTCAGCCTGTAAAGCGGGATGAGCACACAACCCCAGAGTTGTCTGCAACTGGACTTAACTGTCAAAAGAGTCCTTTACCGTTTTGTTAATATATGGAAAATGGCTTCGCATGTAAAACTGGTAAGGAAAAACAAAAGTGGCCTCTTCTTTTCTCAGTTTGGTTAGATTTTATGGAATTCTATGCAGATTTATGGAATATTTTTTACAAAATAAAATTTTGATTTGTCTCCTCCACAGGTCTGCAAAAAAATTTGGGGTATAAAGTTTCTAATTAGTGGGGAAATGTTTCTTGATATAATATAGAGCCTTTTATTCTGGGTAGTTCTTGGGGCTCTGATGGCTTCAGTTACAGGCTTTAGTTTCTCTATAACGTATAAGCCATGTGTGCCTCACTTCTTGCTGTCGTCTTTCGTGGACTGACACCCTCCACTCATGAGCAAATAGCTGGATAAGCAGATTGACCATTTCTTCTTGTGAATGTAGCAAGGGGGTGAACAGGAGTGGCCAGTGGCGGGTTGGGGGGGGTAGGAGTTAGGATGCCGCAGCACCCAGAGAGTCACAGAGCCACTCCTGTTCAAAGAGCTATGGAGTTGTGACTTTCTTTCTGCCTATTGTGAATTAACCTCCTTCTCCACACTTACGTTTGTTTCTCTCTTTGCACAGGATCTGCACAGGACCAGGAAACTAAGACTACTTTGCAATGCCATAGACTGAATGGTACTTGCTACCCTTTACGTTGTCCCGATGATTATAAAAGGATTGGAAGGTGTATTCCTAATTATCCCTGTTGCACAAGGTAATTTCAGCTGACCAAAAGAGAATTACACCTCCTGCCCCTCTCCCATTACCCTCTGGATTGATCATTTTAAGTACCCAACTCAGCGTCCCCTAAATTGATCATCTTTTGCCTGGAAGCTCAATTGCTCCATTGCAAAAATAAAAATAAAAATACCTATGCCAGAATCAGCCAAGGGTGGCACATCCCATTTTGCCGCTTGATGAAAAATGCTAATTGCTGCTTGGCCATTCTGCCGGCACGGCTCCTAAGCCCATCTACCTGCTCCTCCTGCCATGGCCTGATCTGCCGCTGACACACACCATACCCTGTTGGTTGCAGGCACAGAAGCGGCACTACCATTGTTGCCCATTTTAAGCAAGATGGTGCCGAGTTCTTTCACCACAGGCAGAACCAGCGGGGCAGGAGGGGCACCAATGCGTTTGTTGTCTGAGGGACTTCTGCAACCAGAATCAGGGTCCTCACCTGCCTCATGGCTGGTCTAGCTGTCTTTGGGCTCTATGACCTGTGAGCTTATGCCAGATCTCCTTTGCCAAGTCCCTAAACCACACCGGATGGGCACATTAAATTTGTTGTGCAGCTTCATCCATTGTTTATCTCAGTGCCTAAGGGATGTCTATTCTGCAGCTTTAACAGATGCTGGGCACTTACTCTGTGTGGTGTCCTGCCCTCCACCATTTAAGATTACCTCAGTTTCACATCCTATACATTCCATGCAAAACTCCCACTTTCAACTCCAAGCAGCTTCATTCTTATTTTATCTGTTAAAGAAAGAACCTGAGGCAGTAGACTTTTGTCTTGGGTCATTGCAGAGAAATTAGCAACTGGACGGAATGAACCCCAGGGTGCCAGTACCTCCCGTGTTTCTCAAAACATTATCACAAAATGGCGAGCAAGCTTCCTGTTTTCCCAGAACTCTTTCTCAGGGCCACAAAGACAGCAAATCCCTGCCGTGCATAACATCCAGTCTGCAGGAGAATATTGGAGACCTTGAAAGCTCCCTCACTATTGTGTGACATATTTAATTGTACCTAGAAAAGAAAGTCCCCCAGGGGTAGGGGTGTTTGAGAGACTGCATTTAATTCTCATCGAAAGGGGAATCTATGTAATTCATAGTTTCTGGAAATGAAAAACTGAAACAGACCTATCCCTACCCAACAGTTTATTATCATGAAATCTTTCTTGTGGTCCAACATGCCTTGCTTTGTATTTTCGTGTCTCAAACATGGTCACTTTGCTATGAAACTGAGTTAACTCTTGTCTTTCTGTTGCTGGTTTCTATGTTTTAGAAAGGAAGAGTGATAGATGCCTTTGAAAAGTGGAAGATGCTCCCTCTCTTTGAGAGCCGCTGGATCCCGCTTGATCCCCAGCTAGGGACTTCTTCTCCAAAGCATCCAGATTGAAAAAAGCAACAGCTTCAAGGCTCACATGAGCTTGTGCTTTGCAATAAAAGCAGATCCAAAAGCCTTTTCCCCTCTGTTTTTCATTTCTAAGCATGAGTGTTATTGCTAGTGAAGCCAAAATGGCACCTTACGTCCATGAGAAGGAGGTGTCAACAGGCCTGGTTTGTGGAGAGGCCCAAAACATCATTAGAAAGAAAGACTAAAAGGGGGTGAGGATCCCCCAAAACAGTCTAGTGAGCAGGACTGGGCCACAATGTGGGAAATGAAGAGTGACAAAATATGGAGGGTGGGACGAGAGGAGAGGAAGTTCAGTTCTGCTTCCATTTAAATAGTAACCAACCTGAGTGGCACTCTTTTAAAAAGTTTGCCAGTTGAAATATAGTCATACTTAAAAATCCACAGATGTCTGAATTTTGGGGTTATTAAACTGACCATACCAGATCTGGAAGCTTCTTCTTATAGATTCTAGGCCCCTCCAGCTACGGGATTACGGGATGGGAAGTAGTCCAGGCTTTTACAGAAACTAGCTCCACCAAGCCCACTCATTATTATTATTATTATTATTATTATTATTATTATGCATAATTGCATGCACATGTGCCTACCAAGAAGAATTCTTCATCCTAGCATCCCATGGCATCCAGTCTGGTGAGATAAGAGAATACAAATAATAACAATAACAACAAAACAACAAAACAACAAAACAACAAAACAACAAAACAACAAAACAACAAAACAATAACAATAATTTATTATTTATACCCCGCCCCTCTGGCTGGGTTCCCCCAGCCACTCTGGGCGGCTTCCAACAGAATATTTTGTTGCGTAGCAAGTCCCCTCCCCCATGAGAAATGAAGACACTGGACACATTATTTAAGGTTAATGGGCATAAAAAGGCCACAACTTTATTGATTACAGAATTGAAAGGTTTTGGCCTTAGGCATTGGCTCCTATCGACTACCCGGCATGGAGATCGGGAAGGGTTGTCCACAAGCCGTGGGAGTCCTGTTGAAGTACGCCAACTAGGATCCCATGGGTGTCACCACTCGGGGGCATGCCGAGGGCCCTTACCTCCCTAGGTTTCAGACAAGGCAACGCCCCCCGGAGTCCTCTACTGGACTATGCTTTTCCTTGGGGGAAGGTGATGGCGCTTCCTTCCCCCCCATTCATTTGCATAACAATTAACCCCTGCCAATGCCTAACCGCCACTCGAGCAAAGCTTGCTGCCAATACCTTCAAACCTGTAACCAACTCCTAATCCTTGCTATGATGTCCCCCAACCCAATATCATTTCCAGCATCTGACAGATGCATGCCATCCCATCTGTAAAGGGCCTCGTTGCTGT
Source organism: Podarcis erhardii (assembly GCF_964252035.2). Classification (NCBI taxonomy): domain Eukaryota; kingdom Metazoa; phylum Chordata; class Lepidosauria; order Squamata; family Lacertidae; genus Podarcis; species Podarcis erhardii. The sequence continues at coordinate 118,727,231 of NC_138507.1, read as the reverse complement.
ACTGGATGCCTGGGTGTCCTATGACGCGCCCGCCCAGAGCCGCCACTCTACGTTCCACAGCCTGCTCCAAGACCTTTCTTGCTTTATTGATTCCAACCGGGCTCACACGATCCCGCCATGTCCTCCTCTCAAGCAACGAGGACCACAAGATAGTAATGTTTGTGTAAACCGCCATCAGATCAGCAAAATCGTCAAAAATGTTCCATCTAAAGTCAATAGTTTTGTGGTACGCTAGGTCGTTTCCCCCCAACTGGATAACCAGGGCATCATGTGGGCCCTCAGAGGCAGCTCTCACCATCACGGCTGGCTTGAATTCGCTCCAGCACATCCCTCTTCGCGCTATCCACGCCAGCTCCACATTTGCAGGCAAGTTCAAATTTTGTCCCAACCCGGTACTCATGGCACGATTCTTGGCCCAATGCACAATGCTGTGGCCCACCAACCAAATGCGCACCCTCTTGTATTCTGAAAAGCAAATAGACAGAAAAACCAAGGTCAGGAGAACAACCGCTAGTCATAGATTCTTTCTCACATAAGCTTTGTATGCATTAGATTTCCACCGCCCTAAGTCCTTTATCCTCTCTGTGGAGAGCCCAAGGTGCACTGCAGTGGTAGCTGCCCCGATCCGAAAGGAGTGAGCTGCAAATTCAGCCGCGGTTAGTCCGCATGCTGCCAACGCCATGCGCATCACTCGCGTAAACTGGTGTCTGGCCAAGAGCGATCCATCCGCGTGAATAAAAAAGGGGCCGGGGCTATTGGGTCTTAAGTAGAGGAAACGCCTCGTATCCCTAACCGGGCAGGGGCCACTAGCTTGTGAGGTTGGTAACTGAAGGAGGGCCCCCCTACCCTGTTGGTCCGTCTTAGAGCTCGGTACTTGAACGATTAGATCAGTCCCTGATAGGGTCAGATCACTTAAGAGGAGGCCCCTCTGGCAGTGGGCAACCCCTCCCTCACAAACTAGCTCCCCTATGAGCAGGGCACCAAAGAAGGCTATGGAATAAGGGGCAGAAAATAGGCAAGCTTCATATTTTGACCAGCATATTTCTCGTATTTTTTTGTGTATCTGGGTCAGAATATCATAAGTTATGGGCCTCCTCTTATCAGAGCTGGGGGGCTGCAGCCGGCGCCAACCCTCTAAAGTCTTACGCACGATAAATTCAGCGCACGGGTCGGTGGCGAAAAAGGCTTTACAAAAATATGAAATCCCCACGGACTGAATATTGAGAGTCTTTGGTGCCCTGCCCAGCTCCTTCAGGTGGGCTAAGTAGCGGAGGACCTCCCTCGTTGAGGGAATGGAATTCTGCCTTGTGCTGGGTATTCTGCTGCGGAACTTTAAGAAGTCAGCCCAAGCCTTCTTGTATGATCTCACTGTGGAAGAGGCCACTGCACCGAATACTCCCTTCATCACTTCTTGCTCCCAAGGCTCCAGAGATGCTCCGGGAAAGGCATCGATGATTGTTCCGTATCCGGCGCTAATGAGCGGAAGCGCTCCATCTGAAAACGAGACAGAGCATCCACGATGTCATTATTAATGCCATTTGGCTGAAAAATATATATTCTGTTCCAGACACAAAAGGACGAAGGACTGTAACAAGTTCCCCACCCTGGTGGAGCGTGCGGACTGTCTAGAAAGAACCGCTACTACTGCCTGGTTATCTGTGTTGAAACAAACCCTATGATTGTGGAACTGCTCTGCCCAAAGATGTACTGCCACTACAATAGAGAAAAATTCCAAGAATGTAAGGTCCCAAGTAATGGGCTGGCCCTGCCAGTCTGCAGGCCACTTTTGGGCACACCACTGGCCCCTGAAATAAACTCCAAAACCCAAGGAGCCTGCCGCATCTGACTGGACTTGGAAGTCAGCATTGAGTGCCATGGAATCTTGCCATAACGATATACCGTTGTACTTGTCGAGGAATTGTAGCCAAACTCCCAGATCCACCTTAACTTCTTTGGAGAGGCGCACCCTATGCTGTGGTGCCCTGAGACCTGCCGACAATCTGGCCAGGCAGCCGCAAAAGGGGCAACCTGGCGCCACTACCCTACAAGCGAAATTTAGGTGGCCTAGCAGGGATTGAATTTGCCTTAGGGTAACCTTCCTTAGGGGCAGTAGCTGTTGTATCAGTGCTTTAAGGGCGATCAGTTTTTCCCCGGGCAACCTAGATGTTTGGGCCACAGTGTCTAACTCAATGCCCATATAGACCATGGAAGTGGCTGGACCCTCCGTTTTCTCGGCGGCCAGCAGCACCCCCAGCTCCCCGGCCAGGGCTGTGAAAGCCTCCAAGAGGGCGGAGCATCGTTGCCTGTTATCTGCCACCAAAATCAAGTCGTCCAGGTAATTTGACATGCCCAACGACACTGTCCTGAAGCGTAGGGCCCAATCAAGAAACATACTGAACGACTCAAAGGCTGAGCAAGCCAAGGAGGCGTATTTCACTGTACAAAGTTCCTGGGGGATCTCGTCATTGACCGAGCCTCCCCTTGTGTAAAAGAGGTTGTGGATCATGCGGAATTCCCCTGGGGTCTTTTTTGGTACAATGCCCAGAGGGTATAGGTGAAGTCCATCCAAGGGAGGTTCGGCAAAGGGGCCTGCTACCCTACCTGCCCTGATTTCTTTCTCTATCTTTTTTCTGACTATCTTGGGCCTTTCCCTAACTGGTTTTAGATTTTGTGGGTCCCCAGTGTTAGGGGGGAAAGCCACGGGAATCCTGAACCCCATAGAGAACCCCGCCCAAAGGTATTGTGCGGCTTTTCGATCGGGATATTGATCTAGCAGGGTTTTGAGGGGCTGAAGATGGATAGGGGAGGAGGCCAAACCAAGATACAAGTTACTGGAGGTTACTGGGTCGCTGGTGGGAGGATCCGAGGGCACCTCTGGTATTGTTGTGGAAGTACCCCCTGCCCCCTCGAAAGGGCAGCTGTTTATTCTTGAAGCATGCAGAGGCGGGGTGGTTTCCCAAGCACCGCTCACATTCATGAAGATACTTACAGGAGGGTCACGAGCATACACCCCGTTGAACTCCCAGCACTGGCGGCGCTCTTTCGCCTCTGTCTTACCCGCCTTGGCTGATTCCTGGTTTTTCTTTTCAATGTAGGGATTGACGTCCTCGCCCCAGTAGTTGGGATCCCTTAGATCCCATCGGGTGGAAGACAGGAGAGAAGCATTTCTATGGAAATTCTCATCATACGTTAAAGCGGCATTTTCCCCTGCGAGCGTGTGAGCCCGCCTCACATGAGCCAAATAAGCAACCAAATCCATGGAGCGCCGAGGATAAGCCGCAGAAACAACTCCCATGAAAACCTGGTACCCATCCAACCAATTCTCAAAGGTCCGCTCCGCCCTAGGTGTCCTATACCTCCGCTTACCAAAAGAGCGCCTCTTTTCACCTTTCCCCGTTACTTTAGTAGGAGGGAGAAGGGTAAACATGTCCACATAGTCCCCGTTGAGGATCTTATTCTTATTCTTCTGGGACAAATGGTTCCCCAGTATAAAATCAGTGGACTGATTGGTGGAAACTTTAACGTCCTCAACCAATGCCCCATCCTTCCATTCCAGTACTCCACTGAAGGTCTTACGATGGCAATTGGCCCTCCTTTCGTGCGCCCAAAGTGGGATCCCATGATTACCTTCATCAAAACCCCAGTAACCATCCATGGGGCCCTCACTATCCGAATCAGAGGATGACGTACCTGACTCGTCCTCCGTCTCAGACTGCTTACTTCTTTTCTTCTTCGCAGATGTGTGCTTCTTCTTGGATTTTCTTTTACCTCCTTGCACCTCTACGTTGGCCGGGTTCACACTGGCCGCTGGCTGAGCAATTTGAGGTTCCATGTGCTCCTCCTCCAAGCCGGAACCCGCACTGTCCTCGGTAGAGCTGTGCTGGGGCTGCTGTTCCTGAAATGCACTAGGAATGTCTACCACCTGTGAAACGGCATTGCTGCTGCTCCCTTTGGCAATAGCCTTCCCCTTGCTGTGACCTTTTGCCGGTGCCTTACCCTTTCCAGTGCTTTGGTTGGCTTTCTTAGTAATGTCTGCCTGGGCACAGGTATTAGGGCGACCTAGATTTGCAGCTTCTGACTGGGCGTGGCCCACTGCAGTGGCTGGGATGCCCTGCTGCCCTTGATTGTTAGGAGGAGTGTCGGGTATTACCTCCTGTGATGGTTCTGGGTCCGGTAGCGCCAAAGCCCCAGGCCTACATTGCCTATAAAATGTTTCAAACGCTCTGAAAAATTGAGCAATGCTTGAGGGTCACAGGGCATGGCCACTATTTGGGCGCTACCATTACTAAAGTTTTGTAAAGATTGCCAAAGGAGGGAGTCAGGCTGCGCCCTGACCAAAGGCCAGGTGGAACAGCTCTGTCTTGCAGGCCCTGCGGAAATATGTCAAGTCCTGCAGGGCCCTTGTCTCTTGTGACAGAGCGTTCCACCAGGTTGGAGCCGCAGCCGAGTGTGATGGCCTGGGATTCCGATTCAGAGGATGAACCAGAGGAATCCCAGCCTGCACAGGAGTCCCCGCCTCCAGGGCCGGCTGAACTGGGGCAAGGCCTAGATGCTGAAGAGCCTGCACCTGTGGCAGAGCACCAGGAGCTGGCCCCAGGTGAAACCCTTCAGGCCCCAGAGGGGCTTGAGGACTCAGTGGCTACAGGTGAGCCTCCTCCAGGGCCCAGTAACCCTTCGGCCTCTCCTGATCTGCAGAGGCTTAGGGCAGAGAGGCGAAGGGAACTGGTTGCTCCCAGGAGGAGTGCTCGCCTTAAGGCCAGAGGAGGCGGGGCTCCTGGGGGCCGGGACCGCCCCTGGCCTTAGAAGAGGATAAAAGCCCAGTCAGCCCGGTCCCAGGTTGCGGGAGCAACGTCGTTGTTGGCTTTGGACCTTCCTGTGTTCTTGATCCCTGCTTGGCCTCCTGTTCCTGACCATCCGGTGCTCCTGTTCCCTGCTCGGCCTCCTGTTCCTGACCATCCGGTGTTCCTGTACCCTGCTCGGCCTCCTGTTCCAGCGTTCCTGTTCCCCGCCCGGCTCTCCGCCTCGGACCTCGCCCCTCTTCGTGTGGACTCAGACTACGCTCAAGGTACCTTTCCCCCGGGTCCAGCACAGTTTGCTCCCGCCACACCCGCACTCCCCCTTCGTTGGGGTGCGTTCGGGAAGAGCCAGAGGCCATGGCTGACCAGGTGGCTGCGCTGGTGGCTTTGGCCCAGAAGAACCAGGCCTTGACTCACACCGTGCAGCAGCTCAGCGACGCGGTTACGGCACTTCAGCAGCGCTTGGAAGCCCTACCGGCTCCTGGGGCCGACGCCCCGGCTCCTGGCAAGTACCCAGTGGCTTTGCCCAAGAAATTTGATGGAGCCCCGGCCAGCTTTCCCATGTTCCTCGCCCAAGCCAAGCTGTATATTCAGGGGCGAGCCCGGAACTTCCCTGACGACCGCACCAAGGTGCACTTTTTGATTAGTTTGTTAAAGGACCAGGCGGCCAAGTGGGCGTTGCCGCTACTCAGGCAAGACTCCCCCTTGCTGGCAGACTATACGGGGTTTTGCAATCTTTTCGAGGCCGCGTTCGGCAACCCCCAGAAAGGGAGTCAAGCCAACCGGGCGATTCGGCAGTTGAAACAGGGCGAGTCCACGGTGGCCGCATATACCACGGAGTTTCGGCTGTTGGCACAGGACTTGACCTGGAACGACTCGGCATTGCGGGACCAGTATCTCGAAGGGCTTTCGGACGAGATACTGGACCAGCTGGCCACAATGGAACGCCCCACCACGCTAGACACTCTCATTCAACGGAGTCTACAGATAGACGACCGGCTGGAGGATCGTCGCCAGGCCCGGGGCCGACGACACCTCCAGTTCTCGGCACCAGTTTCTTCCGGCAGCCCCACGGTCACAACTGAGTTATCGGAGGAGCCTATGCAGCTCGGGGCAGTGCGTCCACGCCTTTCCCCCGCAGAGAAGGTGCGGCGTCGGGAGGGGAATCTATGTCTCTACTGTGGCGGAAGTGGACACTACGCTCTGTCCTGCCCTGAGAAAGGCCAGCCGCAGGGAAACCGCCAACCCCCAGTAGCTGATGGCCCTAGCTACCGGGGGTCCCAAACAGCGCAGAATGGGCCCGCACCAATGGACTTGCAACATCTTATGGTTCCGGTACGTTTATACCCTCCAGGTGGGCCCTGGATTCTTACCCATGCTTTGGTGGATTCAGGAGCAACCCGTTCTTATATGGACGCTGCTTTTGCTGCCCATCATCAGGTGCCACTTCGGAACAAGCCAGAACCGGTCCAGGTGGAAGCAATTGACGGACGGCTTCTACGTTCAGGAGCCGTTACTCAGGAGACCCAGCCCCTGGTCCTGTGTCTCCAGCAGCACCGGGAGTTGCGAACTTTGGACATTGCCTCTATGCCCCGGTTCCCCCTCGTGCTCGGGATGGACTGGCTGGAAGCTCACAACGTTCAGATTGACTGGGTCAAACGGACTGTGCACTTCCCAGACCCATGTTCCCATGCTCAATCCGAGACGCTGGCGGCCGCGCCCACGGAGGAGGCAGCACCCACGCTCCCAGCCGTGTACCAGGACTACCAGGACGTGTTCGAGGAACGGGGGGCAGACCAGCTGCCGCCGCATCGGCCTTTTGACTGCGGCATAGACCTCCAGCCCGGAGCGCCCTTACCAGTGAGTCGCTTATATTCTCTAACAGAGCCAGAGCGCGAGGCTTTGCAGGACTTCTTGCGCAAGAACCTGGAGCGTGGGTTCATTAGGCCTTCCACCTCGCCTACCGCGGCACCAGTGCTCTTTGTTAAGAAGAAATGTGGGGAACTTCGCCCTTGCCATGATTACCGAGCCCTGAACAAAATTACCATCCCAGACCGGTACCCCTTGCCCCTTATCTCGGAGTTGCTGGAGCGGGTGCAAGGGGCACAGGTGTTCACCAAGCTGGACCTCCGGGGGGCCTACAACTTGATTCGGATCCGAGCCGGGGATGAGTGGAAGACAGCATTTGGGACCCGGTACGGGCAGTTCGAATACTTGGTTATGCCTTTCGGTTTGTGCAACGCGCCTGCTGTGTTCCAACGCTACATCAACCACGTGTTCCAGGACTTGTTAGACAAGTACGTGGTGGTGTACTTGGATGACATACTGGTTTACTCCCGTGACCCGGCTCGCCATGAGGGACATGTCCGGACCGTGCTGCAGCGCTTGCGTGAGCACCGTTTGTACGCAAAGCTCAGCAAGTGCGAGTTCCATCAGCGGACTGTGGACTTCCTTGGACACCGGCTCTCTCCAGATGGGGTGCAGATGGACCCTGGGAAGGTGGCAGCGGTTCGAGAATGGGCGGCACCCCGGAACCGCAAGGACCTACAGCGTTTCCTGGGGTTCGCCAACTACTACCGGACCTTCATCGCAGATTATGCTCATCGCACCACCCCGTTGACCCGGCTACTGCGCCCAAAGACGCCGTTTTCCTGGGACAAGGAGGCAGAGGAGGCGTTTCAGGGGTTGAAGGCCTGTTTCCAGAGGGCGCCAATCTTACAACATCCTGACCCCTCTCGACCCTTTGTGGTGGAGACCGACGCCTCCAGTACGGCTCTCGGTGCCGTCTTGTCTCAACAGAATGGACCTGAAGCGCCACTCTTACCCTGTGCCTTCTATTCCCGCCAGCTCCTACCAGCGGAGCGTAACTATACTGTGTGGGAGCGGGAACTACTGGCCATCAAGGTGGCCTTTGAGGTCTGGCGCCACCATCTTGAGGGGGCACGACATCCGGTGGAGGTGAGAACCGACCACCGGAACCTGGAGTACCTCCAGACCACCCGCAAGCTGAACCAAAGACAGATCCGGTGGGCGTTGTTCTTTTCCCGGTTCCAGTTCCGGATCCGCTACATCCCTAGCTCTCAGAACCAGAAGGCGGATGCCCTGTCCCGGAAACCTGAAGACAACTCAGACACGGTACAGCAAGCAGAACCCACCACGATCCTACCTCCAGCTGCATTCCTGGCCACCCAGGAGGCGGAGCCACTGCAGGCTCGGGTGCGGAAACAGCAGCGGGTCGACGCTTGGGCCCAGGAACGACTCCAGGAGCTGGCTGAAGGGTCCAGCCCACAGTATCCGGGGCTGGTCCTGCATCAGGGCCTTCTGCTGCACCACGGTCGTCTGTACATCCCGCCAGGGCCACTGCGGCTGGAGGTTCTCCGGATGGCCCATGATGCCCCAGCAGCGGGGCACTTTGGACGGTATCGGACCACCCATCTGGTCAGTCGTGAGTTTTGGTGGCCCCGCCTGAAGGCTGACGTGGCTCGATACGTTGCTGGTTGTGATGTCTGCCGGCGCGCCAAGGGCCCTACCGGGCGACCCCCCGGCCTACTTCAGCCATTGCCAGTTCCACCGCGCCCTTGGCACACGGTTTCGTTGGACTTTGTAGTGGACTTACCCCTGTCTCGTGGTTGTACCTGCCTCCTAGTTTTCTCCGACCATTTCACCAAGATGGTGCACTGCGCCCCCTGCCCATCTGTACCCACAGCCAAGGAAACCGCTCAGCTGTACCTTCAGCATGTCTTCCGCCTGCATGGCCTACCTGAGCGCGTGGTGTCCGACCGGGGCGTTCAGTTCACATCCCGGTTCTGGCGAGCATTACACCAGACCCTCGGGACAGAGGTCTGCCTCTCGTCAGCCTACCACCCACAGACCGATGGCCAGACGGAACGGGCGAACGCGGTGCTGGAGCAGTACCTCCGGTGTTACTGCAGCTACCAGCAGGATGACTGGGTCGACCACCTGGCATTGGCGGAGTTCGCCTACAACAACGCGGTGAATGCGTCCACCCAGCAGACCCCGTTCCAGGCCAGTTACGGTTATCATCCACGGCTGTTTCCAGATGTGCTGCCGGCATCCGCGGTCCCGGCGGTGACGGAGTGGCTTCAAGAGCTCCAGTCCCAGCAACAGCTTTTGGTGGAGCAACTGCACCAGGCCAAGGAAGCGTACAAAGCCCAGGCCGACCGCCACCGCCAGGTGGGGCCGGAACTTCGCGTCGGTGACCTGGTTTGGCTCTCCACTCGCCACCTCCACCCTTCTCGACCTTCGCGGAAGTTGGACGCCCGATTCACCGGCCCGTTCCCTATCGTGGACCAAGTCTCTCCTGTGGCATTCCGTCTCCGGTTACCCGCAACCCTGAAGGTTCACCCGGTCTTCCACAGGTCCCTTCTGAGTCCAGTGGCCCCACCCGACGAGTTCCACCCGAACCGTCCCCGACCGCAGCCAGTGTTGGTTCAGGGAGAGCCTGAGTACGAGGTGGAACGCATCCTGGACTCCCGATACCGCAGGGGAAAGCTGCAGTATCTCATTGACTGGAAGGGGTACGGACCGGAGGACCGATCCTGGGAACCAGCGGCCAACGTCCACGCACCTGCCTGCCTCCGAGAGTTCCATGCGACGTACCCCGGCAAGCCGGGTCCGGACCCTCGGTTGAGGGGGGGGCCTGGGAGGGGGGATGGTGTGATGGCCTGGGATTCCGATTCAGAGGATGAACCAGAGGAATCCCAGCCTGCACAGGAGTCCCCGCCTCCAGGGCCGGCTGAACTGGGGCAAGGCCTAGATGCTGAAGAGCCTGCACCTGTGGCAGAGCACCAGGAGCTGGCCCCAGGTGAAACCCTTCAGGCCCCAGAGGGGCTTGAGGACTCAGTGGCTACAGGTGAGCCTCCTCCAGGGCCCAGTAACCCTTCGGCCTCTCCTGATCTGCAGAGGCTTAGGGCAGAGAGGCGAAGGGAACTGGTTGCTCCCAGGAGGAGTGCTCGCCTTAAGGCCAGAGGAGGCGGGGCTCCTGGGGGCCGGGACCGCCCCTGGCCTTAGAAGAGGATAAAAGCCCAGTCAGCCCGGTCCCAGGTTGCGGGAGCAACGTCGTTGTTGGCTTTGGACCTTCCTGTGTTCTTGATCCCTGCTTGGCCTCCTGTTCCTGACCATCCGGTGCTCCTGTTCCCTGCTCGGCCTCCTGTTCCTGACCATCCGGTGTTCCTGTACCCTGCTCGGCCTCCTGTTCCAGCTTTCCTGTTCCCCGCCCGGCTCTCCGCCTCGGACCTCGCCCCTCTGAGTGTGGACTCAGACTACGCTCAAGGTACCTTTCCCCCGGGTCCAGCACACCGAGAAAGCCCTGGCTCTAGTTGAGGCCAGCCTAACCTCTCTGTGGCCTGGGACCTTCAAGGTGTTTTTATTTGAAGACCGTAAGTTCCTCTGTGGGGCATACCAGGAGAGGCGGTCCCGTAGGTACGAGGGTCCTAGGCCGTATAGGGCTTTGAAGGTTAAAACCAGCACCTTAAACCTGATCCTGTACTCCACCGGGAGCCAGTGCAGCTGGTATAGCACCGGATGAATGTGATCTCTAAGCGAAGACCCCGTAAGGAGTCTCGCTGCGGCATTCTGCACCCGCTGGTTTTTCTGGGTCAGTCTCAAGGGCAGCCCCACGTAGAGCGAGTTACAATAATCCAGTCTGGAGGTGACCGTCGCGTGGATCACAGTGGCTAGGTCAGGGCGAGAGAGGTAAGGAGCCAACTGCTTAGCTTGGCGGAGATGAAAAAATGCCGCCTTTGTTATAGCTGCAATCTGCGCCTCCATGGAGAGGGAGGTATCGAAGATTACACCCAAACTCTTAACGAACGGTGCTGGCACTAATTGCACCCCCGCAAGAGATGGGAGTTGCCCCCTCAGTCCCATATCGTCCCGTCCCAGCCAGAGGACCTCTGTCTTCGAAGGATTTAACTTCAACCGGCTCCCACGTAACCATCCAGCCACAGCCTCCAAGCATCTGATCAGTGTGTCTGGGGCCGAGTCAGGGTGGCCGTCCATCAACAGATAGAGTTGGGTGTCATCAGCATACTGATGGCAGCCCAGCCCAAAACTCCGGACAAGCTGGGCGAGGGGGCGCATAAAGATATTAAAAAGCATCGGGGAGAGTATTGCACCCTGGGGCACCCCACACACCAAGGAGTGGCGGGATGACAATTCCCCCCCAAGCGCCACCCTCTGTCCCCGACCAGAGAGAAACAAGCGCAGCCATTGAAGGACTGTGCCCTGGATCCCCAGGTCGGCAAGGCGGTGGTCCAGGAGTTCGTGATCGACCATGTCGAAGACTGCTGACAGGTCTAGAAGAATCAGCAACCCCGACCCGCCTTGATCCAGCTGCCTGCGGAGATCATCTGTTAGGGCGACCAGAGCCGTCTCGGTCCCATGACCAGCACGGAAGCCGGACTGGAATGGATCCAGAGCCGATGTTTCATCCAGAAACCTACCAAGCTGTTCAGCAATAATTCAAACAATTCTTCCAAAAAGAAAAAGAAAGATTCAAGTCCAACGATTGAAGAGGTTGAGTGGGACATGCAGGGCAAGGAGATTTCAAAGGTGAAATGATGGACTCTTTGCTTACTTGAAGGAAGGGCAATATTCACGTGCTCTCTTGTCCTTTTTCTCATTCTTGCAATCATCATCATCATCCTTTTTCTCAAACACCTTTTTCTAACTAGACTCAAAGCCACTTACAAAAATATTTTCAAACATGAGGGGCTCTGCTTCTCTGCTTGCTCCACCTGCCATGTACACTCTGCACCCCATAATAACTGGCCAACCTGTGCGCTGTGGTCTAAACCACTGAGCCTTGGGCTTGCCAATCAAAACATCGGCAGTTCAAATCCCCGTTACATGGTGAGCTCCCGTTGTTCGGTCCCAGCTCCTGGCAACCTAGCAGTTCGAAAGCACACCAAAAAATGCAAGTAGATAAATAGGTACCGCTCCTGCGGGAAGGTAAATGGAGTTTCCGTGCGCTGCTCTGGTTTCGCCAGAAGTGGCTCAGTCATGCTGGCCACATGACCCGGAAAAACTGTCTGCGGACAAACGTAGGCTCCCTCAGCCAGTAAAGCAAGATGAGTGCCGCAACCCCAGGGTCGTCAGCAACTGGACCTAACTGTCAGGGGTCCTTTACAGTTACCTTTTAATTCTCAACTATTCAAACAAGATGAAGGGGAGAAGATCACAGTGAGCAAATGCCCAGCAGCTATTGAAGATTTAGGATGGACAGTTATGGTGATCCCTTTCCACTGAGATAAACAATAGATGAAACTGCATATTAATCTAAACAATCAAAATACCATGTGATTGAAGGATTTGACCAAGAGGAATTGGCAAAACCTCACAGAGCAAAGCAACTAAAGACAGGGCTGATCGCAGAGCCTTGAGGCAGGTGAGGATGCTGCTTCAGGTGGCAGAAGCCCCCAACCAGGCACAATGCCCATGGGTGCCCCTCCTGCCCTGTTGCTTCTGCCAGTGGAAGAGAAGCATCAACATCATCAGCACTGATTTTGGAAAAGATCGCTGCCATTTGGGGCAATACGGGAAGTGCCGCCCTAGGCTGATTCTGCCATAGGTGTCTTTTGCAATGGATAAAGTATCAAAACAACTGGCTGCGCAACCAATTAAGCTTGCAATTAAAGGACGATGTATTCAGGGACAACTTAAGTAATTGATGCTTTGTGTAACGAATGGAACAGGTAGCTGGTACTCACTGCTCTATGAAAATGACATTCTGTGTAATAAAAAGGTAGCATTAGAGATACTTTGTACTTCCAGTGGTTGTTTAATTAATGGAAAACATAATTAAGACAACTTAAGGCTGTATAATCAACCTACATAATGACTATAATGAGTTTTGTTTTTGTTTTTTGATGTTTCTGATGGAGTAGAATGGCTCTAAGACATGGAAGATGGAGGGAGGAGAGATGAGTTTGTAGCAATGAAGTTTTTCCATAATGGAGGATATAATAAAGTTTTAATGGAAAACGCTAATGGATTTTAACAGCGGATAAATGCTATATTAAAGGAGGTTAAACTGGAATCAGATAAGTGATCATCAACTTGTAAAGAAACCTATGGTTCATGTTGTTGTTGTTTAGTCATTTAGTCGTGTCCGACTCTTCGTGACCCCATGGACCAGAGCACGCCAGGCACGTCTGTCTTCCACTGCTTCCCGCAGTTTGGTCAGACTCATGTTTATAGCTTCAAGAACATTGTCCAACCATCTCATCCTCTGTCGTCCCCTTCTTCTTGTGCCCTCAATCTTTCCCATGTTTCATGTTAGCAGGCATCATAAAAGTTTTCCAAGTTTTAGGTAATGAAACTATTTTCTCAGTTCACTGGCTCCCTTTGCCTAAATCTGAGAAAGGATGTCCACTTAGGGTGGTAGCCTAAAGCTACTCAGATCGAAGGCTCCTTAAAACGATCAATCCAAAAAATTCTACAAGAGGGGCAGGGCATGGGGAGGAGAAATGATACTTTCCTCTGGACACTTGTTTGATTCTCATTTGCCAAGCAGAAGTTCCCTTCTGCAACAATTATACCGTGGAGGACAGCTCAGTGAAGACAGCAGGACAAACAAACGGGAGGCAGATACAATCGGTTTGTGACAGGCCAAATCCTGTGTAGAGGGAGAACAAATACCATGGTCCACAAGTGAAAGGAAAGTTCTTTAAGAAAAGGATGAAACAGAGGCACAACTTCATAGGCCCCCCTAAAATAAATCTTGGCTGCACCCATGCTTTCCATAATTGTAATTTCTTTGGGACGTTGTGACTTAGGCTGACATGGAAGAGAATGTTGCCAAAATCACATGCTTGTGGGAAGATATTGCTGAAATCTGGTAGTCATAGCAGTTTCCACAGAAGTAAGATCCCAACTACATTCAGATCTGCTGCTTTCATGTTTCACAAGGAGATAGCTTGGATCAAACAAAAAGTTTATGAGGAGGATAGGCAGTGCCAGGGGGATGTATCCCTCAGGTAAATAACTCACCCCTCACCTGTTCCCATCACATTGCTGGACCCTTGTGGTTACCTGAAGGAAGGACACCTTTCACAATAATAGTTGGCCAACCTGTCCTTTCCCTTCTCCTTTACACCATAGAGGATGACTAAGCCATTTACTTACTTACTTACTTACTTACTTACTTACTTACTGAGAGCCAGTGTGGTGTAGTGGTTAAGAGCGGTAGTCTCGTAATCCTGGGGAACCGGGTTCGCGTCTCCGCTCCTCCACATGCAGCTGCTGGGTGACCTTGGGCCAGTCACACTTCTGTGAAGTCTCTCAGCCCCACTCACCTCACAGAGTGTTTGTTGTGGGGGAGGAAGGGAAAGGAGAATGTTAGCCGCTTTGAGACTCCTTAAAGGGAGTGAAAGGCGGGATATCAAATCCAAACTCTTCTTCTTCTTCTACTTACTTACTTATTTAATATACCGCTTTATAACTGGGGGTCTCAGGGCAGTTCACAGAATAAAATTAAGATAAAAGGTAACGGTACCCCTGCCCGTACGGTCCAGTCGTGTCCGACTCTAGGGTTGTGCGCTCATCTCACTTAAGAGGTCGGGAGCCAGCGCTGTCCAAAGACACTTCTGGGTCACTAGACCGAGTTGCAGGCGTTCCTGGGACTGCTGAACTTTTATAACATGTTCCTGCCCCACAAAGCCACGGCGGCTGAGCCTCTTAACCGACTCCTCAGCACAAAGACACCTTGGTCCTGGGGTCATCGGGAGATGGCGGCCTTCAAGGCGGTCAAGGCCCTCCTTTCATCGGACAGTGTGCTGATACAGTACAGTGAAGCCAGGCCACTGGTCCTTGCCTGTGCCGCCTCACCTTTTGGCATCGGCACTTTCCTTAGTCACTGTTTTCCAGACGGAAGAGAAGCACTGCTCGCCTACTGTTCCAGGATGCTATCTCTGACTGAACAGAATTACAGCCAGCTCGACAAGGAGGCACTGGCACTTGTGGCTGGAGTGAAGAGGTTCCATGAATACCTCTACGGAAGGACTTTTGACCTCATCACTGACCACAAGCCACTCCTGGGCCTCGTCCAACTCCACCGGTCCTCTTGCTGTGCATGCTGCAATGGACGGTTTTCCTGGCTGCCTGCCACTACTGGCTCGTCCATCGCCTGGGGAAATCAATGGGCCATGCCAACGCCCTCAGCCGTTGCCCTCTTCCAGCCTTTGTGGAAGACCTGGCTCCTGCTTCATCGCTCCTCCTGATTGAGGATCTTCCGGCAGCGCCTGTATTGGCTGCCTCTGTGGCCTCTGCATCTGCCCAGGATCGCACCATCAGCTGGGTGCTCAACTGGGTGTGGAGGGGGTGGCCACAAGGGCCTTTTGCATCGGAATTCCTGCCGTTCGCAACCAGACAACATGAACTCTCAGCTCATCGCGGCTGTCTGCTGTGGGGAGACCGCGTCGTGATTCCCCAAAGACTCCGTCAACGTGTCCTGGAGGCTCTGCACGTTGGCCACCCGGGAATCGTCAAAATGAAGGCGTTGGCTCGGTGTTACGTCTGGTGGCCTAACATGGATGATGCCATCACTGCCTGGGTTTCTGCCTGTCAAGCGTGCCAAGAATAAAGGCCTGCACCACTGGCAGCTAAGGGACACACCTGGAAGACGCCCAAGACACCCTGCTAGAAGGGTGCACATCGATCTGGCCGGCCCCTTTCACGGCCGGACCTTTATGGTAGTGGAGGACGCCTATTCCAAATGGCTGGAGGTGGCCCTGATGCCCTCCACCAGTACCGAGGCCGTCATCCGCGTGCTGCGAGGCCTCTTTGCGACACATGGGTATCCTGATGTCCTTGTCTTCGACAATGGACCGCAGTTCACTTCAGGCACTTTTGAGCGGTATCTTTTGGGACTGGGCATCCGCCATGCCCTAACGGCACCATTTCATCCATCCAGCAAGGGGCAAGCAGAGAGAATGGTGTGCTCGGCAAAAGAGGCACTGGTGTGCCTGGACCGGGGAGACTGGCACGAGTGGGTCACCGAATACTTGTTCGTACAACACATCACCCCTCATGCGGCCACAGGGCGGAGTCCTGCCAAACTGCTTATGGGCCGCTGCCTCAGGTCCCCGCTCGCCCGGCTGCACCCGGACTTTGCCGTGGCCGAACCCCCAGGCTGTGCCAACGCGCCACGGTCATTTGTTCCAGGAAACCAGGTCTTTGCCTGGAACTTTGTGGGGAACATTCCTTGGGTGCCAGCCACAGTAGTGGGAGTCACTGGACCTCGCTCGTACCAGGTGGCACTCGAAGACGGATGCTTGTGGTGCTGGCACATAGACCAGCTTAGGCGCAGGGTTGGGGACTTGGACACTACCGTGGTGCCCCCAACTGCACTTGTGGCTTACAGATGGTGAGGCTCCACCTACACCTCTCTCGCAAACTGCCGGCGTGGAGCCGAACCAAGCGACTTCATTTTTTTAAAAAAAATAATATTTATTAAGAGTTTAAAGATTACAAAAAGAAAAAAAAGAATTAAACATGACAATATAATAAAAAACAAAAACAAAAACAAAAACACTACATGAAACATTGAATTAACAAAACAAAACAAAAACAATTAAAAACACTTCCAATATTTTCAATCTTAGCTTTCATTCACTTGTTTCATTGACTTCCTCACGCCTCCCTTTTTGTATTCCACTTCAATTAACTGTTTCAGCAATTCCTTTCCATCTTCATCTATTTTCTGTCCTGTAATTAATCTTAACATATTCTAACCTAATTTTTTCCCTTTAATACATTAACAATCTATCTGTACCTAGTTCCTTATAATATTTCTGCCAAAGCCATATAACTTCATTCCACGATTTTTCCCCCAATAGATTTTTATTAAGATTTTAAAGGTTACAAAAAAGAAAATAGAAAAATAGAAAAATAGAAAAATTTCCATTTAAACAAAAGAAGAAAAAAGAAATAAAAGAAGAAAAAAAGAACAAGTCAAACCTTTACATAACTTTCTTTCCTTTGCTTATTTCCCTGACCTCCTCACACCTCCCTTTTTGTATTCTAGTTCAGTTAGATATTTCAGCAAATCCTTTCCAGCTTTGTTTTTATCCTAATAATTTATCTTAATATACTGTAATTTTACATTCTCTTCTTTCACCAATTAACAATCCATTTTTACTTAATCCTTTATATCATTTCTGCTAAAATCACATTACTTCATTCCAACATCCTTCTAACATTCCTTAATTTTACAATGTTTCCGTAGATAAACTTTAAATTTCTTCCAATCTTCTTCTTTTTTTAAATGATATTTTATTAAATTTTATCAAAGAAAAAAATTACATAAGAAAACACAAAACATAAAAACATACAGGGAACATCGAGATACAAAAATGCAAACAATTAACATATAAAGAAGAAGAAAAAGAAAAAAAGAAAAAAAGAATAAGACAAGAAAAAGATTCAAAAAGTTAAAAATAAAAATCCCTCTTTTTAATTTCTTACCATTCATAAACTTATTTTCCTGACTTCCTCACACCCCCTTTCTTGTATTCCAATTTGAAATTGATTAGCAAATTCCTTCTTATTAATTTTATCCTTAATTATCTTTCTTCACATATTGTATTTTCCTATTTTCATCTAATATCTATCCCTTCTTTCATATTCTTATTTTACCTTTTTTACTAGAACCCCTTCATTTCATTTCAATGTCATCAACATTCAAAAATTTTACAATGTTTTTGTAAATAGATTTTAAATTTCTTCCAATTTTCTTCCAACAACTCTTCTCCCTGATCTCGAATTCTGCCAGTCATTTCTGCCATTTCCATATAGTCCATTACTTGCATCTGCCATTCTTCCAAGGTGGGTAAGTCCTGTGTCTTCCAATGCTTTGCGATGAGTATTCTTGCTGCTGCTGTAGCATACATAAAGAAAGTTCTATCCTTCTTTAACACCAATTGGCCGACCATGCCCAGGAGAAAGGCCTCTGGTTTCTTCTGAAAGGTATATTTAAATACCTTTTTCATTTCATTATAGATCATCTCCCAGAAAGTCTTAATCCTTGGGCATGTCCACCAAAGGTGAAAGAATGTACCTTCAGTCTCTTTACATTTCCAACATTTTGCAAGCTTGACTGGTGTCATGTACCACCTGTAAATCATTTTCATTATATTCTCTCTTAAGGCATTACATGCCGTGAACTTCATATCTGTGGTCCATAACTGTTCCCAGTCAGCCATCATAATGTTATGTCCAACATCTTGTGCAGTGTATCTGAAGAAGTGTGCATGCACACGAAAGCTCATACCAAGAACTGACTTAGTTGGTCTTTAAGGTGCTACTGGAAGGAATTTGTTTTG
This sequence comes from Podarcis erhardii, assembly GCF_964252035.2. Taxonomy (NCBI): domain Eukaryota; kingdom Metazoa; phylum Chordata; class Lepidosauria; order Squamata; family Lacertidae; genus Podarcis; species Podarcis erhardii. The sequence continues at coordinate 118,709,092 of NC_138507.1, read as the reverse complement.
TTTTGATCTTGTGCCCATTTAATCATAGCAGATTTCACCGTTTCATCCTGAGTATTCCATTTCAACAGCAAGTTATACATTCTTGACAAATTCTTAGTTTTAGGATCTAACAGTTCTGTTTCCAATTTTGATTTCTCCACCTGAAAGCCAATTTTCTTATCCAAATTGTAAGCCTCCATTATTTGGTAATAATGAAGCCAATCCCGTACTTTGTTTTTTAGTTTTTCAAAACTCTGCAGTTTTAATCTGTCTCCTTCTTGTTCCAATATTTCCCAATATTTTGGCCATTTGGCCTCCATATTGAGCTTTTTCTGAGCCTTCGCTTCCATTGGTGACAACCACCTTGGAGTTTTATTTTCAAGCAAGTCCTTATATCTTATCTAGACATTAAACAGTGCTTTCCTGACAATATGGTTTTTAAACGCTTTATGTGCTTTGACCTTATCATACCACAAATATGCATGCCAACCAAATACATTATTGAACCCTTCCAAATCCAGTACGTCAGTGTTTTCAAGATCAGCCATTCCTTCAGCCAACAAAATGCGGCTGATTCATAATAAAGCTTAAGGTCTGGCAGGGCAAATCCACCTCTTTCTTTAGCATCAGTTAATATCTTAAATTTTATTTGAGGCTTCTTGCCCTGCCAGACAAATCTAGAAATATATTTCTGGCACTTCTTGAAATAATCCATTTTATCCAAAATTTGCAATGTTTGAAACAAAAACAGCATCCTTGGCAATACATTCATTTTTATCTCAGCAATTTGGCCTAGCAATGATAACTTCAATTTTGACCATATTTCTAAATCCCTTTTCACTTCCATCCAGCATTTTTCATAGTTGTCTTTAAATAAATTCACATTCTTGGCAGTCATATTAACCCCTAGATATTTCACTTTCTTAACTAGTGTTAATCCTGTCTCCTTCTGAAACCTCTCTCTCTCATTCACAGTTAAATTTTTCTCTAAAACCTTAGTTTTCATTTTGTTTAACTTAAAACCTGCTACCTGTCCAAATTCTTGAATCAGTTCCAGTACCCTTTTAGTACTAGTTTCTGGCTCCTGTAAAGTCAATACTAGGTCATCAGCAAATGCTTTCAGTTTATACTGTTTAGCTCCCACTTGTATACCTTTAACTGATTGGTCCTTTCTAATCATATTTAGCAAAACCTCCAGGACCGATATAAAAAGCAGTGCAGAGATTGGGCAACCTTGTAGTGTTCCTTTCTCAATCTTAAACTCTTCTGTAACTACATTGTTCACAATTAATTTTGCTTTTTGTTCTGAATAAATTGCACCTATACCATTTTCAAAACCTTGACCTACCCCCATCCCCTGTAAATTCTTCTTCAGAGGGTCTGTCAGACTTACCACAGACTCAGACCACTGCCGTGCCTGACATTCCGCCAACTCCACTTGCGGAGGTTCCACCCACAGCAGCGGATCCAGGGGACTTGGTTTCAATGCCACCTAGGGTCACACCACAGCCTCAGCAAGAATTGGGTGGCCCCCCCCCGGACATGGTTAACAGTCCCCGGCGGTCTGGCAGAGTTTCCAAGCACCCAACTTAGTTAAAGGACTGTGTTGTTGGACATGTATCACTGTTGGTCTAAGTATGTGAAATGTAACCGATATGCTTTTGTGCCTAATTGAACCATTAAGTGTAGTGCTGTATATAAGGAAACCATTACTATTGTAACTAACGCCTTATCTCGGTGGTGAGGGCTGTTATATACTGAAGTTCTCACCCTGGGCCAACAGGGGGATACTGTAGATAGTTATGCAAATGAAGGATCAAAAATGACGTTCAGTGATTGGATAGTTTGTATGCAAATGAAGGATCGAATGTGACGTTCAGTGATTGGATAGTTTTAGAAAGTTGCTACAGTTACGTTGTTCTGGAGCTCTATATAAGTAGGCTGACTGAGCTCTTCAGCTCAGTTCTGTTCTGGCCTCTGAATAAACAAGAGCTGTTTGAAGAATCACTGTGTCCTCTGATATGATATGTCTGATAAGTAAGTAAGTGACGCGGGTGGCGCTGTAAGGGATGCGGGTGGCGCTGTGGGTTAAACCACAGAGCCTAGGACCGTAAGTAAGTAAGTAAGTAAGTAAGTAAGTAAATGCCTTAGTCATCCTCTATGTTGGGAAGGAGAAGGAAAAGCATAGGCTGGCCCACTATTATTGTGAAAGTTGCCCTTCCTTCAGGTAACCACAAGGGTCCAGCAATGTGATGGGAACAGGTGAGGGGTGAGTGATTTACCTGAGGGATACATCCCCCTGGCACTGCCTATCCTCCTCATAAACTTTTCGCTTGATCCAAGCTATCTCCTTGTGAAACATGAATGCAGCAGATCTGAATGTTTGTGATCTGTAGTTGGGATCTTACTTCTGTGGAAACTGCTATGACTACCAAATTTCAGCAATATCTTCCCACAAGCATGAGATTTTGGCAAAATTCTCTTCCATGTCAGCCTAAGTCACAACGTCCCAAAGAAATTCAAATGATGGGAAGCATGGCTGCAGCCAAGATTTATTTTAGGGGGGCCTATGAAGTTGTGCCTCCGTTTCTTCCTCTTCTGAATGAACTTTCCTTTTTCTTGTGGACCATGGTATTTGTTCTCCCTCTACACAGGATTTGGCCGGTCACAAACTGATTGTATCTGCCTCCCGTTCATTTGTCCTGCTGTCTTCACTGACATTGGGATCTGTCCACCACTGTATAATTGTTGCAGAAGGGAACTTCAGCTTAGCAAATGAGAATCAAACAAGTGTCCAGAGGAAAGTATCATTTCTCCTCCCCACGCCCTGCCCCTCTTGTAGAATTTTTTGGATTGATCGTTTTGAGGAGCCTCTGATCTGAGTAGCTTTAGGCTACCACCCTAAATGGACATCCCTTCTCAGATTTAGGCAAAGGGAGCCAGTGAACTGAGAAAAAAGTTTCATTACGTAAAACTTGGAAAACTTTTATGATGCCTGCTAACATGAACAATAGGTTTCTTTACAAGTTGATGATCATTTGTGGCTGGTTAGCTGCTTTCCCTGTGCAAAGGTCAGAGGGGGCAGGGTTTCTGTTGAGGCAGGTGATTAGCTGTGGGAGGAGCTTATCAGAGCTTGCAGGGCAGCAGCTGAAGGAGGAGCAAAAGGGTTTTCTTGTGTGTGTGTTGCTTTCTGGCTGATTAGCTGCTCTCCCTGTGCAAAGGTCAGAGGGGGCAGGGTTTCTGTTGAGGCAGGTGATTAGCTGTGGGAGGAGCTTATCAGAGCTTGCAGGGCAGCGGCACACGCAGTTTGATCCATCTTTTAGATTTAGGGGAGGTAGTCTCAAACGTTTGTTGGGTGAGACCTAGCCTTTTTTGGGGGGTGATTTGTCCTGTCTTCACGCTTTTTAAAATGGAGGACCACTGTAGCCACCCCCAATGACAAGTTTTCAAGATGGAGGGTGAGGGAACAGCTGCAGTCGCCTGCGGTTCCTGCGCAATGTTTGCCATCTTGCCAAAGGTTGCAGGCAGCTTTACCTGCAGCAATTGTATGTTGATTGCCTTCTTAGAAGACAAAGTCCAGCAACTGGAGGAAGGTGTAGCTACGCTCCAAAGAATTAGAGAGCTGGAGCTCTTCTTGGAAGCAACAGAGCACACCGTCTCCACCAAGGAGGAGACAGGGGAAACCCCTGAGAAGGAGGCTAGTTCACCAAGACAGGTGCCAGATATATGGAGAAACGTGACTCAAAGAAGTAGGAGGCCCAGGGTTCGCTCTGATTGTTTAGAAATACACAACGCTTTGAAGTCCTCTCCCCTAGCATGGAAAACGAAGAACAGACTCCATTTGAGGATCTCTCCCTCATTACAGTCGATCAGGTATATGAAGATGAGCAGCAAAGTCAGTCCTCAGGGAATGTGCAGGCGACCTTGGAATGGACAGCTCACGAAAGAACCCCGACCAAACCTAAGAGGAGGCGTAGTGGTGATAGGGGATTCCCTACTGAGGGGAACAGAAGCAGTGATCTGTGGGCCTGAAAAGATGTCTCAGGAGGTGTGCTGTCTCCCCTGGGCTAAGATCCAAGATGTAACTGAACGACTGCAAGGAATCATAAAACCCACTGACAAATACCCCTTCCTCTTGGTTCATGTGGGAACCAATGACACTGCAAGCAATAGTCTCCAGAAGATCAAAAGAGACTACGAGGCTCTGGGCAGGAAATTGAAGCAATTAAATGCACAAATTGTCATCTCATCTGTCCTCCCAGTTGAACGACATGGCCCAGGGAGAGAGGGAAAAATAGTGGAAGTGAACAGCTGGCTTCGCAAATGGTGTAAACAGGAACGGTTTGGATTCTTAGATCACGGACTGCAGTTTCTTGAAGATGGACTTCTGGCAAGCGATGGGCTGCACCTCACAATGGTTGGGAGCAGTGGCGTAGCGTGGGGGGTGCAGGGGGTGCCGGCCGCACCGGGCGCAACATCTGGGGGTTAGGGTTAGGGATAGGGTTAGGGGGCGCAAATCCAGGGTTAGGGGGCGCAAATTACTTGCCTTGCCCTGGGTGCTGACAACCCACGCTACGCCACTGGTTGGGAGGAATGTTTTTGCCAAAAATCTCAGAAACCTCATCAGGATGGCTTTAAACTGACTAATGTGGGGGAGGGAGACAGTACTCCTGAAGGTAGGAGTCTATCAATTGAGGAAGATGATCATCCAAATGTCATAGACCAAATGGAGCAAACAGCACGCAGACCTAGTGGTGGGAGGAAAAAATCCTTAAATAAGAGACACGGGGGAATGATTAATGGACTTCAATGTCTGTACATTGTGCAAAGCATGGGAAATAAACAAGATGAGCTTGAGCTCTTGGTACAGCAAACTAAACATGACATAATAGGCATCACTGAAACCTGGTGGGATAAGTCCCATGATTGGAATGTAATAATGGAGGGATACAATCTATTTCAGAGAAACAGACCAGACAAGAAAGGAGGAGGAGTGGTGTTATATGTCAGGGATGTGTATACCTGTGAAGAGATCCAAGATTTAGAACCTCAAAGCCAAAGTGAGAGCATTTGGGTCAAAATTAAGGGAGAGAAGAATAACAGAGACCTCATTGTGGGAGACTTCCGGTCGGCGCCAGCGTTTGATGGCGGTCCTAGCCTCGAGCTCCGAGGCAGGACTGCTCCGTAAGTTCGGGTCTTACCCGCTACGGCAAGCGGGGGACCCCTAAAATCACAGGCGCTGAAGCCTGTGAGCAAGGAGATTCGGTGGGCACCTTTGCGCCCCCCCGGCATCGTGAAAGAGCCTTTTTAAAGGCTCCGGAGCGGCATCGGGGTGAGCGCGGTGCTGAGGATCGCTACCCAGCTTACGGAGTGAAGCCGCGTCGCCATTAACGGAGAGCGCCGATTCCTTTCTGAAACTAAAGATTGGCAACAACAATACCCGTGAGTAAGAACGCAAAATTAAAACGGGACTTAAAAATCTAGAAGATTTGGCTGAAAACGGGAAGGCAAAAATTAAGGAAGTCAGCCTCCCGGATCTGCATGATTAACGGAGCAATGAAAGACTGAGCTGTGTTTAAACGGACTTTCCTTTTAACTCTTATTAAACCAGACATCGAAAGGATCTCCCCCCTGTAGTGCAGGAGAAGGGGGGGAGGAAACAGAATTAATTTAACCTGCAAAAGAAAGGGATAAGGAATAAAAAACCTCTGCTGCTGACACTTCTGGTCAGGCTGCCGGAGCAGCGATCGCCTGAAAAAGGAACTGTCAAGTGAGCTGTCAAAAGACAGTGGCTACAAAATAAGACTTATTTGAAACATATTAACGGGACTTTGGTGGATTACAATTTTAACAGTAAAGTGCTACAAATTAAAGACTCTTAGTGGGACTTTTGCCTTTGGACTTTCTGTTTCTTTGTTGTGGGTGCCTTTGGATGGTTACAATTTCCTCCTCTAGAGGGCTTTAGTTGTATTACGGTGTATCCAGCGGGATTTTCCACTTGCAACTTTCCTGTGTGAATGACCTTGAGTTATGAGCAACCCGCCAGAAGAAATTTCAACAAGAAGTAAAACAAAGCAGGCTCAAAAACAAGCTCAAAAAAGAGGCTCTTTATCAGGAGCAGCAGCTGCACAAGAAAAAATAACAGCAGCATCAATGGAGTCAATGACACAGGCTCTGCTCAAAATAAATCAGTCATTAGAAGTACTCACCAAGCAATCTGCAGAACTTACTAAACAGTCTACAGAGAACTCTAAGAAACTGACGGAGCTGACAACAAGACTAGACCTGAACACAACAACAATCTCATCTAATACAGATTCTATAAACCGTTTGGTTCAAGAGTCTACGGAAACAAGGAGAATAGCTGAGAGTGCTAGGTCTACTGCCGAAGAAACCAAAGGAAAGTTTGCGCCTATTGCAAAAAAAGTACATGAACATGATACAGCATTAGCCCTACTAGAACTGGAAAGGAAAAGCAAGAACCTGAAATTAAGACTGGTTCCAGAAGAGGAAGAGGACAAGCTTGGGGAATTCCTCACAGATAAATTTCAAGATTTTTGGAATGATGAGTTAGATGGAGAAGAAGATGAATTTGTGATAACCTCAGCCTTTCGGATTGGCAGGAAGCAAGGGAAGAAGCCAAGAGACTGTTTAATTACCTTGGGATCAAAGGAACAAAGAGACAAAATACTGAACCTACATTTCCAGAAGGCCTTGGTCATTAAAAATTCTCAGATCCAGATTTTCAAGGATATTCCTAAATATTTTTTGGAGGTTAGATCTCAATTTAAAGAATTAGTTGATCTACTTAAACAGAATAATATCCCATTCAGGTGGGAATTTCCACAAGGGCTGTCCTTTAACTTTAAAGGGAAGAAAATTAAAATAAAAACAAACCAGGATAAAGAACTCTTTTTGGAAAGAAATCAAGAGGATCTTCAGAAAGGAACTGTTAGTGAGGGGGAAGTACCGGACATTTCAAATCTATCATTTGGACTGAACCGAGCACCGACCGAGGAGGAACAACAACTTGGTGCAGTCGGTGGAAGAGCTACCCAGTAACAAAAATGTCTCTGCAACTCTTCAGCTGGAATTGTAATGGTTTGAACCACCCTCGAAAAAGGGGTCAAGTATTCCATCTATTAAAGAAGGAACATCTAGATGTAATCTGTCTACAAGAAACTCACATTGCCAGGATACATAGAAAACTTTTAACAAATAAGAGATTAGGACAAGAATTTATTTCATCAGATAGAGTTAAGAAAAGAGGAGTTGTGATCTATGTCAAGGAAAAATTTGAACCAAAACTGATCTTTAAGGATGACCAAGGAAGATACCTGGCAGTGGAAATTCAAATTCATGGAGAAAAGATTTTGATTGTTGGAGTTTATGCACCAAATGAGGGGAAGGCTGAATTCTTCAAGAAGTTGCATGAGACTTTAATGGACTTTTTGGATTTTAAAATTATAATGATGGGTGATATGAATGGAGTCGTCTCCACAAACATGGACAAGGCCCAAAGACAAACAATATCTAATGATGGAAGACTACCAAAGACATTCTTCGAACTGACTGACACTATGGACCTGATTGACATTTGGAGAACTAGGAACCCTCTGGAAAGGGAGGGGACCTTCTTCTCTGAAGCAAAAATGACATGGACTAGAATTGATCAAATATGGACTTCTAGTAATCTGGCATCAAAAGTTAAAAAAATAGAAATCTGCCCAAAGACCTGTTCTGACCACAATGCTGTCAAGATGGAAATGAAACTGACAACAGCTGGAACCTTTAGATGGAGAATGAATGACACTCTTTTTGGAGATGAAGAAATTTGTAAAAAGGCCCAAAAGACACTTAAAGACTACTTCGAGATTAACCTGAGATCAGACACTGAAAAAAGAGTTATTTGGGATGCAAGTAAAGCCGTGATGCGTGGCTTCCTAATACAACAGAATTCAATAAAGAGGAAAAAACAGAATGAGAAGAAAGAGAAAATTTGGAATCTAATAAAAGAAGGGGAGAAGAAATTGAGATCTAAGCCTAAATCTCAAGAGATATTAAGAGAAATAAAATTCTATCAAACACAATATATGGAATTGATGAATCAGGAAATAGAATGGAAAATTAAACAAATGAGACAAAAGACTTTTGAATCCGCAGATAAATGTGGGAAGCTACTGTCTTGGCAATTGAAAAAGAGGCAAAAATTGAATACAGTGACATCACTCGAAGTAGATGGGAAGTCTATTAATAAACCAAATGAGATAAGTAATTGTTTTCAAAGTTTCTTCAAGAAATTATACAAACAAGGGCCAAAAAACGAACAGGAGATAGAAGAATTTATTGGAAAATACGGCTTACCAAAAATCTCTGAAAATAATAGAAGGAGTTTGAATGAGAAAATTACAGATCAAGAAATAGAGAGCGCCATTCAGGATATGCAGCTGGGAAAATCACCAGGACCAGATGGACTAACTGCGAGATACTATAAAGCACTGAAGGATTGGTTAATACAACCATTGAAAGAAGTTTGCAATCAAATTTTGGAAGGGAAAAAGGCTCCCGAATCGTGGAAGGAAGCATTCATCTCACTTATACCGAAGACAGAAACTGAGAAACATCAAGTTAAGAATTACCGCCCTATATCACTCTTGAATGTGGATTATAAAATTTTTGCAGACATTTTAGCAAAAAGATTCAAAAAAGTTTTGTTAGAGGAGATTCACAGGGACCAAACTGGCTTTCTACCAGGCAGGCAATTGTCAGACAATGTGAGGAATATTATAGACATTTTAGAACTTCTGGAATCTGACATAAATAGAAAAGCTGTTTTGATTTTTGTGGATGCAGAGAAAGCCTTTGACAACATTTGTTGGAGCTTTATGAAGAGGAATCTCCAAGGGATGGGGGTAGGCAAAAACTTTGAAAATGGTATAAGTGCAATTTACTCTGAGCAAAAGGCCAAACTAATTGTAAATGGTATGGTTATGGACGAAATTCCAATAGAGAAAGGGACACGACAGGGATGCCCAATTTCCCCTCTATTGTTTATATCGGTACTGGAGGTTTTCCTAAATATGATTAGAAGAGACCAGCTGGTTAAAGGTATACAGGTCGGAACTAAACATTATAAGTTAAGAGCATTCGCAGATGATCTAGTCTTGACATTACAACAGCCAGAAACCAGTACAAAAAGAGTTTTGGAACTTATTGAAATATTTGGTCAGGTAGCAGGTTTTAAATTAAATAAACATAAGACAAAGGTGTTGGAAAAAAATCTTACGGTGGGGGAAAAAGATAGTTTTCAAAGAGAAACTGGTTTGGAAATTACTAAAAAGGTAAAATATCTGGGGGTGAATTTAACATCTAAGAATGTGAACCTATTTAAAGACAATTATGAGAAATGCTGGGCCGAAGTGAAGAAAGATTTCGATATATGGTCAAGATTGAGACTTTCCTTGTTAGGCCGAATTGCTGTTATCAAGATGAATGTATTGCCGAGATTGTTGTTTCTGTTCCAGACATTGCAAATTCTAGATAAGATGGACTGTTTCAAGAAGTGGCAGAAAGATATATCTAAATTTGTCTGGCAGGGCAAAAAACCCAGAATAAAATTTAAGATTCTGACTGATGCAAAGGATAGAGGGGGCTTTGCCCTGCCGGACTTAAAACTTTATTATGAAGCAGCAGCTTTTTGCTGGCTGAAACCATGGCTACTTCTTGAGAATACAGACATTCTGGATCTGGAAGGTTATGATAATAGTTTTGGTTGGCATGCATATTTATGGTATGACAAGGTAAAGGTACATAGAAATTTTAAAAACCATATTGTTAGGAAAGCATTGTATAATGTATGGAATCGATATAAAGATTTGCTTGAAAGTAAAACCCCCAGGTGGTTGTCACCAATGGAAGCCAAGGCGGTAAAAAGACTGAACATGGATACAGAGTGGCCAAAATATTGTGAAATTATAGAATATGATGGTGAAAAGTTGAAACTACAGAGTTTTGAGAAATTGAAACCTAAAGTCCGAGATTGGTTACATTATTTCCAGATCAATGAAACTTTTAAGCAGGACAGAAAACTAGGATTTCAGAAGGAGAGGTCAAAGTTAGAAACAGAATTGCTAGAACCCAATACCAAGAATTTGTCTAGAATGTATAATCTGCTGCTAAAATGGAATACACAGGATGAAACGGTTAAATCAGCTATGATTAAGTGGGCACAGGATATTGGTCATGATATTATGTTTGCTGACTGGGAGCAGTTATGGACCACAGGTATTAAATTTACGGCATGTAGTGCCCTGAAAGAGAACATAATGAAAATGATCTATAGGTGGTACATGACTCCAGTCAAGCTTGCAAAGATATATCATTTGCCCAATAACAATTGTTGGAAGTGCAATGAATGTGAAGGAACTTTTTATCACCTTTGGTGGACCTGCCCAAAGATTAAGGCCTACTGGGAAATGATCTATAATGAAATTAAGAAAATCCTTAAGTGGACATTTGTAAAGAAACCGGAGGCTTTTCTCCTGGGCATGGTCAGCCAATTGGTACCAAAGAAAGATAGGACCTTTTTTATGTATGCAACAACAGCAGCAAGAATCCTTTTGGCGAAGTATTGGAAGACTAAAGAATTACCTACTCTGGAAGAATGGCAGACCAAGGTGACTGAATTTATGGGATTGGCAGAGATGACCGGCAGAATTCGTGACCAGAGGAAAGAGACAGTGGAGGAGGACTGGAAAAAATTTAAAATCTATCTTAAAAATTGTTGTAAAATTTCGGAATGTTAAGATGTCAAGGGATTGGATAAAAAGAATTACAGCTATAAATTGAAATTTATAAAATAGAATTTTTTTTTAAAGAGAATTAAATATAAAAATGGGATGAAGAATTGCTAAAAAATTTTAAAATATGGATGCAGGGAAGGGGAGGTTTGGGGAAGTCGTGTTATGTTTATTTGTTTTTTGTTTATGTTGTAAAATCAATAAAAATTATTTAAAAAAAAAAAAAGAAGATGGACTTCTGGCAAGCGATGGGCTGCACCTCACAATGGTTGGGAGCAGTGGCGTAGCGTGGGGGGTGCAGGGGGTGCCGGCCGCACCGGGCGCAACATCTGGGGGTTAGGGTTAGGGATAGGGTTAGGGGGCGCAAATCCAGGGTTAGGGGGCGCAAATTACTTGCCTTGCCCTGGGTGCTGACAACCCACGCTACGCCACTGGTTGGGAGGAATGTTTTTGCCAAAAATCTCAGAAACCTCATCAGGATGGCTTTAAACTGACTAATGTGGGGGAGGGAGACAGTACTCCTGAAGGTAGGAGTCTATCAATTGAGGAAGATGATCATCCAAATGTCATAGACCAAATGGAGCAAACAGCACGCAGACCTAGTGGTGGGAGGAAAAAATCCTTAAATAAGAGACACGGGGGAATGATTAATGGACTTCAATGTCTGTACATTGTGCAAAGCATGGGAAATAAACAAGATGAGCTTGAGCTCTTGGTACAGCAAACTAAACATGACATAATAGGCATCACTGAAACCTGGTGGGATAAGTCCCATGATTGGAATGTAATAATGGAGGGATACAATCTATTTCAGAGAAACAGACCAGACAAGAAAGGAGGAGGAGTGGTGTTATATGTCAGGGATGTGTATACCTGTGAAGAGATCCAAGATTTAGAACCTCAAAGCCAAAGTGAGAGCATTTGGGTCAAAATTAAGGGAGAGAAGAATAACAGAGACCTCATTGTGGGAGTTTACTATAGATCCCCAAGCCAAACGGAGGACATAGATGATGCCTTCCTGGAACAGATGGCCAAGCATACAAAAGGAAGGGAGATAGTAGTAATGGGGAACTTCAATTACCCGGATATTTGTTGGATGTCAAACTCAGCCAAGAGCATAAGGTCAAACAGATTCCTCAGTGGCCTTGCAGACGACTTCATTGTCCAGAAAGTGGGAGAAGCAACAAGAGGAACAGCCATTTTAGATCTGGTCCTAACCAATGTTGATGACCTGGTTAGTGGGGTAGAAGTGGAAGGGTCATTAGGCGCAAGTGATCATGCTCTTCTGAAGTTTACTATATAGCGGAAAGGAGCAGCCAAGCATACTAGGACTCAATTTCTTAACTTTAAGAAAGCCGACTTCATAAAACTTAGGGAAGTGCTGGGTGAGATCCCATGGACAGTAATACTAAAAGGAAAGGGAGTTCATGATGGCTGGGAGTTTGTTAAGAGGGAGATAGTAAAAGCACAACCTCAAGCAATACCAATGAGACGGAAACATGGAAGGTGCCTAAAGAAGCCAGGGTGGCTATCTAAAGAACTTTTAACTGAGTTAAGATTAAAAAAGGATGTGTACAAAAAATGGAAAAGGGGGGAAACCACCAAAGAGGAATTCAAACAAATAGCCAGCACGTGTAGACACAAAGTCAGAAAAGCTAAAGCACAGAATAAACTCAGGCTTGCTAGAGAGCTTAAAAGCAACAAAAAAGGCTTTTATGGGTATGTCCTTAGCAAAAGGAAGAACAAAGAAACAGTGGGGTCACTCAGAGTAGAAGATGGTGAAATGCAAACAGGGGACACAGAAAGGGCTGAACTCCTCAATGCCTTCTTTGCCTCAGTCTTATCCGATAAAGAAAACAATGCCCGACCTGAAGAATTTGGAGCAAATGATTCAGCAGAAGAAACACAGCCCAGAATAACTAAGGAGATAGTACAAGAATACCTGGCTAGTTTAGATGTATTCAAGTCTCCAGGGCCAGATGAACTGCATCCAAGAGTATTAAAAGAACTGGCAGATGTGATCTCAGAACCACTGACAGTCATCTTTGAGAATTCCTGGAGAACAGGCGAAGTCCCGGCAGACTGGAGGAGGGCAAATGTTGTCCCTATTTTCAAAAAGGGGGAAAGAGAGGACCCAAATAATTACTGCCCAGTCAGTCTGACATCAATACCAGGGAAGATTCTGGAGCAGATCATTAAGCAAACAGTCTGTGAGCACCTAGAAAGCAATGCTGTGATCACCAATAGTCAGCATGGATTTCTGAAAAATAAGTCATGTCAGACTAACCTGATCTCGTTTTTTGACAGAATTACAAGCCTGGTAGATGAAGGGAACACAGTGGATGTAGCCTACCTTGATTTCAGCAAGGCATTTGACAAGGTGCCCCATGATATTCTTGTAAAGAAGCTGGTAAAATGCGGTCTTGACTATGCTACCACTCAGTGGATTTGTAACTGGCTGACTGACCGAACCCAAAGGGTGCTCATTATTGGTTCCTCTTCATCCTGGAGAAGAGTGACTAGTGGGGTGCCACAGGGTTCTGTCTTGGGCCCGGTCTTATTCAACATCTTCATCAACGACTTGGATGATGGACTCAAGGGCATCCTGATCAAATTTGCAGATGACACCAAACTGGGAGGGGTGGCTAACACCCCAGAGGACAGGATCACACTTCAAAACGACCTTGACAGATTAGAGAACTGGGCCAAAACAAACGAGATTAACTTTAACAGGGAGAAATGTAAAGTATTGAACTTGGGCAAAAAAAATGAGAGGCACAAATACAAGATGGGTGACACCTGGCTTGAGAGCAGTACATGTGAAAAGGATCTAGGAGTCTTGGTTGACCACAAACTTGACATGAGCCAACAGTGTGACGCGGTAGCTAAAAAAGCCAATGCAATTCTGGGCTGCATCAATAGGAGTAGAGCATCTAGATCAAGGGAAGTAATAGTGCCACTGTATTCTGCTCTGGTCAGACCTCACCTGGAGTACTGTGTCCAGTTCTGGGCACCACAGTTCAAGAAGGACACGGACAAACTGGAACGTGTCCAGAGGAGGGCAACCAAAATGGTCAAAGGCCTGGAAACGATGCCTTATGAGGAACGGCTAAGGGAGCTGGGCATGTTTAGCCTGGAGAAGAGGAGGTTAAGGGGTGATATGATAGCCATGTTTAATATATAAAAGGATGTCACATAGAGGAGGGAGAAAGGTTGTTTTCTGCTGCTCCAGAGAAGCGGACACGGAGCAATGGTTCCAAACTACAAGAAAGAAGATTCCACCTAAACATTAGGAAGAATTCCTGACAGTAAGAGCTGTTTGACAGTGGAATTTGCTGCCAAGGAGTGTGGTGGAGTCTCCTTCTTTGGAGGTCTTTAAGCAGAGGCTTGACAACCATATGTCAGGAGTGCTCTGATGGTGTTTCCTGCTTGGCAGGGGGTTGGACTCGATGGCCCTTGTGGTCTCTTCCAACTATGATTCTATGATTCTATGATTTATTTGATTCCAGTTTAACCTCCTTTAATATAGCATTTGTCTGCTATATCCATTTGAGTTTTCCATTAAAACTTTATTATTTCATCCATTATGTAAAAACTGCATCGATACAAACACATCTTTCCTCCCTCCCTCTTCCCTCCCTTCCGTGTCTTAGATCCATTCTATTCCTTCAGAAACAGAATTAACCAAAACAAAACTCATTATAGTCATTATGTAGGTTGATTATACAGCCTGCAAGATTTACAGTTGTCTTAATTAGGTTTTTCATTAATTAAACAACCACTGGCAGTACAACGTATCTCTAATGCAACCTTTTTATTACACAGAATGTCATTTTCATAGAGAAGTGAGTACCAGCTACCTGTTCCATTCGTTACACAAAGCCTCAATTACTTAAGTGGTCCCTGAATACATCGTCCTTTGATTGCAAGCTTAATTGGTTGTGCAGCCAGCTGTTTTCATACTTTGTCCATTGCAAAAGACACATATGGCAGAATCAGCCTAGGGCGGCACTTCCCGCATTGCCCCAAATGGCAGCCCAAAATCAGTGCTGATGATGCTGGTGCTTCTCTTCCACTGGCAGAAGCAGCAGGGCAGGAGGGGTACCCATGGGCATTCTGCCTGGTTGGGGGCTTCTGCCACCTGAAGCAGCATCCTCACCTGCCTCAAGGCTCTGGGATCAGCCCTGTCTTTAGTTGCTTTGCTCTGTGAGGTTTTGCCAATTCCAGACGGTCGAATCCTTCAATCACACGGTATTTGCTTGTTTAGATGAATATGAAGTTTCATCTATTGTTTATCTCAGTGGAAAGGGATCACCGTAACTGTCAATCCTAAAACTTCAATAGCTGCTGGGCATTTGCTCACTGTGACCTTCTCCCCTCCATCTTGTTGGAATAGTTGAGAATTAAAAGGTAAAGGTAAAAGACCCCTGACAGTTAAGTCCAGTTGCTGACGACTCTGGGCTTGTGGCGGTCATCTTGTTTTACTGGCTGATGGAGCCGACATTTGTCCGCATACAGTTTTTCCGGGTCATGTGTGCAGCATGACTAAGCAGCTTCTGGCGACATCAGAGCAGCACACAGAAACGCCTTTTACCTTTAAGCCGAAGCGGTACCTATTTATCTACTTTCACTTTGATGTGCTTTCGAACTGCTAGGTTGCCAGGAGCTGGGACTGAACAAGGGGTGTTCACCCTGTAACGGGGATTTGAATTGCCAACATTATATATATATATATATATATATATATATATATATATATATATATATTAGTTTTCAAATACAAAACAAAATTATACACTCCATACATCTTAATTACATCTTATTTCTCTTTTTTCACTTCCCTCAATTTGTCTGCAAATCCTTCATATTTTTACTTTCCGCACATTTCTACCTTATTGTTTATATTATTACGGCAAGCACAAGGCTCAGTTGTTTAGACCACAGCACCACCCGTGTCTGTTAGCTGAGGATTAGGTCGCATGAATTCCATGCAAAATTTCCCATATTCGTTCCAAGCACCTTGCGCATGAAAGCACCAGGCCTGAGCATGAAAGCTCAAATGAAACCCCCATCGTTCTGCCTGGACACTGAGGTCCAGTGCTGAGGGCCTTCTGGTGGTTCCCTCACTGCGAGAAGCCAAGTTTAAGAGAGTTTGTGTACTGGTCCAGTAAACGCTTCCACTGCACAACCAGCAACAGTTCTCTTTGCAGAGCATTGATTAAGTCCAGTGCAGAGATTCTTGTTGCAGTACAAGCTTCAGAGTCTCAGCAGCAAAGAAATAACGACACAGGGAAGCCTGTCTTTCCAAAGACAGGTTTATTGCAGAAAGATAACAGAAACACCTCCGGAGCTTTCAGACATTTTTGCTTCACGCCCCACAGGCAGAGAAAACAAACACTCTTTATATACTGAGCAAGTTAACAACTATACGAGCTTGACTACTTAAAGTCACATGACATTGCTAACTTGCCAGCGTCTTAGGTTTCACACCCTAACATCCCCTCTCGCTGGCAATACAAAAACAAAATTACTTCAGACCCATTTCTTCACAAAAGTTTTCATGCCGCTGAAACCCAAGCGGTTTTGTAAAACCATCAGCTTGATTTTCATGACTGGGACAGTAATTTAATTTAACAATTCCTGCTTTTACCGTTTGACAAACATTTTGAAAGCGGATATCCAAATGTTTTGTACGACCTTTAAACTGCCCATTTTGTGCTAACTTAAGACACGGTTGATTATCACCCCATACAGTGATTGGAGTGATGGCCTTTTCATACATCTCTTGTGCCAAGCATTTGTAAAATTCTAGATCTCTACATAACTCAGATAAGGCACAGAACTCAGCTTCTGTTGACGACAAAGCAATCAGGTTCTGTTTCTTGGATCTCCACCCAATCAGAGAGTTACCAAATTTTATTACACAGCCAGACACTGATTTTCTATCCTTTAAATTTGCCCAATCACTATCTGCCCATCAAGTAATCTGTGCTTGTCCTTCAGAAGATAATTCAAGGCAAAAATCTTTGGTGTATTGTAAATATCTTAACACTCTTTGAATTCCTTTCCATGCATTTACACTAGGTTTTGAAGCTTCTCTGCTGAGTAAGTTAATAGCGTAAGCAATGTCTGGTCTACTCCATTGCGAAAGATGAAGTAAGCTTCCCAGTGCTGACTGAAAGATTTCAGCACGCTTGAATTCAGCACTATCCTTGAACTCATTGTCTTTTACAAAACCCATTTCCATTGGTGTTCTAACACCTGCACACTCCGTCATGCCAAACTTTTTCAACATTTGCAATATCTTGCCTTTTTGATTCAGTAGAAAACTGCCATTTTTGGTCCTATCGATCTGAACACCAAGATAGACCTTTACATCACCAAGATTCTTAACTTTGAAGTGTTTATTTAATTCTTTGGCTAGTTTTTTTACTTGTTCTTGTGTCTTTGAAGTATAAATCAGATCATCTACATAAACAAGCAAAGATTCTTGAGCATCTCCTGAACCTCTGAAATATAAGCAATTGTCAGCCTTGCTCCTGCTAAAACCAATGCCTACCAAAACGTCATTCAAACACTCATTCCAATTATGAGCAGATTGCTTGAGTCCATAAATAGATTTATGTAGTTTCCATACCTGATTTGATTTACTAACTTTCAATCCTGGCGGTAGCTCCTTATAGAGCTCTTCAGCCAAGTCTGAATGAAGATAAGCTGTAGAGACATTAAATTGATTCACTTTGAACCCTTTCTGAGCAGCAACTGCTAATAGTGCCTGAAGGGTTTCACTCCTTGAAGTGGGTGCATAGACTTCGGAATAATGTAACCCCTCTCTTTGCGTAAAACCTCGAGCTACAAGCCTTGCTTTGTACTCTGGTTTCCCCATCGCTGTTGTCTTTATCCTGTACACCCACCTACAACTTACTGCCTTGGTACCTTCTGGCAGTTTGGTGATGGAAAACACACCCAGTTCTTTCATAGAATTCAACTCCTTTTGCATGGCCTCATGCCACCTACTGGCCTCCTCCTGGGGTAATTGCTCAACCTCCTCAAAACTGTCAGGTTCGCAATTTGCCAAACCAGCCCAAACACTAATAGCTTGGTACCTTTCAGGAGGTATACCTTTGTTGGCACGCTTGGAACGCCTTAACAGTTCCTGTGATGTTCCTTCAGTTTCCCCTTCTGACCCAGAATCACTAGTCGTCATCTGTTTGTCACTAGTAGTTGAAGAACTTTCTGATTCTGACTTTACACGTCTCTCTTGCTGTACGGGTGAACTTTTAGAGCTAGAAGATTCTGACTTTACAGACTTGGGTGAACTAGACAATTTCTCACCCTCGTCCTCAGACTCAAATTCCTCAGCCTGTTCTGGAACTAATACCTGCCCTGGGGCCTGAGTTTCATTGTTACTGTTCACCACATCAAATAGTATGTCAGGATTTCCATGAATTTTATTCCAACCATCCTGTTCACAAAATTCCGCACTTCTGCTGATTGTGATTTTTGTTTGATTGCCTTCTACATTCACAAATCTCCAACCTTTTGTGTTTGCTTGATAACCACAGAAAAACATTTCTTTAGATCTAGGATCACCTTTCCTACGTTGTGCCCTAGGCACCAGCACATAAGCACGACATCCAAAAACTCTTAGATGATCAATTTTTGGGTTTTTTTCAAATAGCATGAAGTAAGGAGTGTTGCCTACTGTGCTATTGTACACTCTGTTAAAAGTATAATTCGCATACATTGCAGCCTCAGCCCAAAAACGCTGTGGAAGTCCAGAATCAAACAGCAAAGCAGCAATGGCTTCCTGTAATGTTCAAAATTTTCTTTCGGCAACTGCATTCTCCTGTGGTGAATAGGGATTGGTAAGTCTATGAACTATACCTTTCCTTCTTAACCACGTCTCCAGCGTGTGGTTCACATATTCCCCACCACGATCTGATTGTATTTTACGCACCCTGGTGTCAAATTTACATTCGACTTCTTCAATCCAATCCATCAGGATGGAAGCTGCTTGTGATTTTTCTTTCAGAAAGAAAACCCAACTAGCCCTTGAAAAATCATCCACCAAAATTTGCATAAATCTCGCACCTCCAAGTGATTTGACTGGCATAGGGCCACACACGTCTGTGTGCACAAGTTCAAAGGGTTTCTTGCTTACTCTATCAGATCTAAGATAGTTACATGTCTTAACCTTAGCATGTTTACAAGCACAACAATCCAGAAAATTTGGACAGGGTTTAATGTTACACTCCTCAGCTAAATCTGGCATCTTGCTTACATACTTAAAGCATATATGAGCTAACCTTCTGTGTAGTAGATGTGCACAACCTGTATGAGGAGCCTTATTTACACACTTAGCTTGCGCTTCACCTGTTGAACATCTACCTGCTGCTAACTGCTCTTCATCCAAAACAAAAAGCCCATCCTCACAGGGAATTTTAACTAGCTCCTTCCCCTGTTTCGAAATGATGCACACATCATTTTCAAACTCAACCTTAAAACCACTTTTTACCAGGCATGACACACTCAAAAGTCCATTCTTCATTCCTGGAAGAACAAAAACAGGAAGGTTAGTTTGCAAACAATTAACATAAATTGTGCCTTTAAGGTTCATTTCTCGTTTACTATTGTCTGCTATAGTCACAGTTTTTGCAACTGGCAATGTCTTACAGTTCATCAAGCTGCCACTAGATGTCACTGGAACTAAACTGTGACTTGCTCCACTGTCAGTGATCCACTTCAAGGTTTGTTGGCTCCTTTTAGGACCCTGTTGTGCTGCCATTGCAGATAGTCCCTTATCAGCACCTGCTCCCCCTCTGGATCGTTGATTCTTGTAGTTCTCACTTCGTCTTCCCCTGTAGCTCCGGAAACTGACCTTGGACTGTTGAAATTCCTGGACACTTTGCTATCAAATGAAACCTGCTGCCACATCAAAAACATGACCTGCTGGCCATAGCAGACACTTGTGAGGCTTCCTTACAGCTCTGCCTGCTAGTTCCCCCACACTGGGAATTATCTGAACATACAACCCTTGGGGTATTTGAATTATCAATACGTTTTCGATGATGTTGATATTCTCGCTCACACAATCTACCAGTCACATAATTCATATTCAGCTGGTCCTCTGGCAAAACTTGTAAAGTTAGTACTAAGTTTTCAAACCCTGCATGCAGACTGCTAAGCAGAGTATAAACTTTAATATTTTCAGGAAAATTCACACCTAGAGATGACAGTCGGTTGAAATACTCAGTCATCTGTGACGTGTGTTCAACCACACTATCCCCTGGCTTCAGTTTCAACTCATACAAAGCACGTATAATGTTCACCTTCTCTCCGGGCGTGGCTCTATGGTGAATTCGCCTAAGAGCTTCCCAAATTTCAAATGCAGACCTTAAATTTTCCACATGAGGTAATTGGGAATCGTCTATCGATACCATCAACATGCATCTAGCTTTAGTGTCCATTTTATCATGTTCCCTGTTCTGAGCATGTGCAGCAGCCTGTTGCTCTGCTGTGGCATCTGCTGCAACAGCCACAAACGGCTTTCGCCTTTGGACATAGTCAGCCCACACTTCTTTGGCTTCCAACCAGACTTGAGCCCTCTTAGACCACTGCACGTAATTAGCAGAGTTCAACTTTGTAAAGGGAACCTGGAAATTTTCCACTGCCATACTTGGGGTCGGCTGCTACTCCCTCTGTGTGCCCTTGCTTCTCTTTCCCCTTGGGATTTGTCTTACTCACTTTTCAGACGCCTCTCAGTTCCTTTAAGAGCTGGATTTACAACCAAGCCGGTCTTCTCTCATCCGAAAGCTGCTTTCACTTTCTCTGCACACAATACAGCTGTAGAAACGTAGAAGGATCCATAACCTAAGAGAATTTGTGTACTGGTCCAGTAAACGCTTCCACTGCGCAACCAGCAACAGTTCTCTTTGCAGAGCATTGATTAAGTCCAGTGCAGAGATTCTTGTTGCAGTACAAGCTTCAGAGTCTCAGCAGCAAAGAAATAACGACACAGGGAAGCCTGTCTTTCCAAAGACAGGTTTATTGCAGAAAGATAACAGAAACACCTCCGGAGCTTTCAGACATTTTTGCTTCACGCCCCACAGGCAGAGAAAACAAACACTCTTTATATACTGAGCAAGTTAACAACTATACGAGCTTGACTACTTAAAGTCACATGACATTGCTAACTTGCCAGCGTCTTAGGTTTCACACCCTAACAAAGTTACAGGGAAATAGGCGGAGGGCCTTCTCGGTAGTGGCACCTGCCCTGTGGAACGCCCTCCCACCAGAGAAAGAGAGAAAAGAGAAAAACAACTACCAAACAGAAGACATCTGAAGGCAGCCTTGATTAAGGAAGTTTTTAATGTTTAATAGGTTATTGTATTTTAATATTCTGTCGTTTTGTCCATGGAGTTTTCTTGGCAGGGATATTGGAGTGGCTTGCCGGTTCCTGCTCCGGGTCCAGAAGCAGAAGTCATCAAGAAGAGGTGGCAAGAATACACAGAGGAACTAACTTCCGGGTTAGCGCCATCATCTAATGGCGGATTCCCTCCAAGCTCCAGAGGGAATTGGCTCAGTAGGGATCGGGTTATAGAGAGCCAGTGTGGTGTAGTGGTTAAGAGCGGTAGTCTCGTAATCTGGGGAACTGGGTTCGCGTCTCTGCTCCTCCACATGCAGCTGCTGGGTGACCTTGGGCCAGTCATACTTCTCTGAAGTCTCTCAGCCCCACTCACCTCACAGAGTGTTTGTTGTGGGGGAGGAAGGGAAAGGAGAATGTTAGCCGCTTTGAGACTCCTGAAGGGGAGTGAAAGGCGGGATATCAAATCCAAACTCTTCTTCTTCTTCTTCTTCTTCTTCTTCTTCTTCTACCGCGCCGGCGACGCGGGGACCCTTAAAAACCACAGGCGCGGATGCCTGTGGACGTGGTGACTTGGTGGGCACCATTAGCGCCCTCCCGACCCATGAAGGAGCCTTTTTAAAGGCTACGGAACAGGGAATGGGGAGCGGCGCGGTGCTGAGAGCCCTCTGCATCCCCTGCTGAGCGAAGCCGCATGCCATGGACGGAGAGCGCTGACTTTTTTCCTTGAACATTCGGATTAAAAGCAACAACCCATGAGTAATACGGAAACTGGACTTAAAAAAGATCTTTTTTCTTTAAATTCGGTACGACCGGGGGAGGTGTAAAAAGGAAGTCCGCCCCCCCACCTTGCAGACAACCTAAAGCAAGGACTAGAGAGCTAAAGTTGAGAGAAGCATCTTTGTCCCTTGCGGAGAAAAACTATTAATTTCATGATTGGACACTACAATTAATTTTTGCTGGAGGAAAAGAGTTGGTTTGGAAAGTTAAAGTGCAACCCCCCGGGACCCGGGAGTGATCTGTGAGAGAGCCTGCTGAAAAGATACAGACTTTGACAGCTGTCAATCTAGCTGTCAAAGCTGGGAAATAAAAGGAAACGTTGTTTCTGGTGACTCTGCCGGTTAGATTTTCTGTAATTTGGATACAAATTTGCTGGGGAAAAGAAAAATAAGCTACATTGGATTTTTGGATTGGAATTGGAAAGATACTAAGTAAACAAAATCCCCCTAGAGGGGAGTCTTGGAACATTGCAAGAAATGGCTGTAAGTGGAAAAATACTGACTGAGCTGAATAGGACATTTCACCTCCTGGGAAAGCTCCTGGAATTACAGGGAGAGATCAAGGACCAGGCTAATATTTTGACTACAAGGGTGACAACATTGAATGAAGCAGTAAACAAACTTGCTGGAACAGGACAAGTCTTTGTTGTGGAGCCAAAAGACCTTGAAGTTGGAACAGAAATTGCGGCAGTTGGGCAGACATATGAGGATTTGGTGGATAATTTGGTGGAAAATGAAGATAAAGCTATAATGTTGTGGAAGATCAAGGCAGATCAGAGGCCTGTTAGCACAAGTGAGACCAAGATGGAAGTTGAAGCTTTTGGGACATACAGTTTGAAAAAAATTAAAGAACTAAATTTGAGCTCCACTTTCAAATCTGGAGACTGGTTTGGAAGAAAATTGGTCATTATTGGGACAGATCTTCCTCGAGAGTTGGTGTTGAGCACAAAGGATGGTCAAAAAATCCGGCAGAGTGAAATGGAAAGAGTTTTAGAAGCCTCAGAAGTTTGGGATCCAGGCTGAGAATTGATGGATTGATGGACATTGATTTGGGGATCAAACCGGGAATGGGAGGGTGGGATTTGGGAATCCAAAGTGTGTTTAAATATAGTTTGTTATGTTCTTTTTTCTTCTTTTTATAACTTTTGCGATTTTTATAGAATGTAGGGAAATTGTGGAAGGGAAATTTGGGTCGACTTTAGGAAAAAGGTTTAAGATTAAGTTAAATTTGGGTTTTTTAAACTAATTAGAAATAAGGTTTTTAAAATTAATTGAGAAATGAAAGAAAGAAGAAAAGGAAAATAAATAGCATGAATAAAGAAATTATTAAGTTAAGGTAGAGCAAAAAGATAAGAACTTGTTGGGCAGATAATATAAATTGGAATGCAAGAAGGGGAGGGGGGAGGAGGTCTCAGAAATAAGGTGAAAGAAGATAAGGTTCTTTAAATATTATGTGTCTTTTTAATTGTTTCTCTTTTTTGGATATTTTTTGTGTTTTTTAATTTTTGTTTTTTGTTTTGTTATTATATGGAAAATTTCAATAAACATTATTTTTTTTAAAAAAAGAATACACAGAGGAACTAAAGCAGAAAGAAATGGATGTCTCGTATACCCCAGGTAGTGTGGTTGCTTGACTTTGAGCCAGACATCCTGGAGAGTGAAGTCAAATGGGCCTTAGAAGGCACTGCTAATAACAAGGCCAGTGGAAGTGATGGTATTCCATCTGAACTATTTAAAATTTTAAAAGATGATGCTGTTAAAGTGCTACACTCAATATGCCAGCAAATTTGGAAAACTCAGCAGTGGCCAGAGGATTGGAGAAGATCTGTCTACATCCCAATCCCAAAGAAGGGCAGTGCCAAAGAAGGCTCCAACTACCGCACAATGGCACTCATTTCACACGCTAGCAAGGTTATGCTTAAAATTCTACAAGGCAGGCTTAAGCAGTATGTGGACCGAGAACTCCCAGAAGTGCAAGCTGGATTTCAAAGGGGCAGAGGAACCAGAGACCAAATTGCAAGGATGCGCTGGATTATGGAGAAAGCTAGAGAGTTCCAGAAAGACATCTACTTCTGCTTCATTGACTATGCAAAAGCCTTTGACTGTGTCGACCACAGCAAACTATGGCAAGTTCTTAAGGAAATGGGAGTGCCTGATCACCTCATCTGTCTCCTGAGAAATCTCTATGTGGGACAAGAAGCTACAGTTAGAACTGTATATGGAACAACTGATTGGTTCAAAATTGGGAAAGGAGTACGGCAAGGCTGTATATTGTCTCCCAAGCCGGAATTAAGATTGCCGGAAGAAATATCAACAACCTCAGATATGCAGATGACACAACCTTGATGGCAGAAAGTGAGGCGGAATTAAAGAACCTTTTAAAGAGGAGAGCACAAAATATGGTCTGAAGCTCAACATCAAAAAAACGAGGCTCATGGCCACTGGGCCCATCACCTCCTGGCAAATAGAAGGGGAAGAAATGGAGGCAGTGAGAGATTTTACTTTCTTGGGCTCCATGATCACTGCAGATGGTGACAGCAGTCAAAAGGAGCCTCAAGAACATCTTATAGGACGCTTATGAAAGCCTATGAGTCGGCTATGAAAGCTGCTAAGAAATCTTACTTTGCAGCTTCCATTGCATCCGCTAGCTCTCGCCCGGCACAACTTTTTAGAATAATTAGGTCAATAACGTCCTTAGGAGGACAACCAAATTTAAGCACAAATTCGACCCACAGCTGTGAGGCATTCGCGAGTTTTTTTGCGGAGAAAGTCCTGTTGCTCCGCCGTGACCTCCCTGCCAATTTAGATACAGTGACTGAACTGGAGGCCCCTCGACTGACTTCAGGTCCAGTGTTGGACCATTTCGATCGGATACTCCCTACTGATGTGGATAGATTCCTCCAAGTTGGTAGGCCCACCACCTGTCTCCTCGATCCGTGCCCGTCTTGGCTGATTAGGGAGTGTCCAGATGTTGTGCGGACCCCCCTGGTTGAAATTATCAATTTGTCCCTTGACACGGGGACATTCCCAGGGGAACTGAAGGAAGCAGTGGTGTGTCCACTCTTAAAAAAAAACTTCATTAGATCCCTTAGACCTATCCAATTACCGCCCAGTTTCAAATCTTCCATACCTGGGTAAGGTAATTGAGAGAGCGGTTGCTGAACAGCTTGGTAGGTTTCTGGAGGAAACATCGGCATTAGATCCATTTCAGTCCGGTTTCCGTCCTGGTTTTGGGACGGAGACGGCTCTGGTTGCCCTAACAGATGATCTCCGTAGACAACTAGATCGAGGCGGGTCAGGACTGCTGATCCTTTTAGATTTGTCAGCAGCCTTTGACATGGTCGATCATGATCTTCTGGACCACTGCCTCGCAGACGTGGGGATACAGGGCATAGCCCGTAACTGGTTGTGCTTTTATCTGTGGTCGGGGACAGAGGGTGGCACTAGGGAGGGAAATGTCGTCGCGCCACGCCTTGGTATGTGGAGTGCCGCAGGGCGCAATTCTCTCCCCGATGCTTTTTAACATCTTTATGCGCCCCCTTGCCCAGATTATCCGGAGCTTTGGGCTGGGCTGTCACCAATATGCTGATGACACTCAGCTCTATCTGCTGATGGATGGCCACACTGACTCGACCCTGAACACACTGACCAGATGCTTGGAAGCTGTGGCTGGATGGTTTCGTGGGAGCCGATTGAAACTAAATCCTTCGAAGACAGAGGTCCTATGGCTAGGTCGGGATGGCATGGGGATGAGGGACCAACTCCCTCCTCTTGCGGGGGCCCAATTAGTGCCATTGCCTTCCGTTAAGAGTTTGGGTGTAATCCTTGACGCCTCCCTTTCCAGGGAGGCGCAGGTTACAGCAACAGCCAAGGCGACATTTTTCCACCTTCGCCGCATCAAGCAGTTGGTCCCTTACCTTTCCCGCCCTGATTTGGCCACAGTGATCCATGCGACGGTCATCTCCAGGCTTGACTACTGTAATTCGCTCTATGCGGGGCTGCCCTTGAAGCTGTCCCAGAAACTCCAGCGGGTACAGAATGCTGCAGCGAGGCTCCTCACGGGGTCTCTGCCATGGGAGCATATTCACCCAGTGCTTTTCAAGCTGCACTGGCTCCCGGTGGAGTACAGGGTCAGATTTAAGGTGCTGCTTTTGACCTTTAAAGCCCTTCACGGCCTAGGACCCTCGTACCTACGGGACCGCCTCTCCCGGTATGCCCCATGGAGAGCCTCAAGGTCCATAAATAGCAACACCCTAGTGGTCCCAGGCCCTAAGGAAGTTAGATTGGCTTCAACCAGAGCCAGGGCCTTTTCAACTCTGGCTCCGGCCTGGTGGAACGCTCTGCCTCATGAGACCAGGGCCCTGCAGGATCTGATTTCTTTCCGCAGGGCCTGTAAGACAGAGTTGTTCCGCCTGGCCTTTGGCTTGGAGCCAATTTGATTCTCTCCCTCTCTCTCTCTCTCTCTCTCTCTCTCTCTCTCTCTCCCCCCCCCTCTCTTTTGTTTTCTTTTCCTTCTCCTCCTGTGACAAGGCTACATTTTAATATTTTAATGTTCCATTATTTTAATGTTGTATTTTATTTTTGTTTTTAAGTTGTAATCATTCTTCTTGTTTTTATTATTGTTTGTAAGCCGCTCTGAGCCCGGCCTTGGCTGGGGAGGGCGGGGTATAAATAAAAAAATATTATTATTATATTATATATTATATATTATATATATAAAAGGCAATGGCAAACCTAGACAACATCTTAAAAAGCAGAGACATCACCTTGCCAACAAAGGTCCGCATAGTAAAAGCCATGGTTTTCCCAGTAGTGATGTATGGAAGTGAGAGCTGGACCATAAAGAAGGCTGATTGCCAAAGAATTGGTGCTTTTGAACTGTGGTGCTGGAAGAGACTCTTGAGAGTCCCATGGACTGCAAGAAGATCAAATGTATCCATTCTTAAGGAAATCAGCCCTGAGCACTCACTGGAAGGACAGGTCCTGAAGCTGAGGCTCCAAGACTTTGGCCACCTCATGAGAAGACTCCCTGGAAAAGACCCTGATGTTGGGAAAGATTGAGGGCAGAAGGAGAAGGGGACAACAGAGGACAAGATGGTTGGACAGTGTTCTCGAAGCTACCAGCATGAGTCTGACCCAACTGTGGGAGGCAGTGGAAGACAGGAGTGCCTGGCGTGCTCTGGTCCATGGGGTCACGAAGAGTCGGACTCGACTAAACGACGAAATAACAACAAAATATTCTGTTGGAAGCCTCCCAGAGTGGCTGGGGGAACCCAGCCAGAGGGGCGGGGTATAAATAATAAATTATTGTTATTGTTATTGTTATTGCTATTATTATTTGCATTCACTTATCTCACCAGACTGGGCGCCATGGGATCCTAGGATGAAGAATTCTTCCTGGTGGGCACATGTGCATGCAATTATGCCTAATATACTATAATGAGTGGGCTAGTGGAGCTAATTTCTGCAAAAGCCTGGGCTACTTCCTGTGACATTAACATATGAGAGTGCTGGAGGTGAAATAGTTAAGCAGGTTACCCAATCAGAACCCAGGGGGTGGAGTCAGAGGGACTATAAAACCAGCTCTGGGAGGGGCGAAGGGAGGAGTTTGTTGGGAGTGGGGTGGTTGGTTGGAGTGGGAGTGAATTGGGATAGTCTGTGGGTAGGTTGAATTAGTGTAGTGAAATAAGCTGAGTCAGGAACAGTTAGGGGCTAGGAAGACAAGTAAATATCTGAGAGGTGGTTTAGCGAGTAAGAGAAGGTATAGGTCTGGATAGGCACCCCATGATTGTAATTCACTGAGACTGTTTATGAAACCACACGCTTGTTAAACTGCAATAAATAAACAGAAGTTTATGTTCCAACTTAACCCTGACTGGACTCAGTATTTTGCCAGGTAGGGCCTGGGTGGTGGTAGCAAGAAATAAAGTGGTGGAACAGGGATCAATAGACGGTGAAATGTCCGGGGGCCCTGTGTGATCACCACACTTCCCAACCTGCAATCCTGTGGGGGGAGGGGGCAAGAATCTTTAAGAGGAAGCTTCCAGACCTCGTCTGGTCAGTTCAATAATCCAAAAATTCAGACACCTGTGGATTCTGAAGGATGACTATATTTCAATTGGCATACTTTTTAAAAGAGTGCCACTCAGGTTTTGGGGGATCTTCACCCCTTTTTAGTCCTCCTTTCTAATGATGTTTTGGGCCTCCCCACAAACCATGCCTTCTGACACCTCCTTCTCATGGACGTAAGGTGCTATTTTGGCTTCACTAGCAAGAACACTCATGCTTAGAAATGAAAAACAGAAGGAAAAGGTTTTTGGATCTGCTTTTATTGCAAGGCACAAGCTCATGTCAGCCTTGAAAATCTTGCTTTTTTCAATCTGGATGCTTTGGAGAAGAAGTCCCTAGCTGGGGATCAAGCGGGATCCAGCGGCTCTCAAAGAGAGGGAGCATCTTCCACTTTTCAAAGGCATCTATCACTCCTCCCGTCTAAAACATAGAAACCAACAACAAAAAGACAAAAGTTAACTCAGTTTCATAGCAAAGTGACCATGTTTGAGACACAAAAATATAAACCAAGGCATGTTGGACCACAAGAAAGATTTCACGATAATAAACCATTGGGCAGAGATAGGTATGTTTCAGTTTTTCATTTCCAGAAACTGTGAATTACATAGATTCACCTTTCGATGAGAATTAAATACAGTCTCTCAGACATCCTTACCCCTGGGGGACTTTCTTTTCTAGGTACAATTAAATATGTCACAGAGTAGTGAGTGAGCTTGCAAGGTCTCCAATATTCTCCTGCAGACTGGATGTTATGCATGGCAGGGATTTGTTGTCTTTGTGGCCCTGAGGAAGAGTTTCTGGGGAAACAGGAAGCTTGCTCACAATTTTGTGAGAATGTTTTGAGAAACATGGGAGGTACTGGCACCCTGGGGTTCATTCCGTCCAGTTGCTAATTTCTCTGCCAGGACCCAAGACAAAAGTCTACTGCCTCAGGTTCTTTCTTTAAAAGATAAAATAAGAATGAAGCTGCTTGGAGTTGAAACTGGGAGATTTGACTGGAATGTATGGGATGTGATACTGAGATAATCTTAAATGGTGGAGGGCAGGACACCACACAGAGTAAGAGCCCAGCATCTGTTAAAGCTGCAGAATAGACATGCCTTAGGCACTGAGATAAATAATGGATGAAGCTGCACACCATCCGGTGTGGTTTAGGGATTTGGCAAAGGAGATCTGGCATAAGCTCACAGGTCCAAGGGGTCAAAGACAGCTGGACCAGCCATGATGCAGGTGAGGACCCTGCTTCTGGTGGCAGAAGCCCCTCAGACAATAAACCCATTGGTGCCCCTCCTGCCCCGCTGGTTCTGCCTGTGGTGCAAGAACTCGGCACCATCTTGCTTAAAATGGGCAACAATGGTAGTTCCGCTTCTGTGCCTGCAACCAACAGGGTATGGTGTGTGTCAGCGGCAGATCAGGCCATGGCAGGAGGAGCAGGTAGATGGGCTTAGGAGCCGTGCCGGCAGAATGGCCAAGCAGCAATTAGCATTTTTCATCAAGCGGCAAAATGGGATGTGCCACCCTTGGCTGATTCTGGCATAGGTATTTTTATTTTTATTTTTGCAATGGAGCAATTGAGCTTCCAGGCAAAAGATGATCAGTTTAGGAGACTCTGCATTGGGTACTTAAAATGATCAATCCAGAGGGTAATGGGAGAAGGGCAGGAGGTATAATTCTTATTTGGTCAGCTGAAATTACCTTTGGCAACAGAAATAATTAGGAGCACACCTTCCAATCTTCTTAGAATTATTGGGACAAAGTAGAGGGTAGCAAATACCATTGGCCCTATAGCATTGCCTAGCATTCTTAGGTTCCTCATCCTGCGCAGATCCTGTGCAAAGAGAGAAACAAACATAAGTGGGGAGAAGGAAGTTAAATCGCAATAGAATGAAAGAGAGGAACAACTCCACAGCCCTTTGAACAGGAGTGGCTCTGTGACGCTCTGGGTGCTGTGGCATCCCAACTCCTATCCCCCACTCCTTGCCACTGGCCACTGGTGTTTACCACCCTTGCTACATTCACAAGAAGAAATGGTCAATCTGCTTATCCAGATATTTGCTCATGAGTGGAGGGTGTCAGTCTACAAAAGACAACAGCAAGAAGTGAGGCACACATGGCTTATACGTTATAGAGAAACTAAAGCCTGTAACTGAAGCCATCAGAGCCCCAAGGACTACCCAGAATAAAAGGCTGTATACTACATCAAGAAACATTTCCCACTAATTAGAAACTTTATACCCCAAATTTATTGGCAGACCTGTGGAAGAGACAAATCAAAATTTTATTTTCTAAAACGTATTCCATAAATTTGCATAGCATTCCATAAAATCTAACCAAACTGAGAAAAGAAGAGACTGCTTTTGTTTTTCCTTACCAGTTTTACATGCGATGCCATTTTCCATATATTTTTAAAAAGGTAAAGGACTGTTTTGACAGTTTAGTCCAGTTGCAGACAACTCTGGGAGCTGGCGTTTGACCACAGACAACTGGCCAGCATGACTAAGCTGCTTCTGGTGAACCAGAGCAGCACACGGAAACGCTGTTTCCCTTCCCGCCGGAGCTGTACCTATTTTTCTACTTGCACTTTGATGTGCTTTCGAATTGCTAGGTTGGCAGGACCAGGGACCGAGCAATGGGAGCTCACCCCGTCGTGGGGATTCAAACCACCAACCTTCTGATCAGCAAGCCCAAGAGGCTCAGTAGTTTAAACCACAGGGCCACTCACATCCCCTTTTCCTTATATTACTCTTCCATAATGAAGTCAACATGTGAACATCAAAGCACAGCCGTCCTCTGAAAGGCAGCTCTTCCTCCAAGTAACGTGTTTAAAAAATGTACATGAAAATGTAATTTCATGACAATAGCATGAACATGTAGGTTATAACAGGGGAAATTGCATAGCAATTATGGGCATAATGGTGGGAATTCAGCAACACAGTGCATATATCCCCTAATAGATGCACCTTTGTAGGCAATTTTGTCTGATATATACATTTTTATGCTAATTTTACCCCTAAAGAAATGTCTCTAGCAAGAAAAGTGAGCTTCCTTTGCAAGGCCACAGAACAGCGACTGTACTCCTCTCCCTCTTCCACCCCATAATAGGCTGGCAGGTGTCCCTCTGCCTTCTTCCTCTCCATCCCTTACCTGGGGAAGCCAGGAGCAGCAAACAGAGAACTGCCAAGCACAGGTGAAGGATCTTCATGGCTCAGGATGAATTGTGGTGGCAAAGCCAGGCAAAGCCAGCTTTTAAGTCAAATGGAGCCCCAAAGTTTGCCAAGAGGGGGCAGGCAGGCAGATTTCATAATTGTAATTTCTTTGGGACATTGTGACTTAGGCTGACGTGGAAGAGAACGTTGCCAAAATCACGTGCCTCTGCAAAGGCATTCCTGCATTCTGTCAGTCATAGCACTTTCCACAGAAGTAAAATCACAAACATTCAGGTGTGCTGTATTTATGTTTCAGAGGGAGATAGCTTGAATCAAACAAAACATTTATGAGGAGCATGCGATGCCCCACATAGGCAGTGCTAGGGGGATGTATCCCTCAGGTAAATGACTCACCCCTCACCTGTCCCCACCACATTACTGTACCCTTGTGGTTACCTGAAGGAAGGTCACTTTTCACATGCTCGCTTTCCACAATGATTATTCTTAGTAGTTGTCAGTGCTCCCCCCCCCTAAAAAATGTTTAGGGTTACTCTCATTTTCCTACTCATATTGAAATACTGCTCCTCAATCTGGCCAAACTTAGATTCACAAAATGTTTAGGGGTATGCGGACCCCTGCATCCCCCCCCCAGGAAATAGCACTGGTAGTAGTAATAGCTTCAAACAGTTCTTCCAAAAAGAAAAAGAAAGATTCAAGTCCACCGATTGAAGAGGTTGAGTGGGACATGCAGGGCAAGGAGATTTCAAAGGTGAAATGATGGAGTCTTTGCTTATTTGAAGGAAGGGCAGTCTTCACATGCTCTCTTGTCCTTTTTCTCATTCTTGCAATCGTCATCATCATCCTTTTTCGCAAACACCTTTTTCTAACTAGACTCAAAGCCACTTACAAAAATATTTTCAAACATGAGGGGCTCTGCTTCTCTGCTTGCTACACCTGCCATGTCCACTCTGCACCTCATAATAATTGGCCAACCTGTCCTTTCCTTTCTCCTTTCCACCCTAGAAGATGACTAAGCCCCCTTTCCCCCTTCCCAACCCTGTTTCTGAAGCCGCTTTGCTCTTCTGTCCTGCGCTCCATGGAGTCGCTGTTATTTGTGACTAAAGATCAGGGAATCTCCACATCAGAAAAATTCAAAGGCCAAAGAGTTAACCTTCTCTGCTTTGAGGTTTCATTTGAGCTTTCATGCTCAGGCCTGGTGCTTTCATGTGGGACTGAATGTGGGACACTTTGCATGGACCTAATACTCAGCTAAGGGACACGGTTGGCGCTGTGGTCCACTGAGACTTGGGCTTGCCGATCAAAACGTCGGTGGTTCAAATTCCCGTGATAGGGTGAGCTCCCATTGTTCGGTCTCAGCTTCTGGCAACCTAGCAGTTCGAAAGCACATCAAAGTGCAAGTAGATGAATAGGTACCACTCTGGTGGGAAGGTAAATGGTGTTTCTGTGCACTGCTCTGATTTCGCCAGAAGCAGCTTAGTCATGCTGCACACATGACCCGGAAAAAATGTCTGCGGACAAATGTCGGCTCCCTCAACCAGTATAGTGAGATGACCGCCGCAATCCCAGAGTCATTCGCAACTGGACTTAACTTTCCCTTTAGGTTTACCTTTTAATTCTCAGCTATTCAAACAAGATGGAGGGGAGAAAATCACAGTGAGCAAATGCCCAGCAGCTATTGAAGTTTTAGGATGGACAGTTATAGTGATCCCTTTCCACTGAGATAAACAATAGATGAAACTGCAATTAATCTAAACAATCAAATACCATGTGATTGAAGAATTTGATTAAGAGGAATTCGCAAAACCTCACAGAGCACAGCAACCAAAGACAGGGCTGATCCCAGAGCCTTGAGGCAGGTGAGGATGCTGCTTCAGGTGGCAGAAGCCCCCAACCAGGCACAATGCCCATGGGTGCCCCTCCTGCCCTGCTGCTTCTGCCAGTGGAAGAGAAGCACCAGCATCATCAGCACTGATTTTAGGCTGCCATTTGGGGCAATACGGGAAGTGCCGCCCTAGGCTGATTCTGCCATAGGTGTCTTTTGCAATAGATAAAGTATGAAAACAACTGGCTGCACAACCAATTAAACTTGCAATCAAAGGACGATGTATTCAGGGACCACTTAAGTAATTTGTGTAACAAATGGAACAGGTAGCTGGTAC
Source organism: Podarcis erhardii (assembly GCF_964252035.2). Classification (NCBI taxonomy): domain Eukaryota; kingdom Metazoa; phylum Chordata; class Lepidosauria; order Squamata; family Lacertidae; genus Podarcis; species Podarcis erhardii. Next base: position 118,675,774 of record NC_138507.1, on the reverse strand, counting down.
TCACTGCTCTATGAAAATGACATTCTTTGTAATAAAAAGGTTGCATTAGAGATGCTTTGTACTGCCAGTGGTTGTTTAATTAATGAAAAGCACAATTAATACAACTGTAAATCTTGCAGGCTGTATAATCAACCTACATAATGACTATAATGAGTTTTGTTTTGGTTATTTCTGTTTCTGATGGAGTAGAATGGCTCTAAGACACAGAAGGGAGGAAAGAGGGAGGGAGAAGAGATGAGTTTGTACTGATGAGGTTTTTACATAATGGAGGAAATAATAACGTTTTAATGGAAAACTCTAATGGATTTTAACAGCAGACAAATGCTATATTAAAGGAGGTTAAACTGGAATCAGATAAATGATCACCAACTTGTAAAGAAACCTATTGTTCAAGTTACAGTATACAGTAATACCACAAAATACCTAATAAGAATAAAAAGGAACTGAATAGCCCCCCCCAAAAAAACACATAGTTAAATCTTTTAAGAAGAAGATGGCTCATTTCTTCTCAATCAGAGAAAAAAGATCCGCAGATGCAAGATGCACATCCGGCTGCAATACGCATGACCACGAACTTCTTGAAGAATCAGCAGGATTCAAAGCTGTTGCCAGACAACAGTGAATACAGGTCGGCAGTTGGTGAACTCTTGTATCTAGTTACCACATGTAGACCTGACTTAGCAAATGCTGTGGGGATTTTTAGTAGAAAAGTGAATTCTCCCACTGAGCATGATTGGGCAGGTGTAAAAAGGGTGGTGCGGTATTTGAAGGGTACCATGAATTGTCAGTTAAGGTTACCAGCTGTCAGAAACCCTAAGTTGGTTGGGTATACTGATGCGGATTGGGCTGGGGACAATGCTCAGTATAAATCCACAGGTGGATTTGTTTTTATGTTTGGGGATGGACCTGTTGCATGGGGTAGTTATAAACAGAGCTGTGTAGCATTGTCTTCCACAGAATCAGAGTACATTGCAGCGACAGATGCATGCAGAGAGGTTGCCTGGCTCGATCGACTCATCAAGGACTTTGGGTTGGTGAGAAAGGAACCTGTCAGCTTGCTAGAGGACAATCAGAGTTGCTTGAAGCTGACACAGAGTGAGAAGTTCTATGTGAGGAAAAAACATATTGGCGTGAAGTACCATGATGTACGTGAGATGATCCAGGATGGACTTGTGGAACTGTCTTACTGCCGCACCAAGGAGATGACTGCTGACATCCTGACAAAACCCCTGCCAAGAGAGTTTCCAGAACCTACATGTCAAGCTGGGACTCTGGGTGGTTGAATAAAGTTATTTATGTTTGTGCATGTTGTATTGCCTGAGAAGGGGTATGTGGGGTGTGAAATACAAAGCAGTCAAATACAACATTCCTAGAGTGGACATGTTTACACATGAGAAGGGATGTTTGTCCAGCCAGTAAATAAACTTCCTGTTTCCTCCTGGGCTGGGACAAACTCCCGTTCTTGTTTCCTGCTGGCTTCACTGACATTGGGAGCTTTCCGCCATTGTATAATTTTTAAAGAAGGGAAATTCAGCTTGGCAAATGAGATTCAAACAAGTGGCCAGAACAGGTGATCATTTCTCGTCCGCATGCCCTGCCCCTCTCACAGCATTTTCTGGACAGATCATTTTGAGGAGCCTCTGATCTGAGTAGCTTTAGGCTACCACCCTTCTTGGGTTTAGGCTAAGGGACCCAGTGAACTGAGAAAATAGCTTAATTACGCGCTTTGCCGCGCGTTTGTGGGGAGGGCTCTTCCCCCTGCAGGCCCACTTTCCATCAGGCCAGGGGGCGGGGCCTACGCTCACCACTGCCGCACCTTTGGGGACACTGGTGCTGCGACAGCGGTTGTTTGAAGTGTTTTTATATGTTTTAAACTGTTTTTATTTTTTTTGCTTTGTTGTACCACCATAAGCGGTGGTTTTTATCCATGTATTTTTATTTTGTTTTGGTTTATTTTGGGTTGGGGTGGGGTGGTTGTGGAGTGGGGTGGGGATTGGTTTTGTTTTCGTGTAATTGTTTATGTTTGTTTGCTTTTATATTCCGTAAATGGAGGCGAGCCTGAGGCTTGGGATTCCTACTGTGGAGGGGCGAGGGAGGTATGGCGGTGGGGGCAGATGTCATAGGCGAAGGGGATCGAGATACGGATATGCTCGTACCCCTTCCAATCTGCGCCCCATCCCGAGAGACGAGGGTAGGGTGAGCAAGGATTACTCACCTCCGTCACTGGTGTTGTGCAATGCCAGGTCTATAGGCAACAAAACCGCCACCCTGCGAGATTTCTTCACCTCGCAGGGGGTTGACCTGGCATGTGTGACTGAGACCTGGGTGCGCGAAGAGGATACTGTTACCTTACGAGAGATGGCGCCCCCGGGTTTCTCCGTCCTCCACCAGTCGCGGACTGTGGGCCGGGGGGGAGGGTGGCGTTATTAATCCGGGAAGATTGTTCTTTCAGGGCTCTACCATCGCCATCGATCCCCGGCATTGAATGTGTTGGCCTAGTGTGGGGCTCCGAGGTGAGCTTGGCTGTCTGGCTGGTGTACCGGCCACCTAGCGCACCAGCAGCCACCCTGTCAGGCCTGCTGGAGGCGGTGGCCGGCTGGGCCTTGGAGTTCCCTAACCTATTGGTATTGGGGGACTTCAACATCCATGCTGATGCCACTCCCTCCTCGCAGGCTCTGGACCTGGTGTCTTCCATGACGACACTAGGGCTCTCCCAGTTTGTTTCGGGCCCCACACATCAAGCAGGCCACACGCTGGATTTGATCTTTGGCGTTGGTATAGATGTGATCATGTTTCCTTCGATGAAGGTGCCATGGTCTGATCACTATGCCCTGAAAGCCAGGATTGACGTTCCACCCCCACCCTGCTTGGGTGGCGAGCCAATTTGGGCTCGCCCGCAGAGGCTGATGGACCCTGATAGATTCCGTCAAGCCTTGCGGGACCTTTCTCCCCCTGGCGACTCATTGACTGAGCTTGTTGAGGCCTGGAATACCCAGCTCCTGGCAGCCATCAATGAGATCGCACCTAAGTGCCCTCTGCGACCCCGCAGAAACCGGGCTCCCTGGTTTACCGAGGAGCTCCGGAAAATGAAGCGGGACCTCAGACGGCTAGAGCGAGTATGGCGGGGTGCCCGTGACGGAGCCTCAAGAACATCTTATAGGGTTTTTATGAAAACCTATGAGATGGCAGTGAAGGCCGCTAAGAAGTCTTACTTCTCGGCCTCCATTGCATCCGCTAGCTCTCGCCCGGCGCAATTATTTAGTATAATTCGGTCTTTAACGTCCCTCGAAGGACAGCCAAATTTAAATAACAATTTGACACACAGCTGTGAGGCATTTGCGAGCTTTTTTGCGGAGAAGGTCTTGTTGCTCCGCCATGACCTCCCTGCCAATTTGGATACAATAAAGGAACTGGAGGCCCCTCGACTGTCCTCGGGTTCAGTATTGGACCACTTTGACTGGATATCCCCAGCCGATGTGGACAGACTCCTCCGAGCTGGAAAGCCCACCACCTGTCCTCTCGACCCGTGCCCGTCCTGGCTGATTAGAGCGTGTCCAGACGAGGTGCGGGCCCCCCTGGGGGATATCATCAATCTGTCCCTTGGCACCGGGACATTCCCAGGGGAACTGAAGGAGGCAGTGGTGCGCCCGCTCTTAAAGAAAACATCATTAGATCCCTTAGATCTATCCAATTACCGCCCGGTTTCGAATCTTCCATTCCTGGGTAAGGTGATTGAGAGAGCGGTTGCTGAACAGCTTGGTAGGTTTCTGGATGAAACATCAGCTCTGGATCCATTCCAGTCCGGCTTCCACGCTGGTCATGGGACCGAGACGGCTCTGGTCGCCCTAACAGATGATCTCCGCAGGCAGCTGGATCGAGGCGGGTCGGGGCTGCTGATTCTTCTACACCTGTCAGCAGCCTTCGACATGGTCGATCACGAACTCCTGGACCACCGCCTTGCCGACCTGCGGATCCAGGGCACAGTCCTTCTATGGCTGCGCTCGTTTCTCTCTGGTCGGGGACAGAGGGTGGCGCTTGGGGGGAAATTGTCATCCCGCCACTCCTTGGTGTGTGGTGTGCCCCAGGGTGCAATACTCTCCCCGATGCTTTTTAACATCTTTATGCGCCCCCTCGCCCAGCTTGTCCGGAGTTTTGGGCTGGGCTGCCATCAGTATGCTGATGACACCCAACTCTATCTGTTGATGGACGGCCACCCGGACTCGGCTCCAGACACACTGATCAGATGCTTGGAGGCTGTGGCTGGATGGTTACGTGGGAGCCGGTTGAAGTTAAATCCTTCGAAGACAGAGGTCCTCTGGCTGGGACGGGACGACATGGGGCTGAGGGGGCAACTCCCATCTCTTGCGGGGGTGCAATTAGTGCCAGCACCGTCCGTTAAGAGTTTGGGTGTAATCTTCGATACCTCCCCTCTCCATGGAGGCACAGATTGCAGCTATAACAAAGGCGGCATTCTTTCATCTCCGCCAAGCTAAGCAGTTGGCTCCTTACCTCTCTCGCCCTGACCTAGCCACTGTGATCCACGCGACGGTCACCTCCAGACTGGATTATTGTAACTCGCTCTACGTGGGGCTGCCCTTGAGACTGACCCAGAAACTCCAGCGGGTGCAAAATGCTGCAGCGAGACTCCTTACGGGGTCTTCGCTTAGTGATCACATTCATCCTGTGCTATACCAGCTGCACTGGCTCCCGGTGGAGTACAGGATCAGGTTTAAGGTGCTGGTTTTAACCTTCAAAGCCCTATACGGCCTAGGGCCCTCGTACCTACGGGACCGCCTCTCCTGGTATGCCCCACAGAGGAACTTACGATCTTTTTTTTTTTTTTTTTTTTTTAAATAATTTTTATTCAATTTTCAATTTTAAAGACAAAACAAACTTACATAAAAAAAAATCAAAACAAAGGTAAAACAAACACAAAACAAAACAAAACACAACCAAATTTTCATCTCCTTCTTTCAATGACTTCCCCGCACTCCCCTGCCCACCTTCCATTTTCACTACATAGCTCAGCAAATTATTTATTAGATCTCTTAAAAATTATTCAATTCTTTCCTTCCAATTTATCTTTTCCCCCTTTTTAACTTATCATAATTTTACATGTTCCCTTTCCCATATTGGATCTATTCTCCAAGGTCGGCCTAATTTCTCTCCCACAAACTCATCTTTTTTATATATATATATTAAATCTAAAATCATAATATTTCAGTTCCAAATCCCAGGTTTTTACCACCCCAAATTCCCCTCCCCCCTGCCCCCGCTTTGCCCCTACCCAAATAGATAAACAACAGTTTTAGCCCGGATTTCTGACATCCGAGGCCTTCAGGCCCCAGTTAGCCTCTCTCCGCCGATTTTGTTTATAGTCCTCTTTGTTGGTCTTCCCTTCTCCATGAAGTTCTGTCAGCAGCTCCTCATATTTTCTTTCTTCCAAATCAAACAAAGGCAGTTTTTGACCAAAGACAACAAATCTCCCAAAGTCCAGCCCCAGAAAGAAGTCCCCATTGAACTTGTTCATTCTTTGTTGATTCAATATTCTGATTATTCCAGGGGCTTCTCTCTTCCTCTGGCCCTGCAGATCTGCAATCCCATAGTCATCCTCCTTGTTTCTTTGATTCCCAAAAGTTGCAGGTTTCTGTTTGCATTCTTGTTGAACTCTTTCTTTTTCTCCTTCCCCCCATAGGGTTATCTCTCCTTCTGCAGCTGCAAATTTTTTTTCCACTTGTTTAGTTCCATTGACAGAGTCGTTAAGTTTAAGACTGAAGGTCATCAACTGTTCAGTCATAATTGTGTTCTGTTTTTGCAAGGTTCCCACCAGACAAAACATTTTTTGTATCTCTGCCAGTAATTTTCCTTCAGCAGCCATTGCAATGTCATCAGTTCCCTCCAGAGGGATCTCCATCATGAATCTCACCCAACAGTCAGTTACTTTGTTGTTAAGGATTATTTTGTTTCCAATCAGTTCAATCAATTCAGTTTCAATGTAGCATTTAATCCAGAAAAGCAGTTATAACACAGTTCCACGTTTCGGCTAGTCGTTTGACAGCTCTTTTTGACAGCTGTCAAACTCCTTATTCTGTTTCTCGGGCTCCCACACTGGGCGCTACCCGGGTCTGGGGGGGGGTCAACTTAAAAAGCAAAACCCCCGGAATTCCTCTTTCTTCCACTCCTGCTCAAATTACTTCTTAATTCAGTTTGTGAAAGTTCTCCGTTTAAGCACCAAAGTCTTTCCGACCTGGTGCTATCTCTTTGCTTTAAATCTTTTGGTGGGGAGGGGGAGTGCGGACTTCCTTTTTAACACGTCCCCCCAATCATACTCGAATTCGTAAATAAGAAACTTTTAGTGCCGAAATTTCCTTTTACTCACGGGTTACATTTTCAGTCCAAATTTTAAGAAGAAAGACAGCGCTCTCCGGTCATGGCTCGCGGCTTCGCTCCGCCAAGGCAGCGATCGACTCTCAGCACCACGCCACTCTCCGGTCCACTCCGTAGCCTTTAAAAAGGCTCTTCGCGGGTCAGGGAGGGCGCTTAAGGTGCCCACCGAGTCACCATGTCCGCAGGCTTCCGCGCCTGCGGTTTCTAAGGGTCCCCGTGTCGCCGGCACGGCAAGACCCGTCCTTAGCGGAGCCGACTCCCTCCGGAGCTCAGAGGGAGTCCGCCATTACCCGTTCGCGCTATCCCGGAAGTCTTACGATCTTCAAATTAAAACACCTTGAAGGTCCCAAGCCACAGAGAGGTTAGGCTGGCCTCACCTAGAGCCAGGGCTTTTTCGGCTGCGGCTCCAACCTGGTGGAACGCTCTGTCACAAGAGACAAGGGCCCTGCAGGACTTGACATCTTTCCGCAGGGCCTGCAAGACAGAGCTGTTCCACCTGGCCTTTGGTCAGGGCGCAGCCTGACTCCCTCCTTTGGCAATCTTTACAAAACTTTAGTTTATGGTTGCCATCAATTTTGATTTTAATTCATTTTTATAATGTTTTATAATGTTGTACTGTTTTAGTGTTGTTAGCCGCCCTGAGCCCGGCTTCGGCTGGGGAGGGCGGGATATAAATAAAATTTATTATTATTATTATTATTATTATTATTATTATTATATAACTTGGAAAAGGTTTATGATGATCTATATGTTTCTTTACAAGTTGATGATAATTTATCTGATTCCAATTTAACCTCTTTAATACAACATTTATCCACTGTTAAAATCCATTTGACTTTTCCATTAAACCTTTCTTACATCCTCCATTATGAAAAAAACTCATCAGTACAAACTCATTTCCCCTCCCTCCCTCCCTCCCTCCCTCCCTCCTGAGCCATTCTATTTCTTCAGAAACAGAAATAACCAAAACAACCCTCATTATAGTCATTATATAGGTTGGTTATACAGCCTGCAATATTTACAGTTGTCTTAATTATGTTTTTCATTAATTAAACAACCACTGGCAGTACAAAGAATCTCTAATGCAACCTTTTTATTACACAGAATGTCATTTTGATAGACCAGCGAGTACCAGCTACCTGTTCCATTTGTTACACAAGACATCAATTACTTGAGTGGTCCTTGAATACATCGCCCTGTGGTTGCAAACTTAATTTGTTGCGCAGCCAGTTGTTTTCATACCTTGTGCATTGCAAAAGACACCTATGGCAGAATCAGCCTAGGGCGGCACTTCCCGTATTGCCCCAAATGGCAGAGATCTTGTCTAAAATCAGTGCTGATGATGCTGGTGCTTCTCTTCCACTGGCAGAAGCAGCAGGGCAGGAGGGGCACCCATGGGCATTCTGCCTGGTTGGGGGCTTCTGCCACCTGAAGCAGCATCCTCACCTACCTCAAGGCTTGTCCGGCTCTGGGATCAGCCTTGTCTTTTGTTGCTTTGCTCTGTGAGGTTTTGCCAATTCCTCTGTGAGGTTTTGCCAATTCCTCCAATCCTTAAACCACACTTTATTTGCATGCTTAGATTAATATGCAGTTTCATCCATTGTTTTTCTCATTGGATAAAGGATCAATATAATTGTCCATCCTGAAGCTTTAATAGCTGCTGGGCATTTGCTCACTGCGATTTTCTTTACCCCACCTTGCTTGAATAGCTGAGGATTCGGTCCCATCTATTCCATGCAAAGTGTCCCACATTCAGTTCCAAACGCCTTCACTAAAATAAATAAAAAAAGAATCTGAGGTTGCAGACTTTTGCTCTGGGACTTTGCAGAGTAACTAGCAGCTGGGCTGAATGAACCCAGGTGGGAAAAGGCCTGTGAGCAGGGAGAAGAGCTTCCAGGACTCACAGCCAAGAAGGTCTCCAAGATGTTTAAGGTCGTTGCCTTGTCTGGCTGCACATCCCTGGCCCTCTCCTCCTGGTGGCCTTGCTGCCTTCCCTGGGACCCTGCTTGGCTTACGTGACTTAAGGAAAGTATTTGTATGGACAGTGGTTTAGGCAGGAGTGCCATCTCTGGTTGTGGCATCATAAAGTGCAGTCCTAAAACAGGCCCACTCAGAAGGAACTCCTGTTGGTTTCCATGGGGCATGCGCCTAGGTAAATTAAGGGAGGATTGCAGCCTTGAGTGTTGCTGAACGGGTAGAGGAAACGGCTTCAGAAGCAGGGGTGTTAAGGGGAAAGGGGACTTGGTCATCTTCTAGGTTGAAAAGGGAAAGGAATGTTTGTGATCAGTAACTGGGATCTCACTTCGGTGAAAACTGCTATGACTGCCAGAATGAAGGGAGAGGCATGTGATTTTGGCCATGTTCTCTTCCGCGTCAGCCTAAGACACAACGTCCCAAAGAAATTACAATTATTTAATCTCCCTCTCCCTCCCTGCCCTCTCTTGGCAACCTTTGGGGCTCCAATTGGCCTACAAGCTGGCATTCAGCTTTGCCACGTCAGGAAGCCATGAAGATCCTTCACCTGGGCTTGGCAGTTCTCTCTTTGCTGCTCCTGGCTTGCCCAGGTAAGGGATGGAGAGGAAGAAGACAGAGGGACACCTGCCAGCCTATTATGGGGCGGAAGAAGGAGAGGAGTCCATTTGCTCTTCTGTGGCCTTGCAAAGGAAGCTCACTTTTCTCACTAGAGATGTTTCTTTAGTGGAAATCTCTTTAGTGGGAATTCTTTGCATAAAATTGTATATATTGGACAAAATTGCAAACAAAAGTGTGTCTATTAGGGGAAATATGCACTGTGTTGCTGAATTTTCCGAATTACGCCCATCATTGCTATGCAATTTCCCCTAATATAACCCATATTTTCATGCTATTTTCATGAAGTTATTCTTTTTCCTGTACATTTTATAAACACATTGTTTTTAGTCATTTAGTCATGTCCGACTCTTCGTAACCCCATGGACCAGAGCACGCCAGGCACTTCTGTCTTCCACTGTCTACCGCAGTTTGGTCAGACTCATGTTTGTAGCTTTGAGAACACTGTCCAAGCATCTCGTCCTCTGTCATCCCCTTCTCCTTGTGCCCTCATTCTTTCCCAACATCAGGGTCTTTTCCAGGGAGTCTTCTCTTCTCATGAGGTGGCCAAAGTATTGGAGTCTCAGCTTCAGGATCTGTCATTCCAGTGAGCACTCAGGGCTAATTTCCTTAAGAATAGATGCGTTTGATCTTCTTGCAGTCCATGGGACTCTCAAGAGTCTCATCCAGCACCAGAATTCAAAAGCATCAATTCTTCGGTGATCAGCCTTCTTTATGGTCCAGCTCTTACTTCCATACATCACTACCGGGAAAACCATGGCTTTAAATATACGGACCTTTGTTGGCAAGGTGATGTCTCTGCTTTTTAAGATGCTGTCTAGGTTTGCCATCGCCTTTCTCCCAAGGAGCAGGCGTCTTTTAATTTCATGACTGCTGTCACCATCTGCAGTGATCATGGAGCCCAAGAAAGTAAAATCTCTCACTGCCTCCATTTCTTCCCCTTCTGTTTGCCAGGAGGTGATGGGCCCAGTGGCCATGATCTTTGTTTTTTTGATGTTGAGCTTCAGACCATATTTTGTGCTCTCCTCTTTCACCCTCATTAAAAGGTTCTTTAATTCCTCCTCACTTTCTGCCATCAAGGTTGTGTCATCTGCATATCTGAGGTTGTTGATATTTCTTCCAGCAATCTTAATTCCAGCTAGGGATTCATCCAGCCCAGCCTTTCGCATGATGAATTCTGCATTTAAATTAAATAAGCAGGGAGACAATATACAGCCTTGCCGTATGCCTTTCCCAATTTTGAACCAATCAGTTGTTCCATATCCAGTTCTAACTGTAGCTTCTTGTCCCACATAGAGATTTCTCAGGAGACAGATGAGGTGATCAGGCACTCCCATTTCTTTAAGTACTTGCCATAGTTTGCTGTGGTTGACACAGTCAAAGGCTTTTGCATAGTCAATGAAGCAAAAGTAGATGTCTTTCTGGAACTCTCTAGCTTTCTCCATAATCCAGCGCATCCTTGCAATTTGGTCTCTGGTTCCTCTGCCTCTTCTAAATCCAGCTTGCACTTCTGGGAGTTCTCGGTCCACATACTGCTTGAGCCTTCCTTGTAAAATTTTAAGCATAACCTTGTTAGCGTGTGAAATGAGTGCAATTGTGCGGTAGTTGGAGCCTTCTTTGGCACTGCCCTTCTTTGGGATTGGGATGTAGACAGATCTTCTCCAATCCTCTGGCCACTGCTGAGTTTTCCAAATTTGCTGGCATATTGAGTGTAGGACCTTAACAGCATCATCTTTTAAAATTTCAAGTAGTTCAGATGGAATACCATCACTTCCACTGGCTTGTTATTAGCAGTGCCTTCTAAGGCCCATTTGACTTCACTCTCCAGGATGTCTGGCTCAAGGTCAGCAACCACAGTACCCGGGGTGTACGAGCCATCCATATCTTTCTGGTATAATTCCTCTGTGTATTTTTGCCACCTCTTCTTGATGTCTTCTGCTTCTGTTAGTTCCCTACCACTTTTGTCCTTTATTATGGTAATCTTTGTACGAAATGTCCCTTTGATATCTCCAATTTTCTTGAACAGATCTCTGGTTCTTCCCATTCTGTTGTTTTCCTCTATTTCTTTGCATTGCTCGTTTAAGAAGGCCTTCTTGTCTCTCCTTGCTATTTTTTGGAAATCTGCATTCAATTTCCTGAATCTTTCACTATCTCCAACCACATTTTGCTTGCCTTCTCTCCTCCGCTATTTGTAAGGCCTCATTGGACAACCACTCTGCTTTCTTGCTTTTCCTTTTCATTGGGATGTGTCAGGGAACTGCCATCGGAGCCAGAGGTGGAGGGAAGGCTCCAGAGGGATGCCGGAGAAGGTCCCAGTAGGGGGAGAGGCAGCCCATCTGCTGGGGAAGGAAATCAGCATAGCACCAGTGGAGAAGAGGGGCAGATGGGGGAATCGGCGAGGGGACTCCAGGACTCCTCGCCGGAGACCAGCGGGGAGAGCACGGGTCCTCCGCTGCCCACACCCTCCCTGCGCAGAAGACTTCCGAGCAGGGAGAGTAGGAGGAGACTAGGCGTCAAAGAACTTCTTTGCTGGAAGAAGTTCAAGAAACGCCCACTGACGGATTCTGCCAGCGATTGAGACAGCCACGGGTGAGAGGCTGTCCATACAGAAAGGGTTCACCCAGGTAACCTAGCCAGGAGTAGTGACAACTTACACACGAGCAACCCCTAGAACCATTACAGCAATCCGTCAGTCACCGACGTTGCTTGTGCGCAGCCCCAGAGAGGCAGCATGATGAGCCAAACCAGGACAGCCAGAGAGACGGAGCAAGCAGCCGAAGTGCGAAGTCTGGTAGAGAGGAACCGAGACTTGGAACAGCATGTAACTCTCCTGAGGGTGCGGCTGGACGAAAGACGGGCTCAGGATGCGCAACTCAGACCCACCCCTATCGCAACGAAAGTACCGGGGCTGGTACACAAGTTTGGGGGCGGAACCCCAGGACTACAATGCGTTTCGAACGGAAATAGAGTACGCTTTGGAACTGCAGCATAATGACTTTGCTGATGATGGGGAGAGGGTAGCTTACATTGTGGGGCATCTGGAGGATGGGGCGCATGAATGGATCAGGCCCCTAATGGCGACGCAAAATAATGCCTTGAAGGACCTTAAGAAATTCTTCCAGGCAATGAATGCAATGTATTCCAGCGAAGTGGAGCAAAGTGTGACTCGGTGGGAACTGATGGGGTGCAAGCAGGGGAGCCAGTCAGTTAGAGACTACTGGTCGCGCTTTGCGATGTTGATCCACCGGCTCGGCTGGAATCTGGACTCTGAACCAATACAAATGTTGTTTGAGGAGGGTCTGTCCCCTGAAGTGAAAGACGAGTTGTCCCGCACGCCCCGCCCACAGTCAATGGATGAGCTGACCAAGGCTGTGCTTGTGATTGGAGTACGGCAGGAAGCGCGGGCTCAGGAGAAACGCGAAGTGAGAGGGGAACGTTGCCATGACTACTACATTCCTGAAATACTGAGATAGCTTTCCCAGGCGGCTGAGCCAATGGAAATTGATGGGGCGCGCGTGTGCGCGAGGTTTCAAACTCCAGTGAAGGTCGCAAGAGGGAGGGGAAGGATTGGAAAACCACCAAGAAGTGTTTCCTCTGCCAGCGGCCAGGACATTTTGCCAGGGTCTGCCCTCAAAGAAAGGCCTGGCAAGGGATGGTGGGGGCTGCTGGCTGTGAGGAGAAGGGGAAGGAAGGGCAGGCGCAGGGAAACGACAACGCCTGGCTGCCAACCAGCAGGGGCAGCAGCCAGGCCAGCAACCAATAGAAGTGCCCCAGCCTGACCCCCCCCAAGGCAGCTATAGCCATAGAAGTGGTGCTAGAACTCCCAAATGGGCACCCAGTCAAAGTTGAGGGGCTGCTGGATTCGGGGAGCTCCTGCAATTTCTTCAGCAGGAGACCATCACTTTTCACGTGGCCACACTGGCAGGACCTCCAGTAATACTGGGAATGAGCTGGCTGGCACTGCATGATCCAGTAGTGTCTTGGCATCAGCTGTCAGTCACCTTTGGGTCAGCTTACTGCTTGGAACCCCCTTCATGGATCACTGCCTTGCCGTGGCAAAGGGGCTTGAAGAACTCAGAGAAGCTATGAACTATGCCGAGCAGGGCACCCAAGATGAACAGGTCATAGTGGAGAGTTTTGACCAAACGTGATCCACCTGGAGGAGGAACCGGCAAGCCACTCCAGTATCCCTGCCAAGAAAACTCTATGGACAAAGACAACAGGCATATAAAAGTTATGACGCTGGAAGATGAGCCCCTCAGGTCACAAGGCGTCCAACATGCTACTGGGGAAGAGCGGAGGACAAGTACAAGTAGATCCAGAGCTGATGAAGCGGCTGGGCTAAAGCTGAAAGGACGTTCAGTTGCGGATATGCCTGGAAGCGAAAGGAAAGTCCAATGCTGTAAAGAAAAATATTGCATAGGAACCTGGAATGTAAGAACCATGAACCTAGGTAAGTTGGATGTGGTCAAAAATGAGATGGCAAGAATAAATATTGACATCCTGGGCATCAGTGAGCTAAAATGGACGGGAATGCGCGAATTCGTTTCGGATGACCATCATATCTACTACTGTGGGCCAGAAACCCGCAAAAGAAATGGAGTGGCCCTCATAGTCAACAAAAGAGTTGCGAAAGCAGTACTGGGATGCAATCTCAAAAATGATAGAATGATCTCGATACGAATCCAAGGCAGACCTTTTAACATAACAGTAATCCAAGTTTATGCACCAACTACTGGTGCGGAAGAAACTGAAATTGACCAGTTCTATGAAGACTTACAACACCTTATAGAAGTGACACCAAAGAAGGATGTTCTTCTCATTATAGGAGATTGGAATGCTAAAGTAGGGAACCAAGAGATAAAAGGAACAACTGGCAAGTTTGGCCTTGGAGAGCAAAATGAAGCAGGGCAAAGGCTAATAGAGTTCTGTCAAGAGAACAAGCTGGTCATCACAAACACACTTTTCCAACAACACAAGAGACGACTCTACACGTGGACATCACCAGATGGGCAGCATCGAAATCAGATTGATTATATTCTCTGCAGCCAAAGATGGAGAAGCTCGATACAGTCAGCAAAAACAAGACCTGGAGCTGACTGTGGCTCAGATCATCAGCTTCTTATAGCAAAATTCAAGCTTAAACTGAAGAAAGTAGGAAAAACCACTGGGCCGGTAAGATACAATCTAAATCAAATCCCTTATGAATACACAGTGGAAGTGAGGAACAGGTTTAAGGATTTAGATTTGCTGGACAGAGTGCCTGAAGAACTATGGATGGAGGCTCGCAACATTATACAGAAGGCAGCAACGAAAACCATCCCAATGAAAAGGAAATGCAAGAAAGCAAAGTGGCTGTCCAACGAGGCCTTACAAATAGCGGGGGAGAGAAGGCAAGCAAAATGCGAGGGAGATAGAGAAAGATACAGGAAACTGAATGCAGATTTCCAAAAAATAGCAAGGAGAGATAAGAAGGCCTTCTTAAATGAGCAATGCAAAGAAATAGAGGAAAACAGCAGAATGGGAAGAACCAGAGATCTGTTGACTGCCAAATCAACTTACTTTGACTGCCAAATCAACTTACTCCCAGGGGCTCAGCTGCCGGTGGGTAAGCTGTATGCCATGTCCGACCAGGAGATGCAGGAGTTGTGGCAATTTATTGACAAGAACCTGAAGAGGGGGTTCATAAGGGAATCAAAGGCGGTGGGGGGCAGTCCGGTGTTCTTTGTGGGCAAAAAGGAGACTAATCAGCCCAGATTAGTTGTAGATGACCAGGCGTTAAATCTGGTGTCAGAACCCGTGACCTTCCCAATGCCCAGGATTGGCGACATTTTAACACGGGTAAGGCAGGGGAATTTTTTTACCAAGCTGGACCTCAGGGGAGCGTGCAATTTGATTAGGATAAGGGAGGGGGACGAATGGAAAATTACCATGTTCACCCCCTAGGGGCTTTTGAGTACTTAGTTATGCCATTTGGATTACAATCGGGCTCCGCATAGCGGCGGTCCTTTTGCAGCCAGGGGCCAAGCAGAGCTGGAGACCGTGTGCCTTTTTCTCAAGGAAGTTGAACAAGTCGGAGCAAAACTATACTGTGTATGACCATGAACTGCTTGCGATCTATGCAGCTTTTCGGCAATGGAGACATCTGTTGATAGGGGCGCGGCACAAGATCCAGGTCTGTACTGACCACAAGAACTTAGAATACTGGAGGACCGCGTGAGTACTCAACCAGAGACAGATTCGATGGGCTCAGGAGTTCTCCAAGTTTTCCTTCGAGATACGATACGTCCCGGGAGAGGAAAACGTAAGAGCAGATGCTCTCTCCAGGAAGCCGGAGTACATGGAAGGAGGGGGACCACCGGAGGTCCGACACGCGTTTCCCGAGGACCGATGGGTGTGTGGCGGAGCGTTGGTTGGGAAATGAGACCTGACCGGGCTTACTAGAGACGACGCGTTCGCTCAAGCGAAAATCAGGGAACTCCAGGATGGAAGGGAAGACCAGGGAGGGTTTGAGGAAAAAGAAGGGCTACTGTACTATATGCTGGATCCCGCGTCATCCCCAGCTAGAGACGTCTTCCCCAAAGCATCCAGATTATAAAAAAGCAACGTTTTCAAGGCTTACACGAGTTGTGCCTTGCAATAAAAGCAGATCAAAAAGCCCTATTACTTCTATTGTTTATTCTCAAGCACGCGCATCATTGCTAATGAAACCAAAATGGGACCTTACGCCCATGAGAAGGAGGTGTTAGCAGGCATGGTTGTGCAGAGGCACAAAACGTTCCCCCTCCACCTTGTTTAGATAGCTGAGGATCCGGTCCGATATATTTCATGTAAAGTGTCCCACATTCAATTCCAAGCACCTTTGGCATGAAAGTACCAGGACTGGACACTGACCCATTGCCCTTTCGATGTTTCTGATCTGGAGATTCCATCACCCCTGATCTACAGCCATACTGACAGAGCCACCAAGGGGATTTGAACAGAAGAGTGAAGCGGCTTCAGAAACAGGGTTGGGAAGGAGAAAGGGGGATTTGTCATCTTCTAGGGTGGAAAGGAGAAAGGGAAGGACAGGCTGGCCAATTATTATGGGGTGCAGAGTGGGAAATGGCAGGTGGAGGAAGCAGAGAAGAAGAGCCCCTCCAGTTTTGAATTATTTTTTAAGTTGTCTTGAGTCCTGTTTGAATAACGTGTCTGAGAGATATGGTGGTGGTGAGTTAGGAAGAGGAGGAGGAGGAGGAGAAGGAGAAGGAGGAGGAGGAGACATGTGAAAATTGCCCTTCCTTCAAGTAAGCTGAAGAGTCCATCAATTCACCTTTGAAATCTCCTTGTCCTGCATGTGCCCACTCAACCTCTTCAATTGGTCGACTTGGATTTTTTTTTTTAAGAACTGTTTGATGCTATTATGACTACAACTAATAATAATTTTGGGATATGAGCCTGTGAAAATGCTCTTCCTTCAGGTAACTGCAAGGATCCAGCAATCTGGTGGGAACAGGTGAAGCGTGAGTTATTAACCTGAGGGATAAATCCCCTGGGCATTGTATCCTCCTCATAAAATTTTCATTTGATCCAAGCTATTTCGTTCTGAAACATGACTGTGGCAGATCTGGATGTTAAAATCCCCATGGACAACCAAACTAGGTCTCTCCAGGAAGCAGCTGAGGCAGGGAATCCTTGGTGCAGCAGAGAGGTCAGTACACCAGAAGGAATCCTGTACTGCCCCTATTGCACAACTCCCAGAACATGAACTCAGAAAACTGGGTCTTCACAATAGGACGCCTGGTGCAGACTAACGACTTCCTAAAAATCCTGGGGAAGCCAGGAGCAGCAAAGAGAGAACTGCCAAGCAGAGGTGAAGGATCTTCATGGCTCAGGATGAGTTGACGTGGCAAAGCTGAATGCCAGCTTTTAAGCCAAATGGAGCCCCAAAGGTTGCCAAGAGAAGGCAGGGAGAGAGAGGGAGATAACATTTCAGTCAGGAGCAGCAACGTTCTAAACGTGTTGTTTAGGCTGATACACCTTAACTTTCACCCTGCTTTACATCTTCCTGCTCCTCCTCACACTTCTCTCTCTTGGACTTTAGGAGTAGAAGTCACCTCCAAACTCTACGCTAGGAGATCAAAGGAGAAACAGGCCAGCCAGAGCACAAATGGGCAAGAGAGGCCAGCAGGCTGTGGCCTTCAGGGCAGGACACAAGGGGGAAGAGTTGGGGACATTGAATTATAGTTGTGATTCTTGGAAGAAGAGAAACAGATGGAGTCTCCCCATTGCTTTCTCCATATAGGGTCCCTTGTTGTTCTCAAGAAATCCTCCCAAATTCCTTCCATGAAAATGGGACATCCTGTTTTATTATGAATAATAATTCTACTACAGTGGTACCTCCAGTTACAAACGCCTCAGGTTAGAAACATTTCTGGTTACAAACTTTGCTAACCTGGAAGAGTTACCACTAGTTGAGAACTTTGCCCTGGGATGAGAATGGAAATCGTGTGCCGGCAGCGCAGCGGCAGCAAGAGGCCCCATTAGCGAAAGCACACCTCTAGTTAAGAACAGTTTCAGGTTAAGAATGGATCGCCAGAACGAATTAAGTTTGTAACTAGAGGTACCACTGAAGGAATGGGTTTCCCAAACCCTAAACTGACTGTGCAAGCAGTTTGAAACCAAAATCCCTATTTTTCCTTAGCTAAAATGCTTTAACTTGAGCTCTTGAGCCAAAACCCAGCTGTATAAACAAGTGCTCAAAGTTCTCTCCCTTATCAGTCTATGAAGGCTGGTAATGACGGATGGCTTTGTCCATTCCAAAGTGGAACAGGGATGACACTCTGGGCCTTATCTTACATCCTGACCACAAAGACCACAAAGATGCACAGACCTAGTCCGGGAGCAGCGCCAGAGTGTGTTCTTGGAGTTGGTGACCTCTTGCTCCAAGTTAAGAGTATAAGAACAGAAATACCCTTTTATGGTCAGAAGTACAGGAAGGAATACCCTTTTATGGTTAAAAATACCAGAGCAGGAACATATGTGATGTCAACCTGCGTGTATAGGCTGACGTGGTTGGATTCCTGGGGAAGGAGGGAGAGGGTGCCTGGAGGATATATATACTGCCTGAAATTTCTCATTTCTTTGGACTTGCTGTGGACTGACCATGCAAGTGCCTTTCTGTTTTTCCGGAGAGCAGAAATAAATAACTCTTTCTCTGAACCAACCCTCGGTGTCATTTGACTTCCTTCCTCCTGTCCGGGAGCAACGCAGAGCCCACCAATCGGTAAAGTCTAATAAGGCTACACCACTGTATTTATACCCCACCCATCTTAAGTGTAGTCAGGATGTCTGCAGATCTCCAGAAGCAAACCTTTTAGTATCTTTATTTTGGATCCTATAAATTATGTCTAATTTGTTCACTTTGTGTGTTTTTGAATGATTTAAGACTAAATTTTTATGTTGTAATTATTATTATTTCCATCTTGCAAGCCACCTCAAGCATGGTATGAACTATGGAAAGGCACCACTCCAATAAAATTATGTCTGGAGGTATATAGCCATTCAGCTAAGTACCCATCATTCACATCTGTAATGGTTATAGGGGTTGCTCGTGCGTAAGTTGCCGCCACTCCTGGCTAGGTTGCCTGGTTAAACCTTTCCTGTCTGGACAGCCCTTCACCCCGTGGCTGTTCTGTCGCTAGCAGAATCCGTCAGTGGGGGCGTTTTTTGAACCTCTTCCAGCATAGAAGCTCTTTGACGCCAAGTCTCCGCCTACTCTCCCTACGCGGAAGTCTTCTGCGCAGGGTGGGTGTGGGCAGCGGAGGACCCGTGCTCTCCCCGCTCGTCTCCAGTGAGGAGTCCTGGAGCCCGCTCGCCAATTCCCCCATCTGCCCCCCTTTATCCCTGATGTTACGCTGATTTCCTTCCCCAGCCGATGAGCTGCCCCTCTCCCTGCTGGGCCCTTCTCCTGCATCGCTTTGGAGCCTTGCCTCCGCCTCTGGCTCCGATGGCAGTTCCCTGACAACATCTTAAAAGAGTGAGCTCTGTTGCCATAGAGAGGAATGGACGTGCATTCTCTGATCTCACCCAACTGGAAGCCATGGGATCCTAGGATGAAGAATTATTCCTGGTAGGCACATGTGCATGCAATTATGCCCAATATACTGTAATGAGTGGGCTTTGTGGGGCTAGTTTCTGTAAAAGCCTGGGCTACTTCCCATCCCGTAATCCTTTAGCTGGAGGGGCCTAGAATCTGGTCTGGTCAGTTCAATAACCCCAAAATTCAGAGACCTGTGAATTTGGAAGGATGACTAAATTTCAACTGGCATACTTTTTCAAAGAGTACAACTCAGATTGGTTCAAATTTAAAAGGAAACTTCTTCTCCCTCCCATTCCACCCTCCATATTTTACGACTCTTCATTTTCCACATTGTGGCCCAGTCCTACTCGCTAGACTGTATAGAGAGATCCTCATCCGCTTTTAGTCTTCCTTTCTTATGACGTTTTGGGCCTCTCCACAAACCATGCTTGCTGACACCTCCTTCTCATGGACGTAAGGTGCCATTTCGGCTTCACTAGCAAGAACACTCATACTTAGAAATGAAAAACAGAGGGAAAAGGCTTTTGGATCTGCTTTTATTGCAAGGCACAAGCTCAGGTAAGCCTTGCAAATGTTGCTTTTTCAATCTGGATGCTTTGGAGAAGAAGTCCCTAACTGGGGATGAAGCGGGATCCAGCAGCTCTCAAAGGGAGGAGCATCTTCCACTTTTCAAAGGCATCTATCACTCCTCCCGTCTAAAACATAGAAACCAGCAACAAAAAGACAACAGTTAACTCGGTTTCATAGCAAAGTGACCATGTTTGAGACACAAAAATACAAAGCAAGGCATGTTGGACCACAAGAAAGTTTTCATGATAATAAACCATTGGGTAGGGATAGGTCTGTTTCAGTTTTTCATTTCCAGAAACTATGAATTACATAGATTCCCCTTTCAATGAGAATTGAATGCAGTCTCTGAGACACCCCTACCCCTGGGGGACTTTCTTTTCTAGGTACAATTAAATATGTCACGGAATAGTGAGTGAGCTTGCAAGGTCTCCAATATTCTCCTGCAGACTGGATGTTATGCACGGCAGGGATTTCTTGTCTTTGTGGCCCTGAGGAAGAGTTCTGGGTTAACAGGAAGCTTGCTCATAATTTGTGACAATGTTTTGAGAAACACGAGAGAACTGGCACCCTGGGGTTCATTCCGTCCAGTTGCTAATTTCTCTGCCAGGACCCAAGACAAAAGTCCACTGCCTCAGGTTCTTTCTTTAAAAGATAAAATAAGAATGAAGCTGCTTGGAATTGAAAGTGGGAGATTTGCATGGAATGTATGGGATGTGAAACTGAGGTAATCTTAAACGGTGGAGGATAGGACACCACACAGAGTAAGTGCCCAGCATCTGTTAAAGCTGCAGAATAGACATCCCTTAGGCACTGAGATAGATCAGATCAAAACTTTATTAGCAAAGCCAACAGGCCACAGCTATACAAGAATTAAAAATAAAAATAAGAATAAAAAGAAGAAAAGAGCAAGCAAAAGGAGGTCCGTCAGATGAACAAGTCTGTCACTCAGATGGTGGCCCTCAATTTCACAGCTCTCTCGATGTACCTCGCGACCTTCTCTGTTATCTGACTATCCGTATCAGATAAGAGAAAATACAGTGTAATGTCTGGTGAGCGGCCGGGGTTGGAGAGAATGAGTAGAGTAATAATCTCATTCCTTAGGTCTTTGTAAATGGGGCAGGATAGGAGGACGTGGGACACTGTTTCCGTGTTACCATCTCCACATGGGCAGAGACGTTTTTCAAATGGAGTCTTTTGATAACGACCTTCGAGTACGGCAGAAGGAAGAACATCCCATCTAGCCAATGTAAAGGCACGTCTGTATTTTGGGATGGTTAATTTAAACAGATATGAAGCTGGGGAGTCAAAATGAGAAGGGGGAGAGTAGGTATACCATGGGCACAGTTTCTTTAAGATAGTCAGGTTGTTTTGCCGTTCAATGTCTTTCAGGCGCTGGCCTATTAGACTCTTTGCTTTAATGAGGCCCATTGATAGTAGGGACTGTGAATGCAAACCGCATGTAAGGAGTTTTTGATGCACAGTTTTGAACCACTTGCACTGAGATAAACAATGGATAAAGCTGATTCTGGCATAGGTATTTTTATTTTTATTTTTGCAATGGAGCAATTGAGCTTGCAGGCAAAACATAATCTGTTTAGGGGACGCTGAATTGGGTACTTAAAATGATCAATCCAAAGGGTAATGGGAGAAGGGCAGGAGGTGTAATTCTTTTTTGGTCAGCTGAAATTACCTTTTGCAACAGAAATAATTATGAAGACACCTTCCAATCTTTTTATAATTATTGGAACAAGGTATAGGGTAGCAAACACCATTGGCCCTAAGGCATTGCCTAGTATTCCTAGGTTCCTGGTCCTGTGCAGATCCTGTGCAAAGAGAGAAACAAACATAAGTGGGGAGAAGGAAGTTAAATCACAATAGAATGAAAGAGAGGAACAACTCCACAGCCCTTTGAACAGGAGTGGCTCTGTGACGCTCTGGGTGCTGTGGCATCCCAACTCCTACCCCCCACCCCCACCCCTGCCACTGGCCACTGGTGTTCACCCCCCTTGCTACATTCACAAGAGGAAATGGTAAATGTGCTTCTCCAGATATTTGCTCATGAGTGGAGGGTGTCAGTCCACAAAACACGACAGGAAGAAGTGAGGCACACATGGCTTATAAGTTATTGAGAAACTAAAGCCTGTAACTGAAGCCATGAGAGTCCCAAGAACTACCCAGAATAAAAGGCTCTATATTACATCAAGAAGCATTTCCCACTAATTAGAAACTTTATACCCCAAATTTATTGGCAGACCTGTGGAAGAGACAAATCAAAATTTTATTTTCTAAGACGTATTCCATAAATATGCATAGAATTGCAAAAAATCTAACCAAACTCAGAAAAGAAGAGGCTGCTTTTGTTTTTCCTTACCAGTTTTACATGTGATGCCATTTTCCATATATTAATAAAAAGGTAAAGGACTGTTTTGACAGTTAATTCCAGTTGCAGACAACTCTGGGAGCCGGCGTTTGACCACAGACACGTGGCCAGCATGACTAAGCTGCTTCTGGTGAACCAGAGCAGCACACGGAAACACCGTTTCCCCTCCCGCCGGAGCTGTACCTATTTTTCTACTTGCACTTTGATGTGCTTTTGAATTGCTAGGTTGGCAGGAGCAGGGACCGAGCAATGGGAGCTCACCCCGTCGTGGGGATTCAAACCACCAATCTTCTGATCAGGAAACCCAAGAGGCTCAGTAGTTTAAACCACAGGGCCAACCACGTCCCTTTTTCCTTATATTACTCTGCCATAATGAAGTCAACATGTGAACATCAAACCACAGCCGTCCTCTGAAAGGCAGCTCTTCCTCCAAGTAACGTGTTTAAAAAATGTACATGAAAAAGTGTAATTTCATGACAATAGCATGAAAATATAGGTTATAACAGGGGAAATTTTATAGCAATTATGGGCATAATAGGGGAAATTCAGCAACACAGTGCATCTATCTCCTAATAGATGCACCTTTGTAGGCAATTTTGTCAGATATATACATTTTTATGCAAAATTTACCACTAAAGAAATGTCTCTAGAAAGAAAAGTGAACTTCCTTTGCAAGGCCACAGAACAGCAACTGTACTCCTCTCCCTCTTCCACCCCATAATAGGCTGGCAGGTGTCCCTCTGTCTTCTTCCTCTCCATCCCTTACCTGGGGAAGCCAGGAGCAGCAAAGAGAGAACTGCCAAGCAGAGGTGAAGGATCTTCATGGCTCAGGATGAATTGTGGTGGCAAAGCCAGGCAAAGGCAGCTTTTAAGCCAAATGGAGCCCCAAAGCTTGCCAAGAGGGGGCAGGTAGGCAGATTGCATAATTGTAATTTCTTTGGGACATTGTGACTTAGGCTGACGTGGACGAGAATGTTGCCAAAATCATGTGCCTCTGCAAAGGCATTCCTGCATTCTGTCAGTCAAAGCAGTTTCCACACAAGATCACAAACATTCAGGTGTGCTGTATTCATGTTTCAGAGGGAGATAGCTTAAATCAAATGAAACATTTATGAGGAGGATGCAATGCCCCACATAGGCAGTGCTAGGGGGATGTATCCCTCAGGTAAATGACTCACCCCTCACCTGTCCCCACCACATTGCTGGACCCTTGCAATTACCTGAAGGAAGGGGACTTTTCACATGCTCACCTTAATCTGGCCAAACTTAGATTCACAAAATGTTTAGGGGTATGCGTTACCCCTGCATCCCCCCAGGAAATAGCACTGGTAGTAGTAATAGCTTCAAACAGTTCTTCCAAAAAGAAAAAGAAAAAGAAAGATTCAAGTCCACTGATTGAAGAGGTTGAGTGGGACATGCAGGGCGAGGAGATTTGAAAGGTGAAATGATGGACTCTTTGCTTACTTGAAGGAAGGGCAATATTCACATGCTCTCTTGTCCTTTTTCTCATTCTTGCAACCATCATCATCATCCTTTTTCGCAAACACCTTTTTCTAACTAGACTCAAAGCAACTTACAAAAATATTTTCAAACATGAGGGGCTCTGCTTCTCTGCTTGCTACACCTGCCATGTCCACTATGCACCCCATAATAATTGGCCAACCTCTCCTTTCCTTTCTCCTTTCCACCCTTGAAGATGACTAAGCCCCCTTTCCCCCTTCCCAACCCTGTTTCTGAAGCTGCTTCTCTCTTCTGTCCTGCGCTCCTTGGAGTCGCTGTTATTTGTGACTAAAGATCAGCGGTGATGGGATCTCCACAACAGAAACATCCAAAGGCCGATGAGTTAACCTTCTCTGCTTTGATGTTTCATTTGACCTTTCATGCTCAGGCCTGGTGCTTTCATGCGCAAGGTGCTTGAAACTGAATGTGGAACCCTTTGCAAGGAATATATGGAACCTAATCCTCAGCTAAAAGATGCGGGTGCACTGTGGTCTAAACCACTGAGCCTTGGGCTTGCCAATCAAAACGTCAGCAGTTCGAATCCCCTTTACATGTTGAGCTCCCGTTGTTCGGTCCCAGCTCCTGGCAACCTAGCAGTTCGAAAGCACACCAAAAAATACAAGTAGATAAATAGGTACCGCTCCTGCGGGAAGGTAAAAGGTGTTTCCGTGCACTGTTCTGATTTCGCCAGAAGCGGCTTAGTCATGCTGGCCACATGACGTTGAAAAACTGTCTGCGGACAAATGTAGGCTCCTTCAGCCAGTAAAGCAAGGTGAGCTCAGCAACTCCAGGGTCGTCCACGACTGGACTTAACTGTCAAGGGTCCTTTACCTTTTAATCCTCAGCTATTCAAACAAGATGGAAGGGAGAAGATCATACTGAGCAAATGTCCAGCAGCTATTGAAGTTTTAGGATGTACAGTTATGTTGATCCCTTTCCACTGAGATAAACAATAGATGAAACTGCATATTAATCTAAACAATCAAATACCATGTGATTGAAGAATTCGACCAAGAAGAATTGGCAAAACCTCACAGAGCAAAGCAACCAAAGACAGGGCTGATCCCAGAGCCTTGAGGCAGGTGAGGACGCTGCTTCAGGTGACAGAAGCCCCCAACCAGGCAGAATACCCATGGGTGCCCCTCCTGCCCTGCTGCTTCTGCCAGTGGAAGAGAAGCATCAGCATCATCAGCACTGATTTTGGACAAGATCTCTGCCATTTGGGGCAATACGGGAAGTGCCGCCCTAGGCTGATTCTGCCATAGGTGTCTTTTGCAATTGACAAGATATGAAAACAACTGGCTGCGCAACAAATTAAGCTTGCAATCAAAGGACGATGTATTCAGGGACCACTTAAGTAATTGATGCTTTGTGTAACGAATGGAACAGGTAGCTGGTACTCACTGCTCTATGAAAAAGACATTCTGTGTAATAAAAAGGTTGCATTAGAGATACTTTGTACTGCCAGTGGTTGTTTAATTAATGAAAAACCTAATTATGAAAACTGCTTATTTCTGATTCTGAAGGAATAGAATGGCTCTAAGACACAGAATGGAGGGAAGAGGGAGGGAGGAGAGATCAGTTTGTATTGATGCATTTTTTACATAATGTAGGAAATAATAAAGGTTTAATGGAAAACTCAAATGGATATAGCAGAAAAATGCTATATTAAAGGAGGTTAAACTGGAATCAGATAAATGATCATCAACTTGTAAAGAAACCGATGGTTCATGTTAGCAGGCATCATAATGAAACTATTTTCTCAGTTCACTGGCTCCCTGTGCCTAAATCCGAGAAGGGATGTCCATTTAGCGTGGTAGCCTAAAGCTAGTCAGATCAGAGGCTCCTCAAAATGATTGATCCAAAAAATGCTACAAGAGGGGCATGGTGCGGGGAGGAGAAATGATACTTTCCTCTGGACACTTGTTTGATTATCCTTTGCTAAGCTGAAGTTCCCTTCTGCTACAATTATACAGTGATGCACAGATCCCAATGTCAGTGAAGACAGCAGGACAAACGAATGGGAGGCAGATACAATCAGTTTGTGATAGGCCAAATCCTGTGTAGAGGGAGCACAAATACCATGGTCCACAAGTAAAAGGAAAGTTCATTCAGAAGAGGAAGAAATGGAGGCACAACTTCGTAGCCGACCCCCCTAAAATAAATCTTGGCTGCACCCATGCTTCCCATATTTTTAATTTGTTTGGAACATTTTGACTTAGGCTGACATGGAGGAGAACATTGCCAAAATCGCATGCTTGTGGGAAGATATTGCTGAAATCTGGTAGTCATAGCAGTTTCCACAGAAGTAAGATCCCAATTACAGATCGCAAACATTCAGATCTGCTGCATTCATATTTCACAAGGAGATAGCTTGGATCAAACAAAAAGTTTATGAGGAGGATAGGCAGTGTCAGGGGGATGTATCCCTCAGGTAAATAACTCACCCCTCACCTGTTCCCATCACACTGCTGGACCCTTGTGGTTACCTGAAGGAAGGACACCTTTCACAATAATAATTGGCCAGCCTGTCCTTTCCCTTCTCCTTTACACCATAGAGGATGACTAAGCCTTTTACTTACTTTCTTACTGTGGCGATCACACAGGCCCCCCGGACGTTTGATGGTCTATTGACCATATTGCAGATCATTAATCAAACAGTCTGTGAGCACCTAGAAAGGAATGCTGTGATCACCAATAGTCAGCATGGATTTCTGAAAAATAAGTCATGTCAGACTAACCTGATCTCATTTTTTGACAGAATTACAACCCTGGTAGATGAAGGGAACGCAGTGGATGTAGCCTACCTTGATTTCAGCAAGGCATTTGACAAGGTGCCCCATGATATTCTTGTAAAGAAGTTGGTAAAATGCGGTCTTGACTATGCTACCACTCAGTGGATTTGTAACTGGCTGACTGACTGAACCCAAAGGGTGCTCATCAATGGTTCCTCTTCATCCTGGAGAAGAGTGACTAGTGGGGTGCCACAGGGTTCTGTCTTGGGCCCGGTCTTATTCAACATCTTCATCAACGACTTGGATGATGGACTCAAGGGCATCCTGTTCAAATTTGCAGATGACACCAAACTGGGAGGGATGGCTAACACCCCAGAGGACAGAATCACACTTCAAAACGACCTTGACAGATTAGAGAACTGGGCCAAAACAAGATGAATTTTAACAGGGAGAAATGTAAAGTATTGCACTTGGGCAAAAAAAAATGAGAGGCACAAATACAAGATGGGTGACACCTGGCTTGAGAGCAGTACATGTGAAAAGGATCTAGGAGTCTTGGTTGACCACAAACTTGACATGAGCCACCAGTGTGACGCGGCAGCTAAAAAAGCCAATGCAATTCTGGGCTGCATCAATAGGAGTATAGCATCTAGATCAAGGGAAGTAATAGTGCCACTGTATTCTGCTCTGGTCAGACCTCACCTGGAGTACTGTGTCCAGTTCTGGACACCACAGTTCAAGAAGGACACTGACTAACTGGAACGTGTCCAGAGGAGGGCAACCAAAATGGTCAAAGGCCTGGAAACGATGCCTTATGAGGAACGGCTAAGGGAGCTGGGCATGTTTAGCCTGGAGAAGAGGAGGTTAAGGGGTGATATGATAGCCATGTTCAAATATATAAAAGGATGTCACATAGAGGAGGGAGAAAGGTTGTTTTCTGCGGCTCCAGAGAAGCGGACACGGAGCAATGGTTCCAAACTACAAGAAAAAAGATTCCACCTAAACATTAGGAAGAACTTCCTGACAGTAAGAGCTGTTCGACAGTGGAATTTGCTGCCAAGGAGTGTGGTGGAGTCTCCTTCTTTGGAGGTCTTTAAGCAGAGGCTTGACAACCATATGTCAGGAGTGCTCTGATGGTGTTTCCTGCTTGGCAGGGGGTTGGACTCGATGGCCCTTGTGGTCTCTTCCAACTCTATGATTCTATGATTCTATGACCCTGTGCCACCACTGTGATTCCTTTCTTCGCTGCCACCGCCCCGCTTCTCACGGGGACACACAGAGTCCAGACAGTTGTTAACATTAACAAATAATCAAGTTTATTTTTAAATGCAGGAACAAGCATATAGTTTCAGTTTATTTTTCTCTTGTCAGTTTCTTAATCTTAGTTCCTAACAACTCCAAACTGATTATTCCCAACTATCTATCTGACTCCACCTGACAATTCCTCTCACAATACAACTGTACCAACCCACACCTAATCCTCCCTCTTCCTTCTTCAACCCCCAAACCTCAACTCTCAACTCCCAAACCTCAACTGACTTTCAAAGCCTCCCACTCTAACTTTTACTCCCCCCTTGCATTCTCACTGGCCAATCACATCACACCCATTTTAACCCTTTCCTATGACCCATCCTAGGAGGCAAACGCCACATTCCTCCCCCCTTAAGAAGATTGACTCAGGAGGGATAACTTAACCTAATTATTCTCTTGATCAATCAGCAGTATTAGCATAATTAGGCTTAATTGATTTACGACTCCAATTAAGCGCAGCTCCTTCGATGGCTGTCCAGCACTCTTCCGTAGCGACCTCTGCTCAGGTCCTCCTCCGGCAGCCGCAAGTTCGCAGAGTAAAACACAGCGGAACAACTGTTGCTTCAAAACCATCCAAACACACGAAGCGTTAGTGTGCTTATTTATTTATCAGTCCTTTATTGCAGCATAAGTATTTACAGCTCAGCATTTCAGCTACAAAGTCCGTCACTGCAGGCAGCCATAGCTTTTTCTCTCAGACACAGAGAGAGAACATCTTTCTCCCCCGGGATCACAGGGAGAACAAGAAGATACAGTCTCCTCCCAGACTCCTCCCAGCTTCCATAGCTGACGTCAGAAAGCTGACGCACAGCTCAGAACACTTAACCAGTTAAGTTCTGAACTCCCACAAGCAGTACATCTTTATGGCAAATAAACATTTCCTAACCTGTCATTTCACCCTTCACATCACACCTAACATTTGTACATCCAATACTGTGTTCTGGTAAAATATACATATATACAAAAACCTGTTGCATCTTAAGCATTCAGTTAACTTTCAATTGCAGGTCTTCTGGATAAGGCGTCTGCAACGGTGTTCAGGGTCCCTTTCACATTTTTAACCGTAAAATCAAAGTCTTGCAGTGATAGGGCCCACCTCATCAGCTTACTGTTGGTCTTCATGGTTCTCAGCCACAGCAAGGGTGAATGGTCAGTACATAAAGTAAAAGTTCGGCCCCAGATGTACGGCTTCAGTTTCTGTAATGCCCACATGATGGCAAGGCATTCCTTCTCGATGGTCGAATAATGTCTTCCCCTTGGTAGTAGTTTCTTGCTTATGAAGGTGATGGGATGCAGGTCGTCCTTCTCTCCCTGTTGGCACAGCACGGCCCAGATCCCGGCATTGGATGCATCGGTGAAGACGGTGAACTCACGATCATAATCAGGAGCAACAAGGACTGGATTTGATGTCAAGGCGCTTTTTAAGGCGTCAAACGCCTGCTGACATGCTGCTGTCCAGTTAACCTTGTCTGGCTCCTTCTTCCGCGTTAGGTCAGATAAAGGCACTGCTATCTCGCTAAATTTCAGAATAAATTTGTGATAATAACCGGCTAGTCCTAGGAAAGCTCTGACTTTCTTCTTGGAGGTAGGGGTAGGCCAGTTTGAAATGGCTTCTACCTTTGTCTCTAAAAGTTTCATCACTCCTCCCACCATGTGTCCCAGGTATTGAATAGTCAAGCCCCCTATCTGGCATTTGCTAGCTTTGATGGTTAAGCCCGCCTCTTTAATTTGCTGTAGCACTATCCCTAAGTGCTCTTTGTGTTTCTCCCAAGTTGGACTGTACACAACCATATCGTCCAAATAAGCAACTGTGAACTCTCTTAATCCTTTCAGGATTTTGTCCACCAATCGCTGAAAAGTTGCTGGCACATTCTTTAAGCCAAAAGGCATTACTTTAAACTCAAACAGCCCTAACGGACTTCTGAACGCAGTTTTCTCCTGGTCCCTAGGGTCCATTTCTACTTGATAGTACCCCTTTGTTAAGTCTAGGCAGGTGATGTAATGACACTGGCCTATAGCTTCGATCAGGTCATCTAAACGCGGCATTGGATATGCATCCGCTTTAGTGACATGGTTCAGCTTCCTATAATCCAGGCAAAATCTAATAGATCCATCAGGTTTGTCTAATAACACTATGGGTGCTGCCCAGCAGCTTTCCGAAGGGGTTATCATCCCTGCCTTCAGCATCGCACTTACCTCATTGCTAACTTTCCCCACATACTCTCCAGTTATTCTGTAGGGGTTGACAGCAATAGGCTTAGCATCCCCAGTGTCGATATGATGTATAACTCCTTTAGCTCTACCTGGAGTGTTATTGAAAATGTCTTTAAAATCTTGTAGGATCTGCTTAACCTCCACCTGCTGATTAAGGGTTAATGTAGGAGCTATCTTTATTTCTTGTGGATTGCACAATTGCTCCCCTCTCCCTTCCCAGCATATCGGCTTCATCTGATTTGTCTGCCTCAAAACAATTAACTAAATCAGCATCTTCTTTCTGTTCTTGGGCAAAACTGTGTTTTTGGCTTTTTACAAAAGGGACTAGCAGGGCTTGGTTTTCTCCCCGCAGAGTTCTGTTCCTCAGCTCTGTCTCCTTGGGCAACAGTAGCATTCCCCTCAGCATCGGGTGACTGTTGACCCCCTTGGAGCGAGTAACTACAAAAGAACTCTGTACATGCTCTAAGAGATCCCATCCGATCAGCACAGTAGTAGGAATCTCCTCAGAAATAGCAACCTGTCACTTCCCTGACCAATCTTGGAATTTAATATGGATTTCTGCAACTGGTAATACCTCAGGGTCTTTAGAAATTCCTTTTAATTAACATAACTTTCCCTGGAATTATTTTGGTGGGACAGATGATCTCTGGGTGGACAATAGTGACTTGCGACCCGGTGTCTTTTAACCCCAGAAATCTCTTCCCTTCAATCCAAATATCTTCCCCAGCATTTTTAAAAGAAGATTATCTTGTTTTATAGCATAGCAATGTGCCACTTTAGCCTCCACTACTTCAGCAGGCTTCGGCCTATCCTGACTAGCTTGGCTCTCCTCAGCTTCTTTGATACAAAAGGTTTTTCTTTGAGGGCTTATATTACCAGACTTTTCTCCTCCAGATCTACAATTAAATCTTTTGTGGCCAAATTTTCCACATCCCCAGCATTGAACTTCTTTGGGATTTGTATAGTTTGTTTTCCACCCTTTCTCCTCAGTGAGACTGGTGTTGGCTTGGGCCTTGTCATTTTGCCCTTTTGACAATGGCCTATCTCCCTTGTCTTTCTCTGAAGAGGGGTTTCCCTTTGCTTGTTGGAATTTATTTCTGTTAGCCCCCCACACTTTCCCGCCAAAACTCGGTTCATCAAACCTATGGTCCCTTATTTCGTTTATTTGGTCAGCTAAGTTAGCGGCTTCTTGAAGTGATTGAGGGTGTCTTTCCTTTATAAGATATTTTAATTGGCCATTTACTGTTTCATAAAATTGTTCCAGAGCAAAAACTTCTCTGATTTTTGGAACAGAGTCTGCCCTCTCCTGTTCTAACCATTTTGTGAGGTAGTATGAGATTTTAGCCCCAAGCTGAGCGTATGTCTCCTTCCTCACTTTAGTCACACTTCTGAATTTCTTTCTCAGTTGTTCTGAGGTAATCCCAAACCAGGTGTATATTAGTTGCTTAAATATCTCAAAATTTTTGGAATCGGTCCCCGACATTTGAGAATAAATTACAGCTAATGATCCACTGATCCTGGCTCTAAGGATCGTCATCTTGTCCTCATCTTTCACTTGAAAGTCTTGACAAGCTCTTTCAAATAGTATAATGAAAGCCTCAGGGCAATCTTTTTCCTTAAACTCGGGAAAGTGCTTTAAATCTACCTTCTCTTGAGTTGGACTACTGGTGTTATTACTATTATTTTGATTCTCCATAGCTGGTAATTCCAGTTTCCTCATTTCCAACTGAAATTGCATTCTTTCGCTCTCACTTTCAGCCCTAATTCTTTCGCTCTCCTGCTCAGCCTTAAGTCTTTCACTCTCAGCTTTAATTCTTTCTATTTCCTCTGCAGATCTAATCTTTTCTAACTCCAATTTATAGTCTTGTTCTAACTTCCATTTTACAAATTCTTCAGAGAATTTTGGACCTTCTGCCTCAGGTTGAATATTAGTTACATTTTCTAAACTCTGCTCTTCTCTCTGTGGATTTCCATTCTCCTCTCCTTCAGAGCTTTCATAAGTTGTTTCCCTCACAGGGTTTCTTATCTTTTTGTGTGAGTGAGAATTATCAATAAATTAACAAAATACGGGAAATTTCCTCTCAGTACTGTTCTTTCTGGCTAGGCTTCTCTCAAGACTCTGGTCCCAAAGGTCTGCTATAGGTTTTCTCTCTAACCCTTCAAGCTTCATTCCTCTGACCACGAGCCTAAACCCTCTACCAGAACAGACTTTGAGCTCTCTTTCTCTTTGTTATCTTGGCTTTGCGGCTTATCTTGGGTACCTCACAACTACACCCCCGGCTAGGTAATCCCTTCACAGATTTACCCTTCCCCCTCCAGGTGTATTGTTTTTCCCACCAAATCCCACCACTTGCCTACCACTTCTGTGGTGACAGGTAGTGATGTTATTCCACTGATGTTTTATCCCACTGCTACACCACCAGTTTTGTGGCGATCACACAGGGCCCCCGGACGTTTGATGGTCTATTGACCCTGTGCCACCACTGTGATTGTTTTCTTCGCTGCCACCACCCAGCTTCTCACGGGGACACACAGAGTCCAGACAGTTGTTAACATTAACAAATAATCAAGTTTATTTTTAAATGCAGGAACAAGCATATAGTTTCAGTTTATTTTTCTCTTGTCAGTTTCTTAATCTTAGTTCCTAACAACTCCAAACTGATTGTTCCCAACTATCTATCTGACTCCACCTGACAATTCCTCTCACTCTCTCACAATACAACTCTACCAACCCACACCTAATCCTCCCTCTTCCTTCTTCAACTCCCAAACCTCAACTGACTTTCAAAGCCTCCCACTCTAACATTTCCTCCCCCCTTGCATTCTTACTGGCCAATCACATCACACCCATTTTAACCCTTTCCTATGACCCATCCTAGGAGGCAAACGCCACACTTACTTACTTACTTACTTACTTAATACACCGCTTTATAACTGGGGGTCTCAGGGCAGTTCACAGAATAAAATTAAGATATAATACCACAAAATACCTAATAAAAATAAAAAGCAGCTCAATACCCCCCCCAAAAAAACATATAGTCAAATATAAAATGCAAATAATTAACAGGAGAATACAATATTATTTCAAGCTGGCTGACACGTTGTCATTAGAAACTCCCAGGCAGCCCACGCACTCCCAGGCAGCCCTGACCCCTTCCCTTAAGAACAAAATAAAACCCTTAAAACAGACACACACACACACACTAAAACAATAAAGCAATACAAACCAAAGACAGTAAAAATTTCAAACATACCAAAATTAAACAAATTCCCGAACCTCACTAAACATCCACCCCCCATAAAATAAAAGGTAATTTTTATTTATTTATTTATTTAGAACTCTCCACTGTTCTGAGTCCTCCTGGTCAGCAGCAGCAGCAGCAGCCGTTCTTATGAGGCCTGTCAGGCCCCGCCCTGGGCCAGGTGATGAGTGGCAGGAACGGGGCCCTTAAGCATTCATGCAAGGGAGACTCTCCATTGAACTTTGATGGGGGAATGGGGGGGTGTTTCCTGACCATTTCTGTGTTTCTGCCTCCGCCCTTGAGATTTTGGCATTTTGATAATTGTTCTTCTTTTGATAATTGTTCACCCTCTGAACTGAGCTGAATCACTGAGCGAAATCACTGAGCGAAATCACTGAACAGAACCAATTCAGAGCTGACTGTTCTGGCTAGAGCACTGTGTTCCATCCATCGCCCTTCACGCCAGCATCGGAATCATGGCTTCACTTGTGCCTCTACCGCCATTTGCGCCAACCTCTGAATCATGGGACTCCTTCCTCGCTCGGTTCGACTGCTACCTCCAAGCCAACGAGCTGACAGAAGTATCAAAGGAATGGAAGTGGGGCCTATTCCTAAGCCTCTGTGGGCCTAAGGTGTTTGAGACGGCCCGAGCATTGTTTGCGCCTGAAGCAGTACAGGCAACAACATGGGATACGATTCAAGAGAAGCTCCGCAATCACTACGCGCCAAAGCCGTCCAAGATTGCTGCCTGCCATGCATTCTACCACCGGAACCAGTCAGAGGGGGAGTCAATTAACAACTACACTGCCGCCCTCCGACAAGCCGCAATGCACTGTGAGTTCCGAGACTTAGATGATGCCCTGATTGATTGAATCGTCTGTGGGGTCCAGGACATCCGTCTGCAACGGCGTCTCCTCGCCAAGCCAGACCTCACGCTATAGGAAGCCATTGAGGAGGCCGTGACCTTGGA
Organism: Podarcis erhardii; assembly: GCF_964252035.2. Lineage (NCBI taxonomy): Eukaryota > Metazoa > Chordata > Lepidosauria > Squamata > Lacertidae > Podarcis > Podarcis erhardii. The sequence continues at coordinate 118,641,795 of NC_138507.1, read as the reverse complement.
AGCTGCCGAATGCTCCGCCCAGGAGATCCGCAAGGCCAGCAGCCCACGTCTTGCTAGGAAGCCAGTTCTAGTGCATAATGAAGAGGCCAGCAGTGATGAGGCATCCTCCAGTGAAGACGATGACGTGCACCAGACAAAGCGGGAGTGCAGGAAGTTCCAAAAGAAGTCCAAGGGCCAATCGGTTAGGTCATTCCCTGGGTTAGGGCAAGGTCTTCGCTAAGCTGGACCTTGCCCAAGCCTATCAACAACTGCCCATCGATGATGCCACTGCTGAAGCCCAGACGATCGTCACCCACTGAGGGGCATTCCGTTGCCGCCGGTTGCAGTTCAGGCTCCTGGCATCTTCCAAAGCCTTATGGAGTGTCTCCTGCAAGGGCTTCCGGGCGTGGTACCATATTTTGATGACATCTTGGTGTCCACAGACTCACACCAGCAGCTGTTCAAGCGCCTCTGTGCCGTGCTGACCAGGTTCCAGGAGGCCGGGCTCAAGGTAAAGAGGGAGAAGTGCCAGATCGCCATTCCACAGGTGAAGTTCCTGGGCTATCTTATCAACGCCTCCGGCCTTCACCCGACCACATCCAAGATCTGTGCTATCCAGCAGGCCCCCATCCCAAAGAACAAGACGGAGTTGAAGGCGTTCCTGGGACTGCTGAACTTTTATAACATGTTCCTGCCCCACAAAGCCACGGTGGCTGAGCCTCTCCACCGTCTCCTCAGCACAAAGACACCTTGGTCCTGGGGTCATTGGGAGATGGCGGCCTTCAATGCGGTCAAGGCCCTCCTTTCATCGGACAGTGTGCTGATACAGTACAGTGAAGCCAGGCCACTGGTCCTTGCCTGCGCCGCCTCACCTTTTGGCATCAGCACTGTCCTTAGCCACCGTTTTCCAGACGGAAGAGAAGCACTGCTCATCTGTTTAATCTTCCATTCTATTTCCTGATTCATCAATTTCGTACATTGTACTTGATATAACTTTATCTCTTGCAGGATCTCCTGTGATTTTGGTTTTGCTCTCAGTCTCTTTTCTCCTTCCTTTATTTTTTCCAAGATTTTTTCTTTCTTTTCATTTTGAGCTCTCTTCTTAATTGCATTCTGTTGTATCAAAAACCCTCTCATAACTGCTTTGCTTGTGTCCCAAATTACTCTTTTTTCAGTAGTGGTATTCATATCTCAAAGTAGTCTCTCAAGTTTTTTGGGCCTTTTTAGTCACTTCCTCATTCCTAAACAAAGAGTCATTCATCCTCCATCTAAAGGAACCAATTGGTGTTAGTATCATTTGCATCTTCACGGCATTATGGTCGGAGCAAGTTTTAGGGCAAATTTCCACTTTTTTAATCTTCGGGGCCAGCCCCCTAGTTACCCAAATTTGGTCAATTCTTGTCCATGTCATTTTGGCTTCAGAGAAGAAAGTTCCTTCTCTTCCCAAGGGGTTCTTAGTTCTCCAAATATCAGCAAGGTCCATATTGTCAGCCATATCAAAGAACGTCTTTGGTAATCTGCCATCTTTTGTAACCACCTGTCTCTGGGCTTTATCCATATTTGTGGACACCACTCCATTCATATCTCCCATCAAGATCATATTGTAGTCCAGGTAGTCCATCAAAGTTTCATGCAACTTCTTGAAAAATTCCGATTTCCCCTCATTCGGTGCATAAATACCTACTATCAGGAACTTCTCTCCTCGTGATTGAATTTCAATTGCAACAAATCTTCCTTGATCATCTTTAAATAAAAATTTCAGTGACAAGCTCTCCTTTGCATAAAGTACTACTCCTCTTTTCTTAACTTTATCTGATGAAATAAATTCATATCCTAATCTTTTGTTACTCAGAATCTTCCAATGCAGCCTTGTCACATGTGTTTCTTGTAAACAAATCAAGTCCAATTGTTCTTTTTTTAATATATGAAAAACTCTCCGCCTCTTTTCCGGGGAGTTCAGTCCATTCACATTCCAGCTTAATACTTGCAGTGTCATGATGTAATTACTTTGCTTTTCCTCCAACAGCACCCAGTAGTTTGTCTATATCAGTCGGTGGCGTTGGTTTCCCTCTTTTTTTGGTGAACTCTTGTCTAGAACTTCTGGCTCTTTTCCAAGTCCTTTCTGCAGGTCTTCTTCGTGGTTTCCCAAAAACTTGTCTTTTTCCTCCACTGATCTTATTTTTATCTTTCTTCCTTTGTAACTAAAAGATAGGCCTTGGGGGAATTCCCACCTGAAAATGATTTTATTCCTTCTAAGAAGGGCAACCAAATCTCCAAAATTGGATCTGAGATCCAAAAGATGTTTCGGTATGTCTTAAAAATTTTCCACTCTTGATTGCAGAATTATCAAAGGGTTCCGAAAGTGCAAACCCAAAATTTTGTCTCTCTCTTCTTTGGATCGGAGGGTAATCAAACAATCCCTTATTTTAATCTTCTTTCTTCCTTTTCCTAGTCTGAAAGCCCTCACAATTTTAAATTCTTCTTGTTTCAAATCCGACTTCCAAAACTCTGCAAATTCTTGTGTCAAGAAATCTATCAGGGTGCCCTTCTCCAATTCGGGTACAGCTCTGATCCTTAAGTTCGTCTGTTTTTCCTTCAATTCAATCATAGACAGCATCAGTTTATGGTCTTCAATTTGTTTCTGTAGGTCTGGAACCTTCTCTGTTTCCAATTGCGTTACCTTAAATTCCACAGCAACAGCTTTGTCCTTAGCTTCATCTGCAGTCTGTCGGGTCAAAGTAGATTCCTGCAACAATTTCTGGATAGATTCTGTATTATTGTTAACCTTTTGTCCCAAACTATTTAAGGTTTCTGTATTTAAGTCAATTTTAGTGGTTGCAGTATCAACCTTCACTTTAGTCTCATCCACCGTCGTTTTTGTCTCTTCAACCCTCTTATTTGTCTCCTCGACCCTCTTATTTGTCTCCTCAACCCTCGTGCTAAGTTGCACCAAAGATTCATTAATCTTGGCCAGTGCATTCGCTAAAGCATCTTCTGAAGACATTCCACTCAACTTAGATTGTGTTGGCACAGTCACAGATAAAGTAGTAAGGCCAGCGGCTGATTGCCTTCGTTGCCCCCAGGCCTTCCCAGACCTTGTTGATTTTTCTGGGAGTGACAAATCTACTTTTTCTTTCCCATCTGCCATAACACTTAAACAATAGAGGAGCCAAGGTCACTCAGATATACGGTTTCTGTTTACCAGTGGAAAATTCCTCTTGTAACAGTTTCTAAAACTCCCTCTAGGGGAAAACAGTTGCAATAGTCCAAAAAAGAATCCAAAAAAGAAACAACCTTTTAAAAATCCAACCGAGAAAATTAAACAGTTCCAATTTTTTGATACTTTCCAGTTACTTTCTCTCCTTTTTGCAAACAAGTAAAATGACTGATCACAATGTATCTATCTTGCAGTCAGCAAGCCTTCTATCACATTTAAAGTACAGTTCAAAAGGCGACAGTCTTTGTCTACTGGCAGACCATTCCCAAGTTTGAGCCGTGGATTTTAGGCTCTTTCCCTCTCTCTTGCAGGCAAATTCAGTCCAAAAACATCCCCCTTCCTTCCCTGCTTCCCAGGAAGAGGCTTCAGAACTTTATCAAGTTAGAAATCAGTCCTTTCCAAGCGAAATTCCAAAGCTTTAGCTTAAAGTCTCTTTGCTTTGATCTATTTACAAAAGCGGAAGGTGGACTTCCTGTTTAGACCTCCCCGCTTCGGTATCAAATTAAAGTCTTTTTTTCCTTCTTTTTAATTAAGTCCAATTTCCCCTACTCACGGGTAGTTACTTTTGTTGTCGAATTGTCCCAGGAAAAAGTCAGCGCTCTCCGGCAACGGCTATGCGGCTTCGCTCCGTGAAAGAAGCAATTGACTCATCGCCCGGGGAAATCAATGGGCCATGCCAACGCCCCCAGCCGTTGCCCTATTCCAACCTTTGTGGAAGACCCGGCTCCTGCTTCATCGCTCCTCCTGATTGAGGATTTTCCAGCAGCGCCTGTATCGGCTGCCTCTGTGGCCTCCACATCTGCCCAGGATCGCACCATCAGCCGTGTGCTCAAGTGGGTGTGGAGGGGGTGGCCACAAGGGCCTTTTGCATCAGAGTTCCTGCAGTTCGCAACCAGACAACATGAACTCTCAGCTCATTGCGGCTGTCTGCTGTGGGGAGACCGCGTCGTGATTCCCCAAAGACTCCGTCAACGTGTCCTGGAGGCTCTGCACGTTGGCCACCCAGGAATCGTCAAAATGAAGGTGTTGGCTCGGTATTACGTCTGGTGGCCTAACATGGATGATGCCATCACTGCCTGGGTTTCCGCCTGTCAAGCGTGCCAAGAATCAAGGCCTGCGCCACCGGCAGCTAAGGGACACACCTGGGAGATGCCCAAGACACCCTGGTCGAGGGTGCACATCGATCTGGCCGGCCCCTTTCACGGCCGGACCTTTATGGTAGTGGTGGACGCCTATTCCAAATGGCTGGAGGTGGCCCTGATGCCCTCCACCACTTCCGAGGCCGTCACTGGGGGTATTGAGTTGCTTTTTATTTTTATTAGGTATTATGTGGTATTATATCTTAATTTTATTCTGTGAACTGCACTGAGACCCCCAGTTATAAAGCGGTATATTAAATAAGTAAGTAAGTGACTGGCGCTGTAAGGGACGCGGGTGGCGCTGTGGATTAAACCACAGAGCCTAGGACTTGCTGATCAGAAGGTTGGTGGTTTGAATCCCTGCAACGGGATGAGCTCCCGTTGCTCGGTCTCTGCTCCTGCCAACCTAGCAGTTCGAAAGCACGTCAAAGTACAAATAGATAAATAGGTACTGCTGTGGCGAGAAGGTAAACGGTGTTTCCGTGTGCTGCTCTGGTTCACCAGAAGCGGCTTAGTCATGCTGGCCACATGACCCTGTATGCCGGCTGTACGCCGGCTCCCTCGGCCAGTAAAGCGAGATGAGCACCGCAACCCCAGAGTCGGCCACGACTGGACCTAATGGTCAGGGGTCCCTTTACCTTAAGTAAGTAAGTAAGCAAGTAAGTAAGTAAATGGCTTAGTCATCCTCTACAGCGGAAAGGAGAAGGGAATGGACAGGCTGGCCAATTATTATTGTGAAAGGTGCCCTTCGTCAGGTAACCACAAGGGTCCAGCAATGTGATGGGAACAGGTGAGGGGTGAGTTATTTACCTGAGGGATACATCCCCCTGACACTGCCTATCCTCCTCATAAACTTTTTGTTTGATCCAAGCTATCTCCTTGTGAAACATGAATGCAGCAGATCTGAATGTAGTTGGGATCTAACTTCTGTGGAAACTGCTATGACTACCAGATTTCAGCAATATCTTCCCACAAGCATGTGATTTTGGCAACATTCTCCTCCATGTCAGCCTAAGTCAAAACGTCCCAAAGAAATTAAAATGATGGGAAGCATGGGTGCAGCCAAGATTTATTTTAGAGGGGCCTATGAAGTTGTGCCTCCGTTTCATGCTCTTCTGAATGAACTTTCCTTTCTCTTGTGGACCATGGTATTTGTTCTCCCGCTACCCAGGATATGGCCTATCACAAACTGATTGTATCTCCCTCCCGTTCGTTTGTCCTGCTGTCTTCACTGACATTGGGATCTGTCCTCCACTGTATAATTGTTGCAGAAGGGAACTTCTGCTTGGCGAATGAGAATCAAACAAGTGTCCAGAGGAAAGTATCATTTCTCCTTCCCACGCGCTGCCCCTCTTGTAGCATTTTTTGGATCGATCATTTTGAGGAGCCTCTGATCTGAGTAGCTTTAGGCTACCACCCTAAAAGGACATCCCTTCTCAGATTTAGGCAAAGGGAGCCAGTGAACTGAGAAAATAGTTTCATTACGTAAAACTTGGAAAACTTTTATGATGCCTGCTAACATGAACAACAGGTGTCTTTACAAGTTGATGATCATTTATTTGATTCCAGTTTAACCTCCTTTAATATAGCATTTGTCTGCTATATCCATTTGAGTTTTCCATTAAAACTTTATTATTTCATCCATTATGTAAAAAATGCATTGATACAAACACATCTCTCCTCCCTCCCTCTTCCCTCCTTTCTGTGTCTTAGAGCCATTCTATTCCTTCAGAAACAGAAATAACCAAAACAAAACTCATTATAGTCATTATGTAGGTTGATTATACAGCCTGCAAGATTTACAGTTGTCTTAATTAGGTTTTTCATTAATTAAACAACCACTGGTAGTACAACGTATCTCTAATGCAACCTTTTTATTACACAGAATGTCATTTTCATAGAGCAGCGAGTACCAGCTACCTGTTCCATTCGTTACACAAAGCATCAATTACTTAAGTGGACCCTGAATACATCGTCCTTTGATTGCAAGCTTAATTTGTTGCGCAGCCAGTTGTTTTCATACTTTGTCCATTGTAAAAGACACCTTTGGCAGAATCAGCCTAGGGCGGCACATCCCGTATTGCCCCAAATGGCAGCGACCTTTTCCAAAATCTTTTTTTTTATATAAGATATTTATTGAGATTTTCCAGAATAATATATTGTAAAACAACAAAAAAGAAACAACAAAGATACAAAAATACAAAAAAAATTACAAAAGCCACTGAAAAAAAGAAAAAGAAAAGAAAACACATAAAATTTCCCTTTACTTATTTTCTTTTAACTTATTTTCCGGACCTCCTCATACCTCCCTTTCTTATATTACAATTCAAATTATTAATTCAACAAATCCTCACCATTAGTTTTTGCTTATTTCAAAACCTTATTTTCCATATCTCTTAAGGCATTACAGCTGGAAACCACTTGATTTCTGTCCAACATCATTCTAACATTCATTAATTTTACAATATTTCTGTAAATAGTCTTTAAACTTCTTCCAATCTTCTTCCGCCGACTCTTTTCCCTGGTCTCGGATTCTGCCGGTCATTTCTGCCAGTCCCATATAGTCCATCATCTTCATCTGCCATTCTTCCAGAGTGGGTAGATCTTGTGTCTTCCAATATTTTGCAATGAGTATTCTTGCTGCTGTTGTCGCATACATAAAAAAAGTTCTATCCTTCTTTGGCACCAACTGGCCAACCATGCCCAGGAGAAAGGCCTCTGGTTTCTTCAAGAAGGTATATTTAAATACCTTTTTCATTTCATTATAAATCATTTCCCAGAAAGCCTTAATCCTTGGGCACGTCCACCAAAGGTGAAAGAATGTACCTTCAGTCTCTTTACATTTCCAACATTTATTATCGGGCATATGATAAATTTTTGCAAGCCTGACTGGGGTCATGTACCACCTGTAAATCATTTTCATAATATTCTCTCTTAAGGCATTACATGTTGTAAATTTCTTTTCCAAAATCAGTGCTGATGATGCTGGTGCTTCTCTTCCACTGGCAGATGCATCAGGGCAGGAGGGGCACCCATGGGCATTCTGCCTGGTTGGGGGCTTCTGTCACCTGAAGCAGCATCCTCACCTGCCTCAAGGCTCTGGGATCAGCCCTGTCTTTGATTGCTTTGCTCTGGGAGGTTTTGCCAATTCTTCTTGGTCAAATCCTTCAATCACATGGTATATGATTGTTTAGATTAATATGCAGTTTCATCTATTGTTTATCTCAGTGGAAAGGGATCACCATAACTGTCGATCCTCAAACTTCAATAGCTCCTGGGCATCTGCTCACTGTGATCTTCTTCCCTCCATCTTGTTTGAATTGCTGAGAATTAAAAGGTAAATGTAAAAGACCCCTGACAGTTAAATCCAGTTAAAAAAGGAAAAAGGATGATGATGATGATTGCAAGAATGAGAAAAAGGACAAGAGAGCATGTGAAGATTGCCCTTCCTTCAAGTAAGCAAAGAGTCCATCATTTCACCTTTGAAATCTCCTTGACCTGCATGTCCCCTCTCAACCTCTTCAATCAGTGGACTTGAATCTTTCTTTTTCTTTTTCTTTTTGGAAGAACTGTTTGAAGCTATTACTACTACCAGTGCTATTTCCTGGGGGGGGGGGATGCAGGGGTCCGCATACCCCTAAACATTTTGTGAATCTAAGTTTGGCCAGATTGAGGAGCAGTATTTCAATATGAGTAGGAAAATGAGAGTAACCCTAAACATTTTTTAGGGGGGGGGGAGCACTGACAACTACTAAGAATAATCATTGTGGAAAGCGAGCATGTGAAAAGTGACCTTCCTTCAGGTAACCACAAGGGTACAGTAATGTGGTGGGAACAGGTGAGGGGTGAGTCATTTACCTGAGGGATACATCCCCCGGGCACTGCCTATGTGAGGAATTGAATCCTCCTCATAAATGTTTCGTTTGATTCAAGCTATCTCGCTCTGAAACATGAATACAGCACACCTGAATGTTTGTGATCTTCTGTGAAAACTGCTATGACTGACTGAATGCAGGAATGCCGTTCCAGAGGCACGTGATTTTGGCAACGTTCTCTTCCACGTCAGCCTAACTCACAATGTCCCAAAGAAATTACAATTATGGGAAGCCCAGCCCTCTCTTGGCAAACTTTGGGGCTCCATTTGGCTTAAAAGCTGGCTTTGCCTGGCTTTGCCACCACAATTCATCCTGAGCCATGAAGATCCTTCACCTGTGCTTGGCAGTTCTCTCTTTGCTGCTCCTGGCTTCCCCAGGTAAGGGATGGAGAGGAAGAAGGCAGAGGGACACCTGCCAGCCTATTATGGGGCGGAAGAGGGAGAGGAGTACAGTGGCTGTTCTGTGGCCTTGCAAAGGAAGCTCACTTTTCTTGCTAGAGACATTTCTTTAGTGGTAAATTTTGCATAAAAATGTATATATATCAGACAAAATTGCCTACAAAGGTGCATCTATTAGGGGATATATGCACTGTGTTGCTGAATTTCCCCCATTATGCCCATAATTGCTATACAATTTCCCCTGTTATAACCTATATTTTCATGCTATTGTCATGAAATTACACTTTTTCAGGTACATTTTTTAAACACATTACTTGCAGGGAGAGCTGACTTTCAGAGGATAGCTGTGCTTTCATGTTCACATGTTGTCTTCATTATGGCACACTAATATAAGGGAAAAGGGACGTGGGTGGCCCTGTGGGTTAAACCACTGAGCCTCTTGGGCTTGGCGATCAGAAGGTTGGCGGTTTGAAATCCCACAACGGGGTGAGCTCCCGTTGTTCGGTCTCAGCTCCTGCCAACCTAGCAATTCGAAAGTACATCCAAGTCAAGTAGATAAATAGGTACCGCTCTGGCAGGAAGGTAAACAGCTTTGTCATGCTGGCCACATGACCCGGAAGCTGTCTCTGGTCAAAAGCCGGCTCCCTCAGCCTGTAAAGCAGGATGAGCGCACAACCCCAGAGTTGTCTGCAACTGGACGTAACTGTCAAAACAGTCCTTTTCCCTTTTTTTTTAATATATGGAAAATGGCATCGCATGTAAAACTGGTAAGGAAAAACAAATGTAGCCTCTTCTTTTCTCAGTTTGGTTAGATTTTATGGAATTCTATGCAGATTTATGGAATATTTTTTACAAAATAAAATTTTGATTTGTCTCTTCCACAGGTCGGCCAATAAATTTGGGGTATATAGTATCTAATTAGTGGGAATATTTTCTTGATATAATATAGAGCCTTTTATTCTGGGTAGTCCTAGGGGCTCTGATGGCTTCAGTTACAGGCTCTAGTTTCTCTATAACTTATAAGCCATGTGTAATCATTCTAGGGGTTGCTCGTGCATAAGTCAGCGCCACGCTTGGCTGGGTTACCTGGGTGAACCCACTGGGTTTACCTGCTGTATTACCTCAAAAGGTCCCAGCCGCCTTGGCTGCAACTTCTTGCACCCTCCCTTTAGGGGTAACCCTTGGGATGACAACCACACCCGGTCTCCCACCCGTATGGCCTCCCCCTCCCTATGGTGCCTGTCCACCTGCCTCTTGTAAACTTCCTTGGCCCGCTCCAAGTTCAACCTGAGTTGCTGGTGCAAGGCCTCCATTTCCTCCACAAATTGCTCAGCCGCGGGTACACTCCATCCTTCCTCCCCCCGCCCCGGGAAGGCCCTGGGGTGACACCCATAATTGGCCATGAAAGGGCTCATTCCCGTGGACATGTGTTCAGCATTATTGTACGCAAATTCAGCCAGAGCTAATTTCTCTACCCAGTCGTTCTGTCTCCCGCTGACATAGCAGCGTAGGTATTGCTGGAGTATACCATTTGCTCTTTCTGCTTGTCAGTTGGTCTCTGGGTGCCTCGCCGTTAAGAAGCTCACCTCGACCTGTAGCAAGCTCATGTGCTTCCTCCAGAACCGGGAGGTAAATTGTTTCCCACGATCCAAGATAACCCTCAAGGGAGCTCCATGTAGTCTAAAAATGTGATCCACAAACAGCCTGGCTGTCTCCTCTGCCGTTGCTGCATGTGAGCAAGCTACGAAATGGCACATTTTCGTCAGTAGATCGACTACTACCATGACCGCTGTCTTCCCCCTAGACTTGAGCAGATCTGTCATAAAATCAATGGAGACCACCTCCCAGGGCTTTCCCGGTGTAGGTAGGGGTTCCAGTAACCCTGTGGGGGCCGCCCTTTCCCCCTTAGCCCTCTGGCATCGGTCGCACCCTAATACATATTCTCGTACGTCTTCCCTCACCTTTGGCCACCAGAACTGCCTGGTGACAAGTAGCATGGTCTTGTGCTGTCCAAAGTGCCCAGCTGTTGGGTTGTCATGGAGTTGCCTAAGTACCTTCCCCCTCAAAGTCTCCCCTGGTACATACAGCACTCCCTTATAGTACAGTAGCCCTTCCTTTTCCTCAAACCCTCCATTGTCTTCCTTTCCATCCCTGAGTTCCCTGATCTGGGCCTGAGCAAACTCATCATCTCTGGTGAGCCCTGCCAGTTCTCATTTCCCAACCCACGTTCCCCAACCCACCCACCGGTCCTCGGGGAACACGTGCCTGGTCTCTGGTGGCCCCTCCCCTTCCATGTACTCCGGTTTCCTGGAGAGAGCACCTGCCCTTACGTTTTCCTCTCCCGGGACGTATCGAATCTCGAAGAAGAACTTGGCGAACTCCTGGGACCATCTGATCTGTCTCTGGTTGAGCACTCGTGCGGTCCGCCAGTATTCCAAGTTCTTGTGGTCCGTTCGGACCTGGATTTTGTGCCGCACCCCTATCAACAGATGTCTCCATTGCCGAAATGCCGCATAGATCGCAAGCAATTCTCGGTCATACACCGTGTAGTTTTGCTCCGACTTGCTCAGCTTCCTAGAGAAAAAGGCACACGGCCTCCAGTTCTGCTTGGCCCCGGGCTGCAAAAGTACTGCCCCAACCGCGCAGTCGGACGCATCCGTCTCCAGTCTCATGGGCTTCTCTGGATCCACATGCAGGAGCTGCTCCTACGAGGCAAACGCCTTCTTCAGCTTTTCAAAGGATTGCTGCGCATCCTCTGTCCATGCGAACTTCTTTTTGCTACTAAGACAATCCGTTATGAGCACTGTCAAGTGAGCAAAGTTCTTTATGAACTTCCTGTAGAAGTTGCTGAAGCCTAGGAACCTCTGCACATCCTTTCTGTTTTGGGGGGCTTTCCATTCCAGCACTGCCTTCACCTTGCCCCGATCCATGGCTAGTCCTTTGTCGGACAACCTGTACCCCAGGAACTCGACCTCCCTGGCGTGGAATTGGCATTTTTCCAGCTTGACCCACAACTGATGCTTCTTCAATCTCTGTAGCACCTCCCTGACGTCTCTGATGTGTTGCGTTTCATTGTCCGAATAGATCAAGACGTCATCCAAAAAGACTACGCAATTCTTGTACAGCAGGGGCCCCAACACATGGTGCATGAAGGCTTGAAAGCAGGCAGACCCCGATTGTAATCCAAATGGCATGACAAAGTACTCAAAAGACCCCAGGGGGGTGAACATGGTCGTTTTCCATTCGTCCCCCTCCCTTATCCTAATCAGATTATATGCTCCCCTGAGGTCCAGCTTGGTAAAAATATTTCCCCGCCTCACATGAAAGGCTATGGTTTCCATGTGCCTGGAGACACTCATTTGCATTGGCTGTGTCTGGTGTGTCACTTCCCCTCCCAGGAGTTCCCTGCCATCAATGGTATTCACCTGCAAGGGAAAATCTAGTGGCAACAGGTGGAGCTGATGCTCCAGAGTGAAGTCTCTGCTGAAGAAATTACACGAGCTGCCAGAATCTAGCAGCCCCTCCACTTTGACGAGGTGCCCATTTGGGAGTTCTAGCACCACCTCTATGGCTATAGTTGCCCTGGGTGGGTCAGGCTGGGGCACTTCTATTGGTTGCTGGCCTGGCTGCTGCCCCCGCTGGTTGGCAGCCAGGCATTGTCATTTCCCTGCACCGGCCGCTCCTCCCCCTTCTCGTCGTAGTCCCCACCATGCCATGCCTTGCCAGGCTTTCCGTTGAGGGCAGACCCTTGCAAAATGTCCCGGTTGCTGACAGAGGAAACACTTCTTTGTAGTTTTCCCCTCCTTCCCTTCCCTCTTCCGGCCTTCGCCGGCATTTGGAACTTCGTGCGCACACGCGCCATCAATTTCCATCGGCTCTGCCGCCTGGGAAGGCTCCCTCGGCATCTCCGGGATGTGGTTGCCATGGAAACGTTCTCCCCTTATCTCTCGCTTCTCCTGAGACTGCACTTTCTGGCGTACTCCGATCGCCAGCACAGCCTTTGTGAGTTCATCCATTGACCGCGGGCGGGGCGCTCGGGACAGCTCGTCTTTCACTCCAGGGTCCAAACCCGCCTCAAACAACATTTGTATTGGTTCAGAGTCCAGATCCCACCCGAGCTTGTGGACTAACATTGCAAAACGCGACCAGTAGTCTCTGACGGACAGGCCCCCCTGCTTGCACCCCATCAGCTCCCTCCGTGTCACGCATTGCTCCACCTCGCTGGAGAACATCGCGTCCATCGCCTGGTAGAATTGCTTAAGATCTTTCAATGCATCATTCTGCGTCGCCATTAGGGGCCTGATCCATTCGCGGGCCCCATCCTGCAGATGTCCAACAATGTAAGCCACCCTCTCCCCGTCATCCGCAAAGTCATTTTTCTGCAAATCCAAAGCGTATTGAATTTCCGTTCAGAAGGCATTGTAGTCCTGGGGCTTTACACCAAACTTATGTACCAGCCCCGGGACCTTCCTCCCTATCGGGGTGGCTCTGACCTGTGCATCCTGAGCCCGTCTCTCCTCCAGCTGCGCAGACAGGGTAGTGACATGCACCTCCAGGTCTCGGTTCCTCTTGACCAGACCTCACACCCTGGCTTCTTGCTCTGTCCCTCCGGCCGGCGCTGTTTGGCTCATCGTGCTGCCTCTCTGGGGCTGCACACAAGCAACGTCAGGGACTGATGGATTGCTGTAATGCTTCTAGGGGTTGCTCGTGCGTAAACCAGTGCAACACCTGGCTGGGTTGCCAGAGTGAACCTTTTCTGTCCGGACAGCCACTCACCCGTGGCTGTCTCAATCGCTGGCAGAATCCGTCAGTGGGCATTTCTTGAACTTCTTCCAGCAAAGAAGCTCTTTGACGCCTAGTCTCCACCTACTCTCCCTGCGCGGAAGCCTTCTGTGCAAGGAGGGTGTAGGCAGCGGAGGACCCTTACTCTCCCCGCTGGTCCCTGGCAAGGAGTCATGGGACCGCCTTGCCGATTCCCCCATCTGCCCCCCTTCTCCACTGGTGCTACGCTGATTCTCTTCCCCAGAATATGGGCTGCCTCTCCCCATCCCGGGACACTCTCTGGGACCCCTCCGGAGCCCGCTCTCTCCCTCCAGCCCTGATGGCAGTTCCCTGACACCATGTGTGCCTCACTTCTTGCTGTTGTGTTTCGTAGACTGACACCCTCCACTCATGAGCAAATATCTGGATAGGCAGATTGTCCATTTCTTCTTGTGAATGTAGCAAGGGTGGTAAACACCAGTGACCACTGGCGGGGTGGGGAGTAGGAGTTGGGATGCCACAGCACCCAGAGCGTCACAGAGCCTCTCTTGTTCAAAGGGCTGTGGAGTTGTTCCTCTCTTTCATCCAGTTGTGAATTAAATTCCTTCTCCCCACTTATGTTTGTTTCTCTCTTTGCACAGGATCAGCGGATGAGGGACCTACCGATGCTGCTGAATGCGGTCAGGCCAAAGGTCTTTGCTACCGTAGACGTTGTCCCAATAATTATGAAAGAATTGGAAGGTGCTACTTTTTGCCTAACTGTTGCAGAAGGTAATTTCAGCTGACCAAATGAGAATTATACCTCCTGCCCCTCTCCCATTACCCTCTGGATTGATCATTTTAAGTACCCAGTGCAGAGTCCCCTAAACTGATCATCCTTTGCCTGCAAGCTCAATTGCTCCATTGCAAAAATAAAAATAAAAATACCTATGCCAGAATCAGCCAAGGGTGGAACATCTCATTTTGCCGCTTGATGCAAAATGCTAATTAATGCTTGGCCATTCTGCCGGCACGGCTCCTAAGCCCATCTACCTGCTCCTCCTGCCATGGCCTGATCTGCCGCTGACACACACCATACCCTGTTGGTTGCAGGCACAGAAGCGGCACTACCATTCTTGCCCATTTTAAGCAAGATGGTGCCGAGTTCTTGCACCATAGGCAGAACCAGCGGGGCAGGAGGGGCACCAATGGGTTTGTTGTCTGAGGGGCTTCTGCCACCAGAATCAGGGTCCTGACTTGCCTAATGGCTGGTCCAGCAGTCTTTGGCCACTTTGCCCTGTGAGCTTATGCCAGTTCGCCTTTGACAAATCCCTAAACCACACCGTATGGGCACATTTAATTTGTTGTGCACCTTCATCCATTGTTTATCTCAGTGCCTAAGGGATGTCTATTCTGCAGCTTTAACAGATGCTGGGCTCTTACTCTGTGTGGTGTCCTTCCCTCCACCATTTAAGATTACCTCAGTTTCACATGCCATACATTCCATGCAAATCTCCCACTTTCAATTCCAAGCAGATTCATTATTATTTTATCTTTTAAAGAAAGAACCTGAGGCAGTAGACTTTTGTCTTGGGTCCTGGTAGAGAAATTAGCAACTGGACGGAATGAACCCCAGGGTGCCAGTACCTCCCATGTTTCTCAAAACATTGTCACAAACTGGTGAGCAAGCTTCCTGTTTCCCCAGAACTGTTCCTCGGGGCCACAAAGACAACAAAACCCTGCCATGCATAACATCCAGTCTGCAGGAGAATATTGGAGACCTTGAAAGCTCACTCACTATTCTGTGACATATTTAATTGTACCTAGAAAAGAAAGTCCCCCAGGGGTAAGGATGGGGAAAAGACTGCATTTAATTTTCATCGAAAGGTGAATCTATGTAATTCATAGTTTCTGGAAATGAAAAACTGAAACAGACCTATCCCCACTCAATGGTTTATTATCATGAAATCTTTCTTGTGGTCCAACATGCCTTGCTTTGTGTTTTCGTGTCTCAAACATGGTCACTTTGCTATGAAACTGAGTTAACTTTTGTCTTTTTGTTGTTGGTTTCTATGTTTTAGAAAGGAGGAGTGATAGATGCCTTTGAAAAGTGGAAGATGCACCCTCTCTTTGAGAGCCGCTGGATCCCGCTTGATCCCCAGCTAGGGACTTCTCCAAAGCATCCAGATTGAAAAAAGCAACAGTTTCAAGGCTCACATGAGCTTGTGCCTTGCAATAAAAGCAGATCCAAAAACCTTTTCCCCTCTGTTTTTCATTTCTAAGCATGAGTGTTCTTGCTAGTAAGAAGCCAAAAGGGCACCTTACATCCATGAGAAGGAGGTGTCAGCAGGCATGGTTTGTGGAGAGGCCCAAAACATCATTAGAAAGAAAGACTAAAAGGGGGTGAGGATCCCCCAAAACAGTCTAGTGAGCAGGACTGGGCCACAATGTGGGAAATGAAGAGTGACAAAATATGGAATGATAGGGAGTAGAAGTTCAGTTCTGCTTCCATTTAAATGGTAACCAACCTGAGTTGCACTCTTTTAAAAAGTATGCCAATTGAAATATAGTCATCCTTCAAAATCCACAGGTGTCTGAATTTTGGGGTTATTGAACGGACCAGACCAGATCTGGAAGCTTCTTCTTATAGATTCTAGGCCCCTCCAGCTACAGGATTACAGGATGGGAAGTAGTCCAGGCTTTTACAGAAACTAGCTCCACCAAGCCCACTCATCATTATTATTATTATTATTATTATTATTATTATTATGCATAATTGCATGCACATGTGCTTACTAAGAAGAATTCTTCATCCTAGCATCCCATGGCATCCAGTCTGGTGAGATAAGAAAATGCAAATAATAACAATAACAATAACAATAAAACAATAACAATAATTTATTATTTTATACCCCACCCATCTGACTGGGTTTTCACAGCTACTCTGGGTGGCTTCCAACAGAATATTAAACGACAATAACCTATTAAACATTAAAAACTTCCCTAAACAAGGCTGCCTTCAGATGTCTTCTAAATGTTTGGTAGTTGTTTTTCTCTGGTGGGAGGGCGTTCCACAGTGCGGGTGCCACTACCCAGAAGGACCTCCGCCTGGTTTCCTGTAACTTGGCTTCTCATAGCGAGGAAACTGCCAGAAGGCCCTCAGCACTGGACCTCAGCGTCCGGGCAGAACATTGGGGATGGAGACGCTCCTTTAGGTATAATGGACTGAGGCCATTTAGGGTTTTAAAGGTCAGCACCAACACTATGAATTGTGTTTGGAAACGTACTGGGAGCCAGTGTAGGTCTTTCAAGACCAGTGTTAAATGGTTTTGGCAGCCGCTTCCATTCACCAGTCTAGCTGCCGCATTCTGGATTAGTTTCAGTTTCAAGATCACCTTCAAAGGTAGGCCCACACAGAATGCATTGCAGTAGTCCAAGCAAGAGATAACTAGAGCATGCACCACTCTGGTGAGACAGTCTTTGGCCAGCTAGGGTCTCAGCCTGTGTACCAGATGGAGCTGATATGCAGCTGCCCTGGACACAGAATTGACCTGCTCCTCCATGGACAACTGTGAGTCCAGAATGACTCCCAGGCTGCACCCCTGGTCCTTCAGGGGCACAGATACCCGATTCAGGACCAGGGAGTCATCCATACCTGCTCGCCTCCTGTCCCCCAAAAACAGTACTTCTGTCTTGTCAGGATTCAACCTCAATCTGTTAGCTGCCATCCATCCTCCAACCACCTCTAGACACTCACACAGGACTTTCACTGCCTTCACTGGTTCTGATTTGAAAGAGAGCTAGAGCTGGGTATCATCCGCATACTGATGAACACCCAGCCCAAACCCCCTGATGATCCCGCCGAGCGGCTGCATGTAAATGTTGAAAAGCATGGGGGAGAGGACAGAACCCTGAGACACCCCACAAGTGAGAGCTCAGATGTCTGAACACTCATTCCCCACCACCACTTTCTGAACATGGCCCAGGAGGAAGGAGCAGAACCACTGTATGACAGTG
This sequence comes from Podarcis erhardii, assembly GCF_964252035.2. Lineage (NCBI taxonomy): Eukaryota > Metazoa > Chordata > Lepidosauria > Squamata > Lacertidae > Podarcis > Podarcis erhardii. Next base: position 118,624,430 of record NC_138507.1, on the reverse strand, counting down.
CCCCCAGCTCCCAGCCCCTCTAGACGGCCCAGAAGGATGTTATGGTTGATGGTGTCAAAAGCCACTGAGAGATCCAGGAGAACTAGGAAACAGCTCTCACCTTTGTCCCTAGCCCGCCGGAGATCATAGACCAGTGTGACCAAGGCAGTTTCAGTCCCATGATGAGGCCTGAATCCTGATTGGAAGGGATCCAAATGGCATGCCTGGAGTTGTTCAGCAACCACTCTCTCAATCACCTTGCCCAAGAATGGAAGATTTCAGACTGAGTGATAGTTGGCCATATTGGCAGCATCTAAAGATGGTTTTTTAAGAAGTAGTTTCCTAACCGCCTCTTTCAGCCCATCTGGGAAGGTTCCCTCACAGAGAGAAGCATTCATCACCCCACGAAGTCCATCGCCCAGCCCTTCCCGGCTAGCTTTTATAAGCCAGGATGGGCAAGGATCAATGAGACAGGTGGTTGGTTTCACTTGTCCAAGCAGCCTGTCCACATCCTCAGAGGTAACAGATTGGAATTGATCCCCCGCAACTTGACTAGACATGACTTTAGCACTCTCCCACCCCGGCCCTGCTCCCACGGTGGAGTCTACCTCTTCCTGAATCTGAGTGACTTTATCTGCAAAAAACTTTGCAAAATCATTGCAGGAGATCATGTGGCCCGTACTGGGCCCTGATGTAGCAGATGGTCCCGCTGAATTGCAAACCACCCGAAAGAGTCTCCTGCTGCTGTTTTCTGCAGCTACAATAGAGGCGGTGAAGAAATTCCTCTTTGCCATCACTACCGCCATTTGGTAGGCTCGACATTGAGCTCTAAACCGTGTCCGGTCAGCTTCAGAATGAGTTATCCGCCACCTGCGCTCTAGCCATCTCAGCGATTGTTTCATTGCCCTCAGATCTGTGGAAAACCATGCAATTGGAGAGGGCGCTTCGGAGCCTAACAGTCAATAGCCCTGGTTAACGCCACATTCCAGCGGGCCACCAGGGAATCAGCTGAAAGGCCATCAACATGAGATAAAGCATTCCCTGCCACTCTCTGGAAACCATTTGGATCCATTAAGTGGCGGGGGCAGACCATCCAACAAAATGGCTGGGGCAGGTTCCACGGGGGGGGGGGGTGCACTGGGAGAACCGATCTCAGTGATTAGGGGTAGGAGGAGAAGTTACGCTAAGACCAGACTACGTCATTACCAAAGAGGCAGGTTTAGTCGTTGTTTGAGGACTATCCCTGACTCCGGGTCTGGTCCACAGATCTGAGGGCAGATGTTTTCAACATCTACATGCAGAAGCTGGGAGAGATCATCAGGAGGTTTGGGCTGGGTGTTCACCAGTATGCGGATGATACCCAGCTCTAGCTCTCTTTCAAATCAGAACCAGTGAAGGCGGTGAAGGTCCTGTGTGAGTGTCTGGAGCCAGTTGGAGGATGGATGGCAGCTAACAGATTGAGGTTGAATCCTGAGAAGACAGAAGTACTGTTTTGGGGGGACAGGAGGCGGGCAGGTGTGGAAGACTCCCAGGTCCTGAATGGGGTAACCGTGCCCCTGAAGGACCAGGTGTGCAGCCTGGGAATCATTCTGGACTCACAGCTGTCCATGGAGGAGCAGGTCAATTCTGTGTCCAGGGTAGCTGTTTACCAGCTCCATCTGGTATGCAGGCTGAGACCCTAGCTGACCATAGACCATCGCCAGAGTGGTGCATGCTTTACTTATCTCTTGCTTGGACTACTGCAATGCGTTCTGTGTGGGGCTACCTTTGAAGGTGATCTGGAAACTACAACTAATCCAGAATGCGGCAGCTAGACTGGTGACTGAGAGCGGCTGCCAAAACCATTTAACAATGGTCTTGAAAGACCTACACTGGCTCCCAGTACATTTCCAAGCACAATTCAAAGTGTTGGTGTTGACCTTTAAAGCCCTAAACACCCCTGGTTCAGTATACCTAAAGGAGCGTCTCCACCCCCATCGTTCTGCCCGGACACTGAGGTCCAGTGCTGAGGGCCTTCTGGTGGTTCCCTCACTGCGAGAAGCCAAGTTACAGGAAACCAGGCGGAGGTCCTTCTGGGTAGTGGCACCTGCCCTGTGGAATGCCCTCCCACCAGATGTCAAAGAGAAAAACAACTGCCAAACATTTAGAAGACATCTGAAGGAAGCCTTGATTAGGGAAGTTTTTAATGTTTAATAGGTTATTGCATTTTAATATTCTGTTGGAAGCTTCCCAGAGTGGCTGGGGGAACCCAGTCAGATGGGTGGGGTATAAATAATAAATTATTATTATTATTATTATTATTATTATTATTATTATTATTATTATTATTTGCATTCTCGTATCTCACCAGACTGGGTGCTATGGGATCCTAGGATGAAGATTTCTTCCTGGTGGGCACATGTGCATGCAATTATGCCTAATATACTGTAATGAGTGGCGCTAATTTCTGCAAAAGCCAGGGCTACTTCCTGTGACGTTAACATATGAGAGTGCTGGAGGTGAAATAGTTAAACAGGTTACCCTATCAGAACCCAGGGGGTGGAGTCAGAGAGATTATAAAACCAGCTCTGGGAGGGGCAAAGGGAGGAGTTCATTGGGAGTTGGGTGGTTGGTGGGAGTAGGAGTGAATTGGGATAGAGTCTGTGGGTAGGTTGAGTTTGTGTAGTGAAATAAGGAAGACAAGTAAATATTTGAGAGGTGGTTTAGTGAGTGAGAGCAGGTAGCAGAAGTTATAGGTCTGGATAGGCACCCCAAGATTGTAATTCACTGAGACCGTTTATGAAACCACACGCTTGTTAAACTGCAATAAATAAACAGAAGTTTATGTTCCAACTTAACCCTGACTGGACTCAGTATTTTACCAGGTAGGGCCTGGGTGGTGGTACCAAGAAATAAATTGGTGGAACAGGGATCAATAGATGGTGAAATGTCCGGGGACCCTGTGTGATCACCACACTTCCCAACCTGCAATCCTGTGGGGGGAGGGGGCAAGAATCTATAAGAGGAAACTTCCAGATCTGGTCTGGTCAGTTCAATAATCCCAAAATTCAGACACCTGTGGATTTTGAAGGATGACTATATTTCAACTGGCAAACTTTTTAAAAGAGTGCCACTCAGGTTGGTTACCATTTAAATGGAAGCAGAACTGAACTTCTCCCTCTCATTCCATCCTCCATATTTTGTCACTCTTCATTTTCCACATTGTGGCCCAGTCCTGCTCACTAGACTGTTTTGGGGGATCCTCACCCCCTCATAGTCTTCCTTTCTAATGACGTTTTGGGCCTCTCCACAAACCATGCCTGCTAACACCTCCTTCTCATGGACGTAAGGTGCCCTTTTGGCTTCTCACTAGCAAGAACACTCATGCTTAGAAATGAAAAACAGAGGAGAAAAGGCTTTTGGATCTGCTTTTATTGCAAGGCACAAGCTCATGTGAGCCTTGAAACTGTTGCTTTTTTCAGTCTGGATGCTTTGGAGAAGAAGTCCCTAGCTGGGGATCAAGCGGGATCCAGCGGCTCTCAAAGAGAGGGAGCATCTTCCACTTTTCAAAGGCATCTATCACTCCTCCCGTCTAAAACATAGAAATCAGCAACAAAAGGACAACAGTTAGTTTCATAGCAAAGTGACCATGTTTGAGACAAGAAAATACAAAGCAAGCGATGTTGGACTATAAGAAACATTTCATGATAATAAACCATTCGGTAAGGATAGGTCTGTTTCAGTTTTTCGTTTCCAGAAACTATGAATTACATAGATTCACCTTTCAATGAGAATTGAATCCAATCTCTTGCCCATCCTCATCCCTGGGGGACTTCCTTTTATAAGTAAAATTAAATATATGACAGAATAGTGAGTGAGCTTGCAAGGTCTCCAATATTCTCCTGCAGACTGGATGTTATGCATGGCAGGGATTTGTTGTCTTTGTGGCCCCGAGGAACAGTTCTGGGGAAACAGGAAGCTTGCTCACAATTTTGTGACAATGTTTTGAGAAACACGGGAGGTACTGGCACCCTGGGGTTCATTCCGTCCAGTTGCTAATTTCTCTGCCAGGACCCAAGACAAAAGTCTACTGCCTCAGGTTCTTTCTTTAAAAGATAAAATAATAATGAATCTGCTTGGAATTGAAAGTGGGAGATTTCCTGGAATGTATGGGATGTGATACTGAGGTAATCTTAAATGGTGGAGGGAAGGACACCACACAGAGTAAGTGCCCAGCATCTGTTAAAGCTGCAGAATAGACATCCCTTAGGCACTGAGATAAACAATGGATGAAGGTGCACAACAAATTAAATGTGCCCATACAGTGTTGTTTAAGGATTTGGCAAAGGAGATCTGGCATAAACTCTCAGGGCCAAGGGGCCAAAGACAGCTGGACCAGCCATGAGGCAGGTGAGGACCCTGCTTCTGGTGGCAGAAGCCCCTCAGACAACAAACCCATTGGTGCCCCTCCTGCCCCGCTGGTTCTGCCTGTGGTGCAAGAACTCGGCACCATCTTGCTTAAAATGGGCAACAATGGTAGTGCCGCTTCTGTGCCTGCAACCAACAGGGTATGGTGTGTGGCAGTGGCAGATCAGGCCATGGCAGGAGGAGCAGGTAGATGGGGTCAGGAGCGTTGCCAGTAGCATGGCAAAGAAGCAATTCTTACTTCGCCTCAAGTGGCAAAATGGGATATGCTGCCCTTGGCTGATTCTGCCATAGATTTTTTTTGTCCTTGTTTTGCAATGGAACAATCGAGCTTGCAGGCAAAGGATGATCAACTTAGGGGACTCTGCATTTGGTACATGGAGCAATTAACTATTTAGGTAAACGATGCTTTGGGTAATTAATGGAGCAGGTAGCTGGTACTCATTGACCTATGAAAGCAATATATGTAATTAACAAATTGAATATAAGAGGGTTGTGATGGAAAAGTCTAATGGATTTTAACAGCGGATGAATGCTACGTTAAAGGATGCTAAACTGGAATCACACAGATTATTGTAAACATGCAGACTAATCAATAGTTAATTGTGACAAGCCATCCTAAAGTCTGCCAGGTTGTACGTAATGAAACTAATTTCTTAGTTCTGTGGGTCCCTTAGCCTCAGTCTGAGAAGGGATGTCAATTTAAGGTGGCAGCCACCCAAAGCAGAGGCGCCAAATAATAATAATAATAATAATAATAATAATAATAATAATAATAATAATAATAGTAAATAGTAATAACAATAATTTATTATTTATACCTCACTCATCTGGCTGGGCTTCCCCAGGACTCTGGGTGGCTTCCAACAAAATAATAAAATACAATAATGCATCAAACATTAAAATGAAATGAAATAATGAAATGAAATAATGAAATGAAATGAAAAAATGATCAACCCAGAGGCTGAAGGGAGAGGGGCAGGAGGTGTAATTCTCATTTGGCAAGAAGAAATTACCTTCTGCAACAGAACAGATCATAATCACACATTCCAATGTATTGAGAATTATCAGGACAACCTCCATTTATGCAAATACCGGCACTCCTTTCACACTCGTCATAATTGTTAAGTTCATCGTCTTGTGCAGATCCTGTGCAAAGAGAAAAACAAACGTAAGTGTGGAGAAGGAGATTAATTCACAATAGGCAGAAAGAAAGCCACAACTCCATAGCTCTTTGAACAGGAGTGGCTCTGTGACTCTCTGGGTGCCGTGGCATCCTAACTCCTACCCCCCCAACCCGCCACTGGCCACTCCTGTTCACCCCCCTTGCTACATTCACAAGAAGAAATGGTAAATGTAGTTATACAAATATTTGCTTGTAAGTGGAGGATGTCAACCTATGAAACAGGAGAGCAAGAAGTGAGGCACACGTGGCTTATAAGTTATAGAGAATCTAAAACCTGTAACTGAAGCCATCAGAGCCCCAAGGACTACCCAGAATAAAAGGCTCTATATTACATCAGGAAAACTTCCCCACTAATTAGACACGACATACGCCAAATTTAGTGAAAGACCTGTGGAAGAGGCAAATCGAAATTTTACTTTTTAAAATGTATTCCATAGAATTGCATAGAATTCCATAAAATCTAACCAAACTGAGAAAAGAGGAGGCTACTTTTGTTTTTCCTTACCACTTTTACATGTGATGCAATGTTTCCATGTATTACTGCAGCATAATAAAGTTAACATGTGAACATCAAAGCACAGCCATCCTTTGAAAGGCAGTTCTCCTTTCAAGTAATGTTTTTTTAAAAATGTGTCTACTGAACTGCACATGAAAAAGTGTAACTTCATGAAAACAGAATGAAAATAAAGGTTATATTAGGGGAGATTGCAAAGCAATGATGGGCATAATGGGGGAAATTCAGCAACACAGTGCATGTTTTCCCTAATAGACACACTTTTGCAGGCAATTTTGTACCATATATACATTTTTATGCAAAATTTACCACTAAAGAAACGTCTCTATAAAGAAAAGTAAGCTTCCTTTGCAAGGCCACAGAACAGCGACTGTACTCCTCTCCCTCTTCCACCCCATAATAGGCTGGCAGGTGTCCCTCTGCCTTCTTCCCCTCCATCCCTTACCTGGGGAAGCCAGGAGCAGCAAAGAGAGAACAGCCAAGCAGAGGTGAAGGATCTTCATGACTCCGGATGAACTGTGGTGGCAAAGCCCAATGCCTGCTTTTAAGCTAAATGGAGCCCCAAAGCTTGCCAAGAGAGGGCAGGTAGGGAGAAGAAGATTTCATAATTGTAATTTCTTTGGGACGTTGTGATTTAGGCTGACGTGGAAGACAACGGCGCCAAAATCACATGCCTCTGGAATGACATTCCTGCATTCAGTCAGTCATAGCAGTTTCCACAGAAGATCACAAACATTCAGATGTGCTGTATTCATTTTTCAGAGGGAGATAGCTTGAATCAAATGAAAGGTTTGTGAGGATGATGCAATGCCCCACATAGGCAGTGCTAGGGGGATGTATCCCTCAGGTAAATGACTCACTCCTCACCTGTCCCCACCGCATTGCTGGACCCTTGCGGTTACCTGAAGGAAGGGCACTTTTCACATGCTCGCCTCCCACAATGAATTTTCTTTTTTTTTAATTACTTTTTTATTCAAAATTAAAACAAAACATATTATCCAGAAACATATCATCCTTATTTTCCCTCTTTTTCCTCCCTCCCCCTCCTTCCCCCCACAGAACCCACCCACCCCCCGACTTCCCTCAGTTCCAGTCTTTGATTTCTCTAAAAAATGCTGTTTTCTGCATGTTACACAGTTGTATAGATCCTCAAACTATTTAAGTAATAATTATCAATAAAAAGTTTGTGAATGTTTATTCAAAACCAGCCAAGGAGTCCAATTCGCTTTGTTGCGTCTTCAAATACTTTGTAAAGGGTTCCCATTCATCTTTAAAGTCACAGTTATCCTTGTCCCATAGCTTGTGTGTCAGTTTTGCCAGTTCTGCATAGTCCATCAATTTTTCTTGCCATGATTCTTTAGTTGGGGTTTCTTCAGTCTTCCATCCTTGTGCCATTAAAACTCTCGCAGCCATTGTCGCATACATGAAGATGTTTTTCATAATGATTATTCTTAGTAGTAGTCTGCTTTTTGCTAAAAAATTTTTTACTCATATTAAAATACTGCCTCTCAATGAGGCCAAACTTAGATTCACAAAATGTTTAGGGGTAGGCGTACCCCAGCGACCCCCCAGGAAATCATGTTCTCCAAATCATGGAGATCCACGTGTTGCGGTGAAATCACCAAACTGCCTTCTTGTTGCAGGGGCGGGCCCGTTTGGATGACCTCCTTGCCTCACTGTGGTTGCCCCTTTGTTACTGGGCCAGATTTCTTTCAGTTGGGCTTTGATTGGCATATAAGGAGCTATTTAAGGGGCTGCACATGGCGAAGTACTTTCTCTTTCCCATCGTGCAGTGGATCTCCCTCCCTCCCTATAATTTTAGGTTGTGTTTTTGACCTTGCTATGCCTGACTAGGGGTCGTCTGTTTTCGGAGCAGGGGCCCGGTAGGAATTTTGCCACTTGGCTGATGGGCTGGTGCCATTTGGTTTTTGCCTACCATGTAGCAAATCGTCACAACTTTGTAAGGTTGGCGGTTAGGCACTGGTTCATTCTTTGGGAGAGGGGATTGTGGATTGGTTTTGCCTGCCCCTCATTTTTGTTGTTGCTGCTGGGGAATTCCGTTAAAGGAATCCAGGGGCTCGATTTGCTCTGTCCGATCTCCCCTCAGGGGTAGGGCCATGCCAGAGTTCCTGGGAACATCTGGGGTGAACTAAGAGGTGGAAATCTGCCTCTATGCTCCTCTAGTATGTTTTCCCTTACTTTCTTCTGAAGGTCCCAGTTGTCAGTCTGGTGCAGGTTCAGGAAGTCCGAACCAATGCCTAAGCAACCACTCACATGCTGTAAACAATAAAGTTGTGGCCAAATTAATGCCAAAAATCCTAAACAAATATTCTGTTTCCTGTGTGATTTATTTTGGAGGTGGTTTGGGGGTCTTCACACGCAAAAAGCACTGGTAGTAGTAATAGCTTCAAACAGTTCTTCAAAAAGAAAAGATCCAAGTCAATCGATTGAAGAGGTTGAGTGGGAAATGCAGGGCAAGGAGATTTCAAAGGTGAAATGATGGACTCTTGTGCTTACTTGAAGGAAGGGCAATCTTCACATGCTCTCTTATCCTACTCCTTATCCTTCTTGCAATCATCATCACCCTATTTCTCAGACACCTTTTCCAGACAAGACTCAAGGCAACCTACAAAAATATTTTCAAACTGGAGGGGCTCTGCTTCTCTGCTTGCTCCACCTGCCATGTCCCACTCTGCACCCCATCATAACTGGCCAACCTGTCCTTTCCTTTCTCCTTTCCACCCTAGAAGATGACTAAGCCCCCTTTTCCCCTTCCCAACCCTGTTACTGAAGCCACTTCGCTCTTCTGCCCTGCGCTCCATGGAGTCGCTGTTATTTGTGGCTAAAGATCAGGGGTGATGGGATCTCCAGATCAGAAACACCCAAAGGCCGATGAGTTAACCTTCTCTGCTTTGAGGTTTCATTTGAGCTTTCATGCCCAGCCTTGGTGCTTTCATGCGCAAGGTGCTTAGAACAGAATGTGGGACACTTTGCATGGAATATATGAGAAGTAATCCTTAGCTATTCAAACAAGATGGAGGGGAGAAGATCGCTCTGATCAAATGCCCAGCAGTTATTTAAGCTTCAGAATGGATAATTATAGTGATCCCTTTATCCACTGAGAAAAATAATGGATGAAACTGCATATTATTCTAAACATGCAAATGCTGTGTGATTTAAGGATTCAACCAAGAGGAACTGGCAAAACCTCACAGAGTAAAACAACCAAAGACAGGGCTGATCCCAGAGCCTTGAGGCAGGTGAGGACGCTCCTTCAGGTGGCAGAAGCCCCCAACCAGGCACAATGCCCATGGGTGCCCCTCCTGCCCTGCTGCTTCTGCCAGTGGAGGAGAGGCACCAGCATCATCAGCACTGATTTTGGGCTGCCATTTGGGTTAATACGGGATGTGCCGCCCTAGGCTGATTCTGCCATAGGTGTCTTTTGCAATGGAGAAAGTATGGAAACAACTGGCTGTGCAACCAATTAAGCTTGCAATCAGAGGACGATGTATTCAGGGACAACTTGAGTAATTGATGCTTTGTGTAACTAATGGAACAGGCAGCTGGTACTCACGTGTTTAGTTGTTTAGTCATGTCCAACTCTTCGTGACCCCATGGACCAGAGCATGGTACTCACTGCTCTATGAACATGACATTTTGTGTAATAAACAAGTTCCACTAGAGATACTTTGTACTGCCAGTGGCTGTTTAATTGATGAAAAACATAATTAAAACAACTGTAAATCTTGCAGGAGGTACAACCACTCAATATAATGACTTTAATGATTTTGTTTTGGCTTTTTATGCTTTTTATGAAGGAATAGAATGGCTTTCAGTTGGGGATATTAGACACAGATATTGCCAGAGAAAATAAGAAAACATTCCTTTATGCTACAGGGGCTGTGAGAACACTAATTGCTAAAAATTGGGGAAAAGAAACAATACCAACAAAAAAAGAATGGCAAGACAATTATTTGATTATATGGAATTGGCTAAATTGACCTAGGCAATTAGGGGCCAGCCCAACCAAATATATACAAAAGAATTGGAAGAACATAAAGATTATCTTAAAAAGCAGTGCTCTCAAATGAATACTTGGACTTGTTTTGATTAATTTCTGCAAAATAATTTATGGTACTTAAAAACTTAAAACAGAAAGTATAAGGGATAATAAAAAAAACTAAAAAGGAGACAGTTTACCAAAAATTGAAAAGAGAAATGTGTTGAGGATGAAGGAAGACAATTGGAGGGAAAAAAGACTTGAAATATGGTGTGTGTGTGCATATATATCATGGACGAGTAATTTTGTATAAGTTTCGTATGTTATTACGTTTTATTTGTATCTTTTAGTTTTTTGTTCTGTTGCTGTTTGTTTGTGTGTTGTTGTTGTTTTGATTGGGAGTTAGTATTTTTATGTTTGTTTGATAAGTGAGTGTGTAATGTGTTGTTAAATAAACTCAATTTAAAAAATTGAAAGAAAAAAGAAAAGAAACCACCCAAATCAGAGGCTCCTCAAAATTATCAGCCCAGAAAATGCTGCGAGAGGGTTATGGCGTGGGGAGGAGAAATGATACTTTGCTCTGGACAGTTGTTTGATTCTCATTCTCCAAGCTGGAGTTCCCTTCTACAACAATTATACATTGGTGGGCAGCTTCCAATGTCAGTGAAGCCAGCAGGGCACAAGAACAGGAGGCAAATACTATTCCGTATGTTGTTTAGTTGTTTAGTCGTGTCCGACTCTTCGTGACCCCCTGGGACCAGAGCACGCCAGGCACTCCTGTCTTCCACTGCCTCCCGCAGTTTGGTCAAACTCATGCTGGTAGCTCCGAGAATACTGTCCAGCCATCTCGTCCTCTGTCATCCCCTTCTCCTTGTCCCCTCCATCTTTCCCAACATCATGGGTCTTTTCCAGGGAGTCTCCTCTTCTCATGAGGTGGCCAAAGTTCTCAGCTTCAGCTTCAGGAGCTTACCTCAGGAGCCTCAGCTTCAGGAACCTCAGCTTCAGGAGCTTACCCAGGTTCATGGTTCTTACATTCCAGGTTCCTATGCAATATTTTTCTTTACAGCATTGGACTTTCCTCTCGCTTCCAGGCATATCCACAACTGACCGACCTTTCGGCTTTTGCCCAGCCGCTTCATCAGCTCTGGATCTACTTGTACTTGTCCTCCTCTCTTCCTCAGTAGCATGTTGGACGCCTTCCGACCTGAGGGGCTCATCTTCCAGCGTCATAATTTTTATATGCCTGTTGTCTTTGTCCATGGAGTTTTCTTGGCAGGGATACTGGAGTGGCTTGCCGGTTCCTGCTCCAGGTGGATCACGTATGGTCAAAACTCTCCACTATGACCTGTCCATTTGGGTGGCCCTGCACGGAATAGCTCATAGCTTCTCTGAGTTATTCAATTTATTATTATTATATAATTTTTTATTGGTTTTTTTCAACACAGATTTAAAAACAAAACAACACACAATACATAAACAAACAAACAAAACATATAAACATGTATAATTTCAAACATCTTTTTCATAACCTTGCTTCTCAGACTTCCCCTTACCTCCCCTTTTCTGCATCCCTGTTTTAAGATTTTTTCAACAACTCCTCACACCAATTGTCTAATTACTTATTTTCTTTTTTAGCTTCTTCTCATACTTAATCAATTACAGCTATAATTCAATATTTTCTTTTCCCTTGACATTTTAGCACTCTTCAATTTTACAACAATTCTTAAGATATACTTTAAATTTCTTCCAGTCTTCTTCCACCGTCTCTTTTTCTTGGTCACGGATTCTGCCGGTCATCTCCGCAAGTCCCATATAGTCAATCACCTTCGTCTGCCATTCTTCCAATGTGGGTAGTTCTTGTGTCTTCCAATACTTTGCTAAAAGAATCCTTGCTGCTGTAGTAGCATACATAAAAAACGTCCTGTCCTTCTTAGACACCAGTTGGCCGACCATGCCCAGGAGAAATGCCTCTGGTTTCTTATGAAAAGTACATTTAAGTACCTTCTTAATTTCATTATAAATCATTTCCCAGAAGGCCTTAATCCTCGGGCAAGTCCACCAAAGGTGGTAGAAAGTACCTTCAGTCTCATTACATTTCCAACATTTATTATTGGGCAAATGATAAATTTTTGCAAGCTTGACTGGGGTCATGTACCACCTGTAAATCATTTTCATAATATTTTCTCTTAAGGCATTACATGCCGTAAATTTTATGCCGGTGGTCCATAACTGTTCCCAGTCAGCAAACATAATGTCTTGTGTCTTGTGCCCACTTAATCATAGCTGATTTAACTGTCTCATCTAGTGTGTTCCATTTCAACAGCAGGTTATATATTCTTGACAAATTCTTAGTATTGGGTTCTAACAGTTCTGTTTCTAATTTTGATCTCTCCACCTGGAAGCCAATTTTCCTGTCTTGTTTGAACACTTCCATTATTTGATAGTAATGAAGCCAATCTCGTACCTTAGACTTCATTTTCTCAAAATTCTGTAATTTGATTTTTCCACTCTCTTGCTCCAATATTTCACAATATTTTGGCCATTTCGATTCCATATTAAGTTTTTTCACCTCCTTGGCTTCCATTGGTGACAACCACCTAGGGGTTTTATTTTCCAGCAAATCTTTATATCGAATCCAAACATTATATAGTGCTTTCCTGACGATATGGTTTTTAAATCCTTTAGGAGTTTTTACCTTGTCATACCATATATATGCATGCCAACCGAATCTATTATCAAACCCTTCCAAATCCAAAATGTCTGTATTCTCAAGAAGTAGCCAGTCTTTCAACCAGCAGAAAGCTGCCGATTCATAATACAGTTTTAAGTCCGGCAGGGCAAACCCCCCTCTATCTTTTGCATCAGTTAATATCTTAAATTTTATTCTGGGCTTTTTGCCCTGCCAGACAAATTTAGATATATCTTTCTGCCACTTCTTGAAACAGTCCATTCTATCAACAATCTGTAATGTTTGGAACAAGAATAACATTCTAGGCAATACATTCATCTTAATTACAGCAATTCGGCCTACCAAGGAAAGTCTCAAACTTGACCATATTTCTAGATCTTTCTTTATCTCTGTCCAACATTTATCATAGTTATCTTTAAATAGGTTCACATTCTTAGATGTCATGTTAATCCCCAAATATTTCACTTTCTTTGCCACCATTAATCCAGTTTCACTTTGAAATCTCTCTTTTTCAGCATTTGTTAAGTTTTTCTCCAAAACTTTAGTTTTTTGCTTATTTAACTTAAATCCTGCTACATGACCAAAAGCTTGAATTAGTTCTAAAACTCTTTTCGTACTAGTGTCTGGCTGTTGTAAAGTTAAAACTAGGTCATCTGCAAAGGCCCTCAGTTTATATTGTTTGGCTCCGACCTGAATTCCTTTAACCAGCTGGTCCCCCCTGATCATATTTAACAAAACCTCCAAGACAAATATAAAAAGCAGTGGGGATATTGGGCACCCCTGTCGTGTCCCTTTTTCTATTGGAAGTTCTTCAGTAACCACATTGTTCACAATTAATTTCGCTTTTTGTTCAGAGTATATTGCACCTATACCATTTTCAAATCTTTGGCCTACCCCCATCCCATGGAGATTCTTCTTCATAAAATTCCAGGAAATGTTATCAAAAGCTTTCTCCGCGTCCACAAATATCAATACCGCCTTCGTGTTAATGTTGACTTCTAGCAATTCCATAATGTCAATTATATTTCTCACATTGTCTGACAAATGTCTCCCTGGGAGAAAGCCAGCCTGGTCCTTGTGAATCTCTTCCACCAACACCTTCTTCAATCTTTTTGCCAAAATGTCAGCAAATATTTTGTACTCCACATTAAGTACAGTGGTGCCTTGCAAGACGAAATTAATTCGTTCCGCAAGTTTTTTCGTCTTGCGAGTTTTTTGTCTTGCGAAGCAGGGTTTCCCATAGGAATGCATTGAAAATCAATTAATGCGTTCCTAGGGAGACCGCCTTCAGACCAGGTCCGGGGACCTTCTGAAGGCTGGTGGGGGGGGGACTTTTCTCCCCACCGCCAGGCTTCAGAACAGCCTTCTGAAGACTGGCGGTGGGAAGAAAAGCCCTTCTCCCGCCGCCAGCCTTCAGAAGAGTTCCTGCAGGGCTGCCTAGGCTGCGGATAGCAGCCTGCTGCCCGGTGCGAGGGACGCTCTGAAGCAGAGCGCCCCTCGCGCGGGGCACACATCTGCAGCTTGGGGAGCCCTGCCGGACTTCCCCACAGGGCTCTCCAAGCTGCGGATAGCAGCCTGCTGCCCCGCACGAGGGGCACTCTTAAGCAGAGTGCCCCTCACGCGGGGCAGACATTCACAGCTTGGGGAGCCCTGCCGGACTTCCCCGCAGGGCTCTCCAAGCTGCGGATAGCAGCCTGCTGCCCCGCACGAGGGGCGCTCTTAAGCAGAGCTGTTCTGAATGTTGGTGGTGGGGAGGAAAAACCCTCCTCCCACCGCAAGCCCCGGGAAGAGAGGAGAAGCTGTGCGCCTTCTCCTCTGTTCCCGGACCTCCCACCGCAAGCCTTCAGGACAGGTCCGGGAACAGAGGGGAAGGCGCGCAGCTTCTCCTCTCTTCCCGGGGCTTGCGGTGGGAGGAGGGTTCCCCGCTGTCCCGGAGATTTCCCTATGGGCTTTCGTCTTGCGAAGCAAGCCCATAGGGAAATTCGTCTTGCGAAGCTGCTAAAAAATCGGAAAACTCTTTCGTCTTGCGGGTTTTTCGTTTAGCGAGGCATTCGTCTTGCGGGGCACCACTGTAATGATATAGGGCGGTAGTTCTGTATCTGGTTCTTTTCAGTCTCAGTTTTTGGTATAAGTGTAATAAATGCTTCTTTCCACGATTCCGGTGCCTTTTTCCCCTCTAAAATTTCATTGCAGACCTCCTTCAGCGGTTGTACTAACCATTCCTTCAAAGCCTTGTAATATCTGGAGGTCAACCCATCTGGTCCTGGAGATTTCCCTAATTGCATATTTTGAATGGCACCCTCTATTTCTTGTTCTGTTATTTTCTCATTCAAAACCATTGTACTTTGTTGTGAAATCTTTTGTAAACCATATTTCTTAAGAAAATCATCTATTTCACCTTCATTCTCCGGCCCTTTTGCATATAATCTTCTAAAGTAACTCTGAAAACAGTTACTAATCTCGTTTGGTTTATAAATGTTCTTTCCTTCCACTTCCAAACTTGTAACTGTGTTCAATTTTTGTCTCTTCTTCAATTGCCATGCAAGAAGTTTCCCACATTTGTCTGCTGATTCGAATGTCCTTTGTCTCATTTGCTTAATTTTCCATTCTATCTCTTGATTCATCAGTTCCATATACTGCATCTGGTAAAACTTAATTTCTCTTAAAATCTCATGAGACTTTGGTTTTGACCTCAATTTCTTTTCTCCTTCTTTCATCTTTTCCAGGATCTTATCTTTTTCTCATTTTGTTTCTTCCTCTTTAAAGAATTCTGTTGTATTAGGAAACCTCGCATCACGGCTTTACTTGCGTCCCAAATTATTCTTTTCTCGACATCTGTCCTCAGATTTATCTCAAAATATTCTTTCAAAGTTTTTTGGGCCTTTTTGTGAATCTCCTCATCTCTAAATAGGGTGTCATTCATTCTCCATCTAAAGGAGCCAGCTGTTGTCAATTTCATCTCCATCTTTACGGTGTTATGGTCGGAGCAAGTCTTTGGGCAGATTTCTACTTTTTTTTATCTTTGGAGCCATCCCACTAGTAACCCATATTTGGTCAGTTCTTGTCCATGTCATGTTTGCTTCAGAGAAAAAGGTTCCCTCTCTTTCCAGAGGGTTCCTTGTTCTCCAAATGTCAATCAAATCCATATTTTCAGTCATTTCAAAGAAAGTCTTTGGTAATCTCCCATCCTTGGAGACCACCTGTCTTTGTGCTTTGTCCATGTTTGTGGAGACCACACCATTCATATCTCCCATCATAATTACATTATAATCCAAATGGTCCATTAAAGTCTCATGCAACTTCTTGAAGATATCTGCCTTCCCTTCGTTTGGTGCATAAATTCCAACTGTCAAAAATTTTTCTCCTTGGACTTGTATTTCAATTGCCAAAAATCTTCCTTGTTCATCTTTAAAAATCAACTTTGGGGCCAACTTTTCCTTTGCGTAGATCACCACTCCTCTTTTCTTAACTTTGCCTCTGAAATAAATTCTTGTCCTAATCTTTTATTTATAAGCAATTTTCTGTGTGCCCTGGTCACGTGGGTTTCTTGTAAGCAAATCAAGTCCAATTGTTCTCTTTTCAAGATATGAAAAACCTCACGCCTTTTTCTGGGAAGGTTCAAGCCATTGCAGTTCCAGCTTAGAAATTGCAGAGACATCTTGTTGTTTAGTTAGTCCCTCCTCCAGCTGCTCCCTGCTCCCTCCTCCAGGTTCTCTGAGTTATTCAAGCCCCTTCGCCACAGCAAGGCAGTGATCCATGAAAGGGACTATTCAGTATAAGCACATAAAATCTGGTTGTAACAGGGAAAATCCTGTGTAGAGGGAGAAACAAGTACCATGGTCCACAAGGGAAAGGAAAGTTCATTCAGAAGAGGAAGAAGAGGAGGCACAAGAGGAAGAAGAGGAGGAGAGCCAGTGTGGTGTATTGGTTAAGAGTGGCGGACTCGTAATCTGGTGAACCGGGTTCAATTCCCTGCTCCTCCACATGCAGCTGCTGAGTGACCTTGGGCTAGTCACACTTCTTTTAAGTCTCTCAGCCCCACTCACCTCACAGAGTGTTTGTTGTGGGGGAGTAAGGGAAAGGAGAATGTTAGCCGCTTTGAGACTCCTTCGGGTAGTGATAAAGTGTGATTTCAAATCCAAACTCTTCTCTTCTTCTTCACAGATAAATAAATAAAATAAATCCTGGCTGCACCCATGCTTCCCATAATTGTAATCTCCTTGGGACACTGTGACTTAGGCTGACGTGGAAGAGAACGTTGCCAGAATCACATGCCTCTGGAGAGGTATTCCTGCAGTCTGGCAGTCATAGCAGTTTCCACAGAAGTAAGATCCCAATTACAGATCACAGGCATTCAGATCTGCTGTATTCATGTTTCAGAGGGAGTTAGCTTGGATCAATGAAAAGTTTATGAGAAGGATGCATTGCCCCACATAGGAATTGCTTCTTGGGGTGTTGGTCATTCTTTTTCAGAAAACTGTGAGTTTCTGTATGTAACACGAGGCTCTGGCTGTGTAGCTGGATTGCTTACACAGGTGCAATGATAAGACAGTGAAGTCGTGGACATGTGCATTGCATTATTATTATTTATTTTTTAATGTATTTTTATTGAAGATTTTCTTGGTTTACAAAAGTATGTGCAATC
Source organism: Podarcis erhardii (assembly GCF_964252035.2). NCBI lineage: Eukaryota > Metazoa > Chordata > Lepidosauria > Squamata > Lacertidae > Podarcis > Podarcis erhardii. Next base: position 118,607,013 of record NC_138507.1, on the reverse strand, counting down.
TCTCTCTCTCTCTCTTTCAAGTAACATTTTTTACAGATCAGTTTCATTTGTTGACATTAGGAAGAAAAGGGGGAAAGAGGTGGAGGCGGGAAAGGTGAGTGGGGTGGGGTCAGGTGGCGATGTATCTATTTTGCTTAATATATGTGGGGTTTTGTGTCAGCGTCACTTGTGCAGGTTCTCTGCTACAGTGGTACCTCTGGATGCGAATGGGATCCGTTCCGCAGCCCCATTTGCATCCTGAGCAGAACACAACCCGCATCTGAGCATCTGCGGTTGCGCGGGTCGCAATTGGCCTCTTCTGCGCATGATGTCATTTTGAGCGTCTGCGCATGCGCAAGCAGCGAAACCCGGAAGTAACCCATTCCGTTACTTCCGGGTCACCGCGGAAGACAACCTGAAAACACTCAACCTGAAGGGTCTTCAATCCGAGGTATGACTGTACAGTGGTACCTCGGGTTACATACACTTCAGGTTACATACGCTTCAGGTTACACACTCCGCTAACCCAGAAATAGTGCTTCAGGTTCAGAACTTTGCTTCAGGATAAGAACAGAAATTGGGCGGTGGCGGAGTGGCGGCAGCAGGAGGCCCCATTAGCTAAAGTGGTGCTTCAGGTTTAGAACAGTTTCAGGTTAAGAACAGACCTCTGGAACGAATTAAGGAAAAACCATCTTCCGCAGAAACTGCTGCTTGCCTTCTATCACTGTGCCATTGAGAGCGTGCTCACTTATGGCTTATGTGTGTGGTACGGAAGCTGTACTACCCAGGACAGGATGGGGTTGTGCAGAGTTGTGAAGGCAGCAGAGAGCATTGTTGGCTGCCCACTCTCCACCTTAGAGCAGATTTATGCCACAAGGTGCCATAGGAAGGCACTGGACATAGTAAAAGATCCATAGCATCCTGGTCACTGTCTCTTCGAGCTCCTGCCGTCGGGACGGAGATACAGGACGATGAAGACAAGAACGAGCCGTCTCAAGAACAGCTTCTTCTCCAGAGCGATCTCGGCCCTGAATGGGAAGCCTGGACTTTGAAAGTCATCTAAACTTCCTTGCTGTATTATACTGTATTTTTTTAATTAGTGTTTTTATAGTTGTTTTGATTTTGTATGGAGTGCCCTACCTGGGTGGATGGAGCAGCCAAGTAATTTCATTGTCCCCGAGAGGGGGCAATGACAATAAAGATATTATTATTATTATTATTATTATTATTATTATTATTATTATTATTATTAAGTTCTTAACCAGAGGTACCACTGTATTTACTTTTGTTTCTTTGGGGTTGGGGTTGGCCTAGGGTGTGGTTGTTTGTTTGTGATTGGCTGTGGTGATCTTTGTTTTCATGTGTGAGTGGGGTGGGTGGGTGTTTTGGATCAGGTTAGCCATATCGATTTGTGCATTGCATTATTTGAGTGATGGAAAGAGTTTGGGATTTGATCTGCTGAGACGATCCACACCAGTCTCTGTATTCAGCAACCATTAAGCTTAATGACAGGCAGTAAAGTAATCTGCCTGCAACAATAGTGTGTTGCTCATCAATCAAGACTCACACTTCGCTGCAGACTGTATTTCAGCTCTGCTAAATGCCTGGTGAGAAGTGTGCCAGGCAAATCTGTTTATTTAAGGTGCTGGTTTTGACCTTTAAAGCCCTATGTGGTCTAGGACCCATGTACCTACAGGACCGCCTCTCCTGGTATGCGCCGCGGAGAACCTTAAGGTCCACAAATGACAACATTTTGGAGGTCCAAAGTCACAAGGTGGTTATATTGGTTTCAACTAGGACCAGAGCCTTTTCAGCAGTGGCCCCAACGTGGTGGAACGCTCTGTCACAAGAGACTAGGGCCCTGCGGGACTTGGCATCTTTCTGCAGGGCCTGCAAGACAGAGCTGCTCCGCCTGGCCTTTGGTTTGGACTCAGTCTGACCTTTATGTTTCCCTCCTCTTATGGTTTTGATCTATGGGCTACTTTTAAAATGAGGCTGCATTTTAAATTGCATTTTAACCTGTATTTTAAATTGATTCCCCCCCCCCATTATGTTTTTTACTGTGATTTTATTGGTGTTAGCTGCCCTGAGCCCAGCTCTGGCCGGGGAGGGTGGGGTATAAATAAAATGTATTATTATTGTATTATGTATTATAGCAGCTTTCATGCCATAAATAGCCACATTGCCAGTGGGCATCATCCCTCTGGCAAGTCTGTCCCCACCACCTTGCTGGACCCTTGTGGTTACTTGAAGGAAGGGCATTTTTTTACATGCTCACCTACCCAAAGTATTATTGTTAGCATTAGTAATAGCATCAAACAAAATCCTTCAAAAAGAAAAAAAATCTGGTTTTATTTTATTTTTTTAAGGTGACTTTAAAAATAAAATAAAGCCAGTGGGCTCTATTCCACTGCTCATTCCTCTCACCAACCCCCCAGTCTCCTCTGAAATCAAATGCCGTTGCAAAGATATTGCTGCAATGTGTCCATCAAATTGGTTTCCACAAAAGCAACATGGCAGTTACAGACCACAGGTGCTCAGCTGCTTTTAACATTGCCTGTCTGTTGCATCACCCAACATTTCCACATTCCTTTCTGTTAAAACCTACGCAACTATCTTCAGATGTAATATTTTTTTAAGAAAATGGCTGTAAGGAGTTAAGGCATCTGAACAGGAATAGACCATAACATAAAAAAACAGGGTGTGTGTGTTTAAAGCACCTGCTGTCATTTAGGAGACAAACAAAACATCCAGAAAAAACATCCAGCACCTGTGAGACAGGCATCCCTGACTGTTTGCTACGCTAGCCAGGTCAGAAAGGCTTTGCATTCCAAAAAGATCTGGAGCAATTCAGCATGAAGTCTACCCTTTGGGTTTCGGACATGCCAGATTTCTGCACACAATGTGGTTTCGTGTCCACACTGATCAAGGTCTTCCTCATGAGAAGAGTTGAAGCAGAGGCTGGATGACCCTCATTGAAGGATGCTGCAGTTGTAGGCTGCCTTGAAGATGTTGCACTGAGATCAGGCTTGTGGGATCTCTCAAGTTACTGCTGGCAGGGTTTCGATGTCTGGCTTACAGGATCGCTCCGCTTTTCCAAACAAGGCCAGAGTCAGGCTATCAGTGTGTGAAGTCACAATGAGTCAGGCCATTGGTTCACCCAGGCTTCCCCAATTTTGGCCTACAACTCCCATGATCCATAGCTAGCAGGACCAGTGGTCAGGGATGATGGGAATTGTAGTTTCAAAACATCTGGAGGGCCGAGGTTGAGGAAGCCTGGTCTACACTGACTGGCTGTGTCTGTCCTTGACACTCCCAGGCCTGCCTAGAGATACTGGGGACTTTACCAAGGACCTTCTCCATCCTTATTTAAAGCAGCATGTTGAGGACAATCAACAATTCTGGATTGAGAAAAAACTCAAATTTCTTCCCCAACCCTAGCAATGAGCTTGACCAAAGCTTTCTTCCACTTCCTCCCACAGCTTCTGGGGTGAGAGTCTTCACCATGGACAAAGATTTGCTACGAAATTTAAGCTCTGTAATCCTCTTTCAGCCCAAGGCATAGGGATACAGGAAGGTGCCTTGACCGTGTCAAACCATTGGTCCATGTAGCTTATTACGGTCTACGCTGACTGACAGCTGCTGTCCAGGTCTCTAAGCCAGAGTCTCTCCAAGCCCTAACCTGGAGATGATGGATTGATGCTGGACTGTTCCATGGAAGAGGGAAAATACTTGATCTCTGCTGCTCCCAGAGGGTAGGATTAGATTTAGAATCATAGAATCATAGAATCATAGAGTTGGAAGAGACCACAAGGGCCATCGAGTCCAACCCCCTGCCAAGCAGGAAACACCATCAGAGCACTCCTGACATATGGTTGTCAAGCCTCTGCTTAAAGACCTCCAAAGAAGGAGACTCCACCACACTCCTTGACAGCAAATTCCACTGTCGAACAGCTCTTACTGTCAGGAAGTTCTTCCTAATGTTTAGGTGGAATCTTCTTTCTTGTAGTTTGGAGCCATTGCTCCGTGTCCGCTTCTCTGGAGCAGCAGAAAACAACCTTTCTCCCTCCTCTATGTGACATCCTTTTATATATTTGAACATGGCTATCATATCACCCCTTAACCTCCTCTTCTCCAGGCTAAACATGCCCAGCTCCCTTAGCCGTTCCTCATAAGGCATCGTTTCCAGGCCTTTGACCATTTTGGTTGCCCTCCTCTGGACACGTTCCAGTTTGTCAGTGTCCTTCTTGAACTGTGGTGCCCAGAACTGGACACAGTACTCCAGGTGAGGTCTGACCAGAGCAGAATACAGTGGCACTATTACTTCCCTTGATCTAGATGCAATACAATATTTATTTGGCTTAAGTGACACGTAGATTTCAGTTGAACATTAGGAAAGCCTTCTTGAGGGCCTTCTGGAGGTTCCCTCACTGGAAGAATTGAGGTTACAGGGAACCAGGCAGAGGGCCTTCTCTGTAGTGGCGCCCACCCTGTGGAACAACTTCCCGTCAGATGTCAAGGAAATAAACAACTACCTGACTTTTAGAAGACATCTGAAGGCAGCCCTGTTTAGGGAAGTTTTTAATATTTGATGTTTTGTTGTGTTTTTAATATTCTGTTGGGAGCCATCCAGAGTGGCTGGGGAAATCCAGCTGGATGGGTGGGGTATTATTATTATTATTAATAATAATAATAATAATAATTCCACTGAGCTATGGCCCTTCCTGCCCCATCTCTCTGTGTCACCCTGCATATTTAAAGATTAATCGCTCAACCCTATTTTAGCCTCACTGTGTCCTAACATAGGTCAGTGTCATCAACTGCTGACCAAACTGGCAGTAAAAGAACAACCCAGATAAATTCTGCATCTGCTTCCATTTCCCCTGAATTATTGATGCTCTCTGGCGCATGTTGCTATTATTGCTATGCCAGATGCATCTCCAGGGATGGGATCAAATTTTGAGTGCCCGTTCCTCCCCACACACACCTCTTAGATTCTGGGGAATAATATAAGGAGAGGAGGAAAAGGGAGAGAAGATGCAAAGATGGTTATTTAGTGTACTGTTGCTCAACATAGGTCTCACCGCTGAGTGCCTGGTCAGGGCTGGTCAGGGCTGGGCTGAAAGCATGTTTGGACCTGCACAGTTGCACTGGAGTTACTCAGAATCCAATTCAATTCAGCTCACAGGTTAATGTTAACCTATCAAATTTAAACATCCCCGAACAATACGCGAACCAAAACACAGCTATTTTGCACAATCCACCCTCCTCCAGGTTTTGCAACCCAGTTTGCCAACCAATACATGTGAATATAGGGGAAAGTGTGCATTAAAAAGCACACATTTAATAATATGTATTATTATTTATCGGGACGCAGGTGGTGCTGTGGACTGAGCCTTGGGCTTGCCGATCGGAAGGTTGGCGGTTCGAATCTCCATGATGGTGTGAGCTCCCATTGCTCGGTCCCTGCTCCTGCCAACCTAGCAGTTTGAAGGCATATCAAAGTGCAGGTAGATAAATAGGTACCACTCTGGTGGGAAGGTAAACAGCATTTCCGTGCATTGCTCTAGTTTTGCCAGAAGCGGCTTAGTCATGCTGGCCACATGACCCGGAAAAAACTGTCTGCGGACAAACACTGGCTCCCTTGGCCTGTAAAGCAAGATGAGTGCCGCAACCCCAGAGTCGTCCGTGACTGGACTTAACTGTCAGGGGTCCTTTACCTTTTTTATTATTATTTATATCTCAACTTTTCTCCAGAATGTGACTCAAGGTAGCTTGTTGTTGTTTAGTCGTTTAGTCGTGTCCGACTCTTCGTGACCCCATGGACCAGAGCAAGCCAGGCACTCCTGTCTTCCACTGCCTCCTGCAGTTGGGTCAAACTCATGCTGGTAGCTTCGAGAACACTGTCCAACCATCTCGTCCTCTGTCGTCCCCTTCTCCCTGTGCCCTCCATCTTTCCCAACATCAGGGTCTTTTCCAGGGAGTCCTCTCGTCTCATGAGGTGGCCAAAGGATTGGAGCCTCAGCTTCAGGATCTGTCCTTCCAGTGAGCACTCAGGGCTGATTTCCTTCAGAATGGAGAGGTTTGATCTTCTTCCAGTCCGTGGGACTCTCAAGAGTGTCCTCCAGCACCAGCATTCAAAAGCAGCCAGTGTGGTGTAGTGGTTAAGAGCAGTGGACTCATAATCTGGTGAACCGGGTTCGATTCCCCGCTCCTCCACATGCAGCTGCTGGGTGACCTTGGGTAGTCACACTTTTCTGAAGTCTCTCAGCCCCGCTGATAGATGATAGATAGATATAGATAGATATAGAATTGTTGTTGTTGTTGTTGTTGTTTAGTCATTTAGTCGTGTCTGACTCTTTGTGACCCCATGGACCAGAGCACGCCAGGCACTTCTGTCTTCCACCGTCTCCCGCAATTTGGTCAGACTCATGTTTGTAGCTTCGAGAACACTGTCCAACCTGTTTGTAAGATAGCTTACAAACAGATAAAAATACAAAAAAACATATAAAAAATAATTGCTAAAAGGTAATTAAACTTTGATAGGATTGAAACGATATAAGAAGCAGCTCTGTGCATTGCATATGGGGAAATGGCTTGCATAACAAGCAAATGCATATTTAAAAAGTGAACGGTAAGATAAAAAAGCAATGAAATGCTGACAAACTTCCACAAAGAGGTTTTTGTGTTTTTTTTAACGCAAGCTGTTGCAGAAATGCTGAAGGTAAGACCGAAAAAAGGGGAACCTGAGAAAAACTGAAATTGACAGGTTTGTTCATCTCTACCCACAAGAGCAGCAGATTCTGTTATTGCAGTTATTGCATTTTAATTAAAATGCTGTGGTTGTTCAGTTCACCAGGCAGGGGAATGATTCTACTCAGTGCAAGATGCAGGTTTGGAAAATTAATCAAGCACTGCAGGTAAGATAAGGAATGCTACAGTTCAAAGACGGCTACTTGGCATAGCCAAGGTGAAACATTGCCAGCATGTTCCATCTCTTCTCGGTTAGGCAAGCTTTAATTACCTGTTAGGAAGGTGCCAGGTTTAGATTTCACCATAAAGCTCTTGGAAATGCGGTAAGAAATGCAGAGTCTCAGGGCGAGAACATACAATGTTGGCCAATGGGAAAGGTCCACATAAAACAGCCTTGCAATTGAGCCTAGAAAATGTTGCTATCCTATCAACAACAACAACAGGCTGATTTGATGATCAAAAGCGGTTGGCATCCGTCTGTCTCAGGACACAATGGAGGCATATTCCTTGGGAGGGTTATGCCTCTGAATCAGATTAGTCTTGCTGAATCAGACCAATGGCCTTTCTAGTCAAGCATTCTCCCAGTGGCCACCCAGATGCCTGCAGGATTTGAGCACAGCAGCTCTGTTATAGAATCATAGAATCATAGAATCATAGAGTTGGAAGAGACCACAAGGGCCATCGAGTCCAACCCCCTGCCAAGCAGGAAACACCATCAGAGCACTCCTGACATATGGTTGTCAAGCCTCTGCTTAAAGACCTCCAAAGAAGGAGACTCCACCACACTCCTTGGCAGCAAATTCCACTGTCGAACAGCTCTTACTGTCAGGAAGTGCTTCCTAATGTTTAGGTGGAATCTTCTTTCTTGTAGTTTGGAACCATTGTTCCGTGTCCACTTCTCTGGAGCAGCAGAAAACAACCTTTCTCCCTCCTCTATGTGACATCCTTTTATATATTTGAACATGGCTATCATATCACCCCTTAACCTCCTCTTCTCCAGGCTAAACATGCCCAGCTCCCTTAGCCGTTCCTCATAAGGCATCGTTTCCAGGCCTTTGACCATTTTGGTTGCCCTCCTCTGGACACGTTCCAGTTTGTCAGTGTCCTTCTTGAACTGTGGTGCCCAGAACTGGACACAGTACGCCAGGTGAGGTCTGACCAGAGCAGAATACAGTGGCACTATTACTTCCCTTGATCTAGATGCTATACTCCTATTGATGCAGCCCAGAATTGCATTGGCTTTTTTAGCTGCCGCGTCACACTGTTGGCTCATGTCAAGTTTGTGGTCAACCAAGACTCCTAGATCCTTTTCACATGTACTGCTCTCAAGCCAGGTGTCACCCATCTTATATTTGTGCCTCTCATTTTTATTTTTATTTTTGCCCAAGTGCAATACTTTACATTTCTCCCTGTTAAAATTCATCTTGTTTGTTTTGGCCCAGTTCTCTAATCTGTCAAGGTCGTTTTGAAGTGTGATCCTGTCCTCTGGGGTGTTAGCCACCCCTCCCAGTTTGGTGTCATCTGCAAATTTGATCAGGATGCCCTTGAGTCCATCATCCAAGTTGTTGATAAAGATGTTGAATGAGACCGGGCCCAAGACAGAACCCTGTGGCACCCCACTAGTCACTCCACTAGTCACTCTTCTGTTATGTACTGAGTTGAATAGGATCCAAAATGCAGCAGTCTGATTGGTCCTAGAACAATAGGATTCAGAATGCAGCAGTCTGATTGGTCCTAGAACGATGCAGCAGTATGATTGGTCCGCAGGAGCCACCCAATCCAGCTCCAGGTGGAAGTGAATCCACAACCTGATTGGCCTACAGGAGAATCCTGGAATTAGCCAATCACGTGCAGCCCATTGGGTAAATCATGTATATAAAGCAGATATTTTGGAGGAACTTTCATTCCTCCTCACCACTATGAGCTGAATAAAGAGCATGAAATCCACTCTCGACTCCGAGTATATTTCAAGCTCTATCTCCTCCAGCGTCTGATATTTGAAAGCCTTGCTGCCTCCAGCTATGAAAACAGAGGCTAGCCTAGGGTTACCAGACGTCCCCGGATTTGCAAATCTGTCCCCGGACAAATTCTGTCTCCGGAATGTCCCCAGATTTGCAAATCTGTCCCCTGGAAACATGGCAGCAGCAGCCTCAGCAGCCCAGAGCCAGCCTGGTAGCACAATTGGTTCTGCCTGGCTTCAGGAGCTACTCGCTGCTCACTCCTCGCTGCCATGGCTCATGCCATTTTTCCTCTCCGGAAGTCCCCATATGATGTGTCTTGTGTGCAACACATCATATGGGGACTTCCGGAGAGGAAAAATGGAGGGTGCCATGCCAACGAGCAGCTCCTGAAACCAGCCAGAGCCAACTGCACTACCAGGCTGGCTCCGGGCTGCTGACTGCCACTGCCACTGCTGAAGGGGAACAGGGGATGTCCAGCGATACAGATCTCCTGCCCCCTACCCCCTTTGGTTTGACTGATTGGAGGAGGCTCAGGAGTCACGGGCAGCTGGCTGTTGCCCAGTTTTTTTAAAACTCTGCACATTTATGTTTCACAAGGTGTGAAATAAGGGCTTTGCACCTTGCCTGGCAGAGAAACCGTGTGCCTTGCGCCCCACCTGGAGAATGGTCGCCCGCCTACGACTCCTGAATCCCCCCCCCCCGATCTATCAAAACAAAGGGGGAAAGGGGCAGGAGATCAAGGAAGGCTCGGGAGTCACGGGCAGGCAGTACGCCGTTGCCCAGTTTTTTAAAAAAATCTGCACATTTATGTTTCACAGGGTGAGAAAGAAGGGCTTTGCAGCACCTTTATACAATATGCATGTGTGCTTGGGCCCAGGGTCTTTTGCTTCACCATCCCCACTACTGACTCCCTGTTGCTACTCAGTTTAAAAAAGAAAAGAAAAAAGTGTCCCCAGATTCATTGAAAAAAAATCTGGTAACCATAGGCTAGCTGTCATGGCTGATAGCCATTGGTAACCCTTCTCGATGAATTTCCCCAATAGTCTTCTATAGCCATCCAAGATGGCAGCCATTGTTAGTTTCTGTTTCCCCCTGAGCAGCTGCTTAGAGTCACAAGGCTCTGTTTACATTTCAGAGACAGTCCAGGCTACTGGAAGTCTCACGGGAGACTAGAGACGGATGTGACGTACTGGTTTCCTGTTTGCCTTTGTTCCTTTGTTCGGTTGCTCTCTGCTTTCAAAGAGAGAGGATGTATATTTGACATGAGCCAACAGTGTGACGCGGCAGCTAAAAAAGCCAATGCAATTCTGGGCTGCATCAATAGGAGTATTGCATCTAGATCAAGGGAAGTAATAGTGCCACTGTATTCTGCTCTGGTCAGACCTCCCCTGGCGTACTGTGTCCAGTTCTGGGCACCACAGTTCAAGAAGGACACTGACAAACTGGAACGTGTCCAGAGGAGGGCAACCAAAATGGTCAAAGGCCTGGAAACGATGCCTTATGAAGAACGGCTAAGGGAGCTGGGCATGTTTAGCCTGGAGAAGAGGAGGTTAAGGGGTGATATGATAGCCATGTTCAAATATATAAAAGGATGTCACATAGAGGAGGGAGAAAGGTTGTTTTCTGCTGCTCCAGAGAAGCGGACACGGAGCAATGGTTCCAAACTACAAGAAAGAAGATTCCACCTAAACATTAGGAAGCACTTCCTGACAGTAAGAGCTGTTCGACAGTGGAATTTGCTGTCAAGGAGTGTGGTGGAGTCTCCTTCTTTGGAGGTCTTTAAGCAGAGGCTTGACAACCATATGTCAGGAGTGCTCTGATGGTGTTTCCTGCTTGGCAGGGGGTTGGACTCGATGGCCCTTGTGGTCTCTTCCAACTCTATGATTCTATGATTCTATGATTCTATATTTCTTTGCTGTCTGCGTAGTAAGAAATAAAGCATAGCATGTAGCCATAAATCTAATCACTTCCCTGTGCTGGATTCTCTGCTGAATGGAATGTGCCTGAGGCCTTATCAAAGGCTCAGGTCGTTAATTATTCGTCGGGAGGGCGATTCCGAAGGATTCGGAGGAAGATGAGCTTTATCAGCTTGGCCAAGCAGAGATCCCGACAGCCATCACTGCCTCCTGGGGAAGTGAGTTCCATCGTTTGACTGCACTGCCTGTTGCTAGGAATCCAAAGTGATGGAGGGGGAGTGCTGTTGCCCTCAAGTCTTGCTTGTGGGCTTCCCAGAAGCATCTGGTTTCCCTCTGTGTGTCAGGGAGCCGACAAGGAGAAACAGGTCATTCACGGTTCAGAGAAAGACAGTGAAACACCAGCTAACTTACAGTTAGTTTCTTTATTAAGGAAGCTGAAGGGAAAACAGAGAACACGCAGAGACTTCTAAAGATTGCTCCTAGGAGCCAATTCTTAGGGGCTGTGGGGGCTTTGCTCTCCTGATATGCCCCACGGAGGACCTTAAGGTCCATAAATAGCAACACCTTAGAGGTCCTGGGCCCTAAGAAAGTCAGATTAGCCTCAACCAGAACCAGGGCCTTTTCAACACTGGCTCCGTCCTGGTGGAACGCTCTGTCTCATGAGACCAGGGCCCTGCAGGATCTGATTTCTTTCCGCAGGGCCTGTAAGACAGAGTTGTTCTGCCTGGCCTTTGGCTTGGAATCAACTTGATTCCCTCCCCCTCTTTCTTTTTTCCTTTCTCCTCCTGTGATGGAACTCCTATTTGGGGACTTCCCTGGCTTTTTTCTGGCCCATGTAGGACCAGTTTGGATAGTTAGCCTTGGTGAAGACTTTCATCCCCCCAAAAGTTTTTGATTTGAGTTTCCATAGAAATGAGGCTGCATTTTAATGTTTTAATGTTGTATTTTAATCTTGTTTTTTAAGTTGTATCTCAATCAAAAACAAATTGATTGAGATACAACTTAAAAAACAAGATTATATTGGGTGTTAGCCGCCCTGAGCGCGGTCTTGTGTTTGCGGACCGGGACATTCGCAGGGAAACCAAAATGCTTGTTTGCAAAGCTCTTGTACTACCAACGTTACTGTACGCTTTTGAAACATGGAACACTTAAAAACGCCATCTCCAACTCCTGGAAAGATTCCATCAACGGTGTCTCCCCAAAATGTTACACATCGCATTAAGGATTAGAATACTAATAAAAGAGAAGATGATAGTAAATTGAAGGAGTTAATTTTATTAGAAATATGATTTTGGAGAACTGTTATAAGGTGATTCAATGAAATTCAGTTAGGGGGGATTTGAGGAAGTCAATTAACAATGAAAGTTAAATTAGGTCTTAGAAGTAATAAGTGTTTTTATTTTTTTTCTTTAGTATTGTGATGTGTTTTCTTTTGTGTGTTTTGTATGTTATTCCTGTTATAAATGTGGAAAATTAATTTTAAAAAATTGGGGGGGGGGGGGGAATTACACATCACTTGGGAAGAGATGCGAACTAATGCCAGTGTACTGGAAGAAGCAAAGATCACCAGTGTCGAAGCAATGATTCTTCAACATCAACTTCTTTGGACTGGTCATATTGTGTGGATGCCTGATTATCATCTTCCAAAGCAACTACTCTATTCTGAACTTAAAAATGGAAAGCATAATGCCAGTGGTCAACAAAAGAGGTTTAAAGACTCTCTCAAGGCAAATCTTTAAAAATGCAGTATAAACACCAACACTGGCCTACGAGCGCTCCTATTGGAGAACAGCCTTTACCAAAAGTGTCATGGGCTTTGAAGACACTCGAACTCAGGACGAAAGGGAGAAGCAATCTAAGAGGAAGGCACGTCTGGCAAACCCTCACCGTGATCAACCCCTGCCCAGAAACCTATGTCCCCAGTGTGAAAGGATGTGTAGATCCAGAAATGGCCTCCACAGTCACTTACGGACTCACTGTTAAGATCATGTTCATGGAAGACAATCTTACTCGGCTACAAGTGATCACCAAAACAGAAGATGAATTTCCATTTGGGGAAATCTTTTGGCAGCGTTAGGTTATAAAACTTCAGCATAATGCCCACCCAGGCTGGCAGAAGCTACACTCGAGTCCTTGGCAAGGCTGCATAAAACCCAGTGGTCTGCTGATATCCTGAGAAGAGAATGGATTTTATTTGCTGGGAAATGCGGACAGTTGAGCTGATCTGTGTGGTTCTCTCAGGCAGAAGCACAGAGGGGAGTGGATGACATTTAGAACAAAGGTCCCCGAGAATGGGGAGAGTTTATATCCTCCAGGAAATAGCTGGCAACCGAGCAGAATCTCTGCAGGGCTCCGCTTTCTTTGTGACTGAAGAAGAATCAGCTGAGGGGGGAAATGAAAGGAACAGAATGGTGTATGCAGTCATGAGCAGGGAAGTTTGGCACAGGTTTCACATGTTGCCAATGAGCTACTTCATGGTCCAGTCCAGAGCCATAAGCATTATTCCCTGAAAACAACCAACATTTATGTACAAAAAGTATGTCTGCTGAATAGCAATTGAACAGCAGGTAAAAAGCCAAAGTTACAGTCACTGAAACACCTTTGTGTGCCATCTAATTAATATTACAGTTCTGTCCAATTATTCAGTCTTGTGGCTGCCTGCATGCAGTTTTGGTTGAGGGTCCCAGGAAAGGTTGGGGGGCTGCTGGATCCAAGTTTCTGGGAATCACAGGTGGGCACTAAGGTCCTGTTGGGGACTTCCCATTGACACAGCTGGTTGGCAGCTATGAGAACACGATTCTGGGCCAGATGGACCTTTGGCGTGACCCAGCAGTGCTTCTCTTTTGTGCTTGTGATGCGCTGTTCATCAATGCTGAAAGCATCTAAGAGAGGGTTTCCCAAACTTGGGTCTCCAGCTGTTTTTTGGACTACAGGTCCCATCATCCCTGACCACTGGTCCTGCTAACTATGGATGGTGGGAGTTGTAGTCTAAAAACAGCTGGGAACCCAAACGGACCAAGGAGAGGAATCACTGGAAATCCCACTCCATATCAGGTCCTCTCGCTAATCTTGTTCTGCAGCTTCTCCACCAGATCTAGCAGAATGGGACCTCCTGCAACAAAACGTTGCAGCATGGCACTGCCTCTCCACTGTCGGAGGTGGAGTTCTTTATTTATTGGTTCATTCACATGCTGTATTAATAGGCTCCTAAGCGGTTTGCGAGTATCAAAGCCAGTTACACAAACGTTAAGATGTATAAACCTGCATGATTTAAACACACAATAAACTGATCCTATTAAAGCATCCATAATTAAAAACAGGCAATTAAAAAAAATCCCATTAAAACAATGAAGTAATTAAAACAGGGGAGTCGTGGCAAGAGATCAGCACTTCTAGATGCTGAGAATTAGAGTTGGGGAGAAGTGATGTTATATTCTTGCAGGATTGTGGGCAAGTGAAAACACGATGCTGAACTAGATGGGGGTTTGGCCTGACCCAGCACTGCTGCTCTTATATTCCTCCTTAACACTCAATTCTATTCTCTCCTGTTTTCCTGGTGCTCCCCTCCACACACATACAGTCAGACAATCTGTGACCACTGGGCCTGCTCATCATTTGAAGTCCCCCCACACACTCCATTCCCCCCCCCCCCCCAGACTTATACGACTTCTGCAGTTCTGTGTCTCTTGAATCTGCTGAGAGCTCCCTCTTGTGTGTGGCAGCTGCCATTTCGGCGACTTGATCAGTGTCACTCATTTGTGCAAATCAGAAATCAAGGAAAAGACGGTTCTGATCCAGCCTCCTTCCTGAGATGCTAGTCTGCTATATGTGGGGATTTTTTTTTAGAGAGGAGCGTTCCACCATTTGCACTCCCACCTGAGTTCTGAAGTGGTACAGCCCTCACATAATAAGAATAAGCTGGAGGAGACTCTTGAGAGTCCCATGGACTACAAGAAGATCAAACCTCTCCATTCTGAAGGAAATCAGCCCTGAGTGCTCACTGGAAGGACAGATCCTGAAGCTGAGGCTCCAAGACTTTGGCCACCTCATGAGAAGAGAAGACTCCCTGGAAAAGACCCTGATGTTGGGAAAGATGGAGGGCACAAGGAGAAGGGGACGACAGAGGATGAGATGGATGGATAGTGTTCTCGAAGCTGCCAGCATGAGATTGACCAAACTGCGGGAGGCAGTGGAAGACAGGAGTGCCTAGCGTGCTCTGGTCCAAGGGGTCATGAAGAGTAGGACACGACTAAACGACTAAAACAAATAATAATTATAATAAATTTTATTTATATCCCACCCTCCCCAGCCAGAGCCAGGCCGAAGGCGGCTAACACCAGGAAAAATTACAGTAAAAACATAATGGGTGGGGGGAGAAACCAATTTAAAATAGAGGTTAAAATGCAATTTAAAATGCAGCCTCATTTTAAAAGTAACCCATAGATCACATAAAGGGAGGGAAACATAAGGGTCAGACTGAGTCCAAACCAAAGGCCAGGTGGAACAGCTCTGTCTTGCAGGCCCTGCGGAAAGAAATCAGATCCCGCAGGGCCCTGGTCTCATGAGACAGAGCGTTCCACCAGGCCGGAGCCAGTGTTGAGAAGGCCCTGGCCCTGGTTGAGGCAAATCTGACTTCCTTAGGGCCCGGGACCTCTACTGCGTTGCTATTTATGGACCTTAAGGTTTTCAACACCAAACTCGGCAAAAACAAAAGCTTGAGGCACCCAAGCCAAAGTAAAAATTGTTTCTGGCTAACACCTTGTTATGTAGCCTAAGCCAATTAAACAGCTTTTTTTGCAAAGCTCTTAATAAGCCGTAATCTCTTTAACTCCACCATCTGAAAGCCTTCTGATCATCCACCCACTCACTCAATCTTGGTGCTGCCTGAAATATAATATCCTGCCGGCACACCCGGCTCTGTCCATCATTCGTCAAGGGCGAGATGCCAGGGATATGACTTGCCTCAGCCTGCTCCCCTGGAAGCCTCATCGGGAATGGAGAGGTCTTTTTTAATTGGTGGCTCACTTTATTTTAAATAGTCACATTCTGCCTCTCCAGCTCTTGCGATAACTCACGGCAATCAATTACAACAAAAGCACATCGAGGGAACAATTTTATATGCACTTAGCCAGGAGAGCGATCCACACTGAGCAAAAGAACATAGGGAACATTGCATGGATCAGGCCGGTGACACATCTAGTCTTTTTCTCACAGTAACCAAACAGATGCCCACCAGAAGCCCAAAAGCAAGACCTGAGAACAAATACGCTCTTCTCTTTTAAATCCTCTTTTAAAGACATCCAAGTTGGTGGTCATCACTACCCTGGGACTTCTGCGCAGACTTGTTGGTGGCTGTGGCGATCACACAGGGTCCCCGGACGTTTCACCATCTATTGATCCCTGTGCCACCACTTTATTTCTCACTGCCACCACTCAGGCCCTACCTGGTACAATACTGAGTCCAGTCAGGGACTCAGGATAGGAACATCCTGCAAAATTGGAACATTGGAACATAAAGACTCCTCCTGCAAAATTGGAACATAAAGACTCCTCCTGCAAAAGTGGGGAGTGGTTGTGGGCGGGAGCCGTTCTCCACCTCAAGCAGGGGGCGTTAGCCCCCTGCCTCCCACTCACCTGGCCTTCGAGGGGGCGTGTACGGCAGCGTAAATTGCTGCCGCGCCAGCCTCCTGGCCTCACTCTTCTTCGTCCCATCGCGAGTCACCCACCCTCCACTCCCTTAGAGCTCAGGGTCTCAGTTTTCTTATGGCCTTGCTATGGACCTTAGGTTGGTCGCCCTGGTTGTCCGGGGGGCCTGGTAAGGATTTTTCCATTTGGCATTAGGCTTTTTGGTTTTTTCGCCTACCTCATAGCAATTGTCACAACTTTCATGGTATTGGTGGGTAGGTTAGGCATTGGAATAATGTGGTGTGGTGTGTGGAAGGGCTAGGTGTGGCCATCGCCTACGCCTTCAATTTTTGGGTATTCCATTAAAGGAATCCGGCGGTCGTGTATTCTGTCCGATGCCTGCGTGGCGGGAGGCCATGGCACAACCCTCGGTGACATCAGGGGAGAGCTTATAGTTGGATTAGCATCAATAGGCTCCACCTACTGGTAAATAAACCCCCCTGTTTTAGACTCACCCCTCTCCGAGTGGGTGGAGTCAGCTGACGTAATCCAATGCCTAAGCCAATACCTTTTCATTTGCTGTAATCAATAAAGTTGTGGCCTTTTCTTGCCCATTAACCTTATATCACGTGTCCTTGTGTTTTCATTTCACTATGCGGGGATCGGGTCCTCGAACCACAAACTTCTGTTTATTTATTGCAGTTTAACAAGCAGGTGGTTTCATAAATGGTCTCGGTCAATTACAATCATAGGGTGCCTATCCAGACCTATAACTTCCGCTACCTGCTCTCACTCACTAAACTACCTCTCAGATATTTACTTGTCTTCCTAGCTCCTAACTGTTCCTGACTCAGCTGGCGTACAGCTTCCGGGTCATGTGGCCAGCAGGACTAAGCCGCTTCTGGCGAACCAGAGCAACGCACAGAAACGCCGTTTACCTTCCCGCCGGAGCGGTACCTATTTATCTACTTGCACTTTGACGTGCTTTCGAACTGCTAGGTTGGCAGGAGCAGGGACAGAGCAACGGGAGCTCACCCCATCGCGGGGATTCAAACTGCCGACCTTCTGATTGGCAAGTCCTAGGCTCTGTGGTTTAACCTACAGTGCCATCCACGTCGCTTAAGGTAATATCTTAGTTCCTTGTTAATTATGATGCTTTGATGGTATACTTTACATTTGACTTCCTTCAGGAATGTTTTGTTCTCCTTCCGTGGAGATTTTAAAGCAGAGGTTGGATGGTCATCTGTCATGGATACTTTATTTGATATTCCTGCACTGCAAGGGGGTTAGACTAGATGACTCCAGGGTCCCTTCCAACTTTGCAATTCTGTGATTCTATTCTGGATTATTTTATTTGATGTTTGAATGTGTTGTAAACCGCTTTGAAATTTTTTCCCTTAAAAATATAATATGGTATAGAAATCGTCATCATCAAACAGAATTTCTTCCCCAGTCTTATTCTTAACAAATGGAGCAATCACTCTTCAGGAAAGCACATGTTAGTTGTCTTAAAGAACCGTGTTCTCTTCCAGGAGCCAATTATCTCCTTCCAAGGCATGGTGTACTGAACATCGCTCCCAGCTGCACTCCTGATCCTCGAAGCGAGCCATCAGAAAACGTGAACCTCTTGAAACTGGGCCAGAAAATAATTTGCAAGGTAGGAGGGAAGAGCAGAGCCTGCCTGAGCTGGCAAGTCCAAACTCCCAAAGACGTAGGTGTAATTGTTGTGCAACGGCTCTCCATTGATGTGGCCACGTATGAAATGAAAGATGAGCCAGGCTGTTGGTGGGACAACCACTCTGGGCAGAGATTGCGTGCCCCTCCACTGGTCCACAAGAGATACTACTACTACTACTACTAATAATAATAATAATAATAATTTATTATTTGTACCCTGCCCATCTGGCTGAGTTTCCCCAGCCACTCTGGGCGGCTTCCAACAAAGATTAAAAAATACATCAAAATGTCACACATTAAAAACTTCCCTGAACAGGGCTGCCTTCAGATGTCTTCTAAAAGTCAGATAATTGTTTATTTCCTTGTCATCTGATGGGAGGGTGTTCCGCAGGGCGGGTGCCACTAGCGAGAAGGCCCTCTGCCTGGTTCCCTGTAGCTTTCCTTCTTGCAGTGAGGGAACCGCCAGAAGGCCCTCGGCATTGGACCTCAGTGTCCGGGCAGAATGATGGAGAAAACCCAGCCAGATGGGCAGGGTATAAATAATATATCATCATCATCATCATCATCATCATCATTGGAGTTTGGTGGGAGGAAGCAAATCTGGTGAAGAGCATAGGTTAAAGAAGATCCCCACCCACCCTCTTTCAAGTCCATGTAGGAATGTAGAAAAGCAAATTGAAATCCTAAAGGGGGGGAATGACCTATCTATTCTTTATGCCACTAAGGTGTATATAGCCCAAGACTGAAACAAATTCATTTGTGCATTGTTTATTGAGCTTGCACTGCACTTTTCTCCCTTGCATCCAATGAAACACACACAAAAAAGAGAAGACTCAAAATCCTGATTCCAATGGGAAATGATTTTTTGTTTTAAAGAATCCCACACATATGTCAGATATACACAAAGCAGTCTCCATGTTTCTGGTGCATTTTGTGCAAAACCAAGGACCTACCCACATGGAAATTTATTCTTAGCAAAGGAATTTGACACGGGTTTCCAAATTTGCAAAGTTCCTGGAAATTTTAACATCAGTTTTTGTGCAAAGCGAACCAAGTGGGGTGAGAGCAGCTTGAATGCAAGCAAGCGTATCGTTGCAACGTATTCCAGACTGCAAGAGCTCTATAAAGACTTACCTGACTGTAAGTCCCATTGAACTGAATGGGGATTAGCTCTGAGCTAACATGTAGAAGGACAGGAGCCAAATCTTTGGGGTGTTGCACTTTTGGGGCTGCCCAAGAAAGGTGCAGTTACAGGTAGGTAGCCGTGTTGGTCTGCCATAGGCAAAACAAAATAAAAAAATTCCTTCCAGTAGCACCTTAAAGACCAGCTAAGTTAGTTCTTGGTATGAGCTTTCGTGTGCATGCACACTTCTTCAGATACCTGAAGAAGTGTGCATGCACACGAAAGCTCATACCAAGAACTAACTTAGTTGGTCTTTAAGGTGCTACTGGAAGGATTTTTTTTATTTTGTTTTAAGAAAGGTGCAGTTGGTCAAGATCATCCAGGGATGTAAAATTGATGGAGATGGTGGGATGCAGAGATGATTTGGGGTATCAGGGGGAAGGGTAAATTATGGTGGGGAGGCCTGGATGAAAAGGGACTACGTAGGTGGTTTTAGTCAGGGTTGAAGAACCTGTAGTTCTTTGGGCGTTGCTGGACAGCACTCAACTTCTCTGTGGTGCCCAGCTGGGCGCCTTCTCCATTTTTGCACTCCTAAAACTTTTGTTGTTGTTGTTTAGTCGTTTAGTCATGTCCGACTCTTCATGACCCCATGGACCAGAGCACACCAGGCACTTCTGTTTTCCACTGCCTCCCGCAGTTTGGTAAAACTCATGCTGGTAACTTCGAGAACACTATCCAACCATCTTGTCCTCTGTTGTCCCCTTCTCCTTGTGCCCTCCATCTTTCCCAACATCAGGGTCTTTTCCAGGGAGTCTTCTCTTCTCATGAGGTGGCCAAAGTCTTGGAGCCTCAGCTTCAGGATCTGTCCTTCCAGTGAGCACTCAGGGCTGATTTCCTTAAGAAACTAAAACTAGTACAATCCAAATTTCTAAGATCAGCCCTTCAAGTCCCAAAATGTGTGACTAGAGACAGGCTTCACAAAAGTGGAGTAAATAAACAAACCCCTTTTGTTGCAAAATATGAGTCAGCAATATCAAAAGCAACACGATGGCCAGAAACAATTAGAATGTGAAAAACTTTATGGAATAATTCAAAACATCAAAACTAACAAACTGAAGTCTCTGAAAGTCTCTGAAAGTCCTTAAATGAATCATGGTGCCAGACTTTACCCGACGGAGAGCAAGCTGTATAATCAGCAAATGTCCAATTCTGATGTCCAACTCTGAACTCTGCTGAACAGTTTTTCTGGATAACAACTACTGTTTCCTTGAATTCTTCATCAGCCAATTAGTTCAACACTCATAAGTAGAAAGATATGTAATTCCTTTATTAATTAACCTTTTTTTGAATAGATATAATATACATGAGAATGAAAAGTACTCTGGAACAGTGCTCATGTGATTGTGTTAGTTTTGATGTTTTGAATTATTCCTAAAGTTTTTCACAAAAATGGAGGCTAGAGAGTGGGTGACCACACTCAACTATTGGCTCAGACTATCTTTATTTCCCCCTTGGCCTTGCCCCACTAACTGTGAATGATGATTTTCAATCCATGTGGAAACAGGCAGTGTCAACTAAAATCTCGTCCCTGGGCTTCTCTCCAGGTCTTCTAATCATCATGGGATACGATCAGGTCAAAGCACCCATTAAACAATGTGTAGCGGACACTCTTGAAAGTCCCAAGGACTGCAAGAAGATCAAACTGAAGATCATTCTGAAGGAAATCAGCCCTGAGTGCTTACTGGAAGGACAGACTGTGAAGCTGAGATTCCAATACTTTGGCCACCTCAGGACCAAACTGCGGGAGGCAGTGGAAAACAGGAGTGGCTGGTGTGCTCTGGTCCATGGGGTCATGAAGAGTCAGACACGACTAAACAACTAAACAACAACAACATGCGGACACAGAGCGCCAATTGGCTTTAGCCAGGACCCCAACTTTTATTGTCAATGAATCCACCAGGTACTCTGGACAGCTCTTATGACCCCGACCATTTGCCATGCTGGCTGCCTTCACTTCTTACTGTTTCCCACAGGAACATCCTAGGAGGCTGCCTTACACTGACTGAGACCATGGATCCATCTAGCTCAATATTGTCTATTGACAATACTGGCAGCCATTCTCCCCTCAGATAAAGGATAAATGCAGGGTGTCGAGGATTAGTTTCGGAGGGAACAAATGAAGAACAAGGTGACAGAAGTGTATAGAATTCTATATAAATGAGAGCAGCACTCTTCTCTCTTTGAGAGGATCTCCCTATGAAAATGATGGAAGGGACAGGAACAGGACAACAGAGTTGCTTCTTCACTTGCGGCAATGTGGATGCCGATAAGGTCACAGGTGGTGTGGAATTCCACAAAGGCAGATTAATTGGTCAATGCATGAAGGACCACTCCCTTATCTTGGCCCCAATGACCATTTAACTTCAACTGGATATCCATGCCATGCCACATCTCTCCACACTAAGGTTACCAAATTTTTTTCAAAGAATCTGGGGACACTTGTTTTTTGAAAAATTAAGAAGTAATATCTTCTCTTATGTGGTCTCCTCTGTCAGATGGCCTTCCTCTGGGCCCTGACCTGCTCTCTTGGAGCACTAGCTACTGTGGAATAGGCTCAGGTTGGGCCTGGGCTCGGCCACGTGTCCTTGACCTCCCAGTGCTCTCCTACCTCTCATCCTCAGCAGTACAGCAAGGTCGGGGCTCCCCTCTTTTTTCTCCTTCATCTTTTTCTCTCTTCTTTCTCCTTCTCACTGCGTCAGCTCCAGGGTTTTCCTGGCCCCGGAGCGCCGCTGGGCAGTCGGCTGGGTGGCCGGGTGCTCTCACTCCCGGCTTGATTTGGGTCATGGGGAGGAGCAGTGGTTCCCCCAGTTGACGCAGAGGGCGTCCCCGGTTCACCCTCAGCAGTGGCAGCGACAGTGGCAGTCTCAGCAGCTTTGAGCCAACCTGGTAGCATAGTTGGCTCTGGCTGGCTTCAGGAGCTGCCCACTGCCATGGCATCCACCATTTTGCCTCACCGGAAGTCCCCATATGATGTGTCTTATGCCGTTGAACCAACCACGCAACATTCATTCCCTACTAATAAATCTACAACACTTAAAATATAAATCTGGGGACATTAAATGAAATCCGGGGACGGATTTTGTCCAGGGGCAGATTTGTAAATCCGGGGACTGTCCCCGGGAAATGGGGACATTTGGTAACCATACTTCACACCCTTATTCCACCCATGGGGAGGGGAGACTGTTTCTGAATGAAAGTATTGGGTTAGGGTAGCCTCTCTGCCTCGCCTTGAGGGAGCCTGGTTGTTTGTGTTCTCCATCTTTCCTGCAAAGCACTCTGGGAACATGATCTTGACTGTAGCCATCGCCCAGCCGTACTGGATTGGTGGAAGAGCCCTTGCCAGATCTGCTCCGCCTTCCCTCTTTGTCCTCCGACCTCACCTGCCTTCCCCTGCCAAGCAAAAGGACAAGCAAGCTTCTCCTCCTCTTCGTCGGCAAGGTCACCCTCTGCGCCCACTTCTGCCCCTCTGCCCTCCCATCCCCTCCCTCTAGCAAAGCGAGAACCGGCGGGAGTTGATGTTCATCTTTGTCACACCAATGAGCTTGAGCGGGGTGGAGAGGCTAAAGGAGGACGTCAGCGGGAAGTCGCACAGGAGGTCAGAAAGCTCGTCCCGCTCCTCCAGCTCGTAGGTGGCATCGTTGAGCATCCGCCGGTGGAGGTGGCAGGTCTGCTCGATTTTGAGCTTGTTGATGTCGCTGCGCAGGCGCATCAGCTGCCGGGCCAGCTGCTGGTCCTGGAGACGCATTTCCATCTGGAACACAAAAGGCAGGCAGTGATAGTTTCATAGTCAAGGGGCATGAGGGCTTAAAGCAGACCCTCCAAGTGTCCCTACTTTCCAGGGACAGCCCCTGGACGGCTTCTAATTGGATCCCTGAATGTCCTACTTTTCCTTAAGTAAAGGTAAAGGGACCCCTGACCATTAGGTTCAGTTGTGACCGACTCTGGGGTTGCGCGCTCATCTCGCTTTATTGGCCGAGGGAGCCAGCGTACAGCTTCCAGGTCATGTGGCCAGCATGTCTAAGCCGCTTCTGGTGAACCAGAGCAGCACACAGAAACGCCGTTTACCTTCCCGCCAGAGTGGTACCTATTTATCTACTTGCACTTTGACATACTTTAGAACTGCTAGGTTGGCAGGAGCAGGGACCGAGCAACGGGAGCTCACCCTGTCGCAGGGATTCGAACTGCCGACCTAGTGATCAGCAAGTCCCAGGCTCTGTGGTTTAACCCACAGCGCCACCCCTGTCCCTCACTTTTCCTTAGGACATTCCTATTTCCATCAGAGAAATGTTAGAGGGTATGGAATATGATTTGATCCTAGAATGTCCCACTTTTCCTTAGGAAAAAGTCCCTATTTTCATCAGAGAAATAATAATAATAATAATAATAATAATAATAATAATAATAATAATAATATTTTATTTATATCCTGCCCTCCCCAGCTGAAGCCAGGCTCAGAGCGGCTAACAACAGTAAAATAATACAGCATTCTAAAATCAATTCATTATAAAATCAGTTCAAATCAAATTGATGGCAACCATAGGGCTAGAGTTCTGTGAAGAAATTACCAAAGGAGGGGGTCAGACTGTGCCTTGGCCAAAGGCCTGGTGGAACAGCTCTGTCTTGCAGGCCCTGTGGAAAGATGTCAAGTCCCACAGGGCCCTAGGAATATGATTTGATTCTAGAATGTCCCAGTTTTCATCAGAGGAAAAAGTCCCAGTTTTCATCAGAGAAATGTTGGAGGATAAGATTAAAGTGGCAACTTTAACCAGGAAAGGGGGAAGGGAGCAAATTTGTTTATTGGATTTTTATTCTGCCCCCCCCCCCCAAGGAAACCCCGATGCCAAACAGAGGCACAATTTAAAAACGAAGCAGAACAAAACATTCTGAAAATAATTATGGTTAAAAGCTTTTTAACATTCCATTTTAATTGTAGTCACCCACTCTGGGCCCTTAGGGTGAAAGGTAGGCAAGAATATTTATATTAAATATTAAAGAATATTTATATTAAAGGTAGGCAAGAATATTTGCACACTCCTCTTCCTTAAGGTCCCGGGGTGATTTGCAACATCAGAGCACAATGTTAAGAACAGTTTGAAGCAACTTGCAATCACAAGAATAAGCTGCGTCCTAAAAACGTACACCTCAAGCGCCAAAAGCCAGGGTAAAGAGGTGTTTCTTCAGCCTTCTCCGGAAGCTGTATAATGAAGGCACCAGGTGCACCTCTGTAGCGAAGGAGGTCCACAATTTAAAAGCCACCACAGAGAAGGCTCTCTCCTGGACCACCAGCACCCTTGGCTCAGAGGGCAGAGGAACTACAGTCGTACCTTGGTTGTCAAACGCCTTGGTACTTGTATGTTTCGGCTCCTAAACAATCGAAACCCGGAAGTGAGTGTTCCGGTTTTTGAATTTTTGGGGGAAGCTGAATGTCCATTGCAGCTTCCGGGACTTCCAATTGGTTGCAGGAAGCTCCTGCAGCCAATCGGAAGCCACGCTTTGGTTTCTGAACGTTTTGGAAGTTGAATGGAGTTCCAGAACGGATTCCGTTCAACTTCCAAGGTACAACTGTATTGAGGACACCTCTACTGATTGCGGCACCTGAGAGGGGATGTAAAGAAGGAGACCATGTTTTGGGTATTTGGGGCCCGAGTCATTTAGGGCTTTAAACAGTGACGTGAGCACCTTGATCAGAAACACACTCTCAACCAATGCAGCTATTTCAAAACTGGTCTTCTATGAGATCTAGAATGGAAGGCCAGCCAGTAATCCGGCCGCTGCATTTTGGACAAGCTGAAGTTTCTGAGTCACCTATAAGAGTTATTGTTATTTATTAATTTCATAGAATTTACACGTGGCCTGATTGCAAAACACACACACACACATACAAAACCACCCTCTTCAAAGCGGTTTACGAATTGGAAAAATAATAAAATCAAGAAACATTTACAACCACGCTTTAACACATACGAAAGTTAAAATACTAAAATGGAATTGCATTGGCTTTCTAAGCATCTGCGTATGCTTCTCTAAACAGGAATGTTTTTAGCAGGTCCTGAAAAGAACACCATGAAGGTGCCTGGTCGATCTCAACAGTGGGAATAACTTCAAAATGACTTCTGCTGCTGCTGCTCTGATTATGAGGGCATCTAGATCTTATGGAAAAAGTAGTTCTTGACCAAAGGTAAAGGGACCCCTGACCATTAGGTCCAGTCGTGGCCGACTCTGGGGTTGCGGTGCTCATCTCGCTTTATTGGCAGAGGGAGACGGCATACAGCTTCCAGGTCATGTGGCCAGCATGACTAAGCCGCTTCTGGCGAACCAAAGCAGTGCACAGAAACGGCGTATACCTTTCCGCTGGAGTGGTACCTATTTATCTACTTGCACTCTGACGTGCTTTCTAACTGCTACATTGGCTGGAGTAGGGACCGAGCAACGGGAGCTCACCCCGTCATGGGGATTTGAACCGCCAACCTTCTGATCAGCAAGCCCTAGGCTCTGTGGTTTAACCCACAGCGCCACCTGCGTCCCTTATACTTCTTGACTAGATGGCCCCAATTCTTGTGCCCCTATAGTCTTACCACCTTATTTCCATCTGCAATGGGACTCTGCCGTTGTTTTGTTGAGAGGGGGAAATGAGGATCAGTTCTTCAGCAGCTCCGGCCCAACAGTTTCCAAACTTTCCCAGGGAGATAAAGCTTCCCACCAGCTTTCATTTGCTCTTTCAGGGTGAGAAGGGTCTCTCCCCCCCCCCATTGTAAAACAAAGAAGGGAGTCGGTGGGGAGCTGATCTCCACAGGATAGGAGCATAAAGGGGCAACGGACAAAGCCTTGTGATGGTTGACAAAAGGATTACAGCTCTGACACGGAGGAAAGGTGCCAGCGCTGAATCCCTGTTCCCTGGCTTCAGACTTGGTGCTCGGTTTCGGGTGTCCCAGATAAAAAGGTCGAGTTTCTCACAGATTCTCCTTTGGCAATAGATGAAGAACCAGCGACAGGTTAATTGTGGTGCAGAAGGCAGAAGGCAGCATTCTGGGCCAATGAAGCTGGCCTTTGTATACAATATTCTTGATCTCAGGGCCATAGGTTCGATCCCCCTTTGGGGCAAAAGATTCCTGCATTCTGGGGGTTGGATTAGATGCCGTTTGTGGTCCCTTCCATCTCCACAATTCTCTCTCTCTCTCTCTCTCTCTCTCTCATTCACAGGATTATACAAGGGAAGGGGGCGGAGATTTCTGACTTGAAAATAAGTGTGAAAAAGCACCTCCTCTCTCTCTCTCTCTCTCTCTCTCTCTCTCTCTCTCTCTCTCTTTCTCTCTAATTCACAAGATTATACAAGGGAAGGGGGCGGAGATTTCTGACTTGAAAATAAGCGTGAAAAAAGCAGAACATATTTCTTCCGCCTAACTTGTACATAGCTCTAAACTATGGTTTATTGCACCATGATTTATGAAACCATGATTTAGTGTTAGATATGAAGTCAGCTATGGTTTTCCCAGTAGTGGGTTGGGCTCAAAGGTTTTACATATTGGGCACGCAGCTTTGGGCTTCCTCTTTTGCTGCATGCGCCGGATCACCCGCCCACCCTCCCTGAACTGGGGATTTAGCGCTTGACCTTGCTATGCCTGTCATGGGGTCGCCTGTTTGGGGGGTAGGGGCCTGGTAGGAATTTTGTCCATTTGGCTGATTGGCTGGAGCCATTTGGTTTTTGCCTAAAGGTAAAGGGACCCCTGACCAGTGGCGTAGCGTGGGGGGTGCAGGGGGGGCCGGCCGCACCGGGCACAACATCTGGGGGTTAGGGTTAGGGATAGGGTTAGGGGGCGCAAATCCAGGGTTAGGGGGCGCAAATTACTTGCCTTGCCCCGGGTGCTGACAACCCACGCTACGCCACTGCCCCTGACCATTAGGTCCAGTCGTGGCCGATTCTGGGGTTGCGGCGCTCATCTCGCTTTATTGGCCAAGGGAGCCGGCGTACAGCCGGCATACAGGGTCATGTGGCCAGCATGACTAAGCCGCTTCTGGAGAACCAGAGCAGCGCATGGAAACGCTGTTTACCTTCCCGCTGGAGCAGTACCTATTTATCTACTTTGACGTGCTTTCGAACTGCTAGGTTGGCAGGAGCAGGGACTGAGCAATGTGAGCTCACCCCGCCGCGGGGATTCGAACTGCCAACCTTCTGATCATGTCTTGCACTTTGACGTGCTTTCAAACTGCTAGGTTGGCAGGAGCAGGGACCTCAACACGCAGTGTGTACTACTTGGCTTCAGCATGTGGGCAGCTCTTCCTGCTTCTCCTCCTTCTGCTGAACGGACCCTCCAAAGTCCTGCTCCAATGGTGCCACCAGCTCTGCAGATCTCGAGGTATGCAGGGAAAAACCCGAAGATTTCCTGCCCCCTGTCTTCCTTTCTAAATTCAGCAAAGGGCCCTGGTCAGCATTTCCATTAAATCAACTTAGGCTGGCATTATAATCACAGCCTCTGTTCGGTCTCCAGGCTGCATGCAATTACAGCAGGCATTAACATCGATTGGAAGGAGAAGCACAAAACTGCTATTAAGCTATTTTGACGATGAAAGTACAGGAAATTCAGCCAATGGAGCAGGTGATTTTCTCTAGGACAGCATCACCTGTCTCCTCTTCATTGTGGGGGGTGGGGGTGGGCAAGAGTGCTTGGGCCATAGCTCAGTGGTTAGTGCACTCACACTGCGTACAGAAGGTTCTGGGTTCAATTCCTGGCGTCTCCAGCCAGGGCTGGGACTGGGAGACCACCTGCCTTAAAACCCTGGAGATCCACTGCTATTCATAGAACCATAGAATATTAGAGTGGGAAAGGGATGGAAGGGTCATCTAGACCAACCCTCTGCAATGCAGGAATTTCAACTAAAGCATCCATGAGAGGTGGCCGTCCAACCTCTGTTAAAAATTCTCCGAGGAAGGAGAGTCCACCACCTTCCGAAGAAGTCAGTGTCACAATGCCTGCAATGCCATATCAGTTTGCAATGTTTTTATTTATTTAAAAGTCCTCGTGGAAATTCAGTGGCATTTTAAAAGCATTGCAGTAGGTGGGCTAGATGACCCATGGGGTCCCTTCCAATTCTGCAATTCTATGACTCAATCGTTTTCATGCAAATTGCTCCTGACATACATATCTTCACATGCCCTATTTGCCTAACATGCACATTTTTGCAAAGGCAACCCTTAACATAATACTTGTTACTATTGTCACTAATATATGCATTTAATGGTGATGATGGTGATAGTGATGATGATGATGATAATTCCCAGCCACTATGGGCGGCTTCCAGCAAAATGTTAAAATACAATAATCCATCAAATATTAAAAGCTTCCCTAAACAGGGATACCTTCAGATGTCTTTGAAAAGTCAGATAGTTGTTTACTTCCTTGACATCTGATGGAAGGGCATTCCACAGGGCAGGTGCCACCACCAAGAAGGCCCTCTGCCTGGTTCCCTCACATCTTGCAGGGAGGGAACCGCCAGAATTCCCTCGGTGCTGGATCTCAGTGTGCGGGCAGAACAATGGGGGTGGAGACGCTCCTTCAGTTATACTGGACCGAGGCCGTTTAGGGCTTTCAAGGTCAGCACCAACCCTTTGAATTGTGCTCAGAAACGTACTGGGAGCCTATGTAAGTCTTTCAGGACCGATGTTATATGGTCTTGGCGGCCTCTCCTGGTCAGCAGTCTAGCTGCCGCATAATGGATTAGTTGTGGTTTTGCACTTTAGTCTAGTAAATGCACTCTCCTTTTTCCTTTTTTCTTTTTTGAAACATTACTTTGCTGGAGAATGGCATTGCAAAATTCAGAGAAGTGCAGATTTCAGAGGATGCCTCTGCTTTGGTTTGTGTATCGTTTCCGAAAGTGTCAGTTGCATAGATTCACCCTGAAATGCAAATCAAATTTCTCCTTCCTCTCTACTGACTCTTCCCAATTCTTTAAGAATTGAACGTGGGAGCTTCTACACGCAACACATGTGCTCCCTGTCAGGGGCAGAGGAAGAGGAGTGCGGGGGGAGCGCACCCCCCCGACAGCATGATCCCGGTGGGGTGCCATCACAGCTGTTCCCCCACCTGCACTGGGCACCACACCCCCACAGGTGATGTGCCACACCCTCAGGAGTCATGCCACACCCCCGGGATGCGCACCACGCCCCTGTGGGTGGCACGCCACATGCCCGGGACGTGCACCAGCCCCACCTGCTCTCCGCCCCCCCAGTACCAGAGCATGAAGCTCTGCCACTGCTCCCTGTTGCTTCAGAGAGCAGTGCTAGAACTAATAAGTGGAAATGGCAGGGAAGCAAATCTCAGCTAAATTTTGGAAGGGACTTTCCAATGGTCAAAACATTATTGAGAGCCAGTGTGGTGTAGTGGTTAAGAGCAGTAGACTCGTAATCTGGGGAACCGGGTTTGAGTCTCCGCTCCTCCACATGCAGCTGCTGGGTGACCTTGGGCCAGTCACACTTCTCTGAAGTCTCTCAGCCTCACTCACCTCACAGAGTGTTTGTTGTGGGGGAGGAAGGGAAAGGAGAATGTTGGCCGCTTTGAGACTCCTTCGGGTAGTGATAAAGCGGGATATCAAATCCAAACTCTTCTATTAGGCAGCTGAACTGGCTGCCTTCAGAGGTGGCAGGTGTTCCTTCAATGCATGCATTTATTTGGCCCCAGACAGGGATGCTGCCATTGACCTCATATTAATCAGGATATTAGACTAGATGAACTCCAAAATCCCTCTCAGTTATACAAGATTCCATGAATTCATGAGCTATGATCCCTCTCCAGATTTATTTATTTTTAAGCAACATTGCTGAGGTTATCTCTTTTCTTTTCTTTTCTTTTCTTTTCTTTTCTTTTAGTTATAGTGGCGAAATAAGCAGGTGAGAGAAGAAGAACCCCCCCCCCAAAAAAAAACAGCACAACTGAGCCGAATGTCAGGCAGGGGAGCTCAGAGACAGAGTGAACTTATATGCAATTTTATTGCAATCTCCAGTTCGGAAGGAGTTCCTTAAATGCTGCTGGAAGGAGTATAAAAAGTTATGCATGCCAGCCAGCTTATTGCATAAAGGACGGAGAGAAATAAAAGAAGGAACAGTAGAGGGAAAGGAACAAGAAGGAAGAGGGGGGAAATGGAACAAAAAAAACCCGTTCAGACTGTAAGCTCCTTGAGAGCAGAGGCCTATTTTTGTTTTTCCTTTCCTTACAGAATGAAGACTTTGCATGTATAAAAGAACAAAGGGAAAGAAAGAAAGAAAGAAAGAAAGAAAGAAAGAAAGAAAGAAAGAAAGAAAGAAAGAAAAGAGAGAGAGAGAGAGAGAGAGAGAGAGAGAGAGAGTTGTGTGTTTTCTGTGAATAATTGGGACTAAAGAGGGGTGAGATTTTTCTTCTTCCATTAGGGTGAAATCCAGCACACATACATAAGAAACTAGACCCACTGAAGTCAGAGGAACATGCAGAACTTCGAAGCTGTCACTATTTGAGGGTGATATTTAATCACATGCCAGCAAGTTTAGGTTGCACACTTATTGCTGATGGGGAGGCCTTGTGCAACAAACCTGTTTCCCCAAGAGGTCAGACTTCTTGCAATAAGGAAAGTGCTGCGGTAAGTGCAGGATAACACTGGTTTCGACTCCAAGCCGTCTAACTTCCCCACAAACAAATCAGAACGGATTCTCATTAAATAGCCAGCGTCGTCTAACCTCCCTGCAAAGAAATCAGGGTGAATGCTCAAAACAGGTCGTCAGGAAGCAACGCAGTTAAAAGGTTAATAAACATAAGCAGGAACCAACTTACCAGTTCTTTCCTGACCCAGTTGAGAGCCTCATCAATATTTCCAAAGCCACTGAGTTTCTCCTGGGTCATCACCGGAACTTGCGCTTTCAAAGAGCCTCCATTGATATGAACTTGCACCTCTGTTAAAGGAACACTTTCCCCCATTGGTTTCTCATCCCGGCTGGCTTCTGCAGAAGGCTCCGGGTGGCTTTTCCATGCAATCCCTTCCAGCTGGGCCTTCCACTCCAAATAGGAGGGTCTCCTCGTCTCCAGCCTCAGTTTCTCCGTTAGAGCTTTCAGGTTCCGCAAGTGGTCGTCAGGAGGAGCGCCTCCTCCCGTCTCAGGATCTGCACCGTCCAACATTTCTTCTATCTCAATCTTAGGAGCAGACACCTTACTTTCCGGCAGAATGCCCTCAACATCCATCAAGAGGTTAGCAGAGGGCTCCAATATCCAGGCAAGACCATCCATGCAGTGATCAGTTGATCCAAATTTCCTTTGCTCAGAAGTTGGGACTCAGCCACTCAGTCCAAGACACCCCCTTTAGCAACACGGGACACCATCTAAGCAGGAACACAAAGGCACATTGTTGGTTTTCAGCCGCAAATTGTCAAGGGGGGAGAAGGGGGAGGATCGGACGAGCAACCAGAACTTCCTTATATGACCTGAACTTGAGAAAAATGGAAGTGAAAGCCTTCAGCTTAAACCGTCTCTCTAAGAGACTTCGCCCCGGCTGTCTGGTGATGTTCTCGGGCAAGAGCAAACAAGCTTTCTCTAGCTTTCCCGCAGAAGGCTTTTCCTGCTGCAGAGAGAGACCTGTCAGGCACCGTGCTCAGGGCGAAGAAACGGATTACTAAGGATGAGGTCAGAGGGAGAGAAGAGCGGGAGAAATACTGTAGCAGAGTGTTACACAATTAATAAACCCTTATCTTGTTACCGTGCTTGACACGATCTCAGCTTTGCATTGCTGAGCCTTGCTACCTGGGAGGCAAGGAAGGGCTGGTGTAATGGCTTATGGGAGCCCACCCACGAAAGCAATTAACAGGTGCAGGTCTTTATTTATTTCTTCATACTTCAAGCCTGCCCTGAGAGCGCAGGGAAACTAATATGGCACAATAACTCTATTTACTTTAATGGAACAACGGCATTCTTGCGGCATTGCCAAGAAGGAAGATTGCATTCCAGAGGTCTGGGGAAGCAAAAGGTTTGTGCATCTTGTGCCGAAATGAGGCTAAGATGGGGGACATTTGGGAGGGAGTTCCAGAACTGGGGAGGGGGGCCATCATCAAGAATACCCTGTCTCATGATGTGGCCCGTTCAACCAAAGCTGTAGCCAGAGGGAAAGTGGGGCATCTCCACAGATGTTAATGATTGTGGGGAGGCAGTTTGGGAGAAAGCCACTTCCGCCCTGCAGAGGAGGTGGGATTGCGGACGTCATGGCCCCAGCCCCCACGCGATTGGGGGAATCCCTGGCTGCGTCACCCTGTGCCCAGCCAATCGGCTGGCTTTGGGGGCGTGGCACGCCCGATTTAAACACAGACACAGGCAGGGATCTCCCTCTTTTCCCACATACCAGCCACTTGGTTGTCGCCTACCTCGTAGCAAGTCGTCACAACTTTCTTAGTATTGGTGGTTAGGCGTTGGTATTGGTATTTTTTTGTAGATGGAAGAGGGGAGGTAGCGCCATCACCTGCCCCGCATATTGAAGGGTAGTCCGATAAAGGATTCCAGGGGGCGTGGCCTATGGAGGTGAGGGCCTAAGCCACGCCCCCTATCGGTGACCCTGGGGGAGTTCCTAGTTGATGTGCATCAGCAGAACTCCCCCTAGTGGTGGTTATTTTGCTAATTTTATGCATTGTTTTGTTTTTGTCACTTGATTCCCTGCTCTGGGATTGAAACTATTCAGTGCACAGCAGGCTTTAAAAGCTGTAAATAATTAAAATAAATAAATAAATAGAGCTGGATTTGAACCTCACCTTTACCCTATATATCAACAAAAACAGTGTTGCCTTCCCCTGTGCCCCAAATTTATCTGAACAGGAAAGAGAGAAATAGGAATGTGACTTTCTCCAAAGTGACACAATTAGATCTGGTGCTGGATTCAGAAACAGTTCAGGCTTCTTCTTCTAAGGGTGCGATGTAAAGCAAAACCAACTTTTTGTCCACCTGGGAACGTGGCCAGAAATGAACTCTTGGAACGACCTCGTGCAAACGCATTAAAATGTAATTTGAGCTATTGGGTAATTGTCCAGCCTGCTGAACGCTTGCTGGGAATTCATATAATTCCGACACCAAATCTGTAATTATTCTGGGGGAATCTTTTCACAGAAAGAATTCTATTGAAAAACAAATCTTTTTAGAGAACACAGGTCTACTTTCTCCTCAACGTCGCTATTGTTTTGGGGGCAGATGCTCTAAATGGGATGTTGATAAAAGGTATTCACAGAGAGAGAGAGAGAGAGAGAGAATCTCTGGCTCCCTTGTAGCTGTTAATTGGGCATTTGTTTTACTTTTTGGAAAGTAGGCAGATAATACGGGTAGATAATTTGAGACTCTTGTCTTAATAAACACAAGTCATCTAAAGGAGAAAGGTGATGATTAGGCCATTGCAAACCAAAACACTTCCATCCTTAAAACCCACACTTCTCTGAATTTTCAATGCAGTTTTTCAGGCAGGTAATGGGTACAAAAATGTACACACTGGGCTCAAGAGAGACTGTGTGGTGCAGTAGTTAGAGAGTCGGACTAGCACCTGGGAGACCAGGGTTCAAATCCTTGCTTGGCCATCAAGGTCACTGGGTGACCTTGGGCCAGTGATAGTCTCTCAGTCTAACCTACCTCACAGGGTGGTTGTGGAGGTTAAATGGGGAATGGGAGAAGCATGTTTGCCATCAGTGAATTCCTTCGAGAAAAAAGTGGGATATAAATGCAATCAATCAAATGTGCATAAAGATGCATATAATGACAAAAGAAGAAATTAAAAAAAGCTATGGGCAAGCAATTTAAAATCACACAGCATCTGCCCCTGAAGGACCAGGTGAGCAGCCTGGGAGTCATTTTGGACTCACAGCTGTCCATGGAGGCGCAGGTTAACTCTGTGCCCAGGGCAGCTGTCTACCAGCTCCACCTGGTATGCAGGCTGAGACCCTCCCTGCCTGCGGACTGTCTTGCCAGAGTGGTGCATGCTCTAGTTATCTCCCGCTTGGACTACTGCAATGTGCTCTACGTGGGGCTACCTTAAAAGGTGACCCGGAAACAGCAATTAATCCAGAATGCGGCAGCTAGACTGGTGACTGGAAGTGGCCTCCGGGACCACATAACACTGGTCCTGAGAGATCTGCATTGGCTCCCAGTTCGTTTCCGAGCACAATTCAAAGTGTTGGTGCTGGCCTTTAAAGCCCTAAACGGCCTTGGTCCTGTATACCTGAAGGAGCGTCTCCACCCACATCGTTCAGCCCAGACACTGAGATCCAGCGCCAAGGGCCTTCTGGTGGTTCCCTCATTGTGAGAAGTGAGGTTACAGGGCACCAGACAGAGGGCCTTCTTGGTAGTTCCACCCTGTGGAACGCCCTCCCTTCAGATGTGAAGAAAATAAGCAGCTATCTTCTCTTTAAAAGAAATCCGAAGGCAGCCCTGTTTAGGGAAGTTTGTAATATTTAATGCTGTATTGTTTTTAACACTTGATTGGAAGCCGCCCAGAGTGGCTGGGGAAACTCAGCCAGATGGGCGGGGTATAAATAATATATTATTATTATTATTATTATTATTATTATTATTATTATTATTATTATTATTACAATAGGCAGAAGAAGAAAAACAGATTCCTGTGACGAAACTCCAAGCAGGACCCCATCACAACAGCAACACTCTCATCTCCTGTGGGTTCCAGCAACTGATTTTCAGAAATTGGGTCCTCCTTTAAAGAGGACACATGTTGCGGTGAGACCTGGCAACCTAACCCTGTGTTGTGGGTGGGTATGTTTGGATAGCCACAACACCCGATTGGTAGGTCCCTTGATGTAGGGTTCAATCAGGCCAATGGGACTCAAGCTAAACAGATCAAGGGACCTATATATACCTGTGCATGTGACCCAGAGCTTCCTCTTTCGGTGCGTGCATCAGAACAACCGCCCACCTCTCCCTATATTTATGGCTTGCACGCTTGACCTTGCTATGCCATCGTGTGTCGTCTGTCATTGGGACAGGGGCACAGCAAGAATTTTCCCCACTTGGCTGATTGGCTGGTGCCATTTGGGTTTCGCCTGCCGCGTAGCAAATCGTCACAACTTGTAAGGTTGTGGATAGGCTCTGGTTCAGGTGATAGGGATGGGAGAACGCTCTCGCCATCCCTATGTGAAGGGTATTCCGTTAAAGGAATCCAGGGACTCGTTGGTTTGAAGGGGTTGTGCCCGTGCCTGAGTCCAGGGGGACATTTGGGTGGTGGAGACAGCCTGCTCCCGGCTTTCCACTTATCCAGGTGTTCACCCTTGGCTGACCTATGCTGGAACTCTGGGTCAGCACTACCTGCAATGGTGCAGAGAACTAGTCGAACCAGAGCCTATGCAACCATTCACTTGCTGTAATCAATAAAGTTGTGGCCTAGGTAAAGGTAAAGGGACCCCTGACCATTAGGTCCAGTCGTGACCGACTCTGGGGTTGCAGCGCTCATCTCGCTTTATTGGCTGAGGGAGCTGGCGCACAGCTTCCAGGTCATGTGGCCAGCATGACTAAGCCGCTTCTGGGGAACCAGAGCAGCGCACAGAAACGCCGTTTACCTTCCTGCCGGAGCGATACCTATTTATCTACTTGCACTTTGAGGTGCTTTTGAACTGCTAGGTTGGCAGGAGCTGGGACCGAGCAATGGGAGCTCACCCCGTCGCAGGGATTCGAACTGCCAACCTTCTGATCAGCAAGTCCTAGGCTCAGTGGTTTAACTCACAGCGCCACCCACGTCCCTAAAGTTGTGTCCTAAATTCTGCCAAAAATGAGTCTTGTCTGAATTTATTTAAGGGGGTGGTTTAAAGGTCTAAACATGCAAAGTTGATGCCTCCAGCTGTGGAAGCAGAGCATACCTGTAAATGTCGGGACTTAAACCTGGGATATTCTGCATTCAGTGCAGATGTTGTTCCTTGGATTGTTTTCAATCCGGCTGGTGAACAGAAGGCTGGACTAGAAAAGACTTTGGTCTGTTCCATCTTTGATGTTCTAACGTCTCTAACGTCTGTAAACAGGGAAGACTACAAAGCCCAGCCGCTTTTATTTTTAGCAGCACTTCGGGCTTATATACTTCCTTCTCAGACATCGGCTGCACTGGTCCAAAATGATGGCTGCACCAATGACCTTTGGCTTAGGGAGGCCCATCACCATGGTTACTGTGAATCTATCTAGAGGGAGATCTTCTTAATCAAGGGGAGCGGTTTAGCAAGGGCCATAAATGCAACTGGCTCTTCATGCAGGGAATTCATTTCCCCCTCTCCCTCCCTCCACCATAATTCATAAGCTGAAGCTGAGGTGAGCGGGACTTACCTGTCACCAGCTTGCCTTTTCCTCGTAAGGTTTGGAGGCAAATCGGCGATATTCTCTTCGAGGAAAGAGTGTTCATGTATCCAGGAGGACTGCAGTCAGCCTTGAAAGTCCCTCCAGCCAGAGGAGAGGTTAACTGCCATCTGTGTGATAAAAATATATTGAGCAATCAATTAAAGCCACCAGGAAGAAATATGTCAGCCTGGAAATTTACAGAGAGAGAGAGAGAGAGAACTTAACTTCGAAAAGTCCCAGGGCTGATTCTCACAATTGAGTCAACATCACAATGTATTTTAATTTTAGTACAAATAATAATGATTGTTATTATTTGCATTTATTTGTCACAACAGAAAATGTCTCAGAGCAACACTGCATTCCTGGTGAGGCAGTTTACCATATGAACCACACTACCACCCATATAGGGACGCGGGTGGCGCTGTGGTCTAAACCACTGAGCCTTGGGCTTGCTGATCAAAAGATCAGCGGTTCGAATCCCCGTGACGGGCTGAGCTCCTGTTT
Source organism: Podarcis erhardii (assembly GCF_964252035.2). NCBI lineage: Eukaryota > Metazoa > Chordata > Lepidosauria > Squamata > Lacertidae > Podarcis > Podarcis erhardii. Next base: position 118,570,103 of record NC_138507.1, on the reverse strand, counting down.
TTGTTTTTTTACCAGTTTTTAATTTAATTTAATTTAAATACCTGTTGCGGGAAGGTAAATGGTGTTTCCGTGCACTGCTCTGGTGTCAGTGTTCCATTGCTCCAGAAGCGACTTAGTCATGCTGGTCACATGAGCCAAAAAAACTGTCTGCGGAGCGGACAAAGGCCAGCTCCCTTGGCCTGTAAAGTGAGATGAGCGCTGCAACTCCAGAGTTGTTCACGACTGGACTTAACTGTCAGGGGTCCCTTTACCTTTACCTTTACCTTTTTACCACCCATGTATGCTTTGCTGTGGAAGGGTCAATCTCGATTTAGGAGTGTGGTGAAGGAATTGCATGCTGGTGTCCCCACCAAGAAATGTCTTGGAGTTCTCTAGGAGATGATCTACCCAGGTGGGGCTGCCTACCTGTCAATCACCTGACATCCCAATGGCATCAAGTGACCTGGTTTGGCCCACACCGCTTGGAATCAACCAGAATGGACAAAGGCACAGTGCTTTTCAAGTGCTGATGATCAGAGCAGTTGGCTTGGCCTCTCGGACTCAATGGGGATACATTTAATGTGTGTGTCTAACACCAACATTTTCCCTCCAAAAGCAGAAGTAAATAACATGATAGCCAATTGATTAGGACCAGCATGACAGCAATCCTAACTCCTGTGCATCGTTTCCTGGGAGTAAGCTTCCTTGACCTCAGTTGTGCTTACTTCTCGTTGCATAGGTTCAAGATGTGGAAGACATTGAACTTTAATGAAAGGTCATCTGCTGACCGAAATGGCTTTTAATTAGAAACGCAGTCTTGCAAAGACTTGCTGCCTTTGAAATGGCTATTGTGAAGCAGAAACCTCATTAAAAAGGGAGACGAATATGGCCTCTGCTTGGTTATATTTCTCATTCTCTGACTCTCTTTACAGCTACAGTAAAAGGTCACGAGCAAACGTGAAAGCCTTGCTATCACCCCTTTCACTTGCTGGAGCAATGAAGGACCACTAATTGTCTTTGTGCTCCAGCAGATCACATAACCACTCAAGAGCACTCTCCCCTCCTAGCTCAGCTGGTTAGAGCATGGTGCTGATAATGGCAAGGTTGCAGGATCAATCGCCATATGAGACAGCTGCTTATTCCTGCATCAAAGGGGGCTGGACTAGATGAGCCTCAGAGTCCCTTCCAACTCTCCAATTTTATGATTTTATGATTCCTGCAACGGAGGAGATGTTTGCAAGGGGTAGCAGAGTCACCTTCAACCTTGCGGAATTGGATTATGGGATCTTCATAAGAGATTGTTATGAGCGTCCTACTCTCGTGTAGGACCCTGGTAGAGACACATGCCCGACTGGCATGTTCTCTCCCTCCTGGTCGATCGTTCAAAAGCTTTCTTCAATCCGAACATCACAGTGACTGATACCAAGAAGGATAAGCACACTTAGGGATCCGCAGAGTATTCGCAGTTTGCGTAACAGACTCAGTAGCACACCATTTTGGCTAATCTACTTTATTTACATATAATACACTCAGAGCATTCTGCCTTAGCTCCTTCCTCTTTCTCATCAGGCAGCAAAGAGAAAGAAACAAAGGACAATAGTCCCACTTTCCGGAACACAGTAGTACAAAACATCCTGTCTCCATCTTCTTCCCACACTGTGGAATGAAAACATACACCGTCATGTGATAGACAGCAATCTCATGACTGCAAACACGGAGCAGGAATCCCAACAGAGATAACCCTCCTGCCTACCTCTGTAGAAAACTAACGGCTTTGCTAGAACATTCTGATGCCGCAACCTCATTCTCTAATCAAGTACCTCCAAGTGCGTAAGTGGACGGTGTTTGCATTATTACGGTGGAGAGGTATTTAAGTATATACTTAAGCAATTAGCATTCCTTTGCAGCTTGAAGGAGCTCCCGTTACATAGTTCACATATTGTCACCCAACTTATTAAAAAGTCACAAGCAGCCCTAATCATAACCAGGAAGCATTTTAAGCAAAGAAAAAGAAGGAGAATGTTAAGGACGTTTGCAAGGAGTGGCTGCATCAGGTGCAGATCACAAATCCAGATAATGGCAGCATAATGCAAGCTGTTATGAAAAGATTCCAGCCACAAAGCTGGCAGATTTCAGGATCTTCCCTGACCAGATAAGAAGAAGTTCTAAGCTCTTTGTTGACAAGGTCCTTCTGTACCCTAGAGAAATTCAACCCCTTCTTAGAGGCGTTGGATGGAGTTCCAGAACCAAAGCCAAGTATGATCTTTGCATTCCTCCCAGTTCTTTGGAGTAAAATGAGGCGACTTTAGCCAAAGGGGAGGTATGGCTCATTACCCTCAGAGAGTTGGAAAACATCCATTGCACCTGGGCAGAGTATGTCAGTATGTGAAGGGAGGGACATTTAATCTATAAGATCCTGCACACCCCAGAAAGCAACAGGCTTTGACAGTAAATGGGGAGAGATGCAATTTAGGTGTTCAGAGCAACAACTGTCAGGAGGTCCTACACATGAGTAGGAGTCTGGCAGAGACACATGCCCTCCTTGTTGTTCATTTGGGAGATTCAAAAGCTTTCTCCAGCCCAAACTTCACAGCGTTTGATACCAAGAGGCATCAGCACACTTCAGGATCTGCAGAGTATAGGCAATCAGCGTTCAGACTCAGTAGCACAGGTTTTGGCTATACGTTTATTTACATATACACACTCGGAGCATGGTAACTCAGCTCCTTCCTCTTCAGCATCAGACAGCAAAGAGAAAGAACAGAGGACAGATGTCCTACATCACAGAAACACAGTAATAAAAACATCCTGCCTCCGTCACTTCCCACAATGTGGAATGAAAACATACACTGTCATGTGATAAAAACAATCCCATGACTGCAACACGGGGAATGAATCCTAACAACAACCTCATTCACACGACCCAAGTGCCCCATATTACACCAGTAGCCAAAACTGAAATTGTGTAAACCTTTTGGGGGAAAGTGTATTTCTGAGGTTTGATGGCTCATAACACCACTTTTCTTTGGAATAAAACCATAAAATTATATATCAATGGAAAGATCATTTAATGAAAAATGTAATGCAACAAAGGTTGTTCAATTATCTGTATTCTATCAAAAGTTATAGCCAAATAACTAGAAAAAGGAGGCACAACTTGCTTAGGTTGATATGTAGTAGCTTTCCTCCATTTGAATGTAGCTAGTGAGCATGAGCGTTTAGAGAGCCAATCAGGTGTTATGAGCCATCAAACCTCGGAAATACACTTTTTCTAAAAGGTTTCTACAATTTTGGCCACTAAGTGTACTGGCAAAGCAGCATTGGTTCAAAGTGTGCCCATGCTGAGTAGGGGTCAGACTATCTATCTCTCGATCCATTCATGAAATTTACAATAACACAGGGAGTTGACTTTTTTGGAGTCTGACCTGGAGATGACAGAGATAGATGCTGCATGGACAGCATGTGATCTGCCACTGAGCTATGGCCCATAAAAGCCCATAAAAGGTAAACCAATAACATAGATAAAGGTAAAGGGACCCCTGAACATTAGGTCCAGTCGTGGCCAACTCTGGGGTTGCGGCACTCATCTCGCTTTATTGGTCATGTGGTCAGCATGACTAAGCCGCTTCTGGCCAGAGCAGCGCATGGAAATGCCGTTTACCTTCCTGCCGGAGCGGTACCTTTTTATCTACTTGCACTTTGACATGCTTTCGAACTGCTAGGTTGGCAGGAGCTGGGACCGAGCAATGGGAGCTCACCCCGTCGTGGGGATTCGAACCACCGACCTTCTGATCAGCAAGTCCTAGGCTCTGTGGTTTAACCTACAGTATCACCCGCGTACCTAATAAATGCACACTTCTTCAGATACACTGGAACAGAAGTCACCAGACCCTTATATATAGTGAAGAAGTGTGCGTGCACACGAAAGCTCATACCAATAACAAACTTAGTTGGTCTCTAAGGTGCTACTGGAAGGATTTTTTTAATTTTGTTTCAACTATGGCAGACCAACAAGGCTACCTACCTGCAACCAAATCCCTTTACTGTTCCTCATAAAGCTTGGTTTCCAAACCTTTGATCATTTTGGTCGCCATCCTCTGCACACATTCCAGCTTGTCAATATCCTTCTTAAACTGTGGAACCAGAACTGGGCACAGGACTCCAGGTGTGGTCTGACCAAGGCAGAATGGGGTAAAACTCCCCTGACCTGGACAACTATACCCTTGTTGATGCATTTGTTGAATCGCATTAGCTTTTTTTTTTTTTTTTTTTTTGCCTTTTTGTTGACTATAATTTCAGTTTCAATTACAGTAATTATTTCTATGTGTGCATCTATGCAGATGCAAATAATCCTTTCATGTGTGAGAGTGAGGCATACTTTTGGCAAGTGTTTATCCTAAAATAGCCTGTGCTGTTAGATGGCAGCTTCCTATGAATGACTTAGAGACCATGTCTCCAAACAACATTGATTCCTTTTGGAAATGTACTATATTTAGTGTACTCTAAGACTGAGGAAGAGGAGGAGGAGGAGGAGGAGGAGGAGGAGGAGGAGGAGAAGAAGAAGAAGAAGAAGAAGAAGAAGAAGAAGAAGAAGAAGAAGAAGAAGAAGAAGAAGAAGAAGAAGTTGTTATTTGTACCCTGCCTATCTGGCTAGGTTTCCCCAGCCACTCTGGGCGGCTTTCAACAAAGATTAAAAATACATTAAAATGTCACACATTAAAAACTTCCCTAAACAGGGCTGCCTTCAGATGTCTTCTAAATGTCAGGTAGTTGTTTATCTCTTTGACATCTGATGGGAGAGCGTTCCACAGGGCGGGTGCCACTACCAAGAAGGCCCTCTGCCTGGTTCCCTATAGCTTTGCTTCTTGCAATAAGGGAACCACCAGAAGGCCCTCGGGTGGAGATGCTCCTTTAGGTATACTGGACCGAGGCCGTTTAGGCTTTCTCCCTTCTGGTCATGGGTTTTTTAAAAAAACAAAAACAAAAAGGAGAAATCTTTATTTTGTTTTGCTTTATTGACAGGAGCCACACCTAGGAGGCAGTGGGTCTCCTACATCAAGCTTCAGCACTTTCTCTGTGGCAACTTTGCATTGATAAACGTTGCCATAGTGATCAGCGAAGAGATGGCCAGCAAGCTTTGAAGCCGCGGGTGAGCAATGAGGCTCTTCAAAAAAGAACAGAAACATCTTCCACAGCCACACTTTCTTTCCTGTCCTTTAGTGGCAAAGGGAAAAACAAGCGGGGGGGGGGGGTGTTGGGCTGTGTGAAAGAAAACTGGGTGCCAGTTTGAAAAGAGATTTTAATTTTTTTTTGCTTTAGAGGACGTGTGATGCATGGGCAATCCCACCCCACCCACCCACCTCCAAATACTTGCCTACATTTGGAGGAGGGGAATAGGCAAATGGAATGCCTAATGGGAGTTGTAGTTCAGCAACAACTCTGGAGGGCCAAAGGTGCCCCACTTGATTTAGGCCCTAAAATTTTTTGGGGGGATAGAAACAGGGGCGGAGGAAGGGGGCAGTGGGGACGGCTCAACCTGGGTGTCACCACTGAGGGGGGTGCCAAATGCCGGGTGGCACTCACCATGGGGCCTGTAGCGTGCCCGAGCCACGTGACTCTCCTGGGAGAGACATTGTGCTGGGCCCGGGGGTAACCCGAGCAACGCGGTCCAGGTCCAGTCCCGAATCCAAGGGTTCTGTGAGGAGTCAGTCCGACAGGGCCAAGGCAGGACACGAGGCAGGAAACCAGGCAAAGACAGGCACAGGATCACAGGCAGGTTCTGGCAAACAGCAACGTTGCTCCTGCAACCTGGGGCAGGGTCCAGCAGCCTTTTATCTTTGTCGGGGTAATGGCTGATCCTGATCCCCCAGTGATTCACCTCCCTGTTTCGCCTGAAGGCGAGTACTCCGGTCTCTCCTTCTCTCGGACCTGAGTCTCTGCAGCTCAGGAGACGTTGGTGGGTTACTAGACCCAGAGGCCGCCTCAGCCTCTCTTGACCCAACTGGTAATGGAGCAGCTGTAAGTGATGGCCCAGCTGAAGGCAACGAGGTCATCCCCACATCTGGAGCCAGGGCAGGCTCAGGCCCCTGACATGGCCCAGCTGGTGTTTGTTGCAGGGGAACCTGTGCAGACTGGGGCTCTTCAGAATCAGGCCCCATACTAGGTTCAGATGCCGCCTGAGGCAAAGGGTTCGGTGCAGACTGAGACTCCTTTGGCTCTGAGTCCGAGCCCGAGTCCCAGGCCATCACAGACACGGTGGCTTGGGCGTCCACAGGCTTCATGCTGCTCAAACAGTCTGCCCGCTGCCTGCGCCCCAGCTGTAGGACGGCTGAGTGGGAGCAGGCAGGCAGACTCCTCAGAGGCCCCACGGTACGTCCTTCCCGGCTCGCCCCACCCCTGCGGGTGGCTGGCCCCACTCCTGGGTGCAGGGCATGTGCGCTGCCCCAGTCACCCAATCAGCTTGCTCCACCGCTGGGCAGAAATGGCCTGTGGGGCACAGACTAGCCACCCCTGGTTCTGGTTCTGCATGCACACAGTGCTAAGTGACCATTCAGTAGACCCTCCAGATGTTTTGGGACTAAAATTCCCATCATCCCTGACCACTGGTCCTGCTAGCTAGGGATCATGGGAGTTGTAGGCCAAAAACATCTGGAGGGCTGAGGTTGAGGAAGTCTGCAGTAGACTGTCATCCATATCAGACCTATGCCAAGGGCCAAGGATTGATCAAGGCCCCAGATCCCCCTTTAAAAATAAACCCCCAACAACTTGGAATTCCAGTTCTTATCAGCATGAGGCCATCATTTCGATTTCCCTATCACGCCGCTAAATATTTGATGTAAAAAAAAGGATAAGAAAATTCGCAGGAACAAATTCATTCCAGCCCTGCTGAGAGTCCTTAGCGTTTGCTGACAACAGGATGCAATTTTCTAGTGCTTTTGCAGAAGGAGGTTGAGAAATTGCAGAACAGCATTTTTCCACCTTCCCAAAGCTGTGCATTGCAAAAAAAAAAAGGAACATCCTGCTCATTTAAATGGATGCATGGACGTGAGCCTGCAAATGGGTAAACAAATATAGGAGCTAAGCCAATGAATAATAAATGGGAGATTCATATTATATCAGCGCATTATGCCCTTGGGGAAATCTGTCCCAGGGTCTGTTTGCTTGACCCTTGGTGGTGGTGGTGGTGGGGGGTGTTGTCACATGGTGCTAAGATTGCCAGAATTTTAACTCAAGAAATCCAGCATTTCTAGGCATGTGTGATGTACTGGTCAGAGTGCTGGACAAGGATTGGGGAGACTCATGTTCAAATCCCACCGCAGTCATGAAGCTCACTGGGTGACCTTGGGACTAGACTGTCTTTCAACCTATCCTACCTTGCATGGTGGTTGTGGGCAAAAAAAGGGAGCAGAGAATGATGAATGTTGCCTTGAACTCCTTGGTTGAATTATAATAATTGCCTTGCTTTTCAACATCTACATGAAGCCACTGGGAGAGATCATCAGGGGGTTTGGGCTGGGTGTCCATCAATATGCAGATGATACCCAGCTCTACCTCTCTTTCAAATCAGAACCAGTGAAGGCGGTGAAGGTCCTGTGTGAGTGTCTGGAGGCAGTTGGAGGATGGATGGTGGCTAACAGATTGAGGTTGAATCCTGACAAGACAGAAGTACTGTTTTGGGGGGACAGGAGGTGGGCAGGTGTGGGGGACTCCCTGGTCCTGAATGGGGTAACTGTGCCCCTGAAGGAGCAGGTGCACAGCCTGGGAGTCATTTTGGACTCACAGCTGTCCATGGAGGCGCAGGTCAGTTCTGTGTCCAGGGCAGCTGTTTACCAGCTCCATCTGGCTGAGACCCTACCTGCCCGCAGACTGTCTCGCCAGAGTGGTGCATGCTCTGGTTATCTCCCGCTTGGACTACTGCAATGCACTCTATGTGGGGCTACCTTTGAAGGTGACCCAGAAACTACAACTAATCCAGAACGCGGCAGCTAGACTGGGGGCAGCCGCCGAGACCACATAACACCGGTCTTGAAAGACCTACACTGGCTCCCAGTACGTTTCCGAGCACAATTCAAAGTGTTGGTGCTGACCTTTAAAGCCCTAAACGGCCTCGGTCCAGTATACCTGAAGGAGCGTCTCCACCCCCATCATTCTGCCCGGACACTGAGGACCAGCTCTGAGGGCCTTCTGCTGGTTCCCTCCCTGCGAGAAGCCAAGTTACAGGGAACCAGGCAGAGGGCCTTCTCGGTAGTGGCACCCGCCCTGTGGAACGCCCTCCCACCAGATGTCAAAGATAACAACAACTACCAGACTTCTAGAAGACATCTGAAGGCAGCCCTGTTTAGGGAAGCTTTTAATGTTTGATGTATTACTGTATTTTAATATTCTGTTGGAAGCCTCCCAGAGTGGCTGGGGAAGCCCAGCCAGATGGGCGGGGTATAAATAATATTATATTATTATTATTATTATTATTATTATTATTATTATTATTATTTGTGGCATACTGCCTTTTTAGGTAGGTACGTTTTTGAAAACAGAAAATGATCCTTTTGTGCATACAGTGGTACCTCGGGTTAAGCACTTAATTTGTTCTGGAGGTCTGTTCTTAACCTGAAACTGTTGTTAACCTGAAGCACCACTTTAGCTAATGGGGCGTCCTGCTGCTGCTGTGCTGCCGGAGCACGGTTTCTGTTCTCATCCTGAAGCAAAGTTCTTAACCTGAGGTAATATTTCTGGGTTAGTGGAGTCTGTAACCTGAAGTATATGTAACCTGAAGCGTATGTAACCCAAGGTACCACTGTATTTGCAAACTGTGCTAAACATGGATCCACCCCATTTGATAGCAAACAACAAGAGCAACAACCTTTCTTATTTGCTTATTGGCTTCTAAAGCAGGCTTTCCAATCTCAGATCCTTAGGAGTTAGGAACTTAGGAAGGTGTCTTATATATCAACTCAGACCACTGGTTCATCTGAGCAGTGACTTTCTGGGGTCTGAGGCAGGAGATGTTCCTTACCAAAGGTTGAACCTGAGACTGTCTGCATGCCAAGCCGATCTCCTGAGCATCTTCCCCCAGGGGCTGAGATCAAAACCTGTCACTAGCTGTGGAAGAGAGCCCACCTTCTGATTGCTTTTCTTTCGCGTTTTCAAAAAGAGGATGCAGAACAGCAGACAAAAGGAGAGAGGGAGGGAAAACCCACCCATTTCATCAATGAGAACTGCAAAGGGTGTGGAACATGAACCTTTTCAGTAAGGCTTTCGAAGATAAATAAGAGACAAGAGTGGGGAGCTGAGTCTGCAATCATATGAAAATCACAGACTCTGAGGGAAGAAATTCGATCCAGTTCTCATCCAAAGGCGAACCTACAAAATTTGCACTTTTTGAAATAATATTCGGAGTCCTCTTCTCAAATTCACACTTGTGCGAATTTTGCTGGGCAAGTAACAGGCATGAATGTGCACACACTGGGATGAAGCATGCATAGAAAGGCACATTTAGGTGAAAACAGCATATGAAAATGCATTAAATTGGGGGAAATTGCTTTGCAAAAAAAAATGTAGATCAGGGTGGAGGGAATGTGCACAGAAATGTTTGCAGGCAGAGAAATTTGCACTAAAATACAGATGAATGTTCATGAGGACTAGTCGATTTTTTCCCCTAATGTGCAAATTCATGGGGAAATGTGGAGTACCGGATTCAAGATAGGAAGAATAAGAAAAACAGAGAGAGACTGGAATGGGCAGATCTTCCCAGCCCTTGTTCCCTCCAGCCACAGAAGCCACAGGACCCATCACGTTCAACTAGGTGCAACATGGGTTCGAACAAAATCTCACCACCTTTTCAGCTTGCTGCTGCTGTATTTGTGGACGCTACTTCATTCAAAGCGCTGCTCCCCATTCCACATCTCCCCACAACCCAAAGGCATCTCGGCTGCTCTTACTTGAAACCTCGCGTCCTATTGTCCTTCTATCATTGACACCGCGCTTCCATGAGGTCCCTCAATATCCAATGTGTCAAGATCCGGATTTCGTTGTACACCACTCGTGACTTCTTGGCGGGGTGTGTGTGAGAGAGAGCGGTCAGAAGGAGTGCTGTTGTGGGGCTGCTCACACACCCAGCAAGCAACAGGCTCAGAAATAAAGCTTGCCTTCCCTTATCAGAAGATAAGCAGAGACATCTATCCTAATTCCTCCAAGCAGGTTTTAGGGGACGAAGGGGCGTGTTCCTTTCTGCGGAACCGGCTGCCGAAGCTGCACTCTTGCAGTCACAACCTTTGTGGTTTTTAGAAATATATGCACATATATAGGATGAAATTGCCCGGGGGAACAAGATGCGTAAATGTCAAAGTCTCCACCTGGTAGTAAGAGCCCTGGGGTAAGGGTGGGTGCAAGAATTTACACGCCATTGATAAGGTACCGGTAACATCTTCAGGAAACGATCATTCCCTGCCTCCTTTCAGGTGGTGGGTGGGATGGAAGGTGGCAGAGAAGCTGGAGAGTTAAAAATATATTAAACTTACCAGAATTTGCATGGCGTCAGGGGCATCCCCCATTAATATTCCAGTGGCGAGACTTCAACGCTTTGCTCTGCCTCTCTGGCTTGGCTTTCTAACTTGAATATCTTCAGCTGTGCTGCTGCTGATGTCGCTTCCAGTCCTCCTCTAAACCTCCAAGTCACTGGCTGTGTCTCTCTTGGCTTTGAAAAATGTGTGTGCATCTTTTTTTCAAAGGGACTTCTCTCCCACCGTGTGTGTGTGTGTGTGTGTGTGGTTGTGTCAAGGCCGTTGCCTAGCTACTGCCGTACTATTCCAGTTTGAGGCTTTTCACGCCGGTATTTCTGTCCGCCGTCTCTCATTCATGCCAGCCAGCCTGGGATTCTGCCTCCCACTAAGACATAACCCTGAAGAGACCCAAAAGAGAAAAGAATACCTCTCTTTTTTTCTTTTTTTTAACAAGTGAGGCTGGGTCCTAAGACCTGCCAGGTTTCATTCAAGATTCCTTGCAAAGGGAGTTCCAGGTGCCTAGACAAAAATCATAGAGTTATAGAGCTGGAAAGGGACCCCTGAGGGTCCTCTAGTCCAATCCCCTGCAATGCAGGGGTCACAGGTGACAGAGTTTTACCTAGAACCCACATACCTATGGGACCGCCTCTCCTGTATGCCCTGCGGAGGACCTTAAGGTCCACAAATAACAACACTTTGGAGGTCCCAAGTCACAAGGTGGTTAGATTGGTCCCTACTAGGGGCCAGGGCCTTTTCAGTACTGGCCCCGACTTGGTGGAACGCTCTGTCACAAGAGACTAGGGCCCTGTGGGACTTGACATCTTTCTGCAGGGCCTGCAAGACAGAACTGTTCCACCTGGCCTTTGGTTTGGACTCAGTCTGACCCTTATGTTTCCCTCCCCTTATGGTCTTGATCTATGGGCTACTTTTAAAATGAGGCTGCATTTTAAACTGCATTATAACCTGTATTTTAAATTGGTGGTTTTTTTTCCTATTATGTTTTTACTGTAATTTTACTGGTGTTAGCCGCCCTGAGCCCGGCTCTCGCCAGGGAGGGCGGAGTATAAATAAAAATTATTATTGATTATTATTATTATTATTATTATTAATGGTGGGCTTGTAAAGTAATCAAAAGCTATTGGGAAATAATTTACAATGAAATGAAAAAAATGTTGAAGATAACTTTTGTTAAAAGACCAGAAGCTTTTTTGCTAGGCTTTACAAGACATGCCAAAAGAGTGGAAGAAATGCTTAATGTACATTACAACAGTGGCTAGGAGATTATTAACCCCAAAATGGAAAGACGACAAGATACCAACGAAAGAAGAATGGCAAGTAAAACTGATGGATTACACTGAAATGGCGAAGCTTACTGGAAAACTTAGAGGCATAGAGATTTTTTAAAAGGCTGGGAACTGTTTATGACGTACCTACAGAAACATTGTAAAGAAGTAGACTCACTAGCAGGGTTGACGAAACACTTACAATTAAGGAAACAAGCATAAAATTAAGAGGCAATAACAGAGAAAACAATAAAGCGTAATATGTAATTTGGGACACATGGTATAAAAATGATATGAACACAATAATATTTAGATTACAAATTAAGGTAGAATAAAATAAGCAGAAGAAACAAATATTTAAAGAACCAGAAGAAGAAGTTGAGGGAAGTCTGGGGAGAGACTGGAATTTGCATACGGTTTTTTGTGATAATGATGATTGTATTGAATATAAAAATGTAAAACTTAATAAAAACTATTTTTTTAAAAAAAAAACTCCCAGACAAATGGCCATCCAACCTCTGCTTAAAAGCTTCTAATGAGTTAGTACACCATTTTCAGAGGTCATACATTCCACTGTCAAACAGCTCCTGCTGTCAGGAAGTTTTTCCTGGTGTTTTGTCAGAATCTCCTTTCTTGCAACTTGGAACCATTGGTTTGAGTCCTACCCTCCGGAGCAGGAGAAAACAAGCTTTTCCCCCCTTCCATGTGGCAGCCCTTAAGATATTTAAAGTCTGATCAGAAGGTCGATGGTTCGAACCCCCACGACGGGGTGAGCTCCCGTTGCTCGGTCCCTGCTCCTGCCAACCTAGCAGTTCGAAAGCACGTCAAAGTGCAAGTAGATAAATAGGTACCATTCCGGCGGGAAGGTAAACGGCGTTTCCGTGTGCTGCTCTGGTTTTGGTGTTCCGTTGTGCCAGAAGCAGCTTAGCCATGCTGGCCACATGACCTGTAAAAACTGTCTCCGGACAAACGCCGGCTCCCTCAGCCTGTAAAGCGAGATGAGCACCACAACCCCAGAGTCCTTTGCAACTGGACTTAACTGCCAGGGGTCCCTTTACCTTTACCTATCATATAAAAAAAGAAGGTACCTTTTATCATATGTGGCGGACATGTAAGGTTATAAAAGCATTTTGGGAAATGATATAATGATTTGAAAAAAATGTTTAAAATAGCTTTTGTATAGTTAAAGCTATGCTTTTCCCATGAGTGATGTATGGAAGTGAGAGCTGGACCATAAAGAAGGCTAATCGCCAAAGAATTGGTGCTTTTGAATTATGGTGCTGGAGGAGACTCTTGAGAGTCCCATGGACTGCAAGAAGATCAAACCTATACATTCTGAAGGAAATCAGCCCAGAGTGCTCACTGGAAGGACAGATCGTGAAGCTGAGGCTCCAATACTTTGGCCACCTCATGAGAAGAGAAGACTCCCTGGAAAAGACCCTGATGTTGGGAAAGATGAAGGGCACAAGGAGAAGGGGATGACAGAGGACGAGATGGTTGGACAGTGTTCTCGAAGTTACTAACATGAGTTTGACCAAACTGCGGGAGGCAGTGGAAGACAGGAGCGCCTGGTGTGCTCTGGTCCATGGGGGTCACGAAGAGTCGGACACAACTAAACGACTAAACAACAACAAAAAACAACCAGAAGCTTTCTTATTAGGAATTGTAGGTATTGACATCCCAAAGCAACATAAAAGACTTTTCCTGTATGCGACGTTACTAGCCCAGAGATGGAAAGAAGACAAGGTTCCGTACCAGAGAAGAATGGCAAATTAAACTGTTGGACTGTGCCAAAATGGCAAAACTGACTGGAAAGCTCAGGAACCAAGAAGACCCAAAGCTGAATAAAGAATGGGGGAAATTTATAATTTGTTTAGGAAACCACTGTAAACAGATGAAAACATTAGCAGGATTTTACTAACACTTACAATGTAGCGCATATCATGGACAATATGGAAAGATACAAAATATGGATTGTGAAATAATATGCAATTAAGAGGGTGTACAATAGGATCCATGGAGTGGAAGGTGGGAAGTCCAGAGATTTGGAGAAATCTCTAAATATGGAAATGTTATTTGGATTGCTATAAATTAATATTTGTAAAACTAAATTAAAAATAAATAAAAACTTAAAAATAAATAAAAATAAAGATGGCTATCATATCACCTCTCAGACTCCACTTTTCCAGGCTAAACATACCCAACTCTCTCAACCATTCCTCCCAAGGCTGGGTTTCCAGACCCTTGATCATCTTGGTTGCCCTCCTCTGCACACGTTCCAGCTTATCAATATCCTTTTTAAAATATGGTGAACAGAACTGGAAATACAGGACTCCATATGTGGTCTGACAAAGGCAGAATAGAGCTGCCAGCTAAGGTAGGAAAGGGACAGTTTTTATTCATGCATAATTTGAGTTATCATGTCAAATAATAAACTGGCACTTTTTACCAGCATCACATAATGTGTGTTTCACACTTGCAAGAAATCACTATTCTAGTTTGGCAGCAATATTCTGCGGAACTCACTGCTTATTGATATGATGCAAGAATCTTCGTTGTTCAGCTAATAACTTTTTCTTTCTTTCCTTATTTCTTTTTTTTTATTTATTGAAATCTCAATACATATACAAAATGTTTACATAATATTACATATGCATTATACTTGTAATTTCACATTTTTCATTCCATTATGTACCAACATTTAGTCATTTCTTACTTGCTTCTTATCTTACCCTATGTCTTCCCTGCACCCAAGCATGAGTTCCTAATTTTTATTTTATAACTTTATTCTTGTGATTGTATTCTTGTATCTTAATAATAAAACATACATTCTTGTATATCTATTTAAATCCACTTTGTGAGATCAGTCTAAACATATCAATATTTATTTATTTTTGTTGGAGCATCTTTTAATCATGTATTTGTCTACACACTTCCATTCTTTTTTGAGATTTTGGTTAGATTGCATTCTAATTGTTGCCGTCATTTTTCAATCATTTCAAAAAAATTATGTTGCCAATCTGCCGCTGATGGTACTGCTTCAGATTTCCAATTTTTAGCAACCAATAACCCTAAACGGCTTCACACCAGTATACCTGAAGGAGCGTCTCCACCCCCATCATTCTGCCCGGACACTGAGGTCCAGCATCAAGGGCCTTCTGGCGGTTCCCTCACTGCGAGAAGCCAAGTTACAGGGAACCAGGCAGAGGGTCTTCTCGGTAGTGGCACCCGCCCTGTGGAACGCCCTCCCACCAGATGTCAAAGAGAAAAATAACTACCAAACTTTTAGAAGACATCTGAAGGCAGCCCTGTTTAGGGAAGCTTTTAATGTTTAATAGGTTATTGTATTTTAGTGTTTTGTTGGAAGCCGCCCAGAGTAGCTGGGGAATAAATAATAAATTGTTGTTGTTGTTGTTGTTGTTGTTGGCAGCTGTTGTATATAGAAAAATTATCTTCATGTCTTTGCAGATGTCATTTCTTACGATTCCTAAAAGGAATGCTTCTGGCTTTTTACCAATTGTTATTCATTCAACTTTTTCATTTAGGACATAGACATAGAATTCTACAATTTATATGTGTTTTCTTAAAACTATTAAGTTTATCTATTTTCTGATCCCTTTATTGTCCACTGTCTGTGTGTGTATCACTATTTTAAATGAACATTTTCCGCAATTTGATGCTCACCTCCCTCTTTTTTAGCATTACGGAGTGTAAAACAGAGACTTGATTTTGCGTTTTGAGTGTGTGAGAACACAGATCTCTTGACAACGCCCTTCTGCAGTTTCTCTAAGCCCAGGCTGTCCCTGTGTGAGAGGACAATTGTCCGTAGATTGGACATCATTTAAAATGGAAACACAGTTTGGGGTGGGAATCAGCATTTCAAATGGCCAGGATGTTCCATCTCCTTGACCTTCGGGTCACTGTAGCTAAATAGACAAAGTTTAGAGGCCAGTTAGAGCAGAAGACTTTGGGGTTGGAATGTATCAAGAAATCTGACAGTGATTCTCATGCTCTGAATTGTAGGGCAGCTTCTCCCTGGAAATATCTCCCATGTGAATATTCGTTTTGTTGATGTTTGCTGCTCCATCAAGGGTTTCTGGTCCAGTGTTCGAGTCTGGCTAAACATCCGGCTGAAAACATCTCTACTCTTTATACACACAGAGTCCTCATAAGGAGGGTGTCAAGCATTTTTTTAACCCTCCCGCAAAAAAAAAATATCACAGTCACATACACTTCCTTTTTTAAAAAAATAATTCTTTATTGGTTTAAAATACAGGCATACAAGCATACATCGAAGGTAAGTATAGCAAAGTTAAATACAAAAAGAAAAGATCTTCACAACATAATAGCAGGAAAGGATTTGAAAAAAAGAAAAAGAAAAAGAAAGGGGGGGAGAAGGAAAAAAAGCCGAAATTTTGTACAACATTATGTCTGTCAAATAAAATTTTCTGCATAAAACGTCCAGTTGTTCTCGTTATACTTTTGTATTGTCATGATTTTATCGCAGAGTTTTATTTTATATCCTTGACCATACTTTCCACTAAGATATTTGTTTCATTTATTTATTGTAGTCACACACACTTCCATGTCCTGCACACATTTTACATTTCAGGCCCTCCAAGCGTCCCTATTTTCCAGGGACAGCCCCGGATTTAGAGAAGCCGCCCCGGTTTCTGATTTGACCGTGGAATGTCACGCATTTCCTTAAGGTGTCCCTCTTTTCATTGGAGAAATGTTGGAGGGTATGGTAAAGGTAAAGGTACCTCTGACCATTAGGTCCAGTGGCGGACGACTCTGGGGTTGCGTGCTCATCTGACTCTATAAGTCGAGGGAGCCGGCATTTGTCCGCAGACAGCTTCTGGGTCATGTGGCCAGCATGACTAAGCCGCTTCTGGCGAACCAGAGAGGCACACGGAAACGCTGTTTACCTTCCCGCTGGAGTGGTACCTATTTATCTACTTGCACTTTGAGGTGCTTTCGAACTGCTAGGTTGGCAGGAGCAGGGACCGAGCAATGGGAGCTCGCTGCATCGCGGAGATTCGAACCACCAACCTTCTGATCAGCAAACCCTAGGCTCTGTGGTTTAGACCACAGCGCCACCCGTGTCCCACAGTGGGTGTGGTAAGGTAACAGGACCCCTGACCATTAGGTCCAGTCGTGACCGACTCTGGGGTTGCGGCTTTCATCTTGCTTTACTGGCTGAGGGAGCTGGCGTACAGCTTCTGGGTCATGTGGCCAGCATGACTAAGTCCCTTCTGGCAAACCAGAGCAGCGCACCAAAATGCCGTTTACCTTCCCACCGGAGTGGTACCTATTTATCTACTTGCACTTTGACGTGCTTTCCAACTGCTAGGTTGGCAGGAGCAGGGACCGAGCAACGGGAGCTCACCCCGTAGCTCGGCAAGTCAGTGGTTTAGACCACAGTGCCACCCGCATCCCACGTAGGGTATGGTAGGCCATCCCTAGTCTCGTGAGATAAATGTTGGAGGGTATGGAGTTATCCGGACCCCCACCCCTAGCCGTCTGAAGGCAGCCCTGCATAGGGAAGGTTTTTTAAAAAAATGTTTAGTGTTTTATTGTGATTTTATATATGTTGGAAGCAGCCCAGAGTGGCTGGGGCAACCCAGTCCGATGGGTAGGGTATAAATAGAATCATCATCATCATAATTAGTCTGTGCCATGGATTTGGGGTGGAATTAGTTCCTTTGCTGATGGGGCAGACTTGAACAGGAACTCTCTCTTTTTTAAATGAACTTTCTAACCACTGGGAGACAGGGAGAGACAATAGCATCAGCGACACATCCTCAAAACTGCTTCATCAGGAAAGCCTGTCACATGACTTTAAATATATATATATTAATAGCTGAATGAATTGGCCTACAAAATGGAGGATGGCAGAACTGTCTGAAGACGGAGGAGCAGTCAAGTTTTGCTGAGGGTTTGGCTTCTGTTCTGTTCGGTGTGTCAAAATAGTTCATAAAACATGACACAAAAGGTTTCTTTGCTGACCTCTGGTGCGTATGCACATCATAGCGGGATTTCGGTTATTACAAGGAAGGTCCCTTTCTCAGAAATCTGAAGGCACGATTTTAAAAAATCTGTTTTCCTATAATGAACACTTTGACTCTGAGGTGATAAGTTTTGAATGGGAATGTGTGCAATTTTCAAGCGTGGGTGCTTTCCTTTTTTATGTAAATAATAATCTCTGCCTTATGGCTGAAGCTGTGGACAAAATGATCTGGGCTGATTTGGGCAGAGAGGGGGTCTGGGCTTTGGCCGAGCTGGACAGAGACAGCCCCAAATCGTTGTGGGTCAATTCAGGCCTTGCAGACTGATCCAGGGCTGTCAGGGACCAGAGAGAAGAAGCTTTGCCTACATGTGGCTGTTCCCAGCAAGGAAACATGTATGTGCAGTCAAACTGAAGAGGACTGAACCCACTGGTGAGCAGACGATTCGATCCTGAAGACTATGGGCATGATCTCACATTGGAGAAGTCAATTCCAGCAGGATTATTTCCTCCGCTGTGACCCCTTCCCACCCTGCAGCCGTATGCATAAACAGGGTTTTGAAGACCCTAAACATACATTGTTTATGAAGACCCTAAGCATACATTAAGGACCTGGGTGGCGCTGTGGGTTAAACCACAGAGCCTAGGACTTGCCGATCAGAAAGTCGGCGGTTCGAATCCCCGCAACGGAGTGAGCTCCCATTGCTCGGTCCCTGCTTCTGCCAACCTAGCAGTTCGAAAGCACATCAAAGTGCAAGTAGATAAATAGGTACCACTCCAGCGGGAAGGTAAATGGCATTTCCATGCGCTGCTCTGGTTCGCCAGAAATGGCTTAGTCATGCTGGCCACATGACCCAGAAGCTGTACGCCAGCTCCCTTGGCCAATAAAGCAAGATGAGCGCCACAACCCCAGAGTCGGCCATGACTGCACCTAATGGTCAGGGGGTCCCTTTACCTTTTTAAACATACATTGGACCTACTCCCAAATTGAATCAGTGCCAGATCCGGTCAGGCGTTCAACCCAGGTTGTGTGGTGGGGGCG
Organism: Podarcis erhardii; assembly: GCF_964252035.2. Lineage (NCBI taxonomy): Eukaryota > Metazoa > Chordata > Lepidosauria > Squamata > Lacertidae > Podarcis > Podarcis erhardii. The sequence continues at coordinate 118,551,293 of NC_138507.1, read as the reverse complement.
ATTCAGGGCCCAGGATGGCCTCAACGGCTGGTTCAAGCAAGTGAGCCTGACCTCAGGACCAGATCCGGCCATCTATGAATGAAGATGTGGCCACGTCCGGGAGGGAAGTAGCAGGTTGAAAATAGAATTTGGCCCGTAAACCTGAAAGTAGCGTGTCATAGCCCACTGAGGCTTCATGGGGAAGCTTCGTTTTTCCACTGAAGTGGTCACAAGTCTAACATTAGCTCAGAGCGAACAGCGTGGCTGAGTTATTGGCCCCAGGACTCTAGAGAGCAGCAGCCCCTCTCGAGCACTTTGTTCTGATATTGTCGGCAGGAAACCACTAACAGAAGTCAACTGACAAAGCCGAGATGCCTTATTAGAGCGTTTCTGTACATGTGTGAGTTTAGAACATTAACCCTTCTCATCTAGAAGAGCCTAGCAGGGAGAACACCTTTTCTTTTGGGTAGCTCTGGCGGGGTTCTGAAATTTCATGGGATATGCTCTGAGACCATTGCGAGGAAGACCCAGGTGAGCGACTAAACTTAATACAGAGTCAATAGCATCGTCTTTTCATAAAAGCCCTGTTGGAGTCAAGCGTCAGCTCCAGTTTCAGATGCAATGAGAAGCCCCCGTTGTCAGTCTTTGCCTCCGTTTGCCATCTTTAGAATGGGAATAATTGTGACAGCCAACACAGGCACAAGACGTCTAGGGGGGAAATAGCTTCCTAGAGTCTTCCTCAATATGGTTTGTGATTTTCATCACAGAGTGGTGCTTTTCATTCTCTCTGTGTGCCTCATTTTCTCTTGTTCACACTTAGTTCTTTGTTCCTACTTTTATTTGGCCTTTGAGTATATTATCGTAATATTCAAGTGGAATATTTCCCCCACTGCTTGCAGAATGCTCACGGCGTGAAGAGAGTCAGGAATCGTTTGTTGTCAATATTATCCAATGAAATTGCCTACAGGGGCAACTTCTCTCATTCATAGATAACATTAATGTGCAATAGTAAGTAAAGTGAATGCTGAATTTGAATGAAAATTGTATACAGAAAAGGTGATAAAGTAAAGAGGGGAGAGAGCAGATCAGGAAAATGCGTATTGGTAGAGAAATGAATTAAAAGGAGATACCCCATCTGCTAATTTATCATTTCAACACTGGATGATAATAATAATAATAATAATAATAATAATAATAATAATAATAATAATAATAATAAGCCACCTATCTGGGTTGCCACAGCCAATTCTTTTGATAATTATTATATATAGATTTCCTGCTGTAGGTGTGTTTTATCTGCACATTGGTTTTCCGAAGGTTTTTTCCCCCCAGCCTGTCTGTTACTGCTGGGGCTATTTTGCTTTGGTTAAAACAGCATAGCATGATTTACAACTAGTGTTTTGAAAATAACAGGTTTATTATTATTATTATTATTATTATTATTATTATTATTACTACTACTACTACTAAAAATGGTGGGTAGCTATGAAGACCTTTACTTGTGTATCTGAGAAAGATTGAAATTTAAAAATACATTTCTATTTGGTAGTATACTCATTGTGGATTTTGTTTCTGGGTTGGGTCTCTTTTAGCCGGAGGCCACAAGACAAGACACATAAAATCACATTGCCTGTGTGATGTGTAGTTCACTTGGCGTGAGAATAAAAGCAAGACTGGCTTTCAGCATTCAGGTTCCTCTTAAACTGACGTTGATGAATTAACTTGTCTATCAAATTTGTCTTGGCATATCCATGTTGAAGTTTCGTGATCTATTTTAGCACCGTATCCACAAGAGGGTGATTTGCTGCTGTTTTTTAGCAGGGAGATGACTTAATAATCCAATGTCTGGATTATTTCTCAGTTTATCTAGTGCTGCTTTCATCCATTATGAGATCAGAAGACAATTCACACGTCCATCTGTGCAGGATTAATGGAAGGGAGAGTAGAATTGCCCTGTGTGACTCCATCAACAACCTTCACATGTCCCCACACTCATCAGCTTAAGAGCAACATTTCCCACACATGTTCCACACATGTTCCTTCTACGTTGTTGAGCATACTGGACAGAGCCATCAATATCTGCCCAGCTTGGTTGCTCTGTCCCCAAACGGAATCATGATCAACCTGGAGTGACTAAAACCTTTGATTCCTTCAAGTCGCTAGTCCCCAGGGTTTTCTGATCTGGATCTAACCTATCACAGAGGGCCTACAGAGGAGCGTCTCTACCTCCATTGTTCCGCCTGGACACTGAGGTCCAGCGCCGAGGGCCTTCTGGCGGTTCCCTCGCTGCGAGAAGCCAAGTTACAGGGAACCAGGCAGAGGGCCTTCTTGGTGGTGGCACCCGCCCTGTGGAACGCCCTCCCAACAGATGTCAAACAGAAAAATAACTACCAAACTTTTAGAATCTGAAGGCAGCCCTGTTTGGGGAAGCTTTTAATGTTTAATAGGTTATTGTATTTTAGTGTTTTGTTGGAAGCCGCCCAGAGTGGCTGGGGAAACCCAGCCAGATGGGCAGGGTATGAGTAATAAATTATTATTATCATTATTATTATTACTACAGTTCTATGATCCTCTTGGAAAGCTGGTTTCCTGCAAGATCTGCCACAGGGTGCATGCATTGGATTCTCCACATTTCCCCTCCCCCCCTTTGCTGTTTCCTCACTTGCTTAAGGCTTAATCTTGAAATAAGGAACGCATGCTGGGGCTAAACCACCTCAAACATCGGGTGCAAGAGATGCTCACATGACTGGCAGGCATAGGCAAACTCAGCCCTCCAGATGTTTTGGGACTACAACTCCCATCATCCCTAGCTAACAGGACCAGTGGTCAAGCATGATGGGAATTGTAGTCTCAAAACATCTGGAGGGCCGAGTTTGTCTATGGCTGGCTGAAAGCATCACATGTCATTTACACACTGGGATGAAATGTAAAACCTGTTACTCAAGCCGGCCGTTCATATCGAGTTCTGCTCCTTTTGATTCTCTTTTTGCTGTTAGTTTTTAATCCTGCACTCTTAAGTATACTCTCAATTCATTCTTTGATGCAGCACGTTTTTTCCTTAAAAAATGTTTAGGGATACTCTCATTTTTGACTGAAGAGAATCACCATTTTGTAGTTCAAATCAGGAAAATTAAATACCGTAAATGGAGAAAAGTACAAAGATTCACAAAACGTGCCCCCAGAAAAAAAAGCACTGCTTTGATAGATCATTCTTTTGGGTTTTTACTAATAGAAGAGCATAAAAATGGCAACAGTTTTATGATTGTTTTATGAAAGAAAACAACAAGCACTTGCCCGCTCCATTATTATTTTTAATACCTATTCACTGATTACTACATAAAATGTCCCAAAGCAAATTACAGTAGTAAAGACCCACAATTACAAAAGTTTAAAATAGTATCAAAAGCCCAATACAACATTGCTTTTAAAAACTCTGGAACTTCAGAACTCCCTGCTATTGATATCAAGCAGGTGCTTTCATTGTATTCTTTTCGGCACCTGCCAGAAACATCTTCCCAGTAACTGGAAATTCAAGCCAGCTACCTGCCACCTGGAGCAGACAGGTAAACCCGGAGCCCTTAAGTCAGAACCTGGTGGTCTGGCAACTCTGACTCCAAGGTGGTACCTGCGATCATGGCAAGAATGTTCTTCCCCATGGTCCTTCGCTTTAGTCAAACTCATCTTTGCTTCACTCCTGAAAACAAAATGGAGGCTAACAGCAAAAGCCTTATAATTTTATCTTTCTATCTGTTGCATACCCTCCAACATTTCTCTGGTGAAAATAGGAATGTCGTATTCCATCGTCATCATAATGTTATTATTTCTACCCTTCCCAGACACTCTGGGTGGCTTCCAACATGTATAAAAACATATTTGCTTTTCAGATTGATAGATTTCACTAGTTTTACTTTCATTTTAACATTTCAAAACTTGACTTCCTTCCCCCTCTTTCTGCGGTTCCTTAAATTTATTTATTTATTTATTTTAATTTTTATTGGAAATTTTATTTAGAACATAAAATAACCCCCCCCACACACACACCACAATACAGAAATACAATAAGCATAACATAAATTTATTTTTAATACCTTCTGCATATCCAAATTAACTTAATTTGCTCATTTATTCATCTACTTTAATTATATACTCTCATAAAGCTGCAGGTTATTACAATAATCTTGCCAATGTTCTTATCTGTTTACAATTTATCTGTAAATATTCAATAAACCATTTCCAGTCTTTTATAAAAAGTTTCTTATTCTTCCGGTAAGTTTCACCATTTCTGCATATTCAATATATAAAAACATACTAAAACATTAAATGTTAAAAACCTTCCCTACACAGTGCTGCCTTCAGATGTCTTCTAAAGGTTGTATAGTGACTTATTTCCTTGGCTTGGGGGTTGCATAACTCCATACCCTCCAACATTTCCCTACTAGGGCCAGGGCCTTTTCACTACTGGCCCCGACTTGGTGGAACGCTCTGTCACAAGAGACTAGGGCCCTGCGAGACTTGACATCTTTCTGCAGGGCCTGCAAGACAGAACTGTTCCTACTGGCCTTTGGTTTGGACTCAGTCTGACCCTTATGTTTCCCTCCCCTTATGGTCCTGATCTATGGGCTACTATTAAAATGAGGCTGCATTTTAAATTGCATTTTAACCTGTATTTTAAATTGGGGGGTTTTCCTGTTATGTTTTTACTTTAATTTTACTGGTGTTAGCTGCCCTGAGCCTGGCTCTGGCCGGGGAGGACAGGGTATAAATAAAATTTATTTATTTATTTATTTATTTATTTATTTATTTATTTATTATTAATGTAAATAGGGACGTTCTAAGGAAAAATGGGACATTCTGGGATCAAATCAGAAACCAGGATGGATTCTTTAAATCCAGGACTGTCCCTGGAAAATAGGGACACTTGAAGGCTCTGCTATCTATCTATCTATCTATCTATCTATCTATCTATCTATCATCTATCTATCTATCTATCTATCTAATTCGTTCTGGAGTTCCGTTCTTTACCTGAAACTGTTCTTAACCTGAGGTACCACTTTAGCTAATGGGGCCTCCCGCTGCCGCCGCACGATTTCTGTTCTCATCCTGAAGCAATGTTCTTAACCCGAGGTACTATCTCTGGGTTAGGGGAGCCTGTAACCTGAAGCGTCTGTAACCTGAGGTACCACTGTATGGCTGACTCACCGGAGCAGTGAACATGGACACTCTGCAGTTCTTAAAGCGCTAAATCTGTTAGGGCCTCTCCCGATTCTTACTCCTTACTCCTTCTTACTCCTAAGAGTCCCCAACCTACTACACTGCTGATCACCTATCTTAAGACAACTGCAAAAGTTTTTTTAAAGTTTGTGCCAGTATAAAAGTTTCAGCAGAACATTTTCTATGCTAAAATGGCAGCGTTCTCCCCCAGACTTTTGCAGTTTGGCAAAAGCCTGCTTTGGAAGGAAGGTCAGCCTTTGAGAAGAGGTAGTCTGGTGAAAACCACATTTATTCTGCACAGCATTTGCTGCTGCTGCTGCTGCTGTTTACTGCTGATGGCTGCAAAGCCACAGACATCTTCCACAGGTGCCAGCGGAACCAAACTGCAGCCCAAAGAGAACTAATGTCCATTTGGCCAGTGACAGGCGTGATGTGGGGCTTCGGATGCAAAAAAACCCAGAGATTATTCAAGTTCTTTTCTTTCATTGTAGATTGTTGTTAGGAGACGCCTGTTCCGCTCCCAGAACTACAATTCCCAGAGTGCTTTAATATCAATGCCTCTTCCCAGGCAACTCTGGGAAACGTAGCTGTGTCAGGGGAATGTAGGGATCTCCTAGTCGCTCCCAGTACCCGTAAGAAACTCCAGCTCCCAGAATTCTTGGGGAGAAGCCATGGGAGTTTACAGTGGTAACATAGTGCTTTACATATACAGCATACCCTCCAACATTCCTCCAATGAATATAGAGACGTCCTGTTATTGTTATTGTTATTGTTATTGTTATTGTTATTTTATTTTATTTTATTTTATTTTATTTTATTTTATTTTATTTTATTTTATTTTATTTATACCCCACCCATCTGAATGTGTTGCCCCACCCATCTGGGCGGCTTGCAACACATATGAAAACACAATAAGACATTTGTAAACTTCCCTATACAGGGCTGCTTTCAGATGTATTCTAAAGGTTGTACAGTTATACCTCGTGATAAATACGCTTCAGGCTGAGCGTGTTTGGGTTGCACTCCGCGGCGACCCGGAAGTAACGGAGTGCATTACTTCCGGGTTTCGCCGCTCACGCATGCGCAGACGGTCAAAATGACATCACGCACATGTGCGGAAGCGGCGAAACATGACCCGCGCATGCGCAGACACGCTGTCGCGTCTTACGTTATGTTCAGGATGCTAACGGGGCTCCGGAATGGATCCCATTTGCATCTCAAGGTACCACTGTATAGTTGCTTATCTCCTTGACTAACTCCACACCCTCCAACATTTCTCCAATGAAAATAGTGACGTCCTAAGAAAAATTAGGAACGCGGGTGGCCCTGTGGGTTAAACCACAAAGCCTAGGACTTGCCAATCAGAAGGTCGGCAGTTCGACTCCCTGCCACGGGGTGAGCTCCCGTTGCTCGGTCCCAGCTCCTGCCAACCTAGCAGTTCGAAAGCAGTTCAAGTCCAAGTAGATGAATAGGTACTGCTCCGGTGGGAAGGTAAACAGCATTTCCGTGCGCTGCTCTGGTTCGCCATAAGTGGCTTAGTCATGCTGGCCACGTGACCTGGAAGCTGTACGCCGGCTCCCTTGGCCAATAAAGCGAGATGAGCGCCACAACCCCAGAGTCAGCCACGACTAGACCTAATGGTCAGGGGTCCCTTTACCTTTTTAAGGAAAAGCAGGACGTTCTGGGATCAAATCAGAAACTGGGACAGCTTCTGTAAATCTGGGGCTGTCCCTGGAAAATAGGGACACTTGGCGGGTCAGATAGAGTGTGAAATTGGCTAATGATGGTACAAAGCAGGGCTAATGAGGGGTGTGACCTAATAAGAGGATGTGTGGCTTAGGAAAGTCCCGAGAGACAAACAGAGAATCCTGGTGGGGCCACTTTCAGCTCTCGGTCCTGAAGTCCCCCACCCCTGGTAATAATAATAATAATAATAATAATAATAATAATAATAATTTATTTATACCCCGCCCATCTGGCTGGGCTTCCCCAGCCACTCTGGGCGGCTTCCAACAAAATATTAAAATACTTCAAAATACTTCAAAAATGCATCAAACATTAAAAGCTTCTCTAAAGTAGAAGAAGAGTTTGGATTTCATACCCCGCTTTATCACTACCCTTCAGGAGTCTCAAAGCGGCTAACATTCTCCTTTCCCTTCCTCCCCCACAACAAACACTCTGTGAGGTGAGTGGGGCTGAGAGACTTCAGAGAAGTGTGACTGGCCCAAGGTCACCCAGCAGCTGCATGTGGAGGAGCAGAGACGCGAACCCGGTTCCCCAGATTACGAGTCTACCGCTCTTAACCACTACACCACACTGGCTCCCAGTGTTGAACCCTTTCCCCCTGCACCATGAATATCTCTCCCTTCCCAAGCTACCAGCGAGGATGGAGGGGGTTTGCAGTTCCAACACCAGCTGTCCCTTGCAACCCTGCTAAATGCAGTCAGGCATTTATATATCTTCTCTAGTTTGCCATGAAATCTCATGATTGTTGTATGTTTTCAGCTAAATAATAATAATAATAAAAATTCCTTCCCGTAGCACCTGAAAGACCAACAAAGTTTGTTATTGGTATGAGCTTTCGTGTGCATGCACACTTCTTCAGATACAGAATCAGCTTTGTTGTGCTGCTGATTCGGCTGGAAGTAAGGGGGAGGCTCTTACTTTGCAATCTTCCTCAGGAAAGAGTGACGGCCACCCATTTCTCTGAAAAGAGGCCTGATAAGGGGCTTCTTATCACACAGGGTGTTTAATTCTGTATTTTTAATCTCCTATAATATCATCCTTGCATGAGCTTCCCACAAATGAACATGCAAGGGGGCACATTTCTAAAATGAACCGCAGGGTCAAAAAAATAAAAAAGGAAGACATGCGCATTTGAACAATAACAATTAATAGAGGTACATGTTATCTGTCTGCATGGGTTAAAAGGCAACTGTGTGGTACTTGTCGCACTTGTTCTTTTTTTAGGAATGACCACTATCCAGAGAACATTTATACCAAAGGATGCCATGCAAATAAATAATACTGAAGACAATGATATTGAATGACAACATGGCGCTGTGGGTTAAACCACAGAGCCTGGGACTTGCTGATCAGAAGGTCGGCAGTTCAGATCCCCGTGACGAGGTGAGCTCCTGTTGCTCGGTCCCTGCTCCTGCCAACCTAGCAGTTCGAAAGCACGACAAAGTGCAAGTAGATAAATAGGTACCGCTCCAGTGGGAAGGTAAACGGTGTTTCCATGTGCTGCTGTGGTTCGCCAGAAGCGGCTTAGTCCTGCTGTCCACATGACCCGGAAGCTGTACGCCAGCTCCCACGGCCAATAAAGCAAGATGAGCGCCGCAACCCCAGAGTCGGCCGCGACTGGACCTAATGCTCAGGGGTCCCTTTACCTTTACTATCAGCACATATTTTCTTCTTTGGTGATCACTTGTAGCCGAGTAAGATTGTCTTCCATGAACATGGTCTTAACAGTTAATCCGTGACTGTGGAAGCCAATTCTAGATCCACACATCCTTCCACAGTGGAGACAAAGGATTCCCGGTGGAAGTTGATCATGGTGAAGGTTAGCCAAACGTGTACATTTCTCCCTTGCGTCCTGAGTTTGAGTGTCTTCACAGCCCATGACACCTTTGGTAAAGGCTGTTCTCCAACTGGAGCGCTCGCAGGCCAGTGTTTCCCAGTTGTCAGTGTTTATACTACATTTTTTTTAGATTTTCCTTGAGAGAGTCTTTAAGCCTCTTTTGTTGACCACCAGCTTTACGCTTTCCATTTTTAAGTTCGGAATAGAGTAGTTGCTTTGGAAGACAATCATCAGGAATCCACACAACATGACCAGTCCAACAAAGTTGATGTTGAAGAATCATTGCTTCAACACTGGTGATATTTGCTTCTTCCAGTACACTGGCATTAGTTCACCTGTCTTCCCAAGTATATGTACAGTGGTACCTCGGGTTACATATGCTTCAGGTTACATACGCTTCAGGTTACAGACTCCGCTAACTCAAAAATAGTGCTTCAGGTTAAGAACTTTGCTTCAGGATGAGAACAGAAATTGTGCTCCGGCGGCGCGGCAGCAGCGGGAGGCCCCATTAGCTAAAGTGGTGCTTCAGGTTAAGAACAGTTTCAGGTTAAGTATGGACCTCCGGAATGAATTAAGTACTTAACCTGAGGTACCACTGTAATTCTTTTCGGAGACACTGTTGATGGAATCTTTCAAGGAGTTGGAGATGGTGTTCATAAGTGGTCCATGTTTCACAAGCATACAGTAAAGTTGGTAGTACAATAGCTTTGTAAACAAGCATTTTGGTTTCCCTGCAAATGTATTGGTTCCAGACATCCACTGACTTACAATTCATGTAGCTCCTCACAGCCTTTAACCATTAGTACATCAGCCCATATTTTCCATAGCAATTGTTACACTACAAGTGAAATCAAAATCCTGCCAGCATTTCCATCTGCTTACAGTAGTCTTTTAAATGGTTTGTAAGTTTCCCCCATTCTTTTGTAAAGTTTTTGTCCTCTTGATTCCTGAGTTTTCCAGTCAGCTTTGCCATCTCGGCATAGTCCATCCACTTGTTTTGCCATTCTTCTCTGGTAGGGACTTTGCCTTCTTTCCATCTCTGGGCTAGGAGCATCCAAGCGGCTGTTAAGGCAGTAATAATAGTATGTCATGTGACTAGGGAAGTGGGGCAGGATTCCAGGCAGGACAGAATGTAGAAACACAGAGTGGTAGATTGGAAGATACCCCAAAGGGTCATCTAAGTCAAACCCGCTGCAAACCCTACAGGACCGCCTCTCCTGGTATGTCCCACGGAGGACCTTACGGTCTTCAAATAAAAACATCTTGGAGGTCCCGGGCCACAGGGAGGTTAGGCTGGCCTCAACCAGAGCCAGGGCTTTTTCAGTACTGGCCCCAATCTGGTGGAAAGCTCTGTCACAAGAGACTAGGGCCCTGCGGGACTTGACATCTTTCCGCAGGGCCTGCAAGATGGAGCTGTTCCACCAGGCCTTTGGCCAAGGCACAGTCTGACCCCCTCTCTCCTTATGTAATCCTCGTATCACTCTAACCCTGGTTACCATTAATTTGACTCTGAATTGATTTTAGAATGAATTGATTTTAGAATGTATTTCAATTAATTTTTCTTTTCTTTTTTCTTTTTTTCTTTTTTTTTTCTTTTTTCCCCTCTCCACCTTCCTTTGCCATCTGTTTTAGTTTGTTATAGTCCATTGTTTCATGATTATATTTAAGTTTTGCTTGTTTACTGTTAGATGCTGGATTGTTGTTCTCCTGCTATTTAGGTGGTTTTTCTTCCCTGAATGTATGTTATATGGTAGTTCTGTTTAGCTGTGGAATGTTTTGTGGTTTATTTTCTAATTTAATTAATTGGTTAGTCTAATATTATAATAGTAGGTAGACAAATACTATAATAGTTTTGTATTATTTGTATTTGTATTCATATTATTATATTATATTATTCTGTGGTAATCCTCACAGAACTCTAGCCCAATGGTTGCCATTTATTTGGTTTGAACTGATTTTATAATGACTTGATTTTATAATGCTGGGTTACTTTTATTGTTGTTAGCCGCTCTGAGCCCGGCTTTGGCTGGGGAGGGCGGGATATAAATATATTATTATTATTATTATTATTATTATTATTATTATTATTATAATTGATTGTGATTTTATGTAAACTGTGTTATTTTTACTGTTGTTAGCTGCTCTGAGCCCAGCTTCGGCTTGGGAGGGCGGGATATAAATTATTATTATTATTATTATTATTATTATTATTATTATTATTATTATTAAAGCAGGACTAATTCTGGCATTGAGCATAAAGAGCAGCCCTCCATGGAGTTGTCCTTTTCCAGCTGATCACCCAGAAGCAAGCTTGTTTGTGTTTCCTCCAGTGCAGGATGGGAGCATGTGGTAGCAAGAAGACCGGCCGGAAGGAGAGGCGCAATTCCATATACAAGCAGAAGCCTCTGCCATCTCCGAAAAAGAAAAACCCTCCACCGCCACCGCCAGTAAGAATTCGAATCCAAGACTGGGCTGTGCCCCAAAGGACTGGAATTCTGCCTCAAGAAGAAGAAGAAGAAGACCCTGCCCATTTGACTAGGTTGACCCAGCCACTCTGGGCAGCTTCCAACATACATAAAAAGATAATTAAACATTAAACATTAAAAAGAAAACTTCCCTGTACAGGGCTGCCTTTAGATGTCTCCTAAAGGTTGTATAGTTACCTATTTCCTTGGCTTCAGGAGTCACGTAACTCCATCCCCTCCAACATTTCCCCAATGAAATGTTGTTGTTTAGTCGTTTAGTCGTGTCCGACTCTTCGTGACCCCATGGACCAGATCACGCCAGGCACTCCTGTCTTCCACTGCCTCCCGCAGTTTGGTCAGACTCATGTTTGTAGCTTCGAGAACACTGTCCAACCATCTCGTCCTCTGTCGTCCCCTTTTCCTTGTGTCCTCCATCTTTCCCAACATCAGGGTCTTTTCCAGGGAGTCTTCTCTTCTCATGAGGTGGCCAAAGTACTGGAGCCTCAGCTTCACGATCTGTCCTTCCAATGAGCACTCAGGGCTGATTTCCTTAAGAATGGATACGTTTGATCTTCTTGCAGTCCATGGGACTCTCAAGAGTCTCCTCCAGCACCATAATTCAAAAGCATCAATTCTTCGGCAATCAGCCTTCTCCCGATGAAATAGAAATGTCCTAAGGATAAGTGTGACATTCTCAGTTCAAAGTAGAAACTGGGACAGCTTCTGTAAATCGGTATACCTGAAGGAGCATCTTCACCCCCATCATTCAGCCCGGACACTGAGGTCCAGCTCCGAGGGTCTTCTGGCAGTTCCCTCACTGCGAGAAGCAAAGCTACAGGGAACCAGGCAGAGGGCCTTCTCGGTTTGGTGGTGCCCGCCCTGTGGAACGCGCTCCCACCAGGTGTCAAAGAGAAAAATAACTATCTGACTTTTAGAAGATATCTGAAGGCAGCCCTGTTTAGGGAAGTTTTTAATGTTTGCTGTTTTGTTGCTTTTTTTATAGTGGTGGAACCGTCCAGAGTGGCTGGGGAAACCCAGCCAGATGGGCGGGGTATAAATACATCATCATCATCATCATTATTATTACTGTCCCTGGAAAATAGGGACACTTGGAGGGTCTGCAGATGATGCTGACCAGTGGGTTGCAGTCAGGGCAAACTATTTTTATTTTCTGGTTCCCAGTGCATTTTAATGATTTCTTGTAACTTGCTGGCTACACTTACTTTGCACTTTATAAAGTTGTTTTTTTGAAATGTCGTAAGCTGACTTGAATCCCAACTTGGGATTAATAAAGGAGGGGCGGGGGGGGGGACTATTGCAGTGAAGTAATGTTTGGTTTCTGTAACTTTCCAAAGGTCAAGGCAAAGAACTTCACCATTCCTGCCAATCAGTCTTCTGACAGCGGTAAGAAGATGAACCTTGGTTTTTCCTTGACGTTTTGCAAAGCTTTCTCTTGCTGTTTTCTCAACACCAGGGAGCGATTGTGACGAGCCATTGGGATGAAGGCTTGCTTTATTTCCTGCTCTGAGCTCTCCCTAAGCCTGCAAAATGGACCCGTGCATTTCTTTTCCAGCAGCAAACATGCAATTCAGCACTACAATGCCATTCTACTGTTGAGAGTGTATTAACTTATGGTCTGTGTGTGTGGTTTGGGAGCTGATAGGTCAGGGGAAAACCAATGTTGTCCAGGATTGTAAAGACTGCGGAGAAAATAATTGAGTGCACTCTCCCTAAAAAGGTAAAGGGACCCCTGACCATTAGGTTGCGGCGCTCATCTCACTTTATTGGCTGAGGGAGCCAGTGTACAGTTTCCGGGTCATGTGGCCAGCATGACTAAGCCGCTTCTGGCGAACCAGAGCAGTGCACGGAAACGCCGTTTAAATTCCCGCCAGAGCGGTACCTATTTATCTACTTGCACTTCGTGCTTTCCAACTGCTAGGTGGGCAGGAGCAGGGACCGAGCAACAGGAGCTCACCCCGTCGCGGGGATTTCAACCGCCAACCTTCTGATCGGCAAGCCCTAGGCTCTGTGGTTTAACCCACAGAGCCACCCGCACTCTCCCTACCTTGGATCAAATCTACGCTTCCAGGTGCCATAAGAAAGCTGCAGAGATAGTGCAGGATAGTATGTACCCCAAAAATGATCTCTTTCAGCTTCTGCCTTCTGGAAGAAGGTACAGGGTTATAAAGACTAGGACTAGCCGCCTGAGAAACAGTTTCTATCCAAATGTGATTTTGGTTTTAAACGCAGTGTAAGGTAGTCTCTATGGGAGTATATTGTATGTAATTATGGGGTATCAGAGGTTTTAGGGGGCTAACCAGGCTGGGATAGCAGGCTTGTTGGTTTCTGAATGTCTGGTGCAGATTTTGAATTTCGTCGTTCTGTATGGGACAATGACAATAAAGATTATTGTATCAAATCGTATCATATCTCATCGTATTGTCTTGTATCATATCGTATCGTATTGTATCGTAGTGGAAATCCAGCATGCAAGTATTTACTTAGAGCAGCCGCCCCCCAGCCAAAGCTCTTGGCTCACAAAATGAGCTCCTGGCCTTTTCTAGGCACGACTCCACCAATAAATGCAAACTGGGGTATTCGCTGGACTCGGCCCTCACAAAACCATGCATTGTTCCTGAGTCTCACACGTGACCTTGCAAAGGGGGAAGGTTGCCAGTGCTTTTCTTCGAAAAGGTCAGGCCGAGTGAGATTTAAAACTATCTGTCTCACCCTTGGCTATATTTAGAAGGTCTTTGGCTTGCGCCGTGAAAGGTCTTCTCCCTTTCACAGTACGGGTGTTGGCGTATCTGCTGAAGACCTGCCTGAATGTATTCAAGCTGCTCACATTAGTGTTTAAGATGTCAAGGAGATAAACAACTACACAGCGTTTAGAAGACATCTGAAGGCAGCCCTGTATAGGGAAGTTTTTAATGTGTGATGTAAAACAACAACAACAACTCCCTGCGTTTTTATATTTTGTCTCACTGGGGCAACCCAGCCAGATGGGAGGGGTAAAATTGTTGTTGTTGTTGACAGGCCTCAAATATCTGAGAGAGCTACTCTTTTCCTACAGACCTACAAAATATTTCAAGAAGCCTGCCCATTTACAAAATTTAATACTTGTTTTTAAATTTTGCTGACTTTATCTTTGCGCCATTGATGTCTAATGTTTTACAGTTTCTTATGTGCTGTAAGCCACCCAGAGTGGCTGGGGAAACCCAGCCAGATAGGAAGGGTACAAATAAACTATAATAATAATAATAATAATAATAATAATAATAATAATAATAATATATTTATACCCCGCCCTCCCCGGCCAGAGCTGGGCTCAGGGTGGCTAACACCAGTAAAATTACAGTAAAAACATAATAGGGGGAATAAACCAATTTAAAATACAGGTTAAAATGCAATTTAAAATGCAGCCTCATTTTAAAAGTAGCCCATAGATCAAAACCATAAGGGGAGGGAAACATAAGGGTCAGACTGAGTCCAAACCAAAGACCAGGCGGAACAGCTCCGTTTTGCAGGCCCTGTGGGAAAATGTCATATCCCGCAGGGCCCTAGTCTTTTGTGACAGAGCATTCCTCCAAGTCGGGGCCAGTACTGAAAAGGCCCTGGCCCTAGTTGAGACTAATCTAACCACCTTGCGACTTGAGACCTCCAAGGTGTTGTCATTTGTGGCCCTTAAGGTCCTCCGCAGGGCATACCAGGAGAGGCGGTCCCATAGGTACGAGGGTCCTAGGCCACATAGGGCTTTAAAGGTCAAAACCAGCACCTTAAATCTGACCCTGTACTCCACCAGGAGCCAGTGCAGCTGGTAAACACTGGATGACTGTGATTCCATGGCAAGGACCCCGTAAGGAGCCTCGCTGCGGCATTCTCCACTCGCTGGAGTTTCTGGGTCAGCTTCAAGGGCAGACTTCCTTACAGCTGCTGCTGGTATTAGACTCTCCTTTTTTGGAGGTTTTTCAACTGAGGCTGTGTGCCCATCTGTCGGGGCTTCGTTAGTCACGATTCCTGCACTGCAGGAGGTTGGACTAGATGACCCTTGGGGTCCCTTCAATTCTATGATTGGATATTTCCTCTCCATGAAGTTGCAATATGGCTGTTTTTTACAGCAATGCCTGGGTTTTCCGTCTCAAGGTCAGTGGCTAGTCTCAAGTCATGAAAAGCCTAAAACCCATTGCTCAATAAATCAGTACATATTAATTTAATCTTGTAATCCTAATCACCACAATAAATTTCTCTGGCAGCAAGTTGTCCACCGTTGGAACAGTAACAGGCTAAATGAGGGCTAGTTCAGGAATATTGTAACCATATAAGTGAACAGGAAGGTATTAACTGAAGGTACAGAAGCTGCATTAAACTTAAATCCAGGCTCTTCTCTACCTTTGCTGAACAAGGAGTGGGGATGGTTGACCCTATTCCATGTAGTTGATACTTCTAGCTTCTAGGTCTTGGGCTCAGTTAATACTTTTGCTTTTTTTCACAATACAGATAAGCACATTGTCATAGCACAGTACCATTTCACTACGCTGAGTGACCGCGATCTGCCATTGACCGTAGGAGAGAAGTTTGAAGTCCTTTGCAGGTGAGTGATCTTTTGCAAGTTTAATCAGCTCAGTTATGCTCTGGTATGCCTTTTGCTATAAATGTGCAGTCATACCTCGGGTTACAGACGCTTCAGGTTTGGAGATTTCGGGTTGCGCACCGTGCCGAACCCAGAAGTACTGGAACGGGTTACTTCTGGGTTTCAGTGCTTGGGCATGCACAGAAGCGCTAAATCGCGCTTTGCACATGCACAGAAGCGCTAAATCGCGACCCACGTCTTCGCAGAAGCAGCTCTGCGGGTTGCGAACATGCTTCCCATACAGATCACGTTCGGAACCCGAATGTCCACTGTATAAAAATCAACCTGAAATATACAGCATCCTCATGTAAAAAAATCTGGGCCCATTTGCCTGTTGTGATACAGTTTTACAATCCAAATGAGTATTCATATACAAACATACCTACATACATATAGGATACCGGTGGCACTGTGATCCAAACCACTGAGCCTCTTGGGCTTGCTGACTGGAAGGTCGGCAGTTCGAATCTGCTTGATGGTGGTGAGCTCCCGTTGCTCTGTCCCAGCTTCTGCCAACCTAGCAGTTTAAAAGCATACCAGCATGAGTAGATAAATAGGTACCTCTGCGGTGGGAAAGTAAACGGCATTTCCGTGCGCTCTGGTTTCCGTCACGGTGTCCCATTGCGCCAGAAGCGGTTTAGTCCTGCTGGCCACATGACCTGGAAAGCTGTCTGTGGATAAACGCTGGATCCCTCGGCCTGAAGTAAGATGAGAACCACACCCCATAGTCGCCTTTGACTGGACTTAACTGTCCAGGAGTCCTTTAACTTTTTTTTTTTTTTTACATACATGCATATAGAGAGAGAGAGTAACAGCTCAGGACCACAATACCTCAAGGCCCGCCTCTTTCCATATGAACCTATCCAGACTCTGAGATCATCTTCTGAGGCCCTCCTTCGTGTGCCTCTTCCCCAAGAGGTCTGGAGAGTGGCAACACAAGAACAGGGCCTTTTCTGCACTGGCTCCCCATTTGTGGAAGGCTGCTGCCTTCATTACATATATTTAGGCACCAGACAGAAATGTTTCCCGATCACCAAAGCTTGGGCTGATTAACATCCTTTGGCCTTTTAAAATGTGTTTGTGGAAGGGGGGGTTATTGGAGGTTTTTTGTTTTGGTTTTGTTACGTATTTTGTGTTCCCATTTTCAATGTTTATGTTGTGAAGCACCTCTGTGGTCATCTGCAAGGGACATCTTTGTAATGCAGAGCTGGTCTGCCAACAGGCCTGGTACCTGGCGCCAGCTCCCTGTCGAAACTAGTTAAGCACCCATAAGTGCTCACCTAGTCAGCCAAAACCATCACCTAGAAAAAGGGACTAATTTGACAAGCTTGCTCTTATACATTTTACCCACAAAATTGGGAGGAACTCAAGGCACCATCCTGGCTTATAAAAGCTAGCTGGGAAGGACTGGGCGATGGGCTTCGTGGGGTGGTGAATGCTTCCCTCCGTGAGGGAGCCTTCCCAGATCCGCTGAAAGAGGCGGTTATTAAACCGCTTCTTAAAAAACCATCTTTAGATGCGGCCACGATGGCCAATTATCGCCCAGTCTCAAACCTTCCATTCTTGGGCAAGGTGATTGAGCGAGTGGTTGCTGAACAACTCCAGGCACGCCTGGAAGAAGCGGACCATTTGGATCCCTTCCAGTCGGGATTCAGGCCTCATCATGGGACTGAAACTGCCTTGGTCGCACTGGTTGATGATCTCCGGCGGGCCAGGGACAAAGGCGAGAGATGTTTCCTAGTTCTGCTGGATCTCTCAGCGGCGTTTGATACCATCGACCATGACATCCTTCTGGACCGTCTTGAGGGGCTGGGAGCTGGGGGCACTGTCATACAGTGGTTCCGCTCCTTCCTCCTGGGCCGTGTTCAGAAAGTGGTGGTGGGGGATGAGTGTTCAGACCTCTGGGCTCTCACTTGTGGGGTGCCTCAGGGTTCTGTCCTCTCCCCCATGCTTTTCAACATCTACATGCAGCCGCTGGGGGGGATCATCAGGAGGTTTGGGCTGGGTGTTCATCAGTATGCAGATGATACCCAGCTCTACCTCTCTTTTAAATCAGAACCAGTGAAGGCGGTGAAGGTCCTGTGTGAGTGTCTGGAAGCGGTTGGAGGATGGATGGCGGCTAACAGATTGAGGTTGAATCCTGACAAGACAGAAGTACTGTTTTTGGGGGACAGGAGGCGGGCAGGTGTGGAGGATTCCCTGGTCCTGAATGGGGTAACTGTGCCCCTGAAGGACCAGGTGCGCAGCCTGGGAGTCATTTTGGACTCACAGCTGTCCATGGAGGCACAGGTCAAATCTGTATCCAGGGCAGCTGTTTACCAGCTCCATCTGGTACGTAGGCTGAGACCCTATCTGCCTGCAGACTGTCTCGCCAGAGTGGTACATGCTCTGGTTATCTCCCGCTTGGACTACTGCAATGCGCTCTAAGTGGGGCTACCTTGAAGGTGACCCGGAAACTACAACTAATCCAGAATGCGGCAGCTAGACTGGTAACTGGGAGCGGCCGCCGAGACCATATAACACCGGTCTTGAAAGACCTACATTGGCTCCCAGTACGTTTCCGAGCACAATTCAAAGTGTTGGTGCTGACCTTTAAAGCCCTAAATGGCCTCAGTCCAGTATATCTGAAGGAGCGTCTCCTCCCCCATCGTTCTGCCCGGACACTGAGGTCCAGCTCCGAGGGCCTTCTGGCGGTTCCCTCACTGCGAGAGGCTAAGTTACAGGGAACCAGGCAGAGGGCCTTCTCGGTAGTGGCGCCCGCCCTGTGGAATGCCCTCCCATCAGATGTCAAAGCGATAAACAACTACCTGACATTCAGAAGACATCTGAAGGCAGCCCTGTTCAGGGAAGTTTTTAATATGTGACATTTTAGTGTATTTTCATCTCTGTTGGAAGCCGCCCAGAGTGGCTGGGGAAACCCAGCCAGATGGGCGGGGTACAAATAATTTATTATTATTATTATTATTATTATTATTATTATTATTGATCCCCCAAATTTATAATAATATTGTTTGTTTCTAGTCTTCTTTCTGGTGTGTTAGCAAAAAAGTGCATTTATTCATAAAAATGATATTAGGAAAAATTGCTTGTGAAGGCTTACTGTTTTGTTGTTGTTGTTGTTGTTTTAACTGATGTGGAAATGTGGTGGACTCAACTGATGACTGGAAAAAGAGAAAGCCAGAGAGAAACCAAAAAAGATGAGTCTATCCCTAGTAAAATCACTGCTTCTTTCAATGTGCATTGTTTATTTATACGGTGCTTTATTTTCACAGCGACGGGGACTGGTGGCTAGCAAAATCTCTTACCACGGGGCACAAAGGCTACATACCCAGCAATTTTGTGGCCCGTGTAAACAGCCTGGAAGAAGAAAAGTAAGGAGGCCTCTTTGGGTTTGGGGGCACAGAATCTGTTATCTAACATTACAAACTTGGGGGACCCCAACTGATATTTTGAGACATGTGAAGATCTGCAGTGAAAAGTTTGCCATCATCAAGGCCAGAGTTTTGCTTCGGTTTTTTAAAAAAATTGTGGCCCGATTTGGTATGCCATGGGGTTCCAGTTCCTTGTTCCTCTACATAGTATCTGCCTCCCTATGCAAGTTAGTCCTCTAAGGATGCATAAACATGGTACATTTAAACCCCCAAGAATCCCAGGAAATGTAGTTTGTTTTGGGTGCTGGGAATTGAAGTTGAGTGATATGTAAACTACAGTTCCCATGATTCTTTGGAGGAAGCCATGTGCTTTAGATGTATGGTGTGTCCACAGCCTAACTCAGTTTTTATGCACCTCTGCTGTCCTCTGACTCCCAGTCTTTCCCTTTTAAAAAAAAAAGGTGAGCCATATGGTACCATAGACGTTAAAATCTCATGTTCTACCCATTGAGCTAAAAATGGTGATCAATTGCTCTGGCTGCAAAAAAAAGGTAATTAGGAATTAAAACCCTACCACTGACTGATTTCCCACCCCAGAACAGGAACTGAACCATTAAAGGCTGATTCAGGAATGCCATAGGAACAGGAAGTTTCTAACGGAAGAGACAAAAGCTGGACCTTCAGTTCTTAGTGGTGATTTCTGCTCTTGCTGTTGTTTAATAATGATAATAAATCTCTCTTTCTCAGGTGGTTTTTTAAAGGCCTGAGCAGAAAAGAAACCGAACGCCTCTTGCTGGCACCTGGCAATGTGATGGGGTCATTTCTGATCAGGGAAAGCGAAACTAATCCAGGTAAGAATCTGGGAATGTATTTTGCAGAATGACGATGGAAAAGTTCTCTCGCTGTTCCAGCAATATCAGAAACGTCATTAATATACTAGAGTATTTGGAAAATAAACCAGCTGCTTTGATGCTGGTGGATGCAGAAAAGGCGTTTGACAATGTCTCGTGGAGTTTTATTAAAGTGCAAATAAACCTCATGGGATTCGTTCCGTTTCTGCATCTCTTACAGAAACTCATAGAGGAGTCGCCCCATTCCCTTGATCGTTCTGCTTGCCCTTTACTGAAACTTTTGCAGCTCCACAACATCCTTTCTGGGTTGGAGGTGACCCCCAATTCTAGCAGCCCACCCTTTGCTCATAGTGACAAATTTTGAGTTGCATTCAGTCAGCAGACAGTTGCATATTTGAACAGAACCAGATCAGAGTTAGCAGAAATCTCATGACGTTTCCCATGGCTTCTGGTGCTAGATGGTTTTTATAATCACAGAGTTGAAAGGTAACCCAAGGGTTATCTAGTCCAACCCCTGCAAATGCAGGAATCTCAACATGTGACTTGTTAACATGGAACCACGTGCAACACATTTCATATGGTTGTGTTTTTTAAAAAAGAAAAAAGCTTTATTCGGTTTTACAATTTTATATTCAACACAATCATTGTAAACACAATAAAAAATTCATAAACCCAGATTCCCTCCTCCCCACCTCCCTGCCATTAACTTTCCCCAGCCTCCTCTTCTGGTTTTTTAAGTATTTATTACTTCTGCTTATTTTATTTACCTTGATTTTAAAATCTTTCAACTAAATATTCTTATATTCTTATAATTTTTATACCGTATCTTCCCAAATTACTTCTTATATTTGATTCTTTCCACAATTACTGCTCCTTGACTTATACACCTTTTTCCTTAATTGTGTTTACTCAAACCCTGCTAGTGAGTCTACTTCTTTACAATATTTCTGTAAGTACATCATAAACAGTTCCCAGTCTTTTTTGAAATCTTTATTGTTCTTGTCTCTGAGTTTTCCCGTAAGCTTCGCCATTTCGGCATAGTCCATAAGTTTTGCTTGCCATTCTTCTTTCTTTGGTATCTTGTCGTCTTTCCATTTTGGGGTTAGTAATATCCTAGCCGCTGTTGTAACGTACACAAATTGTTTCTTCCACTCTTTTCGCAAGTCTTGACCTGTAATGCCTAGTAAAAAAGCTCCTGGTCTTTTAACAAAAGAAAAACAATGACAAACCTAGACAGCATCTTAAAAAGCAGAGACATCACCTTGCCAACAAAGGTCCGTATATATATTTTTTAAAATATATTTATTAAAGTTTTTGAGCAACAAATACGGTTACAAAATAAAGATAAAAATCGAAAATACAGAATTACAAAAGTACATAAAAGACAAAAGGTTACAGAAAGCAAATTAAAAAGGAAAACAAAAAACAAAAAACAACACAAAGTTAAAAACAAGTCTATCTTTTCATTGCTTACGATTCATTTACTTAATTTCTTGACCCCCTCTCGCCTCCCTTTTCTATATTCCAATTCAGATATTTAGTTCAGCAAATCCTTTCCCTCTTTGTTTTAGTCTTAATCCAATATCTTAACACATTGTAACTTTATACTTTCATCTATTATCAATCTATTTTTGCACATTGATTCTAACCTTATTGCTAAAACCACTTCGTTTCAATCCAACATCATTTTAACTTTCATTAATTTTACAGTATTTCTGCAAATAGTCTTTAAATTTTTTCCAGTCTTCTTCCACCAACTCTTCTCCCAGGTCTCGGATTCTGCCGGTCATTTCCGCCAATTCCATGTAGTCCATTACTTTCATCTGCCATTCTTCCAGGGTGGGTAGATCTTGTGTCTTCCAATACTTTGCGATGAGTATTCTTGCTGCTGTTGTGGCGTACATAAAGAAAGTTCTATCCTTCTTTGGCACCAATTGGCCGACCATGCCCAAGAGAAAGGCCTCTGGTTTCTTCAGGAAGGTATACTTAAATACCTTTTTCATTTCATTATATATCATTTCCCAGAAAGCCTTAATCCTTGGGCACGTCCACCAAAGGTGAAAGAATGTACCTTCATTTTCCTTACATTTCCAACACTTATTGTCAGGCAAATGATATATTTTTGCACGCTTGACTGGTGTTATGTACCACCTGTATATCATTTTCATAATATTCTCTCTTAAGGCATTACATGCCGTAAATTTCATACCTGTGGTCCATAACTGTTCCCAGTCAGCCAACATAATGTTATGTCCAACATTTTGTGCCCATTTAATCATAGCAGATTTAACTGTTTCATCTTGAGTATTCCATTTCAACAGCAAGTTATACATTCTTGACAAATTCTTAGTTTTAGGTTCTAATAATTCTGTTTCCAGTTTTGATTTTTCCACCTGGAAGCCAATTTTCTTATATTTGATTATTTGATAATAATGAAGCCAATCTCACACTTTGTTTTTTAATTTTTCAAAACTCTGCAGTTTTAATCTATTTCCCTCTTGTTCCAAAATCTCCCAATATTTCGGCCGTTTGGCCTCCATATTGAGCTTTTTCAGAGCCTTTGCTTCCATCAGTGACAACCACCTTGGGGTTTTACTTTCAAGTAAGTCTTTATACCTTATCCAGACATTAAACAATGCTCTTCTAACAATATGATTTTTAAATGCTTTGTGTGCTTTAACCTTGTCATACCACAAATATGCATGCCACCCAAAAATGTTATTAAAACCTTCTAAGTCCAAAATGTCTGTATTTTCAAGAAGCAGCCATTCTTTCAACCAGCAGAATGCTGCTGATTTGTAATAAAGTTTAAGGTCTGGCAGGGCAAATCCACCTCTTTCCTTTACATCAGTTAATATTTTAAATTTTATTCTGGGCTTCTTGCCCTGCCAGACAAATCTAGAGATATCTCTTTGCCACTTCTTGAAGCAGTCCATCTTGTCCAAAATTTGCAATGATTGAAACAAAAATAACATTCTTGGCAATACATTCATCTTTATAACAGCAATTCAGCCTAACAAGGAAAGCTTCAAATTTGACCATATTTCCAAATCCTTTTTCACTTCTAACCAACATTTCTCATAGTTATCTTTAAATAGATTTAATTTCTTAGCCGTCATGTTAACCCCCAGGTATTTTACTTTCTTTACCAGTGTTAAATCTGTCTCTTTCTGAAACCTCTCTTTCTCAATCGATGTTAAATTTTTCTCAAGAACCTTAGTTTTTGACTTATTCAATTTGAATCCTGCCAGTTGACCAAATTCTTGAATCAGTTCCAGTACTCTTTTAGTACTAAATTCTGGTTCCTGTAATGTCAATACTAAATCATCTGCAAAAACTTGCCAACAAAGGTCCGTATAGTTAAAGCTATAGTTTTCCCAGTAGTGATGTATGGAAGTGAGAGCTGGACCATAAAGAAGGCTGATCGCCGAAGAATTGATGCTTTTGAATTATGGTGCTGGAGGAGACTCTTGAGAGTCCCATGGACTGCAAGAAGATCAAACCTCTCCATTCTGAAGGAAATCAGCCCTGAGTGCTCACTGGAAGGACAGATCGTGAAACTGAGGCTCCAATACTTTGGCCACCTCATGAGAAGAGAAGACTCCCTGGAAAAGACCCTGATGTTGGGAAAGATGGAGGGCACAAGGAGAAGGGGACGGCAGAGGACGAGATGGTTGGACAGTGTTCTCGAAACTACCAGCATGAGTTTGATCAAACTGCAGGAGGCAGTGGAAGACAGGAGTGCCTGGCGTGCTCTGGTCCAGGGGGTCACGAAGAATCGGACACAACTAAACAACAACGGCATCTTCAACATTTTTTTCATTTCATTGTAAATTATTTCCCAATAGCTTTTGATTCCTTTACAAGTCCACCACATATGATAAAACTCTGTCAGGGATTCTTTAGCTGTTGTAGCATACCTGAATAACACACACATTTCATATGGTTAATTGGCTGGTGGCATGCATGGTGTTCACGTGACATAGAATCATTGAATTGTAGAGTCTGCAGGGAACCCATAGGGTCATCCAGTCCAACCCCCTGCAATGCAGGGATCAAAGATGAAGAATCCCTGACTGGCGGCCCTCCAAACTCTGCTTTGAAACCTCCACTGAAGGAGAGTCCAACACCTTCTGAAAGAGTCTGTTCCATAACTCAGCATTTCTTACCATCAGAAGGTTCTTCCTGTTCACGAGCTAACAAGGACTTGCTCACAAATTTATTGACAGCTGCAAGAATTATTATCGCCAGGAAGCGGAAGGGGCAAGCAGAATATAAAATGGAAGGATGGTATAAAGAGGGGTGGAATATAGCTGTTAATGATAAATTAATAAATGTGCCATTAAGGTAAGGCAGGGAGTATGCAAGAGAAATGATTTTTGAGGAGATATGTGAGAGTGTTTGTAGAGTTTCTACTGTTAAAACGGAAAAGGGGTCAAACCAATTTTGGGAGGTTGGATCATTAGAATGGAATCGTCTCAGTTGTGGAGTGCACATGTTTATTCTTATTTATTTATTTATGATTATTGCTTTAATTAAAAATAAATAAAATGGATGGGGGGGTTCTTCCTAATATTTAGTTGGAATTTCCTTTCTTAATCAATTTGAATCCATTGGTTTGGGTCCTGCCCACTGGAGCAGTAGGAAACAAGCAGTTCCTGGACTACAGCTCTTATTGTCCCCACATTGGCTGGGGCTGATGCGAGTTCGAATCCAGGACCACCAGGAAAATGCACTGTGAAACAATGTTCCTGCCGATAGCAATGTTTAGAAACACTTTCCTGCAACAACAGATAATGTCTATTTTTGTGTCTCCTTTTTCAGGCGCCTTTTCCCTTTCCATCAGGGACTACACATCTCAAGGGGATGTCATCAAACATTATCAAATCCGCTCTCTGGACCATGGGGGATATTACATCTGCCCAAGGACCACATTCCCTACTCTGCAGGACCTTGTCAAGCATTATTCTTGTAAGTCACCCTTAAGTTGGGATGGGAGAGGAATTTGATTCGGTTCACAGGTAAAGTCAGGTGTACCTAATTCACAGTTTCGGAATCAATGTGAGAGCCGAAACATACCCATCCTTTGAAATTCGTACACATGCAAATTTTGCAATGCAGTTCTCCAACCAAGTGTGCCTTTGAAAAATGAATATATTCATGAAAACAGTACACAAACATGGGGAAATGTGTACATTAGTCAAAACTGCATACAAACATGTCTTTATTAGGAGTGAACTAGAGTGCTGATTAATTTTAATAAGGATTTTTTTAACAAAGATCTGCAAAGTGCTGCAGGAACATTGAGAACTGAAGATTCGACCACTAAAGGAGGACAAATTTCAAACAAATTATCATACTATATGCAGAGTAATAAGACTATATCATATTCCCTATTTGTCTTTTCATTCCCCCCCCCCTTGCGTTCTCTCCCTCCCTCCCTCCCTCCCTATCTTTCACCTTTCTCTTTCTTCCTCTCTCTACTTTTTCTTTATCTCACATTCTATCAAAATTGAACTGTGGACAAACATTTTGAACTAAGGCCATTTCCAGACAACACTCTCTATTGAGCATCCTTCCTGATTTGTTTTCCTGGGGAGTTTAGGCGACTTTGCATCAACTCAAGAATCAATGCACACTGTCCACCGACGCATTTTTCACCATTAAAGTTCCTTACCCCAAGAAGTCCAGTGTTTTGAGGAAGCAAGTTTGTTGTGCCAGAGCAGCAAACCATCTTTCCCTGTTCTACCTAAATTTAGAGAGATCTCACTGAATCCCACCCGAAAATAGCAGGTGTTCTAAGCAAGGAAAACGGGGGGGGGGGGCACTGTCATATCTGGAGATGGAAAGACAGGGAGGGAAGTGGGGAGTTTGTACTCAATGCCTGTTGTAAAAAAATAAAACTGAAATAAACTATGTAGGAGGAGGAGGGTTACTACAACCATGTTCTGCCCTGACCTGATCTCAGACCTTTTCCTTCTGCTTCTGGTGCCCCTGCACAGCTTATGAAGATGGCTTGTGTCAGCTGCTACGGCAACCATGCATCTCTCTGGTTCCACAAAGGCCGTGGACCACGGACGAATGGGAGATTCCTCGGGAAACGCTGAAACTTGTCAAGAAGCTGGGAGCAGGCCAGTTTGGAGAGGTTTGGATGGGTAAGCTGAGACTCATATAACACCGGTCCTGGAAGACTTACCATATTTTTCGCTCCATAAGACACACTTTTTCCTCTTAAAAAGTAATGTGTGTGCATCTTATGGAGCAAATGTAGGCGGGAGGCTCTGCTCAGCGCTCCCTTTAAAGAGCCGCATGGAGCGTGTGTGCGGCTCTTGGGGGCTTTTCCCAGAGGAGGGAGAAGGGACTGACGGGCTGCCCTCTGTCCCTTCCCCCACCTCCCGGAAAGGCCAGCAAGAGCCCATGCCAGGCTCTGCTCAGCTCTCCCTTGTAAGGGCTCCCTTTCGTCCCTCCTCCCACTTTGCTGGGAAGCCAGCAGAAGAGGCACTGCGCAGCTGTCACTCTTGCTCTGCTGGCTTCTCAGTGAAGCGGGAGGAGGTACAGAAGGGTTTAAAGCAAGAAAAGCAAGAGCCGCTTACATGCTCTGTGCAGAATTTTTTTTTTCTTGCTTTCCCCCTCTAAGAACTGGGTGCGTCTTATGGAGCGAAAAATACAGTGCATTGGCTCCCAGTACATTTCTGAGCACAATTTGAAGTGTTGGTGCTGACCTTGAAAGCCCTAAACGGCCTCGGTTCAGCATACCTAAAGGAGCGTCTCCACACCCATCATTCAGCCCGGACACTGAAGTCCACCTCTGAGAGCCTTCTGGCAGTTCCCTCATTGTAAGAAGTGAGGTTACAGGGAACCAGGCAGAGGGCCTTCTCGGTGGTGGCACCCGCCCTGTGAAACGCCATCCCACCAGATGTCAAAGAGAAAAACAACTACCAGACTTTTAGAAGACATTTGAAGGCAGCCCTAATTAGGGAAGTTTTTAATGTTTGATGTTTTATCACTTTTTTATTCTGTTGAGAGTTGCCCAGAGTGGCTGGGAAAACCCAGCCAGATGGGTGAGGTATAAATTATTATTATTATTATTATTATTATTATTATTATTATTATTATTATTATTAGTGTTGCCTGGCATTGTCATATCTGGAAAAGGTATAAAAACGGATATGTGTTTTGGAGTTCAGCTGGAAGGATCTGAGCTTCCAAAAGGTGGTAGGGCCTTCTGTCCTTCATTCACCCCATTTCCCCCCTCTATCAGTTATTACAGAAGGCATGCAGGTGGCGTTGTGGGTTAAACCACAGAGCCTAGGACTTGCCGATCAGAAGGTCGGTGGTTTGAATCTCCGCGACGGGGTGAGCTCCCGTTGCTCGGTCCCTGTGCTCCTGCCAACCTAGCAATTCAAAAGCATGTCAAAGTGCAAGTAGATAAATAGGTACCGCTCCGGCGGGAAGGTAGACGGCATTTCTGTGTGCTGCTCTGGTTCGCCAGGAGCAGCTTAGTCATGCTGGCTACATGACCCAGAAGCTGTATGCCGGCTCCTTCGGCCAGTAAAGCGAAATGAGCGCCTCAACCCCAGAGTCGGCCATGACTGGACCTAATGGTCAGGGGTCCCTTTACCTTTACAGGTTATTACAAGAATAATGTGAAGGTGGCAGTGAAGACCCTGAAAGAAGGCAGCATGGCTCCAGATGCCTTCTTGGCCGAAGCCAACTTGATGAAGAGGCTTCAGCATAGCAAGCTGGTCCGTCTGCACGCCGTGGTCACCCAGCAGCCGATTTACATCGTAACGGAATACATGGCCAACGGTAACCAACTCCCTTGGGATCTCAGCCAATTATATTGATCCGCACTGGAATGCAGAATCTGGGTCTCCTTGATTTCAGTCAATACCTTCTTGCCAATACAGGAAAATTAAAGCACCCAAATCATACCATTTCGAACATATGCCAAGTTAAAAATGCATTGTGCTTATATACAATCTAAGGCAGAGCTTTCCAAACTTTTCATGTTGGTCACACACTTTTTAGACACACATCATTTTGTGACATGGTAATTCAGTTGTACAGTCATACCTTGGTTGGCGAACGTCGTGGTACTCGGACGTTTTGGCTCCTGAAAGCCATAAACACGGAAGTGAGTGTTCCGGTTTGCAAATGTTTTTTGGAACCCAAACATCCAACAGGGCTTCTGGGGCTTCTGATTGGCTGCAGGAGCTTCCTGCAGCCAATCGGAAGCCGCGCTTTGGTTTCCGAATGTTTTGGAAGTCAAACGGACTTCCGGAACCGATTCCGTTTGACATCTGAAGTACCAATGTGCTAGCAAACTGGAGTTTAAACTAACCCCTTTCCAGCCTCTGGGGGGAGCACAGGGAGCGTTTACATAACACACCTACACATTGTAGCCGACACACTAACGTGTTGAGACACACAGTTTAAAAAGCTCTGATCTAAGGATAGGGACAAACCAAGATACAATTAATTTAAAGGTCTTCGCAGCAGAATAGGGAAGACTGTTTCTCTTATGATTTTGTTCGGGTTAGCCAATAAGTAGACTAAATATCTTCCAGATGTCCTTTGTGGGTATTTCTGTAGGATAAATAATCTATTTCATTCATCTCTATTTTATATTTTGTGTTTTTTATATTGTAATTTTATGTTGTAAACCGCCCTGAGATCTACAGGTACAGAACAGTATACTAACAACAACAACAATGCATAGAAAAAAATCTGTTAAGGTCCTCAAACTAGTATTTGTTGCATGCTTTATTACCCTAACATACATTAGGAATATTCTCCCCTATTACTCTCTTAGAAAAGGATTTGGCATTAAAAACATGGGAGACTTTATCCAATACCATTGCACATTGAAAGGTCTTTGGAAGTGAATAATCTTGATTTCTCCTCCTTTTCAGGCTGCTTGCTGGATTTCTTGAAATCAGAGGAAGGAAGGAAGTTGACTCTCCCCAAACTTATGGACTCCTCAGCCCAGGTGAGTGGATTGATTCGCCTTAAACCTTGTGATTGAAAAAGGTCTTGATACACCCCCGAACTTGAGAGCTACGCATGTGGCCATCCTGAATGTTGCTTTCTTTGAAGCCTGCACTTCCGAGAGGAGAATGTGTTGAGCAAAGTATATAGCAAGGGATCTTCTGGATTTTAGGAGAAGCAAACTTAGAAATTGTTACAGAAAAATCTAGGTGTGAGGCTGCTCAGTCACCCAGCTGGTCAGGCAGAGGCCACGGGTCCCTGCGGAATAAAGGAAGGAGTCCAGCCACCAACCAGAGCATATAGCTGTAGACCAAAGTTTATTGCGCAATAGGTTCAAAGAGGAAATTTGAACCCCGAGGATTCAAATTTTTAAAACTTTCCCACCATATTCCAGAATACAGTTCGTACAGCATCATTGCTACATCACTGACATGTCACAAAAGGGGAGGGATAGACAGGGTTTACACTAGTTCAACCTTGGCAAGCATGTCCAGACAAGTATTTGGTACAAGATTAGCATAAGTAGACATGGCAGACTCAGGTATAGGATTAGCATAGGCAAACACCTCTGAAGTCCCACCACCCAAAGTACAATAGAACTTCCTTTGCATGTCTGGCCCCTGGGCAAGTCCGGCGATGGGATTAAGCTTTCCTTGGCCAACAATCAGCTCAGCAATTGTTACCTCTGGTAACTTCCTGGAGTCCTTTTTCAAGGGGAAAATAGCTTTGGAATGGAGGAAACTGGCAAAGGAGTTGATTTTATATTATTTTTAAAGCTAGGTAACTTCCCTGAGCTGTCAAGTTGAAAGGATACATTCAGGCATAATATTTGTAACATTTAACTTTAAAGATGTCCCCCCCCCCCCCGGTAATTTCCGTAACAGAAATGCAAACTCAGAGGTCAGAACTGCACATAAATTTAATGCCGTCATTTGGATTTCATTGGGTGGGTAGAGTTTGGGAGTATGCCCTGCAATTCTGGTGAATGGCAAGGTTTGGAGTGAGCCCTTCAGTCCTTGAATAGACAGTAAGGTGCGATGCAGTGTATCTGGCAACAGCATCTGGTTGCAAGTATTGTCAGAACGGTGTTGTTTGCATGAGCTGACCGCTCGGGCGCAGAACGTGTAGGCGGAATCTGCAAATAGAAAGTTATCGGTGTATACGTCGTCCTGTGGTCAGCCCCTCTCTCCCTCCCTCCCCTCTGCTTGTATGAGCTGAGAGGAAACAAGCCATCTATCTCATTAACATCAGGACAGGAAGCAACACCCATTTTCCACTGAGGCGAGCGGCATTTGAGCTGAAAGCTTGAGCATGTCGGATATTTGTGGAAAATGTATCTTCATATCCTGTTCAAAACCACAAGAAAAATGCAAGGTGGCAAAAAACAAACAAACAAAAGCCTACCACAAAATCTCTGCGGTCTGGAAAATTGTTAGGCCCTTTGAGGCGGAACTAAACAAAAGAGGGTCTCGCTGTCTTTCAACAACCTTCTTTACATACAATTTGTTCTGCGTCGATTAAAGGCTGGGGTCAGAGGGATGTATCTCTTTTGTGTTGCTCTGTTGAAGGCAGCCCTGTTTAGGGAAGTTTTTAATGTTTAATGCTGTATCAGGTTTTTAATATTCAGTTGGGAGCTGCCCAGATGGGTGGGGTATAAATTATTATTATTATGATTATTAAAAAATGCACGTCTTGCATTGTACGTTAAGGATGTAAGAGGAACCAAACTGGATCAGACCAAAGGTTTGGGGCAACCCAGTCAGGTGGGCAGCATAACAACAACAACAAATTATCATCATCAACAGTTTCATAACCCAGCTTGGGATTTTGGAGAAATGGGAGCAAAATTTGCCAGTGTTCACGTAATCATCCCATGTCTGAAATGGAAATAAGTCTGGAGAGTCCCTGGTCCATATTGGTGGGGATAAAACCCCTGATATTTCCAGATAAGGTTGTGGTAGAAATATGATTCAGTTTAAGGATGCATTTACCTCATTCGCACTTTTCAAAACATTGTGCGAACCAAAACACATGCGTCCTTTAAATTCACACTTCTATGAATTTTTTCAGTGCTGCTCTCCAGCCAAATAATGTGCACCAAAATCCATATATTAGGGTAAAGTGTGGCCACATTAGTGGAAATAACATCAAAATTGGATTTTTTCAAAAGAAAAAAATGCTTGCAAAAAATGTACATGTTACGTTGTTGTTTTTTTAAAGTTATTATTACCACTGCTGTTATGAATTGTTTCTTACGAAGCATCTCAAAGCAATTTCACAATGCACTGCTAATGAATTTTAATGAGGGCTTTTAAAAGAATAAATAAATAAATAAATGGCACATCGATGTGGAAATCTGGTACAATGACCTTAGGATTGGAAGCGAGAAACTGAGAGAAACCAAAATAGCCAGATTCACTCATCCCTACCAGCCACAGAGGCATCCTTCTCTGTCATCTCCATGCAGTTGTATTCCATTATTTTCCTTCTTCCTTACAGGTCGCTGAAGGGATGGCGTACATTGAGAGAATGAACTCCATCCATAGGGACCTCAGGGCAGCCAACATCCTCGTCTCAGAGACCCTCTGTTGCAAAGTCGCAGACTTTGGCCTGGCTAGGATCATAGAGAATGAGTACCTTGCAAAAGAAGGTCAGTACGATGCTTAGGACTTTGTGGTAAAGGAAGCGTAATGATAGGGTGTCTTCTGCCAGGTGGGAGCAAAATGTTAGCCTTTTCCAGAATAAGTGCTTTCTCACTCAGGACTTTCATAGATCTGATCTCTTGTCTTTAGTGATGGTGCTTAGTTCATAACACCCTGCTAGTCTTAGCGGTGATGGGGTGGATATTATCTAGTTCCATGCTGGGGCAAACATCCTAATTTCACATTTGTGCTAATGGAGTCTGAACTGGGAGTAACTGACCAGAAAACAGATATCAGGGTCATAGAAAAAACTAGCATAAGGAAATTGTGCTGTTTCTTATGTGCAGGAAAGTGTTGTCTTTATTTTTTTGATGGGGGAGCATTTCAATGTAAAATTCCCCCCACACCTCTATTTGTAGTATTAATTGATGAAGTCCATGAACACATCCTGTTTTCCCCTAGAGATTGGCCCCCTCCAACTAACCCTAAAAAAGGCTTCCTGAGACTTTTTACCAGAGATTACATTGTTGTTGTTGTTTAGTCGTTTAGTCGTGTCCGACTCTTCGTGACCCCCTGGACCAGAGCCCGCCAGGCACTCCTGTCTTCCACTGCCTCCCGCAGTTTGGTCAAACTCATGCTGGTAGCTTCGAGAACACTGTCCAACCATCTTGTCCTCTGTCGTCCCCTTCTCCTTGTGCCCTCCATCTTTCCCAACATCAGGGTCTTTTCCAGGGAGTCTTCCAAGTCAGCCCAAATCCTTTCCCGAGCTAAAAGGGAGAAAATCAAGAATGGGCCGACACCATCCACTCAGAGTGTGTCACCATTTTTTATAGCTGTCACGCCTAAATCTCTGGTCACTGTCATCTCCACCCCCATTGTCCAGACCAGACACTGAGGTCCAGCTCTGAGGGCCTTCTGGTGGTTCCCTCATTGCAAGAAGTGAGGTTACAGGGAACTAGGCAGAGGGCCTTCTCGGTGGTGGTGCCCGCCTTGTGGAATGCCCTCCCAGCAGATGTCAAGGAGATAAAAGAACTACACAACTTTTAGAAGACATCAGAAGGCAGCCCTGTGTAAAGAAGTTTTTAATGTTTGATGTTTTATCACATTTTAAATATTCTGTTGGGAGCTGGCCCGAATGACTGGGGAAAGCCAGCCAGATGGGCGGGGTATAAATAAATAAATAAATATATCATCATCAACATCATCTCCTGCATGTTCCTGCCTGAGCCCTGAGCCTAGCTGAGTGAGGTCCACCTTTATACAGTACTATCCCGTTCCCTCTGATAATCTATTTACTTTATTTCATCACATTTATATTCTGCCGTTGTCCCATCAAGAAGCCTGGGTGGCCTGCTTCGTCATCCCTAGTTGGTCTCCCATCCTTGCTTCAGCAAGGTGGTGACCTCACGTGCCACACCCCTGGGGGGGGGTCTTTATGGAGTGTTTCCTCAGCTTTCCTGTCTCTCCTCTCCCCTCCCCTGGCCAGCCCCAGAGGCACCATTCACCTGGAGAGCTTGTAACCAGGACTGCTGCTGCAACAAACAGCTGTGCAAGCCTTTGGGAGTTAGAGATGCGAGAGGTTCATCAGAGGAGGGAGGGAAGGAAAGAGGGACAGAGGCCAGTGTTGACCGCAGCACCCTTGACCATCATGCAAAGCCCCCTAGGGTACCACAGCACACTGGTTGAAAACCACTGATTTACAGTATATTGTGGCGATCACACAGGGTCCCCGGACATTTCACCGTCTATTGATCCCTGTGCCACCACTTTATTTCTCGCTGCCACCACCCAGGCCCTACCTGGGACAATACTGAATCCAGTCAGGGTTAAATTGGAACATAAACTTCTGTTTATTTATTGCAGTTTAACAAGCGTGTGGTTTCATAAACGGTCTCAGTGAATTACAATCATGGGGTACCTATCCAGACCTATAACTTCCACTACCTGCTCTCATTCACTAAACCACCTCTCAGATATTTACTCGTCTTCCTAGCTCCTAACTGTTCCTGACTCAACTTATTTCGCTACACTAACTCAACCTACCCACAGACTCTATCCCAATTCACTCCCACTCCAACCAACCACCCAACTCCCAACAAACTCCTCCCTTCGCCCCTCCCAGCGCTGGTTTTATAGTCCCTCTGACTCAACTCCCCTGGGTTCTGATTGGGTAACTTGTTTAACTATTTCACCTCCAGCACTCTCATATGTTAACGTCACATATATGTTTAAACTAGAATCATAGAATAGAATCATAGAATCATAGAGTTGGAAGAGACCACAAGGGCCATCGAGTCCAACCCCCTGCCAAGCAGGAAACACCATCACAGCACTCCTGACATATGGTTGTCAAGCCTCTGCTTAAAGACCTCCAAAGAAGGAGACTCCACCACACTCCTTGGCAGCAAATTCCACTGTCGAACAGCTCTTACTGTCAGGAAGTTCTTCCTAATGTTTAGGTGGAATCTTCTTTCTTGTAGTTTGGAGCCATTGCTCCGTGTCCGCTTCTCTGGAGCAGCAGAAAACAACCTTTCTCCCTTCTCTATGTGACATCCTTTTATAGATTTGAACATGGCTATCATATCACCCCTTAACCTCCTCTTCTCCAGGCTAAACATGCCCAGCTCCCTTAGCCGTTCCTCATAAGGCATCGTTTCCCCCTCCCTTTCCATCTCATCTTTTCTCTTTGTTTTCTCTGTCATAATTATAATTTACAATCAATAAGAACAATGAAAACACATGAATTTACCCTTTCTTGACAGGTGCCAAATTTCCTATCAAATGGACAGCACCAGAAGCAATTAACTATGGAGTTTTCACGATCAAATCCGACGTCTGGTCTTTTGGAGTTCTCCTTACTGAAATCATCACCTATGGAAGGTGCCCCTACCCCGGTACGGTAGTTTGCATTAGAGCATCATTTGTTACTCCGAGCCAAGGATCATTTATTGATGATTAATTATTCATTATCCATTATCCATTATCCAATATTGATTCGCTCTGCTGATGTTTTAGCAAGCCTTCATTCTATTTTCTTTATTAATAATTTTTATTAAATTTTAAAATTTTACATTTCAAATTAAACATCTTTTATTATACCACACATTCATTGACTTCCCTCCCCTTCCAAGGTTCATTTATCTTATCCGCCATTCCTGCATGTTTTACTATATCCATCTAATTTAATTTTCCTATCTTACATCAGTTCAAAATACATGAGTGAGTAGGTGCCATCACGAGTAAGGCCCTGCTCCTATACCATACAGTATGGACCTTGTGCTAAGATGGGAAGTCCTCTCCCACCAAATACAGTGATTGGTTATGGGGCAAGTAAGGGATGAGACAATGGGATGTGGGTGACGCTGTGGGTTAAACCACAGAGCCTAGGGCTTGCTGATCAGAAGGTTGGTGGTTCGAATCCCCGCAACGGGGTGAGCTCCCGTTGCTCAGTCCCTGTTCCTGCCAACCTAGCACTTCGAAAGCATGTCTAAGTGCAGGTAGATAAATAGGTACCGCTCCAGCGGGAAGGTAAACGGCATTTCCGGTCACTGCTCTGGTTCGCCAGAAGCAGCTTAGTCATGCTGGCCACATGACCCGGAAGCTGTACGCCGGCTCCCTCGGCCAGTAAAGCGAGATGAGCACCGCAACCCCAGAGTCATCCGTGACTGGACCTAATGGTCAGGGGTCCCTTTACCTTTACCTTTAAGGGATGGGATAACATTTTCCAGTATCAATTCTTTCTCTTCTTTCCACAGCTATGACCAATCCCGAAGTCATCCAACATCTACAGAAGGGATACCGGATGCCCCGTCCAGAAAACTGCCCGGCTGAACTCTATGCAGTCATGTTGAAATGCTGGAAGAACAATCCCGAAGAGAGACCCACGTTCGAATACCTCCAGTCCACCCTTGAGGACTTTTACACGACCACGGAAGCACAGTACGAAGCTCAGCCCAATTCTTCCTGAGTAGCGACGAAGTCGCTGGAGACTTCTGTAAAACAAACAACCCTTGTGGGATGCTGGCAAGAGGGGTGTGTGGACTCACTTCCGAAGCAGACTTCGCTGGACCATTGGGCATTTCTGTTCCTCCACAGCCGCCTGTGGTCCTCACCTCGTTCTCAAGGTCCCCTGCAAGACCAGGAGTTGAAATGGATTTTATTCTGGGCCAATCCTAAAGGAGAGGATTTGAGAAGAGGAGACTCAACCTTAGATCGGACTCCATTGCCTGTCCCAAAACCGTCCTTACCGATTAAACAATAACTTAAACTAGGGTTACCAGACGTCTCTGGTTCCTGGGAACAGTCCCCGGATTTGCAAATCTGTCCCCGGACAAATTCCGTCCCTGGAATGTCCCCAGATTTGCAAATCTGCCCCGGGAAATGTGGCAGTGGCAGCCACAGCAACCCGGAGCCAGCCTGGTAGCGCAGTTGGCTCTGGGTGGCTTCAGGAGCTGCTCACGGCCATGGTGCCCACCATTTTTCCTCTCTGGAAGTCCCCATATGATGTGTCTTGTGTGCTGTACCGGGGCGTCCGGCGGTACAGATCTCCTGCCCCCTTTCCCCTTTGTTTTGACTGATCGGGGGAGGCTCAGGAGTTACAGGCGGACAGCTATTGCCCAGTTTCTTAAAAACTCTGCACATTTATGTTTCACAGGGTGCGAAAAAAGATCTTTGCACCTTTATACAATATGCATGTGTGCTTGGGCCCAGGGTCTTTTGCCTCACCATCCCCACTACTGATTCCCTGTTGCTACTCAGCTTCAAAAAAAAAAAAGTGTCCCCGGATTCATTGAAAAAAATCGGGTAACCATAACTTAAGCTGCCAAGGCTGGATCTATAAACAGGCATAAGGAAAGGGCACATGAAGGCAAAGCAGGATCTCACCTCCGCTGGTCAAAGCCTTGATTCCAAGTGCCTGCAGGCTCCTCCTTCCTAATTGTTGTTGTTTAGTCGTGTCCGACTCTTCGTGACCCCCTGGACCAGAGCCCGCCAGGCACTCCTGTCTTCCACTGCCTCCCGCAGTTTGGTCAAACTCATGCTGGTAGCTTCGAGAACACTGTCCCACCATCTTGTCCTCTGTCATCCCCTTCTCCTTGTGCCCTCCATCTTTCCCAACATCAGGGTCTTTTTCAGGGAGTCTTCTCTTCTCATGAGGTGGCCAAATTATTGAAGCCTTAGCTTCAGGGTCTGTCCTTCCAGTCAGCACTCAGGGCTGATTTCCTTCAGAATGGGTAGGTTTGATCTTCTTGCAGTCCATGGGACTCTCAAGAGTCTCCTCCAGCACCAGAATTCAAAAGCATCAATTCTTCGGTGATCAGCCTTCTTTATGGTCCAGCTCTCACCTCCATACATCACTACTGGGAGAACCATAGTTTTAACTATATGGACCTTTGTCACTTACATCTTCAGTGTTCCCCTGTCCCCCCTGCTTCTTAGTGCCCCCCTGGGTAATACCACTGCCTCCCAGGGGGTACTTGCACCCACATTAGGAACCACTGACTTAAAGAAACATGAAATCACATCTTGCTCTGGCCTTCCTGTCTGCTGTGATCCCAAGCAACTTAGCTCAGTTGCACCCGGTCAGGCTGCAAATATTTTGTCACTGGTTAAGAGGGGTTCCTGCCTCTGCAAGGCCGTTGCAATTTGGGGAGTGCTGTGGGGTTTCTGGTCGTTACAGTGGACACTCAAGTTGTGAACGTGATCCATACGGGAAGGACGTTCGCAACCCGCAGCGCCTCGTGTGCGCATGCACAGGTTGAGATTTGGCACCTCTGTGCATGCGCGACTGCCGAAACCCGGAAGTAACCCGTTCCGGTACTTTTGGGTTTCGGCACGTCCGTAACCGATAAAATGCAACCTGTCTGTAACCCAAGGTAAGACTGTATTTGTGCCATGAGGATGTACTGGGCAGTGTCTGTGACGTCGCTGAGAGTTTGTGTGACACAACGTCGCTTTTTCCTCTCCCCCAGCTAGGGATGCCAGTACAGTTCCAAACCTACACAGGGCTGGGGGTTGGAAACAATAAGATGGACCCGAATCAGGGACTTTTGCATTGCAACATAGTCTTAGGAATCTACCTTAAACTGAGCCAGACAGTTGCTCTATCTAGCTCGGAATTGTCCACACTGATGGCAGCGGCTCTCCAGGAATTTCAGACAGG
Organism: Podarcis erhardii; assembly: GCF_964252035.2. Lineage (NCBI taxonomy): Eukaryota > Metazoa > Chordata > Lepidosauria > Squamata > Lacertidae > Podarcis > Podarcis erhardii. The sequence continues at coordinate 118,513,410 of NC_138507.1, read as the reverse complement.
GAGTCTCTCCCTGCCTGACCTGGAGATGCCAGGGATTACAGAATCACAGAATTTGTAGAGTTGTAGGGCACGTCAAGAGTCATCTAGCCCAACCTTCCTGCAATGTAGGAATCGAGGGCCTTCTGCAAAGCACATGCTCTACCCCTACCTGAGACCCTACCTGCCCATGGACTGTCTTGCCAGAGTGGTGCATGCTCTGGTTATCTCTTGCTTGGACTACTGCAATGCGCTCTATGTGGGGCTCCCTTTGAAGGTGACCCGGAAACGACAACTAATCCAGAATGCAGCAGCTAGACTGGTGACTGGGAGTGGCCGCCAAGACCATATAACACCAGTCCTGAAATACCTACATTGGCTCCCAGTACGTTTCTGAGCACAATTCAAAGTGTTGGTGTTGACCTTGGCCCAGTATACCAGAAGGAGCATCTTCACCCCCATTGTTCTGCCCAGAAATGGAGGTCCAGCTCGGAGGGCCTTCTGGTGGTTCCATCCCTGCGAGAAGTGAAGTTACAGGGAACCGGACAGAGGGCCTTCTCGGTAGTGGCACCCGCCCTGTGGAAAGCCGTCCCACCAGATGTCAAAGAGAAAAACAACTACCAGACTTTTAGAAGACATCTGAAGACAGCCCTGTTTAGGGAAGCTTTTAATGTTTAATAGGTTATTGTGTTTTAATATTGTGTTGGAAGCCTCCCAGAGCGGCTGGCGAAACCCAGCCAGATGGATAGGGTATAAATAATAAATTATTTTATTAATATTATTATTATTATTATTATTATTATTATTATTATTATTATTACCACTACTACTACTACTACTAAGCTTTGGCAGTTTCTTTGGAAGACGAAAGTCAGGCATCCAAACAACATGACCAGTCCAATGAAGTTGATGTTGAAGAATCACCCAGTGCATAGTTGAACTATGGAACTTGCTCCCCCAGAAGCATAGGAGCCAACTCATAGGGTCTGAGGTCCCTTTGCCCCTTCCCATAAAATATTTGACGGACTGAAACGCCGCCGCCCCCCCAAAAAAATGAAGGACATTGCCATTCAAATGATGTACATGTGCCACATTTTGTGATCAATTATGTGGGGCGGGGCTTACCTGTCCCTCTAGCATTTTTTGACACCCTTGTCCAGGGGACAGTGGTAGCCACCAAGTTGGTTGGCTTTAAAAGAGGATTGCATAAATTTATGCAGAAATGTGCTTAACTATTAAAAGCTTTAAAAAAATTAAAAGATCATCCATTGCCACCAACATTTGCCCCTATTCCTGCCCCAGATGGTTGGCTACAAGGGATGTCACTCTTGGGCTGTGAATGTTTTTCTCATCTCTGTGCTACAGGATTTGGGGAGTCTTTCGATTGTTATTATTTAGTCGTTTAGTCGTGTCCGAGTCTTCGTGACCCCCTGGACCAGAGCACGCCAGGCACTCCTGTCTTCCACTGCCTCCCGCAGTTTGGTCAAACTCATGCTGGTAGCTTCGAGAACACTGTCCAACCATCTCGTCCTCTGTCGTCCCCTTCTCCTTGTGCCCTCCATCTTTCCCAACATCAGGGTCTTTTCCAGGGAGTCTTCTCTTCTCATGAGGTGGCCAAAGTATTGGAGCCTCAGCTTCAGGATCTGTCCTTCCAGTGAGCAGTGAGGGCTGATTTCCTTCAGAATGGGTAGGTTTGATCTTCTTGCAGTCCATGGGACTCTCAAGAATCTCCTCCAGCACCAGAATTCAAAAGCATCAATTCTTCGGCGATCAGCCTTCTTTAAGGTCCAGCTCTCACTTCCATACATCTGTCCATAAGGAAAGGAAAGGCGTTCTAAGGTGCTATTCTCGCAGGTGCCCACTAGGTGTCTCTCTCACCTCACATACCTTAGACAGGACTGGGGGGGGGGAGGCGTTACAAATGAGGGCTTTTAAGGAAGTATTCAGATGTTCCTTTTCTGTAGCAGTGAGAGCAATAGCAGCTTCTTCTCCCAGAGGTTATATACAAATTCCCCCGCCCCCGAAAGGCCCCCGAATCCCATCTTTCCAGTTAACGACCTAGAAAAGGAACTGTACCTCTAGCAAAAATGGTGGTGGTTTGGTGGGCACAGTAAAGAATTGTGCTGGGTTCTGAAGATGGCCCCTTCTTATGTTGTGGTGTTCCTATTGAGAAGGATTAAGGTTGAATCCCAACAAGACAGAAGTACTATTTTGGGGGGACAGGGGGGCTGGCAGGTGTGGGAGGACTCCCTGGTCCTGAATGGGGTAACTGTGCCCCTAAAGGAGCAGGTGCGCAGCCTGGGAGTCATTTTGCACTCACAGCTGTCCATGGAGGCGCAGGTCAATTCTGTGTCCAGGGCAGCTGTTTACCAGCTCCATCTGGTATGCAGGCTGAGACCCTCCCTGCCCGCAGACTGTCTTGCCAGAGTGGTACATGCCATGGGCATAGCCAAGGGAAGGCAGGGAGGGGCAGCTGCTCCCACCCCCCATCGCCCCAGATCAAGTAAAGCAATAAAAATAGTGCTTTTTTTCTTTAAAAAAAATGTTTAGGGGTACTCTCATTTTGACTCCAAAAAATCACCATTTCATAGTTCAAAATGGGGGAAATAAATACAGTAAATGGACAAAAGTACAAAGATTCACAAAAGGTTTAGTGGTGTGCATACCCCTGTGTACCCCCCAGAAAAAAGCACTGGGAATATTAACTAACTGACCAATCACATTGGTTCTGCCCCCGCCCACAAAAATCCTCCCCCCCCCCCAAATAAATCCTGGCTATGCCCATGCTACATGACCTGGCTATCTCCGGCTTGGACTACTGCTGCATGGGGCTAACTTGGAAGGTGACCCGGAAACTACAACTAATCCAGAATGCATCAGCTAGGCCATCGAGACCATATAGCACCGGTCCAAAAGGGTCTTGATTGGCTCTCTGTATGTTTCCGAGCACAATCAAAACTGTTGGTTGTTGTTATTGTTGTTTAGTCGTTTAGTCGTGCCCGACTCTTCGTGACCCCCTGGACCAGAGCACGCCAGGTCCTTCTGTCTTCCACTGCCTCCCGCAGTTTGGTCAAACTCATGCTGGTAGCTTCAAGAACACTGTCCAACCATCTTGTCCTCTGTCGTCCCCTTCTCCTTGTGCCCTCCATCTTTCCCAACATCAGGGTCTTTCCCAGGGAGTCTTCTCTTCTCATGAGGTGGCCAAAGTATTTCAGCCTCAGCTTCAGGATCTGTCCTTCCAGTGAGCAGTGAGGGCTGATTTCCTTCAGAATGGAGAGGTTTGATCTTCTTGCACTGACCTTTATAGCCCTCAACAGCCTCGGCCCTACAAACCTGAAGAAATGTCTCCACCCCCTTTGTCCAACCCAGACACTGAGGTCCAGCTCCGAGGGGCTTCTGGCAGTTCCCTTACTGTGACAAGTGAGGTTACAGGGAATCAGGCAGAGGGCCTTGTCAGTAGTGGCACCTGCCCTGTGGAATGCCCTCCCATCAGATGTCAAGGAGATAAGTAACTATGCAACCATTAGAAGACATTGGAACAGCGGCATAGCGTGGGTTGTCAGCACCCGGGGAAGGCAAGTAATTTGCACCCCTAACCCCTAACCTGCCGCCGCTGCCAGCTTCTTCTTGCTGCTGCCTGGGCTGGGGTATTTACGGTAAGGTAGCCACGGCGGCGGCGGCGGGTCCATGTCAGGTGATCTGAGGCGAGTTGCCGCTGGCGACCAAACGACGCCGCTTGCCCGGAGGAGGAGGGCAGAGAGGCGAGGAAAATGCAACATGGCCCAGCAGCTGCAGCAGCAGCAGCGGCGGCGGGGCTGTGAGGAGGGGCTGCCTGGCGCGCCCTCCGCGGCCCTGACACGCGGGGACTGCGGCGAGCGTTGAGAGCCGCTGCCTGCCGGAGGCCTTCAGCCCGGACGCGCGCACAGCTTGTCGGTTCCGCGAGACATGGGGCTCTGCTACAGCTTGCACCCGAGGCTCTTCGGCGACTCCGGAGGCGGCGAGCGCGCCCCCCCCCAGATGTTGCGGCTGGTGCGGCCGGCCCCCCTGCACCCCCCACGCTACGCCACTGCATTGGAAGGCAGCCCTGTACAGGGAAGTGTTCGATGTTTAGTGTTTTATTATGCTTCTGTATACGCTGGAAGCTGCTCAAAGTGGCTGGGGCAACCCAGTCAGATGGGTGGGGTACTATCATCATCATCATCATCTTCATCGCCATACTATTTTTTATACCTTCTGTGAGTGAGTGAATGAGTGAGTGAGTGAGTGAGCAAGCGAGCAGCTCAAGGTAATATCCAGACCACAGATTTCCTAGCTCGAGTGTAAAGGTAAAGGGATCCCTGACCGTTAGGTCCAGTCGTGGCCAACTCTGGGGTTGCGGCGCTCATCTCGCTTTTTTGCCCGAGGGAGCCAGCATACAGCTTCCGGGTCATGTGGCCAGCATGACTAAGCCACTTCTGGCGAACCAGAGCAGCGCACGGAAACGCCATTTACCTTCCCGCTGGAGCGGTACCTATTTATCTACTTGCGCTTTGACGTGCTTTCGAACTGCTAGGTTGGCAGGAGCGGGAACCAAGCAACGGGAGCTCACCCCGTCGCGGGGATTTGAACCGCCAACCTTCTGATTGGCAAGTCCTAGGCTCTGTGGTTTAACCCACTGTGCCACCCGCATCCCTAGCTCAGGGTGTACCACCTCGCATTCTCCTCCGTCAGTCCCAACACTGGCTGATCCTTTGCTATCGCTTCTCCTCGTGCCCTTCAGGTTACACGCTTGGTGGTCCTCAGGCCCACCCTGGGGCTTGCTCTCCTTCTGATAAAGCAGGGGTCAGAGCGGGTCACCTCCAGGTCAAAGCCCAAGCATGTATCAAGCGCCCTCGGACACGACACACTTCAGGGGTAGCTGTGTCCGAGGTTAGTTACCCTCTGATCTTTAATAACCTTGCGGCAGCTTGTATAAACTGCCCTTGCCTTGATGTGACAGTGGCTTTAGCCAGTAATTTATGAGCCCTTTCTCCCTCCCTCCCTCTCGCCTCCTCTCCCTGGCATTCCAGCAGAGACTTCTAAGAGGAAATCTGAATGGCTGAATGCGATGGGGCGTAAGAGCCTGAGAAGACCCCTCTGGATCCAACCAATAGTCCAGCATTCTGTTCTTGCAGCAGCCAGACAGATGCTTGTGGGACACCCGCAAGCAGAAACCAGGAACAAAAGCACTCACCACTGGTATTCAAAAGCATCTCTGCTTCCAGCTGCAAAGACATAGCATAGCCATAATTGCTGGTAGCTGTCTGTAGCCCTTTGTCAAATCCTCTTTTGAAGCTGGTGTTCTAGATGGGGGAAGCCCTAAATCCTTGAATATAATAAATGGTAGGATTTTGATTATTTGGGATGTGAAATACAGGCTACAGAGGAATTCCTGGACTAGCCTACGTCAAGCTAGGGCCATTGTTGTTTGGATGCCTGATTATTATCTTATAATATAATAATAATAATTTATTATTTATAGCCCGCCCATCTGGCTGGGTTTCCCCAGCCACTCTGGGCAGTTTCCAACAGAATATTAAAATTGTTGTTATTTAGTCGTTTAGTCGTGTCCGACTCTTCGTGACCCCATGGACTAGAGCATGCCAGGCCCTCCTGTCTTCCACTGCCTCCCGCAGTTTGATCAAACTCATATTGGTAGCTTTGACAACACTGTCCCACCATCTCGTCCTCTGCTGTCCCCTTCTACTTGTGCCCTCCATCTTTCCCAACATCAGGGTCTTTTCCAGGAAGTCTTCTCTTCTCATGAGGTGGCCAAAGTACTGGAGCCTCAACTTCAGGATCTGTCCTTCCAGCGAGCACTCAGGGCTGATTTCCTTCAGAATGGATAGGTTTGATCTTCTTGCAGTCCATGGGACTCTCAAGAGTCTCCTCCAGCACCATAATTCAAAAGCATCAATTCTTCAGCGATCAGCCTTCTTTATGGTCCGGCTCTCACTTCCATACATTACTACTGGGAAAACCATAGCTTTAACTATACGGACCTTTGTTGGCAAGGTATTGTCTCTGCTTTTTAAGATGCTGTCTAGGAAAGCAAAGACAAACCTAGACAGCAAAGACATAGCATAGCCATAATTGCTGGTAGCTGTTGGTAGCCCTTTGTCAAATCCTCTTTTGAAGCTGGTGTTCTAGATGGGAAGAAGCCCTAAACCTTAGATATTAATAAATGGTAGGATTTTGATTATTTGGGGTGTGAAATACAAACTGCAGAGGAATTCCTGGACTAGCCTACGTCAAGCTAGGGCCATTGTTGTTTGGATGCCTGATTATTATCTTATAATATAATAATAATTTATTATTTATACCCCGCCCATCTGGCTGGGCCACTCTCGGCGGCTTCCAACACAATATTAAAATACAATAACCTATTAAACATTAAAAACTTCCCTAAACAGGGCTGTCTTCAGATGTCTGCTAAAAGTCTGGTAGTTTTTTTTCTCTTTGATATCTGGTTGGAGGGAGTTCCACAGGGCGGGTGCCACTACCAAGAAGGCCCTCTGCCTGGTTCCCTATAACTTCACTTCTCGCAGGGATGGAACCGCCAGAAGGCCCTTGGCGCTGGACCTCAGTGTCCGGGCAGAACGATGGAGGTGGACACGCTCCTTCAGGTAAACTGGGCCAAGACCGTTTAGGGCTTTAAAAGTCAGCACCAACACTTTGAATTGTGCTCGGAAACATACTGGGAGCCAGTGTAGGTCTTTCAAGACCGGTGTTATGTGATCTCAGCGGCCGCTCCCAGTCACCAGTCTAGCTGCCACATTCTGGATTAGTTGTAGTTTCCGGGTCACCTTCAAAGGTCGCCCCACATAGAGCGCATTGCAGTAGTCCAAGAGATCTTCCAAAGCAACTACTCTATTTCCAGTTTAAGAATGGAAGGCGTAATGCTGGTGGTCAACAAAAGAGGTTTAAAGACTCTCTCAAGGCAAATCTTTGAAAATGGGGTATAAACACCAACAACTGGGAAACACTGGCCTGTGAGCGCTCCAGTTGGAGAACAGCCTCTACCAAAGGTGTCATGGACTTTGAAGATGCTCGAACTCAGGACGAAAGGGAGAAATGTGCTAAGAGGAAGGCACGCTTGGCAAACCCTCACCATGATCAACTCCCACCCAGAAACCTATGTCCTCACTGTGGAAGGACGTGTGGATCCAGAATTGGCCTCCACAATCGCTTACGGGCACACCGTTAAGACCGTGTTCATGGAAGACAATCTTACAAGTGATCAGCCAAAGAAGAAAGATTACGGAACAAGACAGGGCCCTTGAGGGCATTGGCAGTGCAAGAGAACGGTCCTCCCCAATTGCCCTGAGGTGTGAACAGAGACTGGGGGTTTGGAAGGTTGGCAGGTAGCTACTGGGTGTGTGGTGATAGGAAGAGAATCCTGAGCAAGGCTTGCAGGGAAGAAGAAAGATATGGATCCGTCTGGGCAGGTTGGCTGCAGGCCTGCTGGGAGAGATGCTTTGGCTGCACTGCTGTGGGGGTCAAGCCCCTCTTGAAATGACTGTGCTGCAAGATCTGGACTCCCTCTGTGCAGACTGAAGGTGTGAACAGGTGAATAAACCCTATTTCTTAAAGGTCCAATGGCCCCTGCTGTGTCTCAGTTCTCCAAAGGACCACAGGCCCTGCCAATGCTCAGCAGAGAGAGTGGGATCCACCCAACTTTTGTGGCACTATCTATGTTCTTATAGGGAACTCCCTGCCACAGGAAACAGGGATGGCCACTAAAATATACTCAAAGCTGAGTGTGGATTTCATGCTCTTCATTCAGCTCATAGTAGTGAGGAGGAATGGAAGTTCCCCCGAAATGTATGCTTTATATACATTATTTACACAATGGGCCCCACGTGATTGGCTAATTCCGGGATTCTCCTGTAGGCCAATCAGGTTGCGGATTCACTTCCACCTGGAGCTGGATTGGGTGGCTCCTGCGGACCAATCAGACTGCTGCATTCTGGATCCTATTCAACTCAGTACATAACAGCCACCAACTTGGATGAAAGCAGAATGGACAAATTCATGGAGGACAATGCTAGCCATAATGGAGGCTCTGCTGTTCCTCCACAGTTGGAGGCAACAATGCTTCTGAAGACCAGTTGCTGGATACCACAGGAAGGGAGAGGGCTCCTGTGTTCGAATCCTGATTGCTGGTCTCACCCAGCCATCTGGTTGGCCACTGTGAGAACAGGATGATGGGCTAGATGGTTCTTCTGATGTTCATATGCCATGAGCTTGATGAACCAGCAGCATAAGGCAGCTTTCCTGTGTTTCTGATGAATTTGTTTCTTGAGCAGCAATGCTACTTGAAGTCAATAGGTGTGGATGTGAGCAGATCCACTTTGCCCACGCCTGGCTGCCAGGCTCTTCCTGTGGAGTTTTGGGGGAGGGAGATGTTATTTACAACCTGGCCAAATCCCAAAGGCCGTTCTGCCTGCCTCTCCCTTGCAGCAGGAAGGTGAAGGCCATGGGACCCGGCCATCTGCAGGCAGCGCCCGCCCTCCCCTCCAGCTCTCGGACAACTCCTGCGCATCTCTGAGAAGCAAACAAGCTGACCGCATTCAAATCATGAAAGGGAGGGAGGGAGGTTCTCTGGAGCTCAAGGTAACGGCTGAGGAACAGCTGCGCTCCGTTCCCATGTTGGCTGTCCTCTCCTGGAGGGAATGTCCTGTACCCGGGAGGACAGGAACGTGGAGGCAGGGAGGGATCAGGCCTGCGTCAGTCAACGCCAGTCCTTGACAACCCTTCCTGCCTGTGCCCAAGGAGCGAGGAGGGCCTGGCGGCGCATGTGATGAAATGTACATGACTGCTCTGAACAGCTGGACTAAAGCTCTTTTGCAGAGAGTTATGTCATGCCAGGACACAGGTGGCGCTGTGGGTTAAACCACAGAGCCTAGGACTTGCCAATCCGAAGGTCGGCGGTTCAAATCCCTGCGATGCGGTGAGCGCCCGTTGCTCGGTCCCTGCTCCTGCCAACCTAGCAGTTCGAAAGCACGTCAAAGTTCAAGTAGATAAATAAAGTGCAAGTAGATAAATAGTTTACCTTCTCTGGCGGGAAGGTAAACGGTGTTTCCGTGCGCTGCTCTGGTCCACCAGAAGTGGCTTAGTCATGCTGGCCACATGACTCGGAAGCTGTACGCCAGCTCCCTCGGCCGGTAAAGCGAGATGAGCGCTGCAACCCCAGTCGGCCACGAATGGACCTAATGGTCAGAGGTCCCTTTACCTTTACCTAAAGGTAGCTTACAATGTCAGTTGTATGGGACAAACCCACTGCCTGAAACTGTCCATAAAAGCACATTCTGAAATGGCGGGATTTAAAAGAGCTGATCAGCATTTGCTAAAATTCCAGGGCGTATAAAAACAATCGGTTTAAAAATAAAAAATGAGGGCAAATGTGCAAAACTGCAGGAGGGGGTGAATAGGAAGGGGAATTATGGAAGAGTACCAAAGCAGTTTTATATTGCAAACATTTTAAAAAGTTGGAGGGTCATGGAGCCATGATGGAGAAATATGGCAGTGACCCTCTTCATAGATTAGCTTCTAATTTTAATTCAGGAAACAGCAACAGCAATGACTCTGTGCTTTGGTATCAAAAGTTTGGGAAATGCCGAGAGAGAGAAATGCAGACTCCCTGGCCGGACGAAAACAAAAGTTTCGATGGAAGCGGGAGACAGCCCAGTAGAAGTTTGCTGGCCCTGAGCTTCCTCCGATTGAGTTAAGTTCTTAAGGATTTCCCCTCAGAAGCCACTCCTGTGGCAAATTAATCTCCTCATTACCACATCCTGTCATGTGGGCAGCCATTTGTCTCTGGCGGGGGTGACAGAGGCGGGTTCCGATTTGTCTCGCTCAGTGGCAGGCGCAACACTTTGCAGGGAGGAGTGAAACCCGAATCAAAACCAGCCGTCTGTGGTCCTCCTGTGCGACAGGGCCTGTCAACAGAGGTGACGGATTTGCCATAAATCCCAAATCTTCAAGTGCCGTGTCCCACCGTTGTGGTTGAGGCTGGCCTACATCCCAATTTGCATGCTTTGAAACCTGCATTGCACCTGTATTCACGTACACACAAACAAGAAAACATAGCTGACCAGGCAAAGGGCTTCGCCTACACGTTTCGCGATAGGAAATAGGTTGGCATTCTTTCCCCCACATGGAAACTGAGGGGCTGAGGTAAAGACAGATTAATAGCCTAGCTAAGGACACCTTCTGAGGTGGGTCTGAGGCGAGATTCAAACTACAGTGGTACCTCGGGTTACAGATGCTTCAGGTTACAGACGCTTCAGGTTACAGACTCTGCTAACCCAGAAATAGTACCTCAGGTTAATAATAATTATAATAATAATAATTTATTATTTATACCCCACCCATCTGGCTGGGTTTCCCCAGCCACTCTGGGTGGCTTCCAACAAAACACTAAAATGCAATAACCTATTAAACATTAAAAGCTTCCCTAAACAGGGCTGCCTTCAGAACTTAAGAACTTTGCTTCAGGATGAGAACAGAAATCGCGCAGCGGCGGCGCAGAGGCAGTGGGAGGCCCCATTAGCTAAAGTGGTGCTTCAGGTTAAGAACAGTTTCAGGTTAAGAACAGACCTCAAGAACAAATTAAGTTATTAACCTGAGGTACCACTGTACAGACTTCACAGTGCACAATCATGGTGACGACACCGACTCTGAAATAATATTGTATGAGAAAGAAAATGTGTGGATAGACAGATAGAGACCTAAGATATGTCTGTTTCCAACCCGTCGAACTCCCTTACCTCTCAGCTACCTCAAAACAGAGTTTGAATCATGTGCCCATGATTCAAACTCAATTTTGAGATGGCTGAGAGGTTAAGAGGTTCAAAATGTTCCTTAGTCTGGCACCTTTCTATGTTTGCACGGATGCCACATTTTCTGAGTGCTCAAATCATTTCATGCATATTATCTGATTGACCCATCAGCCCTGCAGACTAGGCTGGTGAGGCATTGGTTATGACATAATCATAGCATCGTAGAATTGTAGAAGGGACCGTGAGGATCATCTAGTCCAACCCCCTGCCATGCAGAAATATGCAACTGCCCCAGATGAGGTTCGAACCTGTGGCCTTGGCATCATCAGCACCATGCTCTAACCAACTGAGCTAAGCTATCAAATGTAATACCACGATTGACAGGTGGGTTGTCCTGGCCCACAGGGGTGGAGACAGATAAGGACCTGGCCCTTTGGACCCAAAAGGTCTCCCACTCATCTCAGCTAACTATATTTTATTTTTATTCTTGTATTTAATATTGCTTTCATAAACTGCTGTGGACAGGTGCATGTGTTTGTGAACACCAGGCATTGACGCCTTTATGATTTAGGAAAGTTTGAGATGTGTTTGCCTATAGAAAGACATGCTATTGTGGTTCAGAAGCTGGTCCGTGGAAGGGCAGAGAACTCCCGGAATAAACAAGTTGAGAAATACGACGTCAAAAAATGCAGAAGAGGTGCCAAAAGAAAGATGAAGAGCATTGCGGCGATTTTCACAAAACAAACCGACAGTGTTTGGTTTGGGTTGTCCTAAGAAGATTGAAGACATCACCACCCCTTGT